>NC_138520.1:1385000-2072500 GCF_000230855.2 Cajanus cajan | reverse complement strand
GAATTTAAGGCGATAGAAACCCTTTTTGGAAGAATGAATTGTTATAAGGACAAGTAGGCCACCTGATGCAGAAATATAGTTGACTTTATCAGATCCAGATAGGTCACAACCGACCCTAACTATGCAAAAATAGTTGACTTTGGGCTACTACGCAAAAAAGAAGTAGAAGACAAGCATATGCTATTATAGATATGCCGTGCATGAACCTATGATAGGGAACAAAAGCAAGTGCAACTAGATTTTGATTTGATATTTTTTTATGACCATCATCATAATCATTTTTTTAGTGATGCACATTTCAAGTTGACTTTCGAAACAACCCATTTTCGCCAACTCTTGTTATCAATGGAATTCACCTTTTCTGTAACATTTTTCCTCTTAACATATATATGGGTTACAAATTAACTAATCTTGTTTAAGGTTGCAACTCTCTCAACAAGTACGCAGATTTAACCATTATCTCAACCCATCTGTCCTTTTATGGCTCCATCTCGGTAACTTACAAATAGCCCACAGATTACCTTAGACCGCGGCTGCTCCAACGGGTTACAGTAAAATATAAGGAAATTGTGACCAACTTCTATTACTTTTGCAAACACGTGTAACCGGTTGCTGCGGTCACCAGTTGATAAAAAAAAATTAAAATTAAACTAAACGTCGTTGTTACGTAATTTCAGCTCTGTTAAGAATGTAGATAAAAATATATTTTATATTATTTGAGTTTAAATATTTTATTTTTTAGTTGTTATACATATTTTTTTGTTTATAGTATTTAATTCATAAATAAAAAATTCCCTCTTTTCTTTGCATAGGCTTTTTTTATCACATACTTTTGTTTTATTTTTCAACTTTTTCTTTTACATTATTTATCCTATCTTTTTTATATCTCTCTTATTCCTTCCTTCTAGATGTTTAGTATTCTTCTTTGTCACTTTTCCTTTGTTGAAAATTCCACCCTCCTTTATATTATACAGTGATTTAATTAAGTTTAATTAACCCATTTGTATATAGGCGCAAGCGAACAGAGTTGTCGTTTCTTTTGTCGGTCAAAACTTTTTCTATTATACAGCCTAGCCACTTTATCGTTCCCTACCTAACTGGCTACCATCTGATCCTCGACCATCAAATTAACAATTTAATTAAGTCAAATCACAATGCTCCATTCCATTTTGAGGTATATTAGGATAGATACAACGGAGAAATAAAAATTATTATTATAATAAATGTTGGAGATCGCAACTCATACTAATTATTTAATTAAAATATATAAAATAATAAATAAAAAATAATCCTCACTTAAAAAATCAATGTTATAAAGTTAAGTCATGCTCCTAATTAAATTCTTAAAATAATATTAAATTTATATATTTTAGTAACTCTCATTAGATGTATTATGTCACTAATTATAGATATATTTTTAGATCATCAATAAAATGTTTAGTCTTATAATTTTTATAATCAAAATGTGTAAATATGTGAGAAATGTGTTGAATATTTCACATATGTTAAATTAAAGGTTTAAATATGTTTTTAGTCCCTTAAATTTAAAATAAATTTATTTTTAGTTTTTTTTTAATTTAAAATTATTATTTTTAATTTTTGTAATTTTAAAAAAATTTATTTTAATTTTTATATTTAAATTTTGTTAAGAAATTTATCAAATATTATTATATAAAATCTATTAGTGTCCTTATTAATGAAAATATCATATTAAATCTAATTAATATTGTATAATTGTCTTAATTAATCATTTTCAAATATTTTATTGGTAACTTAGGGACTAAAATAATATTTTTAGAAATTACAGAAATTAGAAATAATAATTTTAAATTTGAAAGACTAAAAATATATTTAAATTTAAATTAAAATATATGATTTTTATTTTACAAGTTAATTTTATTGTGTAATTAAAAAAATAAAATAAAAATGATATTAAAGAAAAAGAAAATGCTTATTTATAACACTTTTAACTATTTATGCACTATGGTTTTTTCTTTTTCCTACTGTTGAGATACGATATAAACATAAATAAGTGTTGATCGTTGGTCACTTGAGACCTAAAGAAACATCGAGAGGCTGACAACTCTTGCAAGGTGTCCGCAGAGATGAAGTCCAATTTTGCTGTTATCGTAGTTTTCTCTCTTCTCCTGGTAACCTTTCTCTTATTTCGTTTCAACTTTTAGCAAATTCAAGCAGATATTAATCTTGTGTTTATCGAAGCTCTTAAAAGCGTTTTTTGTGAAAAGGTTGCCAACTTTGGTTGTGCAAGAAAAGACCTGGGAGCGTATTGGAAGAACATGATGAAGGGGCAAGCTATGCCACAAGCAATTAAAGACCTTGTTGAAGCATCAGATGCAGTCGATGCAGGGACCAAGAACCGTTTTGTTAGGGACTTTGATGTAAAGCCTAATGTCATATTATATCACACCCATGTTAAGTCCTCCAAGCAGAAGCAGAAGCTTTTTCTCAACAATAATCAAGATTGAAGCATATATATATATATATATATATATATATATATATATATATATATATATATATATATATATATATATGATGCCAGTGGTTGAACAAATATATAAAAAAGGATAGAGATAATATTATGCTGTATACTATCTTGTCTTGTTGGGTTAGTGATTAATTATCGTTTTGAATGAAGCTTATTTTGCATGCAGGAAAGCTTTTAATGTTTCCAAACCCGTATTTTTATTAGAAGCTTTAATCCTTTTTAATTAGTTACAGATATAGCTTTAATCTTTGTAGTTATATCCTTCATTTTCCTTCATCTGCTTTTGGTCCTGCTCAAATTTTAACAACAATTATGCTGTATCTTGTCACAGAATTGTTTTCTCTTCATATTCATAACCAACTTTTCGACTCCAAATTGTTGAGAATCCTCACAAAAGAAATTGTATACGTGGAGTACCTGGATGAGTTTCATAACAAAAATAATTATATATGATATCATCTTTTTTAAAATGTTAGACATACTCTTTTTAATTAGTTAATTTTAAAAAAAAAATTCAAAAGTTGATAAGTTTAGCGTTTTATTTAATAACTTTTTTTTATAAATTTTGATAAATTCTAAATTATAAGAGAGAGTATTTCAGAATGAATATGATAGAGAGTATGGTGCTTTTTCTCCTATTTCGTGCTCAAAGTAACAAACGAATGCGTTTTCATTGAAAATTTGGAAGCCATGATTAAAATGTGATCATAATTCAGAAAACTTCTTTTTACAGGAATAAAGCAAAAAACCAAACGTCATGCTATAGTAAAGTCTCTCTTGTTTTTAATTTTATTTTTTTTAATGAGAATGCAATTTAAACTTCAGAGGGCCAGTGTGGGTAACATGTCATGTTGCTGAATACGGGTATGACTAATATGAGTATTAAATACAACACGACACGTGGATACGATAATTATTTTTAGGAAATTACAGTTTATATTAATAGTGTTAATTATTTATATTGACTTGCCTATCATTACTAGTATTTAATTATCGTAGTCAAATCTGAATAGAAGTGTAGCGGTGGGATTAGATAGTTTTCGATCATAAGAAAAATATATACATTATCGTTAAATCATAAATGTAATTTTAATAATAACTATCATAAAATATATCAAAATAATTTCTGATTAGTTCTTCGAATTCAAATTATGATAATAAAATTGTATACTGTATTAGAATTAAAATATCCATATTCTACACGAGAAGATAGATATGTTTATTGGAATGCTAGTTTCCCTTTTAAATCAAACTTGATGCTGCGTGTAAAATCAACTCTCTTTCTTGTCTTCTCCCAGCTGGTGAGATATTTTACTTTTAAAAAATAAATAAATTTCTTTTCTGAATTAAAAAAAAATAACGAGATGTTTAATTGATCTATGAGATTGGTAGTTAATGTTAATTTGATAACTTCATCATCTCGTTATCTTTTTATTTAAAAAATAAAGAAGTAATCAAATTAAACATCAACTACCAATCACATAGATCGATTGATACAAAATATTTTAGTTCAGTTAATAATTTCAAACTCAAATACTAAATACATTAATTACTTTAAATATTTATAAATAAAATGAAAATAAATTAAATTAAATTTAAAAGAGAGAGAGAGAGTTTTGATGTTCATATAATATTTGTACACGACTAAAGTTGTCTTCGGTCTATAACAAAAATAAAATTAAACATGACACATTAAAATCGTCACATACTAACTTTGTCGATTATATCTAGTTTGAACATAATGCTTCCCTAAAAAAATACATGTGAACTATATATTAAACAAAATCATGTACCATAGCTTGCTCACAATACTTACGCTTAAAATAATCCTATTTACATATATATTTTTTAATTTTTAGTTTTTTGAACTTTTTATATATAAAATAAAAAATATCACAATAATTGAATAAATTATGTTATAATGATTATATTCATTTTTTAAATTTTAATTATTTGTTCCAAATTAAAATTTGTGATATACATGAAATTTTGATATATTATATGTTACTATAACTTATATTTATATTTTAATTTTGATAATATATATATATATATTATATTATAATGTTGATAAAAATTAATTTTTAGTAAAAAATATTGTGTTACATGTGACATTACATGATAATTTCTTTTATAGTGATTATATTTTTTTATAAATTATTAAACACTGTCAGTTAAATAAAAGCAAACAAAACTCCCTCACGTAACGGAAGTAAAATTAAGAGAGAAGGAGAAAAAGCGTAACTTTCTTCGCTAAATATTCACATAATTTGATTGATTCATTTAAATTCATGATCGGTTCATTTAAGTTTATGAGATCATGGTACAACAAGTAGCTAGCATTTTATAGGTAAAGTAATCTATACTTAATGGTTAAGTAATATAATAAAATATTACTACTATTATAATAAAGTAATCTAGACTTAATGGTTAAGTATTACCACGGTGCATTCAACATATATCCATGTTGAAGTGAGTGAATTTTTAAATATGAAGCTTTTTCAATAATATGATTGATTTAATAACCAACATATACCCATGTTGGTAACTTGGTATATCCCATGTCACGTCTTTTTGCTAGCACTAGCAGTCCAAATTAGAGAGCTTCGAAGTTGCAATACATTGATATACCTCTCTCTTGCTCTTCAATGGAGGTGTTGCCACCACACCCACATGAAACTACCAATTCTTTTGAAGTGACAGCTCTAGAAGATAATTGACATTGTAGCAGCCAAGGACGAGGGAAATTGAGGATTGAATACGTTCATTTTTATATGTTATACCGTGTGGTAATCGTGTTTCATAAATCATAATGTCTCAAGTCAACATAATAACATAAGCAGAAGAGAATATTCTTACTTGCTGTACAATAAGTTTTATATATATTATAACTCAACCTATACCCTAAACTAAAATTAATAACTTACGCAATAAAAATCGACATTTAAGATTATATTAATTATTAAAATAAATTATAATTAATTGATAATTAAGCTGCTAGTGTAGCTTAGTTTTGTCCTTATTATATTATTACATTAATTACGGTCATCTCCCTATATGAATAATTTTACTTTATTATAACTATTAGTAGTTATATATATATATATATATATATATATATATATATATATAAATAATTGTACCCTTTTAAATCTTCGACCGATCGAAGATTGTGGAAGGAGTCACAGACCGATCTTATAATATAAATTAGGGGACGTATTGGATTAGGATTTTAAAAGACTTTTTTAGTTGAAAAAAGTCTTGTGAATTTTAAAAGACTTTGCAGAATTTTTATGACTTTTAAGATTTTATAGGATTCTGTAAGATTTTCAATAAGGATTTTAATAGATTTTGCAAGACTTTTAAGTTAAGATTTTAATGGATTTTGCAAAACTTTGTGAACTTTACAAAATTTCATAGATTTTTGACATATAATAAGAATTCAAGATTTTTTTCATACATTCAAATTTAAAAAGAGTCAAAGGCAAAAATAAAAATAAAAACAACAATATTTGAATAAATAATAATAATAATTTTCCATAATATCATATCCTTCTAAATAGCATTCGTCCACATATTCATAGCTATAATAGTCCTTTAAGCATTAACATCTTTTCACTCTTGCTTGTGAGTTTTAATAGTAGACTCAAAATTATGATTTTCATTAACTAGCAATGTTGAAGATGAAGGTTCATCCATCACTCCAATTGAAAATTCATCAGTAGAAATGATTTGGTAGCATAGCTATGGTGCTTCTGGTAAGTGAGCCTCTGAACCATCGTTGTTGTTGATGGGAGTGAAACCCTAGAATCACAAAATCGGAAACAGGAAATTGTGTGTGCGTGTGTGAGACCAGGCTTTGTCAGGACAATGTCGGATGCACCTCGAGCTGCATCAGTTGCATCTCCACTAGCATCATCCTGTGCCATAGTCGTCCTCGCGATCATAATCGCCATCGGGTTTTGGATTTGTTGAACCAACAACAAACGACACTACAAAAAATATGGAATTTAGCGACCACCAAAATCGGTCGCTAAATTGCTAAAATCGGTTGCTATTTACCTTAGCGACAGAGTTAGCGACCGAATTTAAGTAGTCGCTAAAACCTTGGTTGCAAAGCTGTTTAACGACAGAAAAATTTTTGGTCGTTGTTTAGCGAACAAAAATTTCGGTCGCAAAATGGTTGCAATGATTTTGGTCGCTGAAGTGTATGGGACCAAATTAGTACCGAATAAATCAGTCGCTAAATCGGTCGCTAAATATTTATTTTTTATTTTATTAAATTTTATAGACGTCGCAAATTTGGTCGCTACGAACCACTCATATTTGGCATCTCAAGGATTCTATTTCACAATACTTATTTTTTAACATGTTTTGTCCTTAACTACACAATTTTTGGAAACTTCCCAGAAGATCACTCATCCCTATATTACTCCAAATCAAGCACGTTTAACTGTGATGTTTTGATGAGATAAGCTACCGAAAAGTAGATGCATGTTGTTAGTATAAGTAATACACATTAATTCATTTAAGTCATCCTCAACTTTCCAATCTCATACTTATACTATCTTTGGACCCTTCTCACTTTGATGTATCCGGACCGTTAGAAATATATAATAATATATATAATAATTATATTATATTTAATTAATCTATATTTATATATACTTACTTTTATAATTAACAGTCTACTTATTTCTATTTAAAATTAATATTATGATACAATTTAAATTATTTAGGCTAAAAACCTATTTTGGTCCCTTATAATCTTTTTTTGTTTCAATGTAGTCACATTTTTATTTTTGGTCTCAATTTAGTCCCAAACTAATTAATTGGTTTCAATTTAGTCCTAATTTAATTAATTAGTTTCAATGTGGGACTTCCGTCCAAATTTCTTTAACGGTGTTAACTCTTGAGGACGTGGATGCCACGTAGATGCATACGTGAATGCCACGTAGATAAGAATTTTTTAGGCTAAAAACCTATTTTGGTCCCTTATAATTTTTTTTTGTTTCAATGTAGTCCCACTTTTATTTTTGGTCTCAATTTAGTCTCAAACTAATTAATGGTTTCAATTTGGTCCTAAACTAATTAATTGGTTTCAATTTAGTCCCAAATTAATTAACTAATAATTGGTTTCAATAATAATTTTACTATATTTATAAATAAACTAATAATTTGATAAATATAACTTAATATACTTTTACAAAAATATAAATATATAAGATCAGATATATATTTGTAATTTATATACTTATATTTTTGTAAAAGTATATTAATATATAACAAGTTATATTTATCAAATTATTAGTTAATTTGAATAGATAAATAATTATTTAATTTGAATACATAAATAATTATTTAATTTTAAAACTATATATAAATATATATATATATATATTAAAATTATTAATTTTTAATGGGAGAAACTAAAATCATACTATTATGATATTCGAGGGACTAAAATTGTGCAATTTAAAATTGAAGGATCTACCAATATTTTTTTATTAATTTTATTAAAAAATATAATAATTTTGAAAATATTTTTTAATGGTAAAAATTTTAAAATTACTTATTTTTATAAAATATAATTGTCTTATAAATAGAGTAATAATTTTTTCTTTTTCTCTTTCTGTTTGAAGAAATATTTAAATATCACTTTATAATTTTTTGTAACTTATTTAAAATTAGAGGAATAAAATGATAAAAATTGAGAAAATAAATATAATAAAATAATTTGGACGGAAGTCCCACATTGAAACCAATTAATTAAATTAGGACCAAATTGAAACCATTAATTAGTTTGGGACTAAATTGAGACCAAAGATAAAAGTGGGACTACATTGAAACAAAAAAAGATTATAAGGGACCAAAATAAGTTTTTAGCCTAAAAAATTCTCATCTACGTGGCATCCACGTATGCATCTATGTGGCATCCACGTCCTCAAGAGTTAACACCGTTAAAGAAATTTGGACGGAAGTCCCACATTGAAACCAATTAATTAAATTAGGACTAAATTGAAACCCATTAATTAATTTGGGACTAAATTGAGACCAAAAATAAAAATGTGACTACATTGAAACAAAAAAAGATTATAAGGGACCAAAATATGTTTTTAGCCAATTATTTATTATAAATTTAAAAGTTTAATTAATAATTTATTAATTTTAAAATGAGAAGGGTTATAATAACACTGGTATAACTTTTACTAAATATTACATCGCTCAATAACTTTATATTAAATGTGAATTTTGTAAATCTAACCGTTAGATTGAAAGTTCATATCACTTTATATGTTTATATCAAGTTTTGTTAAAATTGAACAACAATTTGAAAGTAATCAAAGTGCTCATATTTTATTTGAAATATATATATATATATATATATATATATATTATGTCAATTTTGTTTTACAATAATGAAGTATCAAATCATCTTGAATTCATATAAAATTTTGTATATATGATCTAAGAGTAAAAAACTTTCAATCTAGCGGTTGAATTTATAAAATTTACATTTAATATAAAGTTATTGAGTGATGTAATACTTAGTAAAAGTTACACTGATGTTATTATAACCCTTCTCTTTTAAAATATTATTTTTATAAATTAAATTTTAACATTTTAAATAAATTATTAATTAACTTAATATTTTTATTCATCTTAAATCTAAGATATAAAATTCAAAAAATGTATTTATCCTTATTTTATTTTCTAATTATCAACCATTAATAAAATACTAATTTAAAATCTTATCTAGTTACATCATAATATTTTCATATCAAGTTTAAAACCAGATATTAGTTATACAAAAATATCAAAATTATATAGTAAATTATTAATAAGATTCTAGTTAAATAATTTAAAATAATCAATTTTATCACACAACAATAAAGAAATACTAATAATTAAGAAAATATATCTGTACTTTTTCTATTAGAAAGAGAGAGGATGTTATAATTCTTTTTTTCCTCGAGATATCACATCTCTTCTATCAATAAAAATTAAATATAAAAATTTATTTAAAACTAAAGTTATTATAAGTTAGAAATATATATTATAAATATGAATCAAAATAAATAAGAAATTTTAAAAATTCATATACTCTAATTAAGAAAATGCCTAAAAATTCAATTGTAAAAAAAAGTCTAAATATTTTTTCACATAAATAACTATTGGCATCAATTATGTAGGAGTGCATATAAATATTTTTTTTATTATAAGTTAATGTTTTGCTCTTACAAAAATAGAAAATGGGATTGATACTCAACAACAATACTATTATCACTTTTAAGCAATATATTTTTTTTAATTTTTATTTAGCGACCGAATATAGTTTCGTCGTTAATTTTAACTAATATTTAGCGATCGAATTCAATTTCATCGCTAATTTTAAATATTATTTAGCGACCAAATAGAATTTCGTCGCTAATTTTAACTAATATTTAACGACCAAATTTAATTCTGTCGCTAATTTTAACAAATATTTAGGGACCAAATTCATTTCCGTCGCTAATTTTAACTAATATTTAGTGACCGAATTCATTTCCGTCACTAATTTTAACTAATATTTAGTGATCAAATTCAATTTCATTGCTAAAAAAATCAAAATTCCTTATTTGGCAACTGAATTTAATTTGGTCGCAACGTTTTTTACAATTTAATAGCTAGTTAGTCGCTAGTTCCATCGCAACCTTTGTATTCATGAAACACAATCAAGCAACGACCGATTTTCTAGTGATAACTTATTTTGATCGTTAAATCAGTCGCTATTTGATTATTTCAAATCGATCGCTAATAACGATTTTCACCATAACGATTTTCACGTGCTCACACTCGTAGATCTCAACTAATAAGCCTAAAATAGTGATAAAAAAAGGCAAGAACTAACCATCTCTTTCAAGAGTGTTTCCATCTTTGGTAAGCTTTATATCACCAACGCCACCAACGAGCCTGATTCAAAGAGAGTGAGCGAAAACATAATAGAAAATAAAGAATGGAAAAGGTAATGAGAGAGAGAAATACATTTTGATGGTTCCCTTGCGACCGAGGTTGGTTTTGAGGACATCGTGCAAACCCTTGGCGGCATTGATGTTCATGTGAAGTGATGCGGATTTGTTCAGCACTTCAGCGTTAGGATTCGGCATTTGCAGAGACATCTTCGACGTTAGGGTTTTTAGGGGTTTCGTTTATGAGGACCATTATTTTTTTGAACACGTTTTTGGGCTTTAAACAGTAACCCACTTCTCTGGCCTATCCAACTGCTCAATCCAACATGAGTAATGTCTTATTTGATTTGATTTTAGTCTTATTTCTGTTTTTGTTGGCCACAAAAATGTCTTATTCTATTGACAAAAAAAAAAGGTCATGTTACTATTGAAAAAAAATAATATTTCTAAATTACTATTTTTTGTCACATATATGTAATTTTGTATTTTAAAGTATTCATTCTTAAATTTAATAATTATAATATTAATGTTTGATATTATTTTTATTATAAACTTTAAAATGAGTATGTTATATCAGTTTTATTAATCCTTACTCTTAATTAATGGCCGGTTAAATAATTATAAGTGGATTTTTTTTATTTAAAAGTTAAATATTTAATGTTAGCAATGTATTTTTTTTATCATGATGATTTGAAAAAAAAAATGCTATATTTACATAAACTTGGGTATATTTCCAAATCAAAGAAAAATTTACCAATATTATGTTGGTCACGAATGGAATCATGATGAAAAATCTTAACTAATATTTTAGATTCAAACTGATCTGTTGAAAAAAGTAGTTGATTAAAGAGATTTCACAAAATATAATTATTCACACTTATTCATTGAATTTATAACCCTTATTGTTACTTTCAATTATATATATATATATATATATATATATATATATATATATATATATATATATATATATATATATATCATGAATCACACTAAACTGGTTTAAGAATTATTTCAATCATATTAATAAACTAGTTCTAAAGAAAATATTTTTATAAACATGTTTAAAAACCTTACACTAGCTAAAACACTAATCAAGTATAATTAGTGAGATATTATTCACTCCTAATTTAAAAAAATAATTCTTCAAGAAGTAAATATTCGTATTTAAGAAATTGTTACAGATTTTAGATATATATTTTAAAGTTTTATTTTATTAAATTACTTTAAAATTAATTATATTTTATCATTTTTTAATAAAATAAGTGAATAATAATGAATTAACAAAAATTTTAAAATATATTTTAATCAAAAATAATTTTTGGATCAATACGGTGACTAAAAGTATTATAAAAAATAATTAAATTAAAAAATTAAATATTATAATGGTTATTTTTTTAATGATGTTAAATTAAATATTCTAATTATTTTACAGTAAATTAAAATAAAAAGATAATAAAATATGTTAATTGATGTTTCAAGTAAAATGCTTTAAAATATTATAATCAAAATAAATTCAATATTAAATCAAAAGATTATAAAAATCATAACTAAAATCATAATAAATATTCTGATATTAAATTTATTATATATTAAAATTACTTAAATATTTGTATCAAATAAACTGATACAGATTTTATATTTTATTTACTATGTTTTATAATCAAATGAAATCTAATATTAAATCAAAAGATTATAAAAAAAATTATAACTAAAATCATAATAAATATTTTGATACTAAATTTTTAAAATATATTTTAATTAAAAATATATATTTTGGTGAATACGATGGTTAAAAGTATTTTTATAAATAATTATATTAAAAATAAATTTTAAAATCTTATAATGGTGTTTTTTAATGATGTTAAGTTAAATATTCTAAAGATTTTAGAATAAATTAATATTATTTACAGAAAAAATTTTGTAGGTAATATTCCATAAATAACTAACATTATCTAGAGAAAAAATTTCGTAGATAACTAAACATTATCTATAGAAAAAATTTCGTAGGTAATATTCCATAGATAACTAAACATTATCTACAGAAAAATTTCATAGGTAATATTTCGTAGATAACTAAACATTATCTACAAAAAAAAAAATTGTAAGTAATATTTTATAGATAACTAAACATTATCTACGAAAAAAATTTCATAGGTAATATTCCGTAGATAACTAAATATTATCTACGAAAAAAATTCCATAAGTAATATTCCGTAGATAACTAAATATTATTTACGGAAAAAATTCCGTAAATAATATTCCTTAAATAATAATATTTATTAATACTATTTATTTCACTTTATTATATCTTTTATTAATTACACTTAATATTTTATATTTATAGAAATTATAATTACAATAATAAGGTTTCAACTTAAAATCTTGTTTATGTCACTTCAACCTCTCAGTGTTGATATTAATGGCTTATATTAATATTCTAATTTAGTTTCGTATATTTGGATTTAATTGAACGTCGATTTTAATCTTGGTTGAATTCCATATTTCAATGTTTTTATTTATATTTTTTTCTCTTTGTTTAGGTTATAATTTTGGCTCTAAATTGTGATCGAGGGGATCATGGTGTCTATGAAAGCATAAAAAAGAATATTTTCATGAAGAAGTCATGTCCTAATTCGGTTTAGATCATGGAAAAATTTGAACTTAAAATGGAAGACATTGACCTAGTCACTGGTGCGATATTTTGAAGATATATTTAAGTTGCAGGGTTGAAATGACATAAGATTGACGCAAAATAATATTCGCATTATCACAGGGAGAGTTGAGTGCAAAAAGTACCAGCAAGAATTTGAGATGAGTCTTGATCTACAGGAGAAAGTGTCTAAATTACGAGAATTCATTGAGAGAGAAAGTGAGACCTTGTAATATGGGATCATAGACACAGGTGCTTCTAGCCACATGACAGGAAACTTGAGTTTATTATGTGGGCTGAGAGACGTAGTTGAGTGTCCAGTGAGACTTCCAGATCGAAAACAACTAATGGAAAATAAAGAAGGGACAGTGACACTTGATGGAGGATTGAAAGTGGAAAATGTGCTTTATGTGCCAACATTGAGTTGCAACTTGTTGTCTATTTCTCAATTGATAAATGAAACAAATTGTGTTGTCTATTTCACTAACAACTTATGTGTTATGCAGGATTGCACTTCGAAGATGGTGATTGGAGTGAGTGAACAACGAGATGAGCTTTACTTCTTTAAAGGAATCCGAAGTGAGAAAGTAAATAAAGCTAATGGAACTTGCGAACTTAATCTGTGGCATCAACGCATGGGGCACCCTTCTTTCAAGGTCACTAAATTAGCTTCCAACATGAGGTGTGATAGCGGTAATTTGAAGAACAAACCATGTGATGTATGTTTACGGGCTAAGCAAGCTAGAGATGTCTTTCCATCAAGTACAAATAATGCTGGTGGTAGTTTTGAATTAATACACTGTGATTTGTAGGGGTCCTATATCTTCTTGTGGTGCTTCATATTTTTTTGACAATAATGGATGATTTTTCTCGTGCTATTTGGATTTATTTGATTTCTGATAAAAGGGAAGTGTCACGTACATTGCTGAATTTCTTTGCATTAATAGAAAGACAATTTGGTAAACAGATTAAAGTGCTACGTAGCGATAATGGTACTGAATTTACTTGTTTGAGAAACTACTTTCATGAACATGGGATAGTATTTCAAACATCTTGTCCAGGAATCCCACAACAAAACGGAAGAGTAGAAAGAAAGCATAGACACATTCTTAATGTTGCTCGTGCTCTACGATTTCAAGGTAATCTCCCTATTTCTTTTTGGGGGTGAGTGTGTCTTAACAGCTGGATACTTGATTAATCGTACCCCCACTCCAGTGTTGTCTAGAAAAACACCATATGAGATGTTGCATGGTCTAGCCCCCATATATGATCATTTAAAAGTTTTTGGTTGTTTATGCTACACACACAACTTGGATAGACATGGTGATAAGTTTGCTAGTCGAAGTCGAAAGTGTATCTTTGTGGGTTACCCTTATTTATGGGAAGAAGGGTTGGAAATTATTTGATTTAGATACTCAATGCTATTTTGTGTCTCGTGATGTTGAGTTCTTTGAAACAGAGTTTCCTTTCACACATACAGCTGGGGTCAAATATGATTTATCTGTGGATTAATCGTTAATGAACGATGCATTGAATAATGATGATGTTAATGATTTGGATAATGACACAAGGATGGGAGAAAATACACTCATTGAGGTAGTTGCAAGTTCTAAAGTGAGGGGGGAACTGTTGCCTTAGACAGTGAGAGAAGTGATGAGCTCATAGAAAAAGGAAATAATCCAACTCCTAATGTTAACTCACTAGAGCTTGTTTGTCAAAGTAGTTTGGAGGAACTAGGAAGAGGTCATCGTACCAAATTTCCTTCCATGAAGCTACGTGAGTATGTAACTCACACCATAAAGAAGTTAAGTCCATCTCCAAGTCAATCCACTTCACAGTATTCTTCTGGTACTCCCTATCCTATATCTCACTATATAAGTTGTGAAAACTTCTCTGAAAAGCATTGCAGGTTTGTTGTTGCTATTCATTATGCTGAAGTAGTGCAAGATGCCAAATGGAGGCTTGCAATGCAGCAAGAAATTTATGCACTAGAAACTAATGGAACATGGTCTCTAGAAACTCTACCGGATGGGAAGAAACCTCTTGGTTGTAAATGGGTATACAAGATCAAGCATAATTCAGATGGCACGATAGAGCGATACAAGGCGAGCCTGGTTATTCTCGGGAATCATCAAAAAGAAGGGGTTGACTATACTGAGACATTTGCCCCTGTTGTCAAAATGGTTACGGTTCGCCTTGTTCTTCCTGTTGCAGCGACAAAGAAGTGGGAATTACATCAAATGGACGTCCACAATGCTTTCCTTCATGGTGATCTACATGAAGATGTCTACATGAAGCTTCCTCCAGGCTTTCATGCTTCTCAACTGAACCATGTTTGTAAATTGAAAAAGTCTTTATATAGTTTGAAGCAAGCCCCTCGTTGTTGGTTTGCCAAATTATCATCTGTTTTGATAAACTTTGGATTTCATCAATCGGGTTGTGACCACTCACTCTTTACTCTTCTTGTCCATGGAGTGCAAATAATGGTTCTGGTATATGTAGACGATTTGATCATATGTGGGAACGATTTCGCTGCAATTCAACGCTTTAAAGAATATCTTAGCAAGTGCTTTCACATGAAAGACTTGGGACATTTAAAATATTTTTTTGGGAGTAGAAGTTGCAAGGAATTCAAGTGGGATATTTTTGTGTCAGCGTAAATATGCATTAGACATCATTCAAGAAGTAGGCCTACTTGGTGCACAGCCCGTGGCTACACCTCTTGAGTAGAATCGTCAACTTGGACTAGCCACTGGACGGATCAACCTAACAAGTATCGATGCCTTATTGGGCGCCTCATATACTTGTGTTTCACCAGACCGGAATTGTCCTACTGTGTCCATACCTTGTCGCAATTCATGCAACAACCGCGTGAAGAACATTGGAATGCAACCATTTGAATTGTGAGATACCTCAAAGGAAGTCCTGGGCAAGGAATTCTCCTCAAAATCAAATCTGATTTCTAATTGCATGGATGGTGTGATTCCGACTAGGCCGGATGTCCATTAACTCGGCGTTCAACTACCGGGTGGTTTGTGTTCTTGGGTCACTCTCCTATATCTTGGAAAACCAAGAAACAACATACTGTCTCTCGTTCATTTGCTGAAGCAGAATACCGTTCTATGGCTACTACTTGTTGTGAACTTAAGTGGCATCGGAGCTTACTGGTTGATTTAGGCATTTCTCATAAAGGACCTATGCACCTCCACTTAGATAGTCAGACTATATTACATATAGCAAAAAATTCAATTTTCCATGAACGGACAAAGCATATTGAAGTGGATTGTCATTTCATTCGAAATGAGATATTCCAAAGCACCATTCAACCATCATATATTCTGACACAAGAGCAACTTGCCGACATCCTTACAAAAACCTTGGGACAACATCAATTTCAGACTCTGTTTAACAAGCTGGGCATTCGTAATCCTCATGCTCCACCTTGAAGGGGGGTAATATGGGATATGTTATACGGGTTATGCTGTCATCCACAATTCTTGGGATTATTTCATCAATTGTAATAAATAATTTGGTGTACATTTTGTCCATTTTAATTTGGCGTACATTTTGTCCGTTTTAATTCTCATTTATTGCAGAATAATGTCAAATCATATCAAGGATATGAGGCAGATAATTTAGCTTGTAGTTTAAGATTTGTAGCTGTCATATACTTGTATATAATTACCTATTGATCAATAGAATGGGACACACGATTCTATTTTCATAACATTGTTACCTTGCGTGATAGGACACTAGCGGCTTAGCTAAATCGGAGTTGACAAAATGTTCACAATGAGGAAAAGAAAATAACATCAAACCTATTCTCAAGGACATCAAGAAAAAGGCCATTAATTGGTTGTTCTTGTTGCTCAGCCAACTGCTAAGTTCTTGTACCATTGATTAACTCAAATATTTCTGCAAGCACACCAATAACCGTCCAATTGGTGCCAAAGATCAACTGGTACCAAATTAATTGGAATAATTAATTTGGTGTACATTTTGTCCGTTTTAATTTGGCGTACATTTTGTCCGTTTTAATTTTACTTTATTGCAGAATAATGTCAAATCATATCAAAGATATGAGAGAGATAATTTAGTTTTGTAGATTAAGATCTGTAGCTATCATATACTTGTATATAATTACCTATTGATCAATAGAATGGGACACACGATTCTATTTTCAAAACTTTGTTACCTTGCGTGATAGGGCACTAGCCACTTGGCTAAATTCGGAGTTTTGCCAAAATGTTCACAATAAGGAAAAGAAAATAACATCAAACCTATTGTCAAGGACATCAAGAAAAAGACCATTAATTCGTTGTTCTTGTTGCTCAGCCTACAGCTAAGTAGTTGCACCATTGATCAACTCAAATATTTCTGCAAGCACACCAATAACCGTCTAACAGGTGCCAAAGATCAATTGGCACCAAATTAATTGGAATAATTAATTTGGTGTACATTTTGTTCGTTTTAATTTGGCGTACATTTTGTCCATTTTAATTCTCTTTTATAGCATAATAATGTCAAATCATATCAAGGATATGAGGGAGATAATTTAGCTTGTAGTTTAAGATCTGTAGCTGTCATATACTTGTATATAATTACCTATTAATCAATAGAATGGGACACACAATTCTATTTTCATAACTTTGTTACCTTGCGTGATAGGGCACTAGCGGCTTGGCTAAATCCGGAGTTGCCAAAATGTTCACAATGACGAAAAGAAAATAGCATCAAACCTATTCTCAAAGACATCAAGAAAAAGGCCATTAATTGGTTGTTCTTGTTGCTCAGCCAACTGCTAAGTTCTTGCACCATTGATCAACTCAAATATTTCTGCAAGCACACCAATAACCGTCCAACTGGTACCAAAGATCAACTGGTACCAAATTAATTAGAATAATTAATTTGGTGTACATTTTGTCCATTTTAATTTGGCGTACATTTTGTCCGTTTTAATTCTTCTTTATCGCAGAATAATGTCAAATCATATCAAGGATATGAGGGAGATAATTTAGCTTGTAGTTTAAGATCTGTAGCTGTCATATACTTGTATATAATTACCTATTGATCAATAGAATGGGACACACGATTGTATTTTCATAACTTTGTTATCTTGCGTTGTCGCCACCGGCCCGAAACGGGCTTTCGGCATTCGCGAAGGATGGTTGGACTCGTTTTATTTGTTTGAAAATGTGGATTGCTAGAATGACTTATTCTCAAACTGAGACCTCGTCAAACGAGCAATTTTATTAAAAGGCTCACCAATCCATATTAATCCCAAGCGGGACCCTCCATGGATTAGTGGTTTTCGCAGAAGGAGGGTTCGTGGAGTCGCCACCAATGTTTTACTCAAAACATTGGAAAAAGGGATAAGGCAATTGATTTTATAAATCAACTTTGGCCATTACAACCAGAGTCGGGTAAGGGAGTCGGTTACGCGTGGGGAAGGTGTTAGCACCCCACAGCGCCCCTTTCGGGTTCCCTATGACAGATTATTTCTAAAATAATAGCGTAAAATTACTAAATTACCCCTATTTATTATAAGCGATTATAAATTAACTATCTACATGATGACAGTTTAAATATGCACACAGAAAGCAGTAAAAGGAAGGATTTAAGAAGAAACCTCTTGAAGCGTGCTTTTATATATTGAGTAAAACTGGGAAGCTTTTTGGCGTTCCCTCGCTCTACAAGCTCGCTCGCTCTCTCCTATAAAATTTTGACTATGGAAATCCGGAGGATTTCCCTTCGACTAGGTTCGAATCTCCAAGCTAAGTGCTCGGAATTCCAGAACTTCGTCGGATCGACTCCCAGAGAGATTTCTAGGGCAGAACACTGCTCAAAAACCCCAGAATACTCAAGGAGGGAGTCAAAACTGAGTGAAAAAGTGTGGAATGACGTCCAATTGACGTCATATTTATAGGGAATAGGCGCAATACGGCCTACAGGGGCAATACGGCCGTATTGAAATTTTTGAACTTCAATACGGTCGTATTGAAGTTCAATACGGTCGTATTGAAGTTCAGAAATTTCAATACGCCCGTATTGAGTTCGCTGCGGTTGTATTGAAGTGTCAATACGGTCGTACTGACTTCAGTATGGCCGTATTGAAGCTTCAATACGGCCGTATTAAGTTCAGTACGGCCGTATTGGGCTTTTTCCCTCCACTTCTTTATTTTGAGCTATTCTAAGACCTCTGGACCTACAGAGAACCCTCCTAGGGCCTTCGAGGAGTCCTTCTGGCTGATTATCCTTCAGTCTTCGAGAGTCTTCAAGCTTTATTTCCGACCCGGACAATTTTAGGGGTCTACAGCTGCCCCCCCTTTACTTAGTCGGACGGCCTTTTGGTGTATCGGCTGACAAGTAAAGGAGTTGACCCAATTGTCCGGGTATTGTGCCGACCTTCTGACTTGTAGCGTCTTCCGGTGGAAAAATGTTGAGTAGCCTCTCCAGGTGGGTGCATACCTCGGTGCTTCTGACATCCTCGGTAGCTGAGTTTACCTTCTCCAAGGTCAACTTCACTCGACGCCCGAGCCGGAAGTTGGACATCAACGCGCCTCTGATGACGCTGATGGTTGAGTACCGCCTTTCCAGGCTTAGCTTCACTCTTTGTTTGAGCCGGAAGCTAAGTACCCTTGTGACAACGGTAAGCAGTGTGAGTTTTGCCTCTCCAGGCCTTGCTTTGCTTGTTGCCCAAGCTGGAAGCTGTAAGTACCGTCTCTCCAGGCTTAGCTTCACTCTTTGTTCGAGCCGGAAGCTAAGTACCTTTGTGACAACGGTAAGCGGTGAGTATCCCTTTTCCAGAGATAGCTTCGCTCATTGCTCGAGCCGGAAGCTGCATACCTCCGTGTTTGTGACGACGGGGGTAGCGTGAATATCTCCTTTCCAGGGATTCGTGATGATTTTGTCTCCACAGTCCACGATGCTGCTTCGACGGTTGTTTTTTGATTTTGTGCCACTAAGGGCTGGATAACGCAGGGATCCGTCTAGGGGATGTGCAGTTACTCATAGGTTCTTGTGTCCCAACTTTCCATTGCGTAGTTGGTTCCCACTGGGGAATTTCTGATTCCTTAGGGATGCAGACACAAAAATGCTCTTTCTGATGTGAGCGGTGCCTTATGATTGGCTGACGTCCTTTCGACGTTGGTGGAGTATCCCGGTTATCCTTGTTCGGGTAACTCTTTTTGATTTTCTGATTTTTTGCTGCCTCTGTGTAGGCTGTTATCCGCTGGGGATTCTGGATGTTGATTTTGTCTCCACAGTCCACGATGCTGTTTCGACGATTATTTTTGATTTTTGTGCCACTGAGGGCTGGATAACGCAGGGATCCGTCTAGGGGATGTGCAGTCATTCACAGGTTGCTGTGCCCCAACTTGCATTGCATTGTTGGTACCCTTGGGGAATTTCTGACTCCTTGGGGTATAGACACAGATGCTCTTTCTCTCTGAGTTGAGCGATGCCTTATGTTTGGCTGACGTCCTTTGACGTTGGTGGAGTATCCCGGTTTATCCTTATTCGGGTAACTCTTTTTGATTTTCTGATTTTGCTGCCTCTGTGTAGGCTGTTATCCACTGGGGGATTTTGTCGTTGATTTTGATTAGCCTCTTCTGTTAGGCGTATCAGCTTGACGTTCAATGATTGGCTGAGAGCCAGACTCCACTTGGGGAATGATTATTGATTTTTTTTATTTTTTCTCCTTCTGCAGGGATGCCTCTTGAGTAGGCGACTGGGGATTTGGGGATCTTATGTATCCCAGAGTATTATTTAGGAAGCCTCTACAGGCTTAGCCTCACTCGATACTTGAGTTGGAGAGCTATCTTCACTGAGGAAGTTTAAGTCCTTTGACTTGGATATACTGTTTGGATGATCGCACTTCCATTGGGGATTGCGTCAATTTTGCTTTGATAGCTCTCGCTGGGGATTTTTCCGTGAGCTTGAGCTGAGGTTCCTCTGGGGAGTATTATTTCTGCGAGCCTCTCCAGGCTCATTTATTCTGTACAGTTGGGAGAGTATTATTTCTGCAAGCCTCTCCAGGCTTTAGTTATTCTGAGGAAGTATTATTTCTGCAAGCCTCTCCAGGCTCAATTATTCTGAAAGAGTATTATTTCAGCAAGCCTCTCCAGGCTCAAATATTCTGAGAGTATTATTTCTGCAAGCCTCTCCAGGCTTTAGTTATGATGAAAGAGTATTATTTCGGCGAGCCTCTCCAGGCTCAATTATTCTGAAGGAGTATTATTTCGGCAAGCCTCTCCAGGCTCAATTATTCTGCGGGAGTATTATTTAGGCAAGCCTCTCCAGGCTCAGTTATTCTGAGAGAGTATTATTTCGGCGAGCCTCTCCAGGCTCAATTATTCTGTATGATTTGTTGGATTTTCTGTATTTTGCCCTTTTTTCGATTTTGGCTTTTTCTGTGTTTTTGCCTTTTTTGTTGATTTTGGCTTTTTCTGTGTTTTTGCCTTTTTTGTTGAGTTCGGCTTTTTCTGTATTTTTGTTGATTTCTGTATTTTTGCCTTTTTTGTTGGTTTTGGCTTTTTCTGTATAGAAATGTCTCAGTTATTCTGAGAGAGTATTATTTCGGCGAGCCTCTCCAGGCTCAATTATTCTGAGAGAGTATTATTTCGGCGAGCCTCTCCAGGCTCAGTTATTTTGAGAGAGTATTATTTCGGCGAGCCTCTCCAGGCTCAGTTATTTTGAGAGAGTATTCTTTCGGCAAGCCTCTCCAGGCTCAGTTATTTTGAGAGTATTCTTTCGGCAAGCCTCTCCAGGCTCAGTTATTTTGAGAGAGTATTCTTTCGGCAAGCCTCTCCAGGCTCAGTTATTTTGAGAGTATTCTTTCGGCAAGCCTCTCCAGGCTCAATTATTCTGAGAGTATTCTTTCGGCAAGCCTCTCCAGGCTCAGTTATTTTGTATGACGCTGTTGATTTTCTGAATCTTTGCATTTTGTTTGCTGCTGTCATACACAAGCAATTTTTCCTATTTTTTCTAATTTATGTAGTTGCCTCATGACGAGGTCTTTGAAAATTTCTTTATGGCCAATACGGCCGCATCCATTTCAGTATGCCCGTATTGAATTGAAAATTTGTTCATAACCCTAATTTTGGTACGGGCGTACTGAACATGATACGGGCGTATTGTTTTTTCTGAAGTTTATATATTTTGTTTTTTCAATAAACAGAGAATAAGTGATCTTCCAGTACACCTATCATCTGTATGCATGTATGCAGTATGATGCACCTAATTCTATTTGATTCTTTTTTCAAAAGAATTAACCGATGCGTTTTTGTGTTTGGATTTTGCCATTCCTCCAGACGGACTGTGCTCTGCCGATTTCTGTTACCGAGGAATGATGCATATTTGATTTTGGTGTCATCAACCAAATGATTCTTCCCTTTCTTTAGAAGATGTGTCAACCCTCCTATTGACCACTATATCTCCATGTTTCCACTAGATTATTCAAAAATCGTTGGGACAAGAGAGAAAAGAAGGAAAGGATATATATTTTCAAAAGTTTGTGTTTTAGAGGGGATTATTTTATTTTTGAAAAATGGATTTTGTAAGAATGGCTGGCCATGGTAGGCTTATGTGTTTAGGCTTGTTCGATTAAACACTTATGAGGTTAAGCACATCTTTATTAATGATTGTGTTTTGACAACTTGGATAGCTTTTCTTGAGCCCCTTGTTGAATTCAATTGATGGTACCATCATGGATTTATTCTGTTTTTTCCTTTTTTGATGGCCCTAACTTTTGCCTAAAACACCCATTTGTGATGTCTTAGCGGGCTTTTGTTTTTGTTCATTATTTTGTAACCCTAACTTTTGCCTAGGTCACCCTTTTGTGGGATTCCTAGCGGGTCTTTTGGTCTTATTTTGTAACCCTAACTTTTGCCTAGGTCACCCTTTTGTGGGATTCCTAGCGGGTCTTTTGCTCTTTAGGATTTCTTTATCCATGATGGCACTTATTGAGGCCAAGAAAAGGTGCTCCAAGTTGACACACACACTTCCACATAAAAATGATGTGGGTTTATTGATTATTAAGATGATTTTAACCTCATTCATGTTTATTCAAACAGGGTTAAAATAATGTGGTCTAGAATTTTATTGCAAGCGAGAAAAGAAGCAATAAAGAATTAATGAAGAATGATTTTATTATAATCATAATGGAAACATGTGCCCTATCGAGGCTCGGGGGTCGGGCTGTCCCCGAGGAGTGATCTCTAATAGTCACTGAGTCTATACATCCCTATCGGAAGGAGAAGGACACTTGATGACAACAGCTGGCCTTGACGTTTGTGAACCAGCCTTCCTAAAGATCTGGCTTAAAGAACGTCGAGAAGGATCTTGGTTTCTCTTCGTCCTTTGATCTTTGTTAGGGTTGTATCTTAACCCTTGTTTCCCCGGATTGTCTTTGATAATGGGTAGCTCCGGGATTCCTTGGGAGTCCTTGCCTAATTCTTGTCTTGGCAAGTATCCGTTCTTTGTGAGCGTATGAGCTACCTTCTTCATTTCTCGGGGAAACGTTTCAACATTGGCGATTTCCAATGCTTGGAAGGCGGTTTCTAGAGCTTCCTCCACTGCATCCACATAAGGTATGGTGGATGGCTTGCTGATGAGTATGTCGTCTTCAGCTTGTACAGTCACCAGCTTGTCACCCACAATGAATTTGATTTTCTGGTGAAGCGTAGAAGGAATAGCTTTTGCATCATGAATCCAAGGTCGGCCGAGGAGACAGCTGTATGTTGGAGTAATGTCTATCACTTGGAATTCGACATTTAAAGATAGTGGGTCCAATTTGGATTGGAAGATTGATCTCTCCCACCACTTCTCTTTTAGAACCATCGAAGGCTCGAACGATCATGTTGCTCGGGCGCATTTGGACTCCCTTGATTGCCAATTGCTTGAGCGTTCTTTTTGGCATCACATTCAAGGAAGATCCATTATCCACCAAGACTTTTGCGATGTGATACTCCTTGCACTTTATAGAGATGTGCAAGGGCTTGTTGTGTTTTGATCCCTCGGCGGGGATTTCTTCATCGATGAAGGTGCGGTGATCATTAGCCTTGATGTGACTAACAATCCCCTCAAACTCGTCTTGGGAGATAGTGTGCGACACGTATGCCTCGTTCAAGACTTTCAACAGAGCTTGCCGATGCGATTCGAAGCATAGGATCAACGACAATAGCGTAATCTTTGCTGGCGTCTTATGAAGTTGATCCACGATGGAGTACTCGCTCTGTCGGATATATTTTAACAGCTTGTCTGTCTCCTCCTCGGATTCTTTTTCCTCAGTTTTCTTTTCTTCTTTTTCTTTATTCTTGGGGGCTTTATCATGAAGATCTTCGGGAGTGTAGATCCTGCCACTCCTAGTCATGCCCCCAAGTTCCAGCGATGTTGGAGATATCGCTGTCGGCAGAAGAGTGGATGTCGTATATCCACGGCACAGCCTTATTTGATTTGTAAGGGAAAGGCCTTGGAACTGTGATCCTTAATGGTGTCGGACCTTCCCCTTTATTCGTCTTGATTACCAACAACGGAGTTGATGTGCGCTCGCTTGGCGCGGTTGTTGGCTTACACTTGATAACGAACGGCGTGCGATCCATTCTTTGAACATACGCATCGATTATTTCTTTCTTTTTATTAATTTTTATTACTGAATTACTAGGAGGGATGTATGAAATGAATGATTCCTAGATCCCTCCATGATCTATATGCATGATATGAGATGATGATGTTGAATATGCATGCATTGTGTTTATTGAACTAAGCATTATCATGTTTTTAGGATTTTCCTAAGATGATGCATGATATTGCTTGGTTTGGGTAAATACATATTTTTCTTTTGAATATTTTGTATCTTTTTGTATTTTTTGGGTGAAAAGGGAAACTACCTATATGAATGCAAATGAAGGTAGATGTTAACACCATGTACTAGAAGATCTTTATTTCTATTTATTCTTTTTATTTAAATAGAATAGGGATGTTGTTTGTTTAACAAATGCAAATGTATGCTCATACAATGTCATATAGTCAATGCACAAACAATTCACTCATCCACGAACAGTCACGAGCAAATTACGAGGTAGGGGTCTCCTGCAGAAAAGTGCATATTCAAGGAGGATCTAACTGTTCTCACTTGGTCAAAGGCCCCCAAGGTGCCCCCATTATAGGGACCCAATTCCTCTTGTCGTAGGTCGATGGAAAGCTCCAACGCACCGTCGGACTCAAGTTCATGGTTATCACCTTGAGTGATGTTTTCCGACAACGGTCTCATAGGCTCCTATAAACCCATCAACCGGCCGTACTAACATCCACTCCCTATGGATTACCACTCATGCCCCCGGGTATAGAGGGAACTGTTGTGTGCAAAGGTTTGTGTACAATTTGTATTTCAAAACAATTGCGGAAATTAAACAAACAACAGTTATTAAAAGCCATATAATAAATCATGTTATCATACAAGCAAGGGGTAATGAAGTAATTTTAACTATTATTTGTTAAAAATAATCTGTCACTAAATGGGACTGACTCTCGAAGCTTCCCCAGTGGAGTCGCCATCTGTCGCCACCGGCCCGAAACGGGCTTTCGGCATTCGCGAAGGATGGTTGGACTCGTTTTATTTGTTTGAAAATGTGGATTGCTAGAATGACTTATTCTCAAACTGAGACCTCGTCAAACGAGCAATTTTATTAAAAGGCTCACCAATCCATATTAATCCCAAGCGGGACCCTCCATGGATTAGTGGTTTTCGCAGAAGGAGGGTTCGTGGAGTCGCCACCAATGTTTTACTCAAAACATTGGAAAAAGGGATAAGGCAATTGATTTTATAAATCAACTTTGGCCATTACAACCAGAGTCGGGTAAGGGAGTCGGTTACGCGTGGGGAAGGTGTTAGCACCCCACAGCGCCCCTTTCGGGTTCCCTATGACAGATTATTTCTAAAATAATAGCGTAAAATTACTAAATTACCCCTATTTATTATAAGCGATTATAAATTAACTATCTACATGATGACAGTTTAAATATGCACACAGAAAGCAGTAAAAGGAAGGATTTAAGAAGAAACCTCTTGAAGCGTGCTTTTATATATTGAGTAAAACTGGGAAGCTTTTTGGCGTTCCCTCGCTCTACAAGCTCGCTCGCTCTCTCCTATAAAATTTTGACTATGGAAATCCGGAGGATTTCCCTTCGACTAGGTTCGAATCTCCAAGCTAAGTGCTCGGAATTCCAGAACTTCGTCGGATCGACTCCCAGAGAGATTTCTAGGGCAGAACACTGCTCAAAAACCCCAGAATACTCAAGGAGGGAGTCAAAACTGAGTGAAAAAGTGTGGAATGACGTCCAATTGACGTCATATTTATAGGGAATAGGCGCAATACGGCCTACAGGGGCAATACGGCCGTATTGAAATTTTTGAACTTCAATACGGTCGTATTGAAGTTCAATACGGTCGTATTGAAGTTCAGAAATTTCAATACGCCCGTATTGAGTTCGCTGCGGTTGTATTGAAGTGTCAATACGGTCGTACTGACTTCAGTATGGCCGTATTGAAGCTTCAATACGGCCGTATTAAGTTCAGTACGGCCGTATTGGGCTTTTTCCCTCCACTTCTTTATTTTGAGCTATTCTAAGACCTCTGGACCTACAGAGAACCCTCCTAGGGCCTTCGAGGAGTCCTTCTGGTTGATTATCCTTCAGTCTTCGAGAGTCTTCAAGCTTTATTTCCGACCCGGACAATTTTAGGGGTCTACATGCGTGATAGGGCACTAGCGGCTTGGCTAAATCCGGAGTTGCCAAAACGTTCACAATGAGGAAAAGAAAATAGCATCTAACCTATTCTTAAGGACATCAAGAAAAAGGCCATTAAAATGTTGTTCTTGTTGCTTAGCCAAATGCTAAGTTCTTGCACCATTGATCTACTCAAATATTTCTGCAAGCACACCAACAACCGTCTAACTGGTGACAAAGATCACCTTCATTACCTTACTTTTATGAGTCTCTTGAAACAACTTGTCCCTGAATGGTTCGCTTAATTCTTGATTTAGCCGTACAATTCTTGATTATTCTTGTTTATTCTCTTAATTTGTCTCCAAATAGATATAACAAACTCATCTCCTATTACCCTTTATATACTTGAAGACTCTTTCTTTTCACTTTTAACCAATCACAACATTTTACTTTCTTTTTCTTCTTCGTGCAGAGCTGCAACTATCTTGTGCAAAATAATATTCGCATTATCACAGGGAGAGTGAAGTGCAAGAAGTGCCAGCAAGAATTCGAGATGCTGCTTGATCTAGAGGAGAAAGTGTCTACATTACGAGAATTCGTTGATAGGGAAAGAGAGACCTTGCGTGATAGGGCACCACGGGCTTGGATAAATCCGGAGTTGCCAAAATATTCGCAATGCGGAAAAGAAAATAACATTAAACCCATTCTCAAGGACATAAAGAAAAAGGCCATTAAATGGTTGTTCTAGTTGCTCAGCCAACTGCTAAGTTCTTGCACCATTGATCAACTCAAATATTTCTGCAAGCACACCAATAACCGTCCAACTGGTGTCAAAGATCAACTGGTACCAAATTAATTGGAATAATTAACTTGGTGTACATTTTGTCTGTTTTAATTTGGCATACATTTTGTACGTTTAAATTCTCCTTTATTGCAGAATAATGTCAAATCATATCAACGATATGAGGGAGATAATTTAGCTTCTAGTTTAAGATCTGTAGCTGTCATATACTTGTATATAATTACCTATTGATCAATAGAATGGGACACACGATTGTATTTTCATAACTTTGTTATCTTGCGTGATAGGGCACTAGCGGCTTGGCTAAATCCGGAGTTGCCAAAATGTTCACAATGAGGAAAAGAAAATAGCATCTAACCTATTCTCAAGGACATCAAGAAAAAGACAATTAATTGGTTGTTCTTGTTGCTCAGCCAAATGCTAAGTTCTTGCACCATTGATCAACTCAAATATTTCTGCAAGCACACCAACAACCGTCCAACTGGTGCCAAAGATCAACTGGTACCAAATTAATTAGAATAATTAATTTGGTGTACATTTTGTCCGTTTTAATTTGGCGTATATTTTGTCCGTTTTAATTCTTCTTTATTGCAGAATATTGTCAAATCATATCAAGGATATGAGGGAGATAATTTAGCTTGTAGTTTAAGATCTGTAGCTGTCATATACTTGTATATAATTACCTATTGATCAATAGAATGGGACACACGATTGTATTTTCATAACTTTGTTATCTTGCGTGATAGGGCACTAGCGGCTTGGCTAAATCCGGAGTTTCCAAAATATTCACAATGAGGAAAAGAAAATAGCATCAAACCTATTCTCAAGGACATCAAGAAAAAGGCAACTAATTGGTTGTTCTTGTTCCTCAGCCAACTACTAAGTTCTTGCACCATTGATCAACTCAAATATTTCTGCAAGCACACCAATAACCGTCCAACTGGTGCCAAAGATCAACTAGTACCAAATTAATTGGAATAATTAACTTGGTGTATATTTTGTCCGTTTTAATTTGGCGTACATTTTGTCTGTTTTAATTCTCCTTTATTGTAGAATAATGTTAAATCATATCAACGATATGAGGGAGATAATTTAGCTTGTAGTTTAAGATCTGTAGCTGTCATATACTTACTTGTAAATAATTACCTATTGATCAATAGAATGGGACACACGATTCTATTTTCATAACTTTGTTACCTTGCGTGATAGGGCACTACCGGCTTGGCTAAATCTGGAGTTGCCAAAATGTTCACAATGAGGAAAAGAAAATAGCATCAAACCTATTCTCAAGGACATCAAGAAAAAGGACATTAATTGGTTGTTCTTGTTGCTCAGCCAATTTCTAAGTTCTTGCACCATTGATCTACTCAATTATTTCTGCAAGCACACCAATAACCGTCCAACTGGTGCCAAAGATCAATTGGTACCAAATTGATTGGAATAATTAATTTGCTGTACATGTTGTCTGTTTTAATTTGGCGTATATTTTTTCCGTTTAAATTCTTCTTTATCGCAGAATAATGTCAAATCATATCATGGATATGAGGGAGATAATTTAGCTTGTAGTTTAAGATCTGCAGTTGTCATATACTTGTATATAATTACCTATTGATCAATAGAATGAGACACACGATTATATTTTCATAACTTTGTTATCTAGCGTGATAGGGCACTAGCGGCTTGGCTAAATTCGGAGTTGCCAAAATGTTCACAATGAGGAAAAGAAAATAGAATCTAACCTATTCTCAAGGACATCAAGAAAAAGGTCATTAATTGGTTGTTCTTGTTGCTCAGCCAAATGCTAAGTTCTTGCACCATTGATCAACTCAAATATTTCTGCAAGCACACCAATAACCGTCCAACTGGTGCCAAAGATCAACTGGTACCAAATTAATTGGAATAATTAATTTGGTGTACATTTTGTCCGTTTTAATTTGGCGTATATTTTGTCCGATTTAATTCTTCTTTATTGTAGAATATTGTCAAATCATATCAAGGATATGAGGGAGATAATTTAGCTTGTAGTTTAAGATCTGTAGCTGTCATATACTTGTATATAATTACCTATTGATGAATAGAATGGGACACACGATTGTATTTTCATAACTTTGTTATCTTGCGTGATAGGGCACTAGCAACTAAGCTAAATATTGATCTACTCAAATATTTCTGCAAGCACCATTGATCTACTCAAATATTTCTGCAAGCACACCAATAACCGTCCAACTGGTGCCAAAGATCACCTTCATTACCTTACTTATATGAGTCTCTTGAAACAAATTGTCCCTGAAAGGTTCGCTTAGTTCTTGATTTAGACGTACAATTCTGGATTATTCTTGTTTATTCTCTTAATTTGTCTTCAAATAGATATAACAAACTCATCTCCTATTACCCTTTATATACTTGAAGACTCTTTGTTTTCACTTTCAACCAGTCACAACATTTTACTTTCTTTTTCTTCTTCGTGCAGAGCCGCAACTATCTTGTGCAAAATAATATTCGCATTATCACAGGGAGAGTGAAGTGCAAGAAGTGCTAGAAAGAATTCGAGATGCTGCTTGATCTAGAGGAGAAAGTATCTACATTACGAGAATTCGTTGATAGGGAAAGAGAGACCTTGCCTGATAGGGCACCACGGGCTTGGATAAATCCGGAGTTGCCAAAATATTCGCAATGCAGAAAAGAAAATAACATTAAACTGATTCTCAAGGACGTAAAGAAAAAGGCCATTAAATGGTTGTTCTAGTTGCTCAGCCAACTGCTAAGTTCTTGCACCATTGATCAACGCAAATATTTTTGCAAGCACACCAATAACCGTCCAACTGGTGCCAAAGATCAACTGGTACCAAATTAATTGGGATAATTAACTTGGTGTACATTTTGTCTGTTTTAATTTGGCGTACATTTTGTACGTTTTAATTCTCCTTTATTGCAGAATAATGTCAAATCATATCAACGATCTGAGGGAGATAATTTACCTTGTAGTTTAAGATCTGTAGCTGTCATATACTTGTAAATAAATACCTATTGATCAATAGAATGGGACACACGGTTGTATTTTCATAACTTTGTTATCTTGCGTGATAGGGCACTAGCAGCTTGGCTAAATATTGATCTACTAAAATATTTCTGCAAGCACCATTGATCTACTCAAATATTTCTGCAAGCACACCAATAACGGTCCAACTGGTGCCAAAGATCACCTTCATTACCTTACTTATATGAGTCTCTTGAAACAAATTGTCCCTGAAAGGTTCGCTTAATTCTTGATTTAGACGTACAATTCTGGATTATTCTTGTTTATTCTCTTAATTTGTCTTCAAATAGATATAACAAACTCATCTCCTATTACCCTTTATATACTTGAAGATTCTTTGTTTTCACTTTCAAGCAGTCACAACATTTTACTTTCTTTTTCTTCTTCGTGCAGAGCCGCAACTATCTTGTGCAAAATAATATTCGCATTATCACAGGGAGAGTGAAGTGCAAGAAGTGCCAGCAAGAATTCGAGATGCTGCTTGATCTAGAGGAGAAAGTATCTACATTACGAGAATTCGTTGATAGGGAAAGAGAGACCTTGCCTGATAGGGCACCACGGGCTTGGATAAATCCGGAGTTGCCAAAATATTCGCAATGCAGAAAAGAAAATAACATTAAACTGATTCTCAAGGACGTAAAGAAAAAGGCCATTAAATGGTTGTTCTAGTTGCTCAGCCAACTGCTAAGTTCTTGCACCATTGATCAACGCAAATATTTTTGCAAGCACACCAATAACCGTCCAACTGGTGCCAAAGATCAACTGGTACCAAATTAATTGGGATAATTAACTTGGTGTACATTTTGTCTGTTTTAATTTGGCGTACATTTTGTACGTTTTAATTCTCCTTCATTGCAGAATAATGTCAAATCATATCAACGATCTGAGGGAGATAATTTACCTTGTAGTTTAAGATCTGTAGCTGTCATATACTTGTAAATAAATACCTATTGATCAATAGAATGGGACACACGGTTGTATTTTCATAACTTTGTTATCTTGCGTGATAGGGCACTAGCAGCTTGGCTAAATATTGATCTACTAAAATATTTCTGCAAGCACCATTGATCTACTCAAATATTTCTGCAAGCACACCAATAACGGTCCAACTGGTGCCAAAGATCACCTTCATTACCTTACTTATATGAGTCTCTTGAAACAAATTGTCCCTGAAAGGTTCGCTTAATTCTTGATTTAGACGTACAATTCTGGATTATTCTTGTTTATTCTCTTAATTTGTCTTCAAATAGATATAACAAACTCATCTCCTATTACCCTTTATATACTTGAAGACTCTTTGTTTTCACTTTCAACCAGTCACAACATTTTACTTTCTTTTTCTTCTTCGTGCAGAGCCGCAACTATCTTGTGCAAAATAATATTCGCATTATCACAGGGAGAGTGAAGTGCAAGAAGTGCCAGCAAGAATTCGAGATGCTGCTTGATCTAGAGGAGAAAGTATCTACATTACGAGAATTCGTTGATAGGGAAAGAGAGACCTTGCCTGATAGGGCAGCACGGGCTTGGATAAATCCGGAGTTGCCAAAATATTCGCAATGCAGAAAAGAAAATAACATTAAACTGATTCTCAAGGACGTAAAGAAAAAGGCCATTAAATGGTTGTTCTAGTTGCTCAGCCAACTGCTAAGTTCTTGCACCATTGATCAACGCAAATATTTTTGCAAGCACACCAATAACCGTCCAACTGGTGCCAAAGATCAACTAGTACCAAATTAATTGGGATAATTAACTTGGTGTACATTTTGTCTGTTTTAATTTGGCGTACATTTTGTACGTTTTAATTTTCCTTTATTGCAGAATAATGTCAAATCATATCAACGATATGAGGGAGATAATTTACCTTGTAGTTTAAGATCTGTAGCTGTCATATACTTGTAAATAAATACCTATTGATCAATAGAATGGGACACATGATTGTATTTTCATAACTTTGTTATCTTGCGTGATAGGGCACTAGCAGCTTGGCTAAATATTGATCTACTCAAATATTTCTGCAAGCACCATTGATCTACTCAAATATTTCTGCAAGCACACCAATAACCGTCCAACTAGTGCCAAAGATCACCTTCATTACCTTACTTATATGAGTCTCTTGAAACAAATTGTCCCTGAATGGTTCGCTTAATTCTTGATTTAGACGTACAATTCTGGATTATTCTTTTTTATTCTCTTAATTTGTCTTCAAATAGATATAACAAACTCATCTCCTATTACCCTTTATATACTTGAAGACTCTTTGTTTTCACTTTCAACCAGTCACAACATTTTACTTTCTTTTTCTTCTTCGTGCAGAGCCGCAACTATCTTGTGCAAAATAATATTCGCATTATCACAGGGAGAGTGAAGTGCAAGAAGTGCCAGAAAGAATTCGAGATGCTGCTTGATCTAGAGGAGAAAGTATCTACATTACGAGAATTCGTTGATAGGGAAAGAGAGACCTTGCCTGATAGGGCACCACGGGCTTGGATAAATCCGGAGTTGCCAAAATATTCGCAATGCAGAATAGAAAATAACATTAAACTGATTCTCAAGGACGTAAAGAAAAAGGTCATTAAATGGTTGTTCTAGTTGGTCAGCCAACTGCTAAGTTCTTGCACCATTGATCAACTCAAATATTTCTGCAAGCACACCAATACGTCCAACTGGTGCCAAAGATCAACTGGTACCAAATTAATTGGGATAATTAACTTGGTGTACATTTTGTCTGATTTAATTTGGCGTACATTTTGTACGCTTTAATTCTCCTTTATTGCAGAATAATGTCAAATCATATCAACGATATGAGGGAGATAATTTACCTTGTAGTTTAAGATCTGTAGTTGTCATATACTTGTAAATAAATACCTATTGATCAATAGAATGGGACACACGATTGTATTTTCATAACTTTGTTATCTTGCGTGATAGGGCACTAGCAGCTTGGCTAAATATTGATCTACTCAAATATTTCTGCAAGCACCATTGATCTACTCAAATATTTCTGCAAGCACATCAATAACTGTCCAACTGGTGCCAAAGATCACCTTCATTACCTTACTCATATGAGTCTCTTGAAACAAATTGTCCCTGAAAGGTTCGCTTAATTCTTGATTTAGACGTACAATTCTGGATTATTCTTGTTTATTCTCTTAATTTGTCTTCAAATAGATATAACAAACTCATCTCCTATTACCCTTTATATACTTGAAGACTCTTTGTTTTCACTTTCAACCAGTCACAACATTTTACTTTCTTTTTCTTCTTCGTGCAGAGCCGCAACTATCTTGTGCAAAATAATATTCGCATTATCACAGGGAGAGTGAAGTGCAAGAAGTGCCAGCAAGAATTCGAGATGCTGCTTGATCTAGAGGAGAAAGTGTCTACATTACGAGAATTCGTTGATAGGGAAAGAGAGACCTTGCGCGATAGGGCACCACGGGCTTGGATAAATCCGGAGTTGCCAAAATATTCGCAATGCGGAAAAGAAAATAACATTAAACCCATTCTCAAGGACATAAAGAAAAAGGCCATTAAATGGTTGTTCTAGTTGCTCAGCCAACTGCTAAGTTCTTGCACCATTGATCAACTCAAATATTTCTGCAAGCACACCAATAACCGTCCAACTGGTGTCAAAGATCAACTGGTACCAAATTAATTGGAATAATTAACTTGGTGTACATTTTGTCTGTTTTAATTTGGCATACATTTTGTACGTTTAAATTCTCCTTTATTGCAGAATAATGTCAAATCATATCAACGATATGAGGGAGATAATTTAGCTTCTAGTTTATGATCTGTAGCTGTCATATACTTGTATATAATTACCTATTGATCAATAGAATGGGACACACGATTGTATTTTCATAACTTTGTTATCTTGCGTGATAGGGCACTAGCGGCTTGGCTAAATCCGGAGTTGCCAAAATGTTCACAATGAGGAAAAGAAAATAGCATCTAACCTATTCTCAAGGACATCAAGAAAAAGACAATTAATTGGTTGTTCTTGTTGCTCAGCCAAATGCTAAGTTCTTGCACCATTGATCAACTCAAATATTTCTGCAAGCACACCAATAACCGTCCAACTGGTGCCAAAGATCAACTGGTACCAAATTAATTGGAATAATTAATTTGGTGTACATTTTGTCCGTTTTAATTTGGCGTATATTTTGTCCGTTTTAATTCTTCTTTATTGCAGAATATTGTCAAATCATATCAAGGATATGAGGGAGATAATTTAGCTTGTAGTTTAAGATCTGTAGCTGTCATATACTTGTATATAATTACCTATTGATCAATAGAATGGGACACACGATTGTATTTTCTCAACTTTGTTATCTTGCGTGATAGGGCACTAGCGGCTTGGCTAAATCCGGAGTTGCCAAAATGTTCGCAATGAGGAAAAGAAAATAGCATCTAACCTATTCTCAAGGACATCAAGAAAAAGACAATTAATTGGTTGTTCTTGTTGCTCAGCCAAATGCTAAGTTCTTGCACCATTGATCAACTCAAATATTTCTGCAAGCACACCAATAACCGTCCAACTGGTGCCAAAGATCAACTGGTACCAAATTAATTGGAATAATTAATTTGGTGTACATTTTGTCCGTTTTAATTTGGCGTATATTTTGTCCGTTTTAATTCTTCTTTATTGCAGAATATTGTCAAATCATATCAAGGATATGAAGGAGATAATTTAGCTTGTAGTTTAAGATCTGTAGCTGTCATATACTTGTATATAATTACCTATTGATGAATAGAATGGGACACACGATTGTATTTTCATAACTTTGTTATCTTGCGTGATAGGGCACTAGCAGCTTGGCTACATATTGATCTACTCAAATAGTTCTGCAACCACCATTGATCTACTCAAATATTTCTGCAAGCACACCAATAACCGTCCAACTGGTGCCAAAGATCACCTTCATTACCTTACTTATATGAGTCTCTTGAAACAAATTGTCCCTGAAAGGTTCGCTTAATTCTTGATTTAGACGTACAATTCTGGATTATTCTTGTTTATTCTCTTAATTTGTCTTCAAATAGATATAACAAACTCATCTCCTATTACCCTTTATATACTTGAAGACTCTTTGTTTTCACTTTCAACCAGTCACAACATTTTACTTTCTTTTTCTTCTTCGTGCAGAGCCGCAACTATCTTGTGCAAAATAATATTCGCATTATCACAGGGAGAGTGAAGTGCAAGAAGTGCCAGCAAGAATTCGAGATGCTGCTTGATCTAGAGGAGAAAGTATCTACATTACGAGAATTCGTTGATAGGGAAAGAGAGACCTTGCCTGATAGGGCACCACGGGCTTGGATAAATCCGGAGTTGCCAAAATATTCGAAATGCAGAAAAGAAAATAACATTAAACTGATTCTCAAGGACGTAAAGAAAAAGGCCATTAAATGGTTGTTCTAGTTGCTCAGCCAACTGCTAAGTTCTTGCACCATTGATCAACTCAAATATTTCTGCAAGCACACCAATAACCGTCCAACTCGTGCCAATGATCAACTGATACCAAATTAATTGGGATAATTAACTTGGTGTACATTTTGTCTGTTTTAATTTGGCGTACATTTTGTACGTTTTAATTCTCCTTTATTGCAGAATAATGTCAAATCATATCAACGATATGAGGGAGATAATTTACCTTGTAGTTTAAGATCTATAGCTGTCATATACTTGTAAATAAATACCTATTGATCAATAGAATGGGACACACAATTGTATTTTCATAACTTTGTTATCTTGCGTGATAAGGCACTAGCAGCTTGGCTAAATATTGATCTACTAAAATATTTCTGCAAGCACCATTGATCTACTCAAATATTTCTGCAAGCACACCAATAACTGTCCAACTGGTGCCAAAGATCACCTTCATTACCTTACTTATATGAGTCTCTTGAAACAAATTGTCCCTGAAAGGTTCGCTTAATTCTTGATTTAGACGTACAATTCTGGATTATTCTTGTTTATTCTCTTAATTTGTCTTCAAATAGATATAACAAACTCATCTCCTATTACCCTTTATATACTTGAAGACTCTTTGTTTTCACTTTCAAGCAGTCACAACATTTTACTTTCTTTTTCTTCTTCGTGCAGAGCCGCAACTATCTTGTGCAAAATAATATTCGCATTATCACAGGGAGAGTGAAGTGCAAGAAGTGCCAGAAAGAATTCGAGATGCTGCTTGATCTAGAGGAGAAAGTATCTACATTACGAGAATTCGTTAATAGGGAAAGAGAGACCTTGCCTGATAGGGCACCACGGGCTTGGATAAATCCGGAGTTGCCAAAATATTCGCAATGCAGAAAAGAAAATAACATTAAACTGATTCTCAAGGACGTAAAGAAAAAGGCCATTAAATGGTTGTTCTAGTTGCTCAGCCAACTGCTAAGTTCTTGCACCATTGATCAACTCAAATATTTCTGCAAGCACACCAATACGTCCAACTGGTGCCAAAGATCAACTGGTACTAAATTAATTGGGATAATTAACTTGGTGTACATTTTGTCTGTTTTAATTTGGCGTACATTTTGTACGCTTTAATTCTCCTTTATTGCAGAATAATGTCAAATCATATCAACGATATGAGGGAGATAATTTACCTTGTAGTTTAAGATCTGTAGTTGTCATATACTTGTAAATAAATACCTATTGATCAATAGAATGGGACACACGATTGTATTTTCATAACTTTGTTATCTTGCGTGATAGGGCACTAGCAGCTTGGCTAAATATTGATCTACTCAAATATTTCTGCAAGCACCATTGATCTACTCAAATATTTCTGCAAGCAAACCAAGAACCGTCCAACTGGTGCCAAAGATCACCTTCATTACCTTACTTATATGAGTCTCTTGAAACAAATTGTCCCTGAATGGTTCGCTTAATTCTTGATTTAGACGTACAATTATGGATTATTCTTGTTTATTCTCTTAATTTGTCTTCAAATAGATATAACAAACTCATCTCCTATTACCCTTTATATACTTGAAGACTCTTTGTTTTCACTTTCAACCAGTCACAACATTTTACTTTCTTTTTCTTCTTCGTGCAGAGCCGCAACTCTCTTGTGCAAAATAATATTCGCATTATCACAGGGAGAGTGAAGTGCAAGAAGTGCCAGCAAGAATTCGAGATAATGCTTGATCTAGAGGAGAAAGTATCTACATTACGAGAAGTCGTTGATAGGGAAAGAGAGACCTTGCCTGATAGGGCACCACGGGCTTGGATAAATTCGGAGTTTCCAAAATATTCGCAATGCAGAAAAGAAAATAACATTAAACTGATTCTCAAGGACGTAAAGAAAAAGGCCATTAAATGGTTGTTCTAGTTGCTCAGCCAACTGCTAAGTTCTTGCACCATTGATCAACTCAAATATTTCTGCAAGCACACCAATAACCGTCTAACTGGTGCCAAAGATCAACTGGTACCAAATTAATTGGGATAATTAACTTGGTGTACATTTTGTGTGTTTTAATTTGGCGTACATTTTGTACGTTTTCATTCTCCTTTATTGCAGAATAATGTCAAATCATATCAACGATATGAGGGAGATAATTTACCTCGTAGTTTAAGATCCGTAGCTGTCATATACTTGTAAATAAATACCTATTGATCAATAGAATGGGACACATGATTCTATTTTCATAGCTTTGTTACCTTGCGTGATAGGGCACTAGCGGCTTGGCTAAATCCGAAGTTGCCAAAATGTTCACAATGAGGAAAAGAAAATAGCATCAAACCTATTCTCAAGGACATCAAGAAAAAGACAACTAATTGGCTGTTCTAGTTGCTCAGCCAACTGCTAAGTTCTTGCACCATTGATCAACTCAAATATTTCTGCAAGCACACCAATAACCGTCTAACTGGTGCCAAAGATCAACTGGTACCAAATTAATTGGAATAATTAACTTGGTGTACATTTTGTCCGTTTTAATTTGGCGCATGTTTTGTCCGTTTTAATTCTCCTTTATTGTAGAATAATGTCAAATCATATCAACGATATGAAGGATATAATTTAGCTTGTAGTTTACGATCTGTAGCTGTCATATACTTGTAAATAATTACCTACTGATCAATAGAATGGGACACACGATTCTATTTTCATAACTTTGATACCTTGCGGGATAGGGAACTACCAGCTTGGCTAAATCTGGAGTTGCCAAAATGTTCACCATCAGGAAAAGAAAATAGCATCAAACCTAATCTTAAGGACATCAAGAAAAAGGCCATTAATTAGTTGTTCTTGTTGCTCAGCCAACTGCTAAGTTCTTGCACCATTGATCAACTCAAATATTTCTGCAAGCACACCAATAACCGTCCAACTGGTGCCAAAGATAAACTGGTACCAAATTAATTGGAATAATTAACTTGGTGTACATTTTGTCCATTTTAATTTGGCGTACATTTTGGCCGTTTTAATTCTCCTTTATTGCAGAATAATGTCAAATCATATCAACGATATGAGGGAGATAGTTTAGCTTGTAGTTTAAGATCTGTAGCTGTCACATACTTGTAAATATTTACCTACTGATCAATAGAATAGGACACACGATTGTATTTTCATAACTTTGTTATCTTGCGTGATAAGGCACTACCGGCTTTGCTAAATCCAGAGTTGCCAAAATGTTCACAATGAGGAAAAGAAAATAGTATCAAACCTATTCTCAAGGACATCAAGAAAAAGGCAACTAATTAGTTGTTCTTGTTCCTCAGCCAACTGCTAAGTTCTTGCACCATTGATCAACTCAAATCTTTCTGCAAGCACACCAATAATCGTCCAACTGGTGCCAAAGATCAACTGGTACCAAATTAATTGGAATAATTAACTTGGTGTACATTTTGTCCGTTTTAATTTGGCGTACATTTTATCCGTTTTAATTCTCCTTTATTTTGAATAATGTCAAATCATATCAACGATATGAGGGAGTTAATTTAGCTTGTAGTTTAAGATCTGTAGCTGTCATATACTTGTAAATAATTACCTATTGATCAATAGAATGGGACACACGATTCTATTTTCATAAATTTGTTACCTTGCGTGATAGGGCACTACCGGCTTGGCTAAATCTGGAGTTCCAAAAAAGTTCACAATGAGGAAAAGAAAATAGCATCTAACCTATTCTCAAGGACATCAAGAAAAAGGCAATTAATTGGTTGTTCTTGTTGCTCAGCCAAATACTAAGTTCTTGCACCATTGATCAAATCAAATATTTCTGCAAGCACACCAATAACCGTCCAACTGGTGCCAAAGATCAACTGGTACCAAATTAATTGGGATAATTAACTTGGTGTACATTTTGTCCGTTTTAGTTTGGCGCATGTTTTGTCCGTTTTAATTTTCCTTTATTGTAGAATAATGTCAAATCATATCAACGATATGAGGGATATAATTTAGCTTGTAGTTTAAGATCTGTAGCTGTCATATACTTGTAAATAATTACCTATTGATCAATAGAATGGGAAACACGATTCTATTTTCATAACTTTGTTACGTTGCGTGATAGGGAACTACCGGCTTGGCTAAATCTGGAGTTGCCAAAATGTTCACAATGAGGAAAAGAAAATAGCATCAAACCTATTCTTAAGGAGATCAGGGAAAAGGCCATTAATTGGTTGTTCTTGTTGCTCAGCCAACTGCTAAGTTCTTGCACCATTGATCAACTCAAATATTTCTGCAAGCTCACCGATAATCGTCCAACTGGTACCAAATTAATTGGAATAATTAACTTGGTGTACATTTTGTCCATTTTAATTTGACGTACATTTTATCCGTTTTATTTCTCCTTTATTTTGAATAATGTCAAATCATATCAACGATATGAGGGAGTGAATTTGGCTTGTAGTTTAAGATCTGTAGCTGTCATATACTTGTAAATAATTACCTATTGATCAATAGAATGGGACACACGATTCTATTTTCATAAATTTGTTACCTTGCGTGATAGGGCACTACTGGCTTGGCTAAATCTGGAGTTGCCAAAATGATCACAATGAGGAAAAGAAAATAGCATCAAACCTATTCTCAAGAACATCAAGAAAAAGGCCATTAATTGGTTGTTCTTGTTGCTCAGCCAAATGCTAAGTTCTTGCACAATTGATCAACTCAAATATTTCTGTAAGCACACCAATAATCGTCCAACTGGTGCCAAAGATCAACTGGTACCAAATTAATTGGAATAATTAACTTGGTGTACATTTTGTCCATTTTAATTTGGCGTACATTTTGTCCGTTTTAAATCTCCTTTATTGTAGAATAATGTCAAATCATATCAACAATATGAGGGAGATAATTTAGCTTGTAGTTTAAGATCTGTAGCTGTCATATACTTGTAAATAATTACCTATTGATCAATAGAATGGGACACACGATTCTATTTTCATAAATTTGTTACCTTGCGTGATAGGGCACTACCGGCTTGGCTAAATCTGGAGTTGCCAAAATGTTCAGAATGAGGAAAAGAAAATAGCATCAAACGTATTCTCAAGGACATCAAGAAAAAGGCCATTAATAGGTTGTTCTTGTTGCTCAGCAAATTGCTAAGTTCTTGCACCATTGATCAACTCAAATATTTCTGCAACCACACCAATAACCGTCCAACAGGTGCCAAAGATCAACTGGAACCAAATTAATTGGAATAATTAATTTGGTGTACATTTTGTCCGTTTTAATTTGGCGTTTATTTTGTCCGTTTTAATTCTTCTTTATCACAGAATAATGTCAAATCATATCTAGGATATGAGGGAGATAATTTAGCTTGTAGTTTAAGATCTGTAGCTGTCATATACTTGTATATAATTACCTATTGATTAATAGAATGGGACACACGATTGTATTTTCATAACTTTGTTATCTTGCGTGATAGGGCACTAGAGGCTTGGCTCAATCCGGAGTTGCCAAAATGTTCACAATGAGGAAAAGAAAATAGAATCTAACCTATTCTCAAGGACATCAAGAAAAAGGTCATTAATTGGTTGTTCTTGTTGCTCAGCCAAATGCTAAGTTCTTGCACCATTGATCTACTCAAATATTTCTGCAAGCACACCAATAACCGTCTAACTGGTGCCAAAGATCACCTTCATTACCTTACTTATATGGGTCTCTTGAAACAAATTGTCCCTGAATGGTTCGCTTAATTCTTGATTTAGACGTACAATTCTTGATTATTCTTGCTTATTCTCTTAATTTGTCTTCAAATAGATATAAAAAACTCATCTCTTATTACCCTTGATATACTTGAAGACTCTTTGTTTTTACTTTCAACCAGTCACAACATTTTACTTTCTTTTTCTTCTTCGTGCAGAGCCGCAACTATCTTGTGCAAAATAATATTCGCATTATCACAGGGAGAGTGAAGTGCAAGAAGTGCCAGCAAGAATTCGAGATGCTGCTTGATCTGGAGGAGAAAGTGTCTACATTACGAGAATTCGTTGATAGGGAAAGAGAGACCTTGCGTGATAGGGCTCCACGGGCTTGGATAAATTCGGAGTTGCCAAAATATTCACAATGCGGAAAAGAAAATAACATTAAACCCATTCTCAAGGACATAAAGAAAAAGGCCATTAAATGGTTGTTCTAGTTGCTCAGCCAACTGCTAAGTTCTTGCACCATTGATCAACTCAAATATTTCTGCAAGCACACCAATAACCGTCCAACTGGTGCCAAAGATCATTTGGTACCAAATTAATTAGAATAATTAATTTGGTGTACATTTTGTCCGTTTTAATTTGGCGTATATTTTGTCCGTTTTAATTCTTCTTTATTGCAGAATATTGTCAAATCATCTCAAGGATATGAGGGAGATAATTTAGCTTGTAGTTTAAGATCTGTAGCTGTCATATACTTGTATATAATTACCTATTTATCAATAGAATGGGAAACCCGATTGTATTTTCATAACTTTGTTATCTTGCGTGATAGGGCACTAGCAGCTTGGCTAAATCCGGAGTAGCCAAAATGTTCGCAATGAGGAAAAGAAAATAGTATCAAACCTATTCTCAAGGACATCAAGAAAAAGGCAATTAATTGGTTGTTCTTGTTGCTCAGCCAACTGCTAAATTCTTGCACCATTGATCAACTCAAATATTTCTGCAAGCACACCAATAACCGTCCAACTGGCGCCAAAGATCACCTTCATTACCTTACTTATATGAGTCTCTTGAAACAACTTGTCCCTGAATGGTTCGCTTAATTCTTGATTTAGACGTACAATTCTTGATTATTCTTGTTTATTCTCTTAATTTGTCTTCAAATGGATATAACAAACTCATCTCCTATTACCCTTTATATACTTGAAGACTCTTTGTTTTCACTTTCAACCAGTCACAACATTTTACTTTCTTTTTCTTCTTGGTGCAGATCCGAACTATCTTTTGCAAAATAATACTCGCATTATCACAGGGAGAGTGAAGTGCAAGAAATGCCAGCAAGAATTCGAGATGCTGCTTGATCTAGAGGAGAAAGTCTCTACATTACGAGAATTCGTTGATAGGGAAAGAGAGACCTTGCGTGATAGGGCACCACGGGCATGGATAAATCCGGAGTTGCCAAAATATTCGAAATGCGGAAAAGAAAATAACATTAAACCCGTTCTCAAGGAGATAAAGAAAAAGGCCATTAAATGGTTGTTGTAGTTGCTCAGCCAACTGCTAAGTTCTTGCACGATTGATCAACTCAAATATTTCTGCAAGCACACCAATAACCGTCCAATTGGTGCCAAAGATCAACAGGTACCAAATTAATTGGAATAATTAACTTGGTGTACATTTTGTCCTTTTTAATTTGGCATAAATTTTGTCTGTTTTAATTCTCCTTTATTGCAGAATAATGTCAAATCATATCAACGATATGAGGGAGATAATTTAGCTTATAGTTTAAGATTTGTAGCAGTCATATACTTGTAAATAATTACCTATTGATCAATAGAATGGGACACACGATTCTACTTTCATAACTTTGTTACCTTGCGTGATAGGGCACTAACGGCTTGGCTAAATCCGGAGTTGGCAAAATGTTCACAATGAGGAAAAGAAAATAGCATCAAACCTATTCTCAAGGACATCAAGAAAAAGGCCATTAATTGGTTGTTCTTGTTCCTCAGCCAACTGCTAAGTTCTTGCACCATTGATCAACTCAAATATTTCTGCAAGCACACCAATAACCATCCAACTGGTGCCAAAGATCAACTGGTACCAAATTAATTGGAATAATTAATTTGGTGTACATTTTGTCTATTTTAATTGGCGTATATTTTGTCCATTTTAATTCTTCTTTATTGCAGAATATTGTCAAATCATCTCAAGGATATGAGGGAGATAATTTAACTTGTAGTTTAAGATCTGTAGCTGTCATATACTTGTATATAATTACCTATTGATCAATAGAATGGGACACACGATTGTATTTTCATAACTTTGTTATCTTGCGTGATAGGGCACTAGCAGCTTGGCTCAATCCGGAGTTGCCAAAATGTTCACAATGAGGAAAAGAAAATAGCATCTAACCTATTCTCAAGAACATCAAGAAAAAGGCAATTAATTGGTTGTTCTTGTTGCTCAGCCAAATGCTAAGTTCTTGCGCCATTGATCAACTCAAATATTTCTGCAAGCACACCAATAACCGTCCAACTGGTGCCAAAGATCAACTGGTACCAAATTAATTAGAATAATTAATTTGGTGTACATTTTGTCCGTTTTAATTTGGCGTATATTTTGTCCGTTTTAATTCTTCTTTATTGCAGAATATTGTCAAATCATCTCAAGGATATGAGGGAGATAATTTAGCTTGTAGTTTAAGATCTGTAGTTGTCATATACTTGTATATAATTACCTATTGATCAATAGAATGGGACACACAATTGTATTTTCATAACTTTGTTATCTTGCGTGATAGGGCACTAGCAGCTTGGCTAAATCCGGAGTAGCCAAAATGTTCACAATGAGGAAAAGAAAATAGTATCAAACCTATTCTCAAGGACATCAAGAAAAAGGCAATTAATTGGTTGTTCTTGTTGCTCAGCCAACTGCTAAATTCTTGCACCATTGATCAACTCAAATATTTCTGCATGCACACCAATAACCGTCCAACTGGTGCCAAAGATCACCTTCATTACGTTACTTATATGAGTCTCTTGAAACAACTTGTCCCTGAATGGTTCGCTTAATTCTTGATTTAGACGTACAATTCTTGATTATTCTTGTTTATTCTCTTAATTTGTCTTCAAATAGATATAACAAACTCATCTCCTATTACCCTTTATATACTTGAAGACTCTTTGTTTTCACTTTCAACCACTCACAACATTTTACTTTCTTTTTCTTCTTCGTGCATAGCCGCAACTATCTTTTGCAAAATAATATTCGCATTATCACAGGGAGAGTGAAGTGCAAGAAATGCCAGCAAGAATTCGAGATGCTGCTTGATCTAGAGGAGAAAGTGTCTACATTACGAGAATTCGTTGATAAGGAAAGAGAGACCTTGCGTGATAGGGCACCACGGGCTTGGGTAAATCCGTAGTTGCCAAAATATTCGAAATGCGGAAAAGAAAATAACATTAAACCCGTTCTCAAGGAGATAAAGAAAAAGGTCATTAAATGGTTGTTGTAGTTGCTCAGCCAACTGCTAAGTTCTTGCACCATTGATCAACTCAAATATTTCTGCAAGCACACCAATAACCGTCCAATTGGTGCCAAAGATCAACTGGTACCAAATTAATTGGAATAATTAACTTGGTGTACATTTTGTCCGTTTTAATTTGGCATAAATTTTTTCCGTTTTAATTCTCCTTTATTGCAGAATAATGTCAAATCATATCAACGATATGAGGGAGATAATTTAGCTTGTAGTTTAAGATTTGTAGCTGTCATATACTTGTAAATAATTACCTATTGATCAATAGAATGGGACACACGATTCTACTTTCATAACTTTGTTACCATGCGTGATAGGGCACTAGCGGCTTGGCTAAATCCGGAGTTGGCAAAATGTTCACAATGAGGAAAAGAAAATAGCATCAAACCTATTCTCAAGGACATCAAGAAAAAGGCCATTAATTGGTTGTTCTTGTTCCTCAGCCAACTGCTAAGTTCTTGCACCATTGATCAACTCAAATATTTCTGCAAGCACACCAATAACCATCCAACTGGTGCCAAAGATCAAGTGGTACCAAATTAATTGGAATAATTAATTTGGTGTACATTTTGTCTATTTTAATTGGCGTATATTTTGTCCGTTTTAATTCTTCTTTATTGCAGAATAATGTCAAATCATATCAAGGATATGAGGGAAATAATTTAGCTTGTAGTTTAAGATCTGTAGTTGTCATATACGTGTATATAATTACATATTGATCAATAGAATGGGACACACGATTGTATTTTCATAACTTTGTTATCTTGCGTGATAGGGCACTAGCGGCTTGGCTCAATCCGGAGTTGCCAAAATGTTCACAATGAGGAAAAGAAAATAGCATCAAACCTATTCTCAAGGACATCAAGAAAAAGGCAATTAATTGGTTGTTCTTGTTGCTCAGCCAAATGCTAAGTTCTTGCACCATTGATCAACTCAAATATTTCTGCAAGCACACCAATAACCGTCCAACTGGTGCCAAAGATCAACTGGTACCAAATTAATTGAAATAATTAATTTGGTGTACATTTTGTCCGGTTTAATTCTTCTTTATTGTAGAATATTGTCAAATCATATCAAGGATATGAAGGAGATAATTTAGCTTGTAGTTTAAGATCTGTTGTTGTCATATACTTGTATATAATTACCTATTGATCAATAGAATGGGACACACGATTGTATTTTCATAATTTTGTTATCTTGCGTGATAGGGCACTAGCAGCTTGGCTAAATCCGGAGTAGCCAAAATGTTCACAATGATTAAAAGAAAATAGTATCAAACCTATTCTCAAGGACATCAAGAAAAAGGCAATTAATTGGTTGTTCTTGTTGCTCAGCCAACTGCTAAATTCTTGCACCATTGATCAACTCAAATATTTCTGCAAGCACACCAATAACCGTCCAACTGGTGCCAAAGATCACCTTCATTACCTTACTTATATGAGTCTCTTGAAACAACTTGTCCCTGAATGGTTCGCTTAATTCTTGATTTAGACGTACAATTCTTGATTATTCTTGTTTATTCTCTTAATTTGTCTTCAAATAGATATAACAAACTCATCTCCTATTACCCTTTATATACTTGAAGACTCTTTGTTTTCACTTTCAACCAGTCACATCATTTTACTTTCTTTTTCTTCTTCGTGCATAGCCGCAACTATCTTTTGCAAAATAATATTCGCATTATCACAGGGAGAGTGAAGTGCAAGAAATGCCAGCAAGAATTCGAGATGCTGCTTGATCTAGAGGAGAAAGTGTCTACATTACGAGAATTCGTTGATAGGGAAAGAGAGACCTTGCGTGATAGGGCACCACGTGCTTGGATAAATCCGGAGTTGCCAAAATATTCGAAATGCGGAAAAGAAAATAACATTAAACCCGTTCTCAAGGAGATAAAGAAAAAGGCCATTAAATGGTTGTTGTAGTTGCTCAGCCAACTGCTAAGTTCTTGCACCATTGATCAACTCAAATATTTCTGCAAGCACACCAATAACCTTCCAATTGGTGCCAAAGATCAACTGGTACCAAATTAATTGGAATAATTAACTTGGTGTACATTTTGTCCGTTTGAATTTGGCATAAATTTTTTCTGTTTTAATTCTCCTTTATTGCAGAATAATGTCAAATCATATCAACGATATGAGGGAGATAATTTAGCTTGTAGTTTAAGATTTATAGCTGTCATATACTTGTAAATAATTACCTATTGATCAATAGAATGGGACACACGATTCTACTTTCATAACTTTGTTACCTTGCGTGATAGGGCACTAGCGGCTTGGCTAAATCCGGAGATGGCAAAATGTTCACAATGAGGAAAAGAAAATAGCATCAAACCTATTCTCAAGGACATCAAGAAAAAGGCCATTAATTGGTTGTTCTTGTTCCTCAGCAAACTGCTAAGTTCTTGCACCATTGATCAACTCAAATATTTCTGCAAGCACACCAATAACCATCCAACTGGTGCCAAAGATCAAGTGGTACCAAATTAATTGGAATAATTAATTTGGTGTACATTTTGTCTATTTTAATTGGCGTATATTTTGTCCGTTTTAATTCTTCTTTATTGCAGAATAATGTCAAATCATATCAAGGATATGAGGGAGATAATTTAGCTTGTAGTTTAAGATCTGTAGTTGTCATATACATGTATATAATTACCTATTGATCAATAGAATGGGACACACGATTGTATTTTCATAACTTTGTTATCTTGCGTGATAGGGCACTAGCAGCTTGGCTAAATCCGGAGTAGCCAAAATGTTCACAATGAGGAAAAGAAAATAGTATCAAACCTATTCTCAAGGACATCAAGAAAAAGGCAATTAATTGGTTGTTCTTGTTGCTCAGCCAACTGCTAAGTTCTTGCACCATTGATCAACTCAAATGTTTTTGTAAGCACACCAATAACCGTCCAACTGGTGCCAAAGATCACCTTCATTACCTTACTTATATGAGTCTCTTGAAACAACTTGTCCCTGAATGGTTCGCTTAATTCTTGATTTAGACGTACAATTCTTGATTATTCTTGTTTATTCTCTTAATTTGTCTTCAAATAGATATAACAAACTCATCTCCTATTACCCTTTATATACTTGAAGACTCTTTGTTTTCACTTTCAACCAGTCGGTACATTTAATTTCTTTTCCTTCTTCGTGCAGAGCCGAACTATCTTTTGCAAAATAATATTCGCATTATCACAGGGAGAGTGAGGTGCAAGAAATGCCAGCAAGAATTCGAGATGCTGCTTGATCTAGAGGAGAAAGTGTCTACATTACGAGAATTCGTAGATAGGGAAAGAGAGACCTTGCGTGATAGGGCACCACGGGCTTGGATAAATCCGGAGTTGCCAAAATATTCGAAATGCGGAAAAGAAAATAACATTAAACCCGTTCTCAAGGAGATAAAGAAAAAGGCCATTAAATGGTTGTTGTAGTTGCTCAGCCAACTGCTAAGTTCTTCCACCATTGATCAACTCAAATATTTCTGCAAGCACACCAATAACCGTCCAATTGGTGCCAAAGATCAACTGGTACCAAATTAATTGGAATAATTAACTTGGTGTACATTTTGTCCTTTTTAATTTGGCATAAATTTTGTCCGTTTTAATTCTCCTTTATTGCAGAATAATGTCAAATCATATCAACGATATGAGGGAGATAATTTAGCGGCTAAAAACCTAATTTGGTCCCTTATAATCTTTTTTTGTTTCAATTTAGTCCCTCATTAATTTTTGGTCTCAATTTGGTCTCAAACTAATTAATTGGTTTCAATTTAGTCCCATATTAATTAATTGGTTTCAATGTGGGACTTTCCGTCCAAATTGCTTTAACGGTGTTAACTTTTGGTCACGTGGACGCCACATATATGCATACGTGGATGCCACGTGGATCAAAATTTTTTTTAAAACACCTGGGCCCAGAACGACCCGTTCTGAAACCGGAACGGGCCGTTCTGGGTGCACTTTTGGGGTGTTAATTTTGCATCCGGAACGGCCCGTTCCGGGTGTAAAATTAACACAACGAAAATGCAACCAGAACGGCCCGTTCCAGTTTCAGAACGGGTCGTTCCGGTTTTATTTTATTTTATTTATATATAAAATATTAATAATTTTATAAAATATATATTATTAATTATATTTTAATTATGTTATTATATCTAATAAAATAAATATATTAATATTTTTTTATATTTTATTTTATTATGTTTATTTTATTAATTTTTATCATTTTATTCTTTTAATCTTAAATAAGTTGCAAAAAATTATAAAGTAATATTTAAATATTTCTTCAAACAGAAAGAGAAAGAAAAAATTATTACTCTATTTATAAGATAATTATATTTTATAAAAATAAGTAATTTTAAAATTTTTACCATAAAAAAATATTTTTCAAAATTATTATATTTTTTAATAAAATTAATCAAGAATATTGGTTTAATTGCATTTTATATCTCTCAAACAATTGTGCAGTTTTGTGATCTCCAAGATTTTAATTGCATAATTTTAGTCCTTAAAGAATTACAATTGCGCGATTTTGGTCCTTCAATTTTTAATTGAACAATTTTAGTCCCTCGAATATCATAATAGTATGATTTTTGTTTCTCCCATTAAAAATTAATAATTTTAATATATATATAATGTTTTAAAATTAAATAATTATTTATCTATTCAAATTAACGTATATTATAATTTTCGATATTATATCAATAATATTATTAATATATTTATAGATAAACTAATAATTTGATAAATATAACTTGTTATATATTAATATACTTTTATAAAAATATAAGTATATTAATTAGAAATATATATCTGATCTTATATATTTATATTTTTGTAAAAGTATATTAATATATATTAAGTTATATTTATCAAATTATTAGTTTATTTATAAATATAGTAAAAATATTATTAATATTAATTTATCAGTAATATTAAAATACTAATAATATATAAATTTTATTTATTAGTTTTAAAACATTATATATATATATATTAAAATTATAAAATTATTAAATTTTTAATGAGAAAGACTAAAATTGATCAATTATGATATTTACGAGATTATTGTTAAATTAAAAATTGCGAGATTAAAATTACACAATTATAATCTTTTAAGGACTGAAATTACTCAATTAAAACTTTAGAGATCAAAATTGCATAATTATAATATCAAAAACACAATTAAGCAAAGAATATTTTATTCACAGTTTTGGAACGGCCCGTTCTGAAAGCAGAACGGGCCGTTCTGTTGTCAGAACGGCCCGTTCTGCGTCACTGATGGTGTTTCAATTTTCCAACCAGAACGGCCCGTTCCGGTTTAAGAACGGGGCGTTCCGGTTTAATAACGGGGCGTTCTAGTTTCAGAACGGGCCGTTCCGGTCCAGGTGTTTTCAAAAAAAATTCTCATCCACGTGGCCAAAAGTAAGTTAACTCCGTTTAAATAATTTGGACGGAAGTCCCACATTGAAAATAATTAATTAATATGGGACTAAATTGAAACCAATTAATTAGTTTGGGACCAAATTGAGACCAAAAATTAATGAGGGACTAAATTGAAACAAAAAAAGATTATAAGGGACCAAATTAGGTTTTTAGCCTAATTTAGCTTGTAGTTTAAGATTTGTAGCTGTCATATACTTGTAAATAATTACCTATTGATCAATAGAATGGGACACACGATTCTACTTTCATAACTTTGTTACCTTGCGTGATAGGGCACTAGCGGCTTGGCTAAATCTGGAGTTCCAAAAAAGTTCACAATGAGGAAAAGAAAATAGCATCTAACCTATTCTCAAGGACATCAAGAAAAAGGCAATTAATTGGTTGTTCTTGTTTCTCAGCCAAATACTAAGTTCTTGCACCATTGATCAACTCAAATATTTCTGCAAGCACACCAATAACCATCCAACTGGTGCCAAAGATCAACTGGTACCAAATTAATTGGAATAATTAATTTGGTGTACATTTTGTCTATTTTAATTGGCGTATATTTTGTCCGTTTTAATTCTTCTTTATTGCAGAATAATGTCAAATCATATCAAGGATATGAGGGAGATAATTTAGCTTGTAGTTTAAGATCTGTAGCTGTCATATACGTGTATATAATTACCTATTGATCAATAGAATGGGACACACGATTGTATTTTCACAACTTTGTTATCTTGCGTGATAGGGCACTAGCGGCTTGGCTCAATCCGGAGTTGCCAAAATGTTCACAATGAGGAAAAGAAAATAGCATCTAACCTATTCTCAAGGACATCAAGAAAAAGGCAATTAATTGGTTGTTCTTGTTGCTCAGCCAAATGTTAAGTTCTTGCACCATTGATCAACTCAAATATTTCTGCAAGCACACCAATAACCGTCCAACTGGTGCCAAAGATCAACTGGTACCAAATTAATTGGAATAATTAATTTGGTGTACATTTTGTCCGTTTTAATTTGGCGTATATTTTGTCCGTTTTAATTCTTCTTTATTGCAGAATATTGTCAAATCATCTCAAGGATATGAGGGAGATAATTTAGCTTGTAGTTTAAGATCTGTAGCTGTCATATACTTGTATATAATTACCTATTGATCAACAGAATGGGACACACGATTGTATTTTCATAACTTTGTTATCTTGCGTGATAGGGCACTAGCAGCTTGGCTAAATCCGGTGTAGCCAAAATGTTCACAATGAGGAAAAGAAAATAGTATCAAACATATTCTCAAGGACATCAAGAAAAAGGCAATTAATTGGTTGTTCTTGTTGCTCAGCCAACTGCTAAGTTCTTGCACCATTGATCAACTCAAATGTTTCTGCAAGCACACCAATAACCGTCCAACTGGTGCCAAAGATCACCTTCATTACCTTACTTATATGAGTCTCTTGAAACAACTTGTCCCTGAATGGTTCGCTTAATTCTTGATTTAGACGTACAATTCTTGATTATTCTTGTTTATTCTCTTAATTTTTCTTCAAATAGATATAACAAACTCATCTCTTATTACCCTTTATATACTTGAAGACTCTTTGTTTTCACTTTCAACCAGTCACAACATTTTACTTTCTTTTTCTTCTTCGTGCAGAGCCGCAACTATCTTTTGCAAAATAATATTCACATTATCACAGGGAGAGTGAAGTGCAAGAAATGCCAGCAAGAATTCGAGATGCTGCTTGATCTAGAGGAGAAAGTGTCTACATTACGAGAATTCGTTGATAGGGAAAGAGAGACCTTGCGTGATAGGGCACCACGGGCTTGGATAAATCCGGAGTTGCCAAAATATTCGAAATGCGGAAAAGAAAATAACATTAAACCCGTTCTCAAGGAGATAAAGAAAAAGGCCATTAAATGGTTGTTGTAGTTGCTCAGCCAACTGCTAAGTTCTTGCACCATTGATCAACTCAAATATTTCTGCAAGCACACCAATAACCGTCCAATTGGTGCCAAAGATCAACTGGTACCAAATTAATTGGAATAATTAACTTGGTGTACATTTTGTCCGTTTTAATTTGGCGTAAATTTTGTCCGTTTTAATTCTCCTTTATTGCAAAATAATGTCAAATCATATCAACGATATGAGGGAGATAATTTAGCTTGTAGTTTAAGATTTGTAGTTGTCATATACTTGTAAATAATTACCTATTGATCAATAGAATTGGACACACGATTCTAGTTTCATAACTTTGTTACCTTCCGTGATAGGGCACTAGCGGCTTGGCTAAATCCGGAGTTGGCAAAATGTTCACAATGAGGAAAATAAAATAGCATCAAACCTATTCTCAAGGACATCAAGAAAAAGGCCATTAATTGGTTGTTCTTGTTCCTCAGCCAACTGCTAAGTTCTTGCACCATTGACCAACTCAAATATTTCTACAAGCACACCAATAACCATCCAACTGGTGCCAAAGATCAACTGGTACCAAATTAATTGGAATAATTAATTTGGTGTACATTTTGTCTATTTTAATTGGCGTATATTTTGTCCGTTTTAATTCTTCTTTATTGCAGAATAATATCAAACCATATCAAGTATATATGGGAGATAATTTAGCTTGTAGTTTAAGATCTGTAGCTGTCATATACTTGTATATAATTACTTATTGATCAATAGAATGGGACACACGATTATATTTTCATAACTTTGATATCTTGCGTGATAGGGCACTAGCGGCTTGGCTCAATTCGGAGTTGCCAAAATATTCACAATGAGGAAAAGAAAATAGCATCTAACCTATTCTCAAGGACATCAAGAAAAAGGCAATTAATTGGTTGTTCTTGTTGCTCAGCCAAATGCTAAGTTCTTGCACCATTGATCAACTCAAATATTTCTGCAAGCACACCAATAACCGTCCAACTGGTGCCAAAGATCAACTGGTACCAAATTAATTGGAATAATTAATTTGGTGTACATTTTGTCCGTTTTAATTTGGCGTATATTTTGTCCGTTTTAATTCTTCTTTATTGCAGAATATTGTCAAATCATATCAAGGATATGAGGGAGATAATTTAGCTTGTAGTTTAAGATCTGTAGCTGTTATATACTTGTATATAATTACCTATTGATCAATAGAATGGGACACACGATTGTATTTTCATAACTTTGTTATCTTGCGTGATAGGGCACTAGCAGCTTGGCTTAATATTGAGTTGCCAAAATGTTCACAATGAGTAAAAGAAAATAGCATCTAACCTATTCTCAAGGACATCAAGAAAAAGGCCATTAATTGGTTGTTCTTGTTGCTCAGCCAAATGCTAAGTTCTTGCACCATTGATCAACTCAAATATTTCTGCAAGCACACCAATAACTGTCCAACAGGTGCCAAAGATCAACTGGTACCAAATTAATTCTCTTAATTTGTCTTCAAATAGATATAACAAACTCATCTCCTATTACCCTTTATATACTTGAAGACTCTTTGTTTTCACTTTCAACCAGTCACAACATTTTACTTTCTTTTTCTTCTTCGTGCAGAGCCGCAACTATCTTTGCAAAATATTATTCGCATTATCACAGGGAGAGTGAAGTGCAAGAAGTGCCAGCAAGAATTCGAGATGCTGCTTGATCTAGAGGAGAAAGTGTCTACATTACGAGAATTCGTTGATAGGGAAAGAGAGACCTTGCGTGATAGGGCACCATGGGCTTGGATAAAACCGGAGTTTCCAAAATATTCGAAATGCGGAAAAGAAAATAACATTAAACCCATTCTCAAGGAGATAAAGAAAAAGGCCATTAAATGGTTGTTGTAGTTGCTCAGCCAACTGCTAAGTTCTTCCACCATTGATCAACTCAAATATTTCTGCAAGCACACCAATAACCGTCCAATTGGTGCCAAAGATCAACTGGTACCAAATTAATTGGAATAATTAACTTGGTGTATATTTAGTCCGTTTTAATTCGGCGTAAATTTTGTCCGTTTGAATTCTCCTTTATTGCAGAATAATGTCAAATCATATCAACTATATGAGGGAGATAATTTAGCTTGTAGTTTAAGATTTGTAGCTGTCATATACTTGTAAATAATTACCTATTGATCAACAGAATGGGACACACAATTCTACTTTCATAACTTTGTTACCTTGCGTGATAGGGCACTAGCGGCTTTGGCTAAATCCGGAGTTGCCAAAATGTTCACAATGAGGAAAAGAAAATAGCATCAAACCTATTCTCAAGGACATCAAGAAAAAGGCCATTAATTGTTTGTTCTTGTTCCTCAGCCAACTGTTAAGTTCTTGCACAATTGATCAACTCAAATATTTCTGCAAGCACACCAATAACCATCCAACTGGTGCCAAAGATCAAATGGTACCAAATTAATTGGAATAATTAATTTGGTGTACATTTTGTCTATTTTAATTGGCGTATATTTTGTCCATTTTTATTCTTCTTTATTGCAGAATAATGTCAAATCATATCAAGGATATGAGGGAGATAATTTAGCTTGTAGTTTAAGATCTGTAGCTGTCATATACTTGTATATAATTACCTATTGATCAATAGAATGGGACACACGATTGTATTTTCATAACTTTGTTATCTTGCGTGATAGGGCACTAGCGGCTTGGCTAAATCCGGAGTTGCCAAGATGTTCACAATGAGGAAAAGAAAATAGCATCTAACCTATTCTCAAGGACATCAAGAAAAAGGCAATTAATTGGTTGTTCTGGTTGCTCAGCCAAATGCTAAGTTCTTGCACCATTGATCAACTCAAATATTTCTGCAAGCACACCAATAACCGTCCAACTGGTGCCAAAGATCAACTAGTACCAAATTAATTGGAATAATTAATTTGGTGTACATTTTTTCCGTTTTAATTTGGCGTATATTTTGTCCGTTTTAATTCTTCTTTATTGCAGAATATTGTCAAATCATATCAAGGATATGAGGGAGTTAATTTAGCTTATAGTTTAAGATCTGTAGCTGTCATATACTTGTATATAATTACCTATTGATCAATAGAATGGGACACACGATTGTATATTCCTAACTTTGTTATCTTGCGTGATAGGGCACTAGCGGCTTGGCTAAATTCGAAGTTGCCAAAATATTTACAATGAGGAAAAGAAAATAGCATCTAACCTATTCTCAAGGACATCAAGAAAAAGGCCATTAATTGGTTGTTCTTGTTGCTCAGCCAAATGCTAAGTTCTTGCACCATTGATCAACTCAAATATTTCTGCAAGCACACCAATAACCGTCCAACTGGTGCCAAAGATCACCTTCATTACCTTACTTATATGAGTCTCTTGAAACAACATGTCCCTGAATGGTTCACTTAATTCTTGATTTAGCCGTACAATTCTTGATTATTCTTGTTTATTCTCTTAATTTGACTTCAAATAGATATAACAAACTCATCTCCTGTTACCCTTTAAATTCTTGAAGACTCTTTGTTTTCACTTTCAACCAGTCACAACATTTTACTTTCTTTTTCTTCTTCGTGCAGAGCCGCAACTAACTTTTGCAAAATGATATTCGCATTATCAAAGGGAGAGTGAAGTGCAAGAAATGCCAGCAAGAATTCGAGATGCTGCTTGATCTAGAGGAAAAAGTGTCTACATTACGAGAATTCGTTGATAGGGAAAGAGAGACCTTGCGTGATAGGGCACCACGGGCTTGGATAAAACCGGAGTTGCCAAAATATTCGCAATGCGGAAAAGAAAATAACATTAAACCCATTCTCAAGGAGATAAAGAAAAAGGCCATTAAATGGTTGTTGTAGTTGCTCAGCCAACTGCTAAGTTCTTCCACCATTGATCAACTCAAATATTTCTGCAAGCACACCAATAACCGTCCAATTGGTGCCAAAGATCAACTGGTACCAAATTAATTGGAATAATTAACTTGGAGTACATTTTGTCCGTTTTAATTTGGCTACATTTTGTCCATTTTAATTCTCCTTTATTGCAGAATAATGTCAAATAATATCAGCGATATGAGGGAGATAATTTAGCTTGTAGTTTAAGATCTGTAGCTGTCATATACTTGTAAATAATTACCTATTGATCAATAGAATGTGACTCACGATTCTATTTTCATAACTTTCTTACCTTGCGTGATAGGGGACTAGCGGCTTGGCTAAATCCAGAGTAGCGAAAATGTTCACAATGAGGAAAAGAAAATTGTATCAAACCTATTCTCAAGGACATCAAGAAAAAGGCAATTAATTGGTTGTTCTTGTTGCTCAGCCAACTGCTAAGTTCTTGCACCATTGATCAACTCAAATATTTCTACAAGCACACCAATAACCGTCCAACTGGTGCCAAAGATCACCTTCATTACCTTATTTATATGAGTCTCTTGAAACATCTTGTCCCTGAATGGTTTGCTTAATTCTTGATTTAGACGTGCAATTCTTGATTATTCTTGTTTATTCTCTTAATTTGTCTTCAAATAGATATAACAAACTCATCTCCTATTACCCTTTATATACTTGAAGACTCTTTGTTTTCACTTTCAACCAGTCACAACATTTTACTTTCTTTTTCTTCTTCGTGCAGAGCCGCAACTATCTTTTGCAAAATAATATTCGCATTATCACAGGGAGAGTGAAGTGCAAGAAATGCCAGCAAGAATTCGAGATGCTACTTGATCTAGAGGAAAAAGTGTCTACATTACGAGAATTCGTTGATAGGGAAAGAGAGACCTTGCGTGATAGGGCACCACGGGCTTGGATAAATCCAGAGTTGCCAAAATATTCGAAATACGGAAAAGAAAATAACATTAAACCCATTCTCAAGGACATAAAGAAAAAGGCCATTAAATGGTTGTTGTAGTTGCTCAGCCAACTGCTAAGTTCTTGCACCATTGATCAACTCAAATATTTCTGCAAGCACACCAATAACCGTCCAATTGGTGCCAAAGATCAACTGGTACCAAATTAATTGGAATAATTAACTTGGTGTACATTTTGTCCGTTTTAATTTGGCATAAATTTTGTCCGTTTTAATTCTCCTTTATTGCAGAACAATGTCAAATCATATCATTTATATGAGGGAGATAATTTAGCTTGTAGTTTCTCAGCCAACTGCTAAGTTCTTCCACCATTGATCAACTATTGGTGCCAAAGATTAACTGGTACCAAATTAATTGGAATAATTAACTTGGAGTACATTTTGTCCATTTTAATTTGGCTACATTTTTTCCGTTTTAATTCTCCTTTATTGCAGAATAATGTCAAATCATATCAACGATATGAGGGAGATAATTTAGCTTGTAGTTTAAGATCTGTAGCTGTCATATACTTGTAAATAATTACCTATTGATCAATAGAATGTGACTCACGATTCTATTTTCATAACTTTATTACCTTGCGTGATAGGGCACTAGCGGTTTGGCTAAATCCGGAGTAGCCAAAATGTTCACAATGAGGAAAAGAAAATAGTATCAAACCTATTCTCAAGGACATCAAGAAAAAGGCAATTAATTGGTTGTTCTTGTTGCTCAGCCAACTGCTAAGTTCTTGCACCATTGATCAACTCAAATATTTTTGCAAGCACACCAATAACCGTCCAACTGGTGCCAAAGATCAACTGGTACCAAATTAATTGGAATAATTAACTTGGTGTACATTTTGTCCATTTTAATTTGGCGTACATTTTGTCCGTTTTAATTTTCCTTTATTGCAGAATAATGTCAAATCATATCAACTATATGAGGGAGATAATTTAGCTTGTAGTTTAAGATTTGTAGCTGTCATATATTTGTAAATAATTACCTATTGATCAATAGAATGGGACACACGATTCTATTTTCATAACTTTGTTACCTTGCGTGATAGGGCACTAGCGGCTTGGCTAAATCCGGAGTTGCCAAAATGTTCACAATGAGGAAAAGAAAATAGCATCAAACCTATTCTCAAGGACATCAAGAAAAAGGCAATTAATTGGTTGTTCTTGTTGCTCAGCAAACTGCTAAGTTCTTGCACCATTGATCAACTCAAATATTTCTGCAAGCACACCAATAACCGTCCAACTGGTGTTGAAGATCACCTTCATTACCTGACTTATATGAGTCTCTTGAAACAACTTGTCCCTGAATGGTTCACTTAATTCTTGATTTAGACGTACAATTCTTGATTATTCTTGTTTATTCTCTTAATTTGTGTTGAAATAGATATAACAAACTCATCTCCTATTACCCTTTATATACTTGAAGACTCTTTGTTTTCACTTTCAACCAGTCACAACATTTTACTTTCTTTTTCTTCTTCGTGCAGAGCCGCAACTATCTTTTGCAAAATAATATTCGCATTATCACAAGGAGAGTGAAGTGCAAGAAATGCCAGCAAGAATTCGAGATGCTGCTTGATCTAGAGGAAAAAGTGTCTACATTACGAGAATTCGTTGATAGGGAAAGAGAGACCTTGCGTGATAGGGCACCACGGGCTTGGATAAATCCAGAGTTGCCAAAATATTCGCAATACTGAAAAGAAAATTACATTAAACCCATTCTCAAGGACATAAAGAAAAAGGCCATTAAATGGTTGTTGTAGTTGCTCAGCCAACTGCTAAGTTCTTGCACCATTGATCAACTCAAATATTTCTGCAAGCACACCAATAACCGTCCAATTGGTGCCAAAGATCAACTGGTACCAAATTAATTGGAACAATTAACTTGGTGTACATTTTGTCCATTTTAATTTGGCGTAAATTTTGTCCGTTTTAATTCTCCTTTATTGCAGAATAATGTCAAATCATATCAACCATATGAGGGAGATAATTTAGCTTGTAGTTTAAGATTTGTAGCTGTCATATACTTGTAAATAATTACCTATTGATCAATAGAATGGGACACACGATTCTACTTTCATAACTTTGTTACCTTGCGTGATAGGGCACTAGCGGCTTGGCTAAATCCGGAGTTGCCAAAATGTTCACAATGAGGAAAAGAAAATAACATCAAACCTATTCTCAAGGACATCAAGAAAAAGGTCATTAATTGGTTGTTCTTGTTCCTCAGCCAACTGCTAAGTTCTTGCACAATTGATCAACTCAATTATTTCTGCAAGCACACCAATAACCATCCAACTGGTGCCAAAGATCAACTGGTACCAAATTAATTGGAATAATTAATTTGGTGTACATTTTGTCTATTTTAATTGGCGTATATTTTGTCCGTTTTAATTCTTCTTTGTTGCAGAATAATGTCAAATCATATCAAGGATATGAGGGAGATAATTTAGCTTGTAGTTTAAGATCTGTAGTTGTCATATACTTGTATATAATTACCTATTCATCAATAAAATGGGACACACGATTGTATTTTCATAACTTTGTTATCTTGCGTGATAGGGCACTAGCGGCTTGGCTAAATCCGGAGTTGCCAAAATGTTCACAATGAGGAAAAGAAAATAGCATCTAACCTATTCTCAAGGACATCAAGAAAAAGGCAATTAATTGGTTGTTCTTGTTGCTCAGCCAAATGCTAAGTTCTTGCACCATTGATCAACTCAAATATTTCTGCAAGCACACCAATAACCGTCCAACTGGTGCCAAAGATCAACTGGTACCAAATTAATTGGAATAATTAACTTGGTGTACATTTTGTCCATTTTAATTTGGCGTATATTTTGTCCGTTTTATTTCTTCTTTATTGCAGAATATTGTCAAATCGTATCAAGGATATGAGGGAGATAATTTAGCTTGTAGTTTAAGATCTGTAGCTGTCATATACTTGTATATAATTACCTATTCATCAATAAAATGGGACACACGATTGTATTTTCATAACTTTGTTATCTTGCGTGATAGGGCACTAGCAGCTTGGCTAAATATTGAGTTGCCAAAATGTTCACAATGAGTAAAAGAAAATAGCATCTAACCTATTCTCAAGGACATCAAGAAAAAGGCCATTAATTGGTTGTTCTTGTTGCTCATCCAAATGCTAAGTTCTTGCACCATTGATCAACTCAAATATTTCTGCAAGCACACCAATAAACGTCCAACAGGTGCCAAAGATCAACTAGTACCAAATTAATTCTCTTAATTTTTCTTCAAATAGATATATCAAACTCATCTCATATTACCCTTTATATACTTGAAGACTCTTTGTTTTCACTTTCAACCAGTCACAATATTTTACTTTCTTTTTCTTCGTCGTGCAGAGCCGCAACTATCTTTGCAAAATATTATTCGCATTATCACAGGGAGAGTGAAGTGCAAGAAGTGCCAGCAAGAATTCGAGATGCTGCTTGATCTAGAGGAGAAAGTGTCTACATTACAAGAATTCGTTGATAGGGAAAGAGGGACCTTGCGTGATAGGGCACCACGGGCTTGGATAAATCCGGAGTTGCCAAAATATTCGCAATGCGGAAAAGAAAATAACATTAAACTCATTCTCAAGGACATAAAAAAAAGGCCATTAAATTGTTGTTCTAGTTGCTCAGCCAACAGCTAAGTTCTTGCACCATTGATCAACTCAAATATTTCTGCAAGCACACCAATAACCGTCCAACTGGTGCCAAAGATCAACTGGTAATAAATTAATTGGAATAATTAACTTGGTGTACATTTTGTCCGTTTTAATTTGGCGTACATTTTGTCCGTTTTAATTCTCCTTTATTCCAGAATAATGTCAAATCATATCAACGAAATGAGGGAGATAATTTAGCTTGTAGTTTAAGATCTGTAGCTGTCATATACTTGTAAATAATTACCTATTGATCAATAGAATGGGACACACGATTCTATTTTCATAACTTTGTTACCTTGCGTGATAGGGCACTAGCGGCTTGGCTAAATCCGGAGTTGCCAAAATGTTCACAATGAGGAAAAGAAAATAGCAACAAACCTATTCTCAAGGACATCAAGAAAAAGGCAATTAATTGGTTGTTCTTGTTGCTCAGCCAACTGCTAAGTTCTTGCACCATTGATCAACTCAAATATTTCTGCAAGCACACCAGTAACCGTCCAACTGGTGCCAAAGATCAACTGGTACCAAATTAATTGGAATAATTAACTTGGTGTACATTTTGTCCGTTTTAATATGGCGTTCATTTTGTCCGTTTTAATTCTCCTTTATTGCAGAATAATGTCGATTCATATCAACGATATAAAGGAGATAATTTAGCTTGTAGTTTAAGATCTGTAGCTGTCATATACTTTTATATAATTACCTATTGAGCAATAGAATGGGACACACGATTGTATTTTGATAACATTGTTATCTTGCGTGATAGGGCACTAGCGGCTTGGCTAAATCCGGAGTTGCCAAAATGTTCACAAAGAGGAAAAGAAAATAGCATCTAACCTATTCTCAAGGACATCAAGAAAAAGTCAATTAATTGGTTGTTCTTGTTGCTCAGCCAAATGCTAAGTTCTTGCACCATTGATCAACTCAAATAATTCTGCAAGCACACCAATAACCGTCCAACTTGTGTCAAAGATCACTTTCATTACCTTTCTTATATGAGTCTCTTGAAACAACTTGTCCTTGAATGGTTCGCTTAATTCTTGATTTAGCCGTACAATTCTTGATTATTCTTGTTTAGTCTCTTAATTTGTCTTCAAATAGATATAACAAACTCATCTCCTATTACCCTTTATATACTTGAAGACTCTTTGTTTTCACTTTCAACCGGTCACAACATTTTAGTTTATTTTTCTTCTTCGTGCAGAGCCGCAACTATCTTGTGCAAAATAATATTCGCATTATCACAGGGAGAGTGAAGGGCAAGAAGTGCCAGCAAGAATTCGATATGCTGCTTGATCTAGAGGAGAAAGTGTCTACATTATGAGAATTCGTTGATAGGGAAAGAGAGACCTTGCGTGATAGGGCACCACGGGCTTGGATAAATCCGGAGTTGCCAAAATATTCGCAATGCAGAAAAGAAAATTACATTAAACCCATTCTCAACTACATAAAGAAAAAGCCCATTAAATGGTTGTTGTAGTTGCTCAGCCAACAGCTAAGTTCTTGCACCATTGATCAACTCAAATATTTCTGCAAGCACACCAATAACCATCCAATTGGTGCCAAAGATCAACTGGTACCAAATTAATTGGAATAATTAACTTGGTGTACATTTTGTCCGTTTTAATTTGGCGTAAATTTTGTCCATTTTAATTCTCCTTTATTGCAGAATAATGTCAAATCATATCAACGATATGAGGGAGATAATTTAGCTTGTAGTTTAAGATCTGTAGCTGTCATATAATTGTAAATAATTACCTATTGATCAATAGAATGAGACACACGATTCTACTTTCATAACTTTGTTACCTTGCGTGATAGGGCACTAGCGGCTTGGCTAAATCCGGAGTTGCCAAAATGTTCACAATGAGGAAAAGAAAATAGCATCAAACCTATTCTCAAGGACATCAAGAAAAAGGCCATTAATTGGTTGTTCTTGTTCCTCAGCCAACTGCTAAGTTCTTGCACCATTGATCAACTCAAATATTTTTGCAAGCACACCAATAACCATCCAACTGGTGCCAAAGATCAACTGGTACCAAATTAATTGGAATAATTAATTTGGTGTACATTTTGTCTTTTTTCATTGGCGTATATTTTGTCCGTTTTAATTCTTCTTTATTGCAGAATAATGTCAAATCATATCAACGATATGAGGGAGATAATTTAGCTTGTAGTTTAAGATCTGTAGCTGTCATATACTTGTATATAATTACCTATTGATCAATAGAATGGGACACACGATTGTATTTTCATAACTTTGTTATCTTGCGTGATAGGGCACTAGCGGCTTGGCTAAATCCGGAGTTGCCAAAATGTTCACAATGAGGAAAAGAAAATAGCATCTAACCTATTCTCAAGGACATCAAGAAAAAGGCAATTAATTGGTTGTTCTTGTTGCTCAGCCAAATGCTAAGTTCTTGCACCATTGATCAGCTCAAATATTTCTGCAAGCACACCAATAACCGTCCAACTGGTGCCAAAGATCAACTGGTACCAAATTAATTGGAATAATTAATTTGGTGTACATTTTGTCCGTTAAATTTCGCGTATATTTTGTCCGTTTTGATTCTTCTTTATTGCAGAATATTGTCAACTCATATCAAGGATATGAGGGAGATAATTTAGCTTGTAGTTTAAGATCTGTAGCTGTCAAATACTTGTATATAATTACCTATTGATCAATATAATGGGACACACGATTGTATTTTCATCACTTTGTTATCTTGCGTGATAGGGCACTAGCAGCTTGGCTAAATATTGAGTTGCCAAAATGTTCACAATGAGTAAAAGAAAATAGAATCTAACCTATTCTCAAGGACATCAAGAAAAAGGCCATTAATTGGTTGTTCTTGTTGCTCAGCCAAATGCTAAGTTCTTGCACCATTGATCAACTCAAATATTTCTGCAAGCACACCAATAACCGTCCAACAGGTGCCAAAGATCAACTGGTACCAAATTAATTCTCTTAATTTGTCTTCAAATAGATATAACAAACTCATCTCCTATTACCCTTTATATACTTGAAGACTCTTTGTTTTCACTTTCAACCAGTCACAACATTTTACTTTCTTTTTCTTCTTCGTGCAGAGCCGCAACTATCTTTGCAAAATATTATTCGCATTATCACAAGGAGAGTGAAGTGCAAGAAGTGCGAGCAAGAATTCGAGATGCTGCTTGATCTAGAGGAGAAAGTGTCTACATTACGAGAATTCGTTGATAGGGAAAGAGAGACCTTGCGTGATAGGGCACCACGGGCTTGGATAAAATCGGAGTTGCGAAAATATTCGAAATGCGGAAAAGAAAATAACATTAAACCCATTCTCATGGAGATAAAGAAAAAGGCCATTAAATGGTTGTTGTAGTTGCTCAGCCAACTGCTAAGTTCTTGCACCATTGATCAACTCAAATATTTCTGCAAGCACACCAATAACCATCCAACTGGTGCCAAAGATCAAGTGGTACCAAATTAATTGGAATAATTAATTTGGTGTACATTTTGTCTATTTTAATTGTCGTATATTTCATTACCTTTCTTATATGAGTCTCTTGAAACAACTTGTCCTTGAATGGTTCGCTTAATTCTTGATTTAGCCGTACAATTCTTGATTATTCTTGTTTAGTCTCTTAATTTGTCTTCAAATAGATATAACAAACTCATCTCCTATTACCCTTTATATACTTGAAGACTCTTTGTTTTCACTTTCAACCGGTCACAACATTTTAGTTTATTTTTCTTCTTCGTGCAGAGCCGCAACTATCTTGTGCAAAATAATATTCGCATTATCACAGGGAGAGTGAAGGGCAAGAAGTGCCAGCAAGAATTCGATATGCTGCTTGATCTAGAGGAGAAAGTGTCTACATTATGAGAATTCGTTGATAGGGAAAGAGAGACCTTGCGTGATAGGGCACCACGGGCTTGGATAAATCCGGAGTTGCCAAAATATTCGCAATGCAGAAAAGAAAATTACATTAAACCCATTCTCAACTACATAAAGAAAAAGCCCATTAAATGGTTGTTGTAGTTGCTCAGCCAACAGCTAAGTTCTTGCACCATTGATCAACTCAAATATTTCTGCAAGCACCCCAATAACCGTCCAATTGGTGCCAAAGATCAACTGGTACCAAATTAATTGGAATAATTAACTTGGTGTACATTTTGTCCGTTTTAATTTGGCGTACATTTTTTCCGTTTTAATTCTCCTTTATAGCAGAATAATGTCAAATCATATCAACGATATGAGGGAGATAATTTAGCTTGTAGTTTAAGATCTGTAGCTGTCATATACTTGTAAATAATTACCTATTGATCAATTGAATGGGACACACTATTCTATTTTCATAACTTTGTTACCTTGCGTGATAGGGCACTAGCGGCTTGGCTAAATCCGGAGTTGCCAAAATGTTCACAATGAGGAAAAGAAAATAGCATCAAACCTATTCTCAAGGACATCAAGAAAAAGGCAGTTAATTGGTTGTTCTTGTTGCTCAGCCAACTGCTAAGTTCTTGCACCATTGATCAACTCAAATATTTCTTGAAGCACACCAATAACCGTCCAACTGGTGCCAAAGATCAACTGGTACCAAATTAATTGGAATAATTAACTTGGTGTACATTTTGTCCTTTTTAATTTGGTGTACATTTTGTCCGTTTTAATTCTCCTTTATTGCAGAATAATGTCGATTCATATCAACGATATGAAGAAGATAATTTAGCTTGTAGTTTAAGATCTGTAGTTGTCATATACTTGTGAATAATTACCTAATGATCAATAGAATGGGACACACGATTCTACTTTCATAACTTTGTTACCTTGCGTGATAGGGCACTAGCGGCTTGGCTAAATCCAGAGTTGCCAAAATGTTCACAATCAGGAAAAGAAAATAGCATCAGACCTATTCTCAAGGACATCAAGAAAAAGGCCATTAATTGGTTGTTCTTGTTGCTCAGCCAAATGCTAAGTTCTTGCACCATTGATCAACTCAAATATCTCTGCAAGCACACCAATAATCGTCCAACTGGTGTCAAAGATCACCTTCATTACCTTTCTTATATGAGTCTCTTGAAACAACTTGTCCCTAAATGGTTCGCTTAATTCTTGATTTAGCCGTACAATTCTTGATTATTCTTGTTTATTCTCTTAATTTGTCTTCAAATAGATATAACAACAACTGATACCAAATTAATTGGAATAATTAACTTGGTGTACATTTTGTCCTATTTAATTTGGCGTACATTTTGTCCATTTTAATTCTCCTTTATTGGAGAATAATGTCAAATCATATCAACGAAATGAGGGAGATAATTTAGCTTGTAGTTTAAGATCTGTAGCTGTCATATACTTGTAAATAATTACCTATTGATCAATAGAATGGGACACACGATTCTATTTTCATAACTTTGTTACCTTGCGTGATAGGGCACTAGCGGCTTGGCTAAATCCGGAGTTGCCAAAACGTTCACAATGAGGAAAAGAAAATAGCATCAAACCTATTCTCAAGGACATCAAGAAAAAGGCCATTAATTGGTTGTTCTTGTTGCTCAGAAAACTGCTAAGTTCCTGCACCATTGATCAACTCAAATATTTCTGCAAGCACACCAATAACCGTCCAACTGGTGCCAAATATCAACTGGTACCAAATTAATTGGAATAAATAACTTGGTGTACATTTTGTCCATTTTAATTTGGCGTACATTTTGTCCATTTTAATTCTCCTTTATTTTAGAATAATGTCAAATCATATCAACGATATGAGGGAGATAATTTAGCTTGTAGTTTAACATCTGTAGCTGTCATATACTTGTAAATAATTACCTATTGATCAATAGAATGGGACACATGATTCTATTTTCATAACTTTGTTACCTTGCGTGATAGGGCACTAGCGGCTTCGCTAAATCCGGAGTTGCCAAAATGTTCACATTGAGGAAAAGAAAATAGCATCAAACCTATTCTCAAGGACATCAAGAAAAATGCCATTAATTGGTTGTTCTTGTTGCTCAGTCAACTGCTAAGTTCTTATACCGTTGATCAACTCAAATATTTCTGCAAGCACACCAATAACCGTCCAACTGGTGCCAAAGATCAACTGGTACCAATTTAATTGGAATAATTAACTTGGTGTACATTTTGTCCGTTTTAATTTGGCGTACATTTTGTCCATTTTAATTCTCCTTTATTTTAGAATAATGTCAAATCATATAAACGATATGAGGGAGTTAATTTAGCTTGTAGTTTAAGATCTGTAGTTGTCATATACTTGTAAATAATTACCTATTATTCAATAGAATGGGATACACGATTCTATTTTCATAACTTTGTTACCTTGCGTGATAGGGCACTAGCGGCTTGGCTAAATCCGGAGTTACCAAAATGTTCACAATGAGAAAAAGAAAATAGCATCAAACTTATTCTCAAGGACATAAAGAAAAAGGCCATTAAATGGTTGTTGTAGTTGCTCAGCCAACAGCTAAGTTCTTGCACCATTGATCAACTCAAATATTTCTGCAAGCACCCCAATAACCGTCCAACTGGTTCCAAAGATCAACTGGTACCAAATTAATTGGAATAATTAATTTCGTGTACATTTTGTTCATTTTGTTCATTTTAATTTAGCGTATATTTTGTCCGTTTTAATTCTCCTTTATTGCAGAATAATGTCAAATCATATCAAGGATATGAGAGAGATAATTTAACTTGTAGTTTGAGATCTGTAGCTGTCATATACTTGTATATAATTTACCTATTGATCAATAGAATGGGACACACGATTGTATATTCATAACTTTGTTATCTTGCATGATAGGACACTAGCGGCTTGGCTAAATCCGAAGTTGCCAAAATGTTCACAATGAGGAAAAGAAAATAGCATCAAACCTATTCTCAAGGGCATCAAACCTATTCTCAAGGACATCAAGAAAAAGGCCGTTAATTGGTTGTTCTTGTTGCTCAGCCAACTGCTAAGTTCTTGCACCATTGATTAACTCAAATATTTCTGCAAGCACACCAATAACCGTCCAATTGGTGCCAAAGATCAACTGGTACCAAATTAATTGGAATAATTAATTTCGTGTACCTTTTGTTCATTTTAATTTGGCGTATATTTTGTCCGTTTTAATTTTCCTTTATTGCAGAATGATGTCAAATCATATCAAGGATATGAGGGAGATAATTTAACTTGTAGTTTGAGATCTGTAGCTGTCATATACTTGTATATAATTACCTATTGATCAATAGAATGGGACACACGATTGTATATTCATAACTTTGTTATCTAGCGTGATAGGGCACTAACGGCTTGGCTAAATCCGAAGTTGCCAAAATGTTCACAATGAGGAAAAGAAAATAGCATCAAACCTATTCTCAAGGACATCAAGAAAAACGCCATTAATTGGTTGTTCTTGTTGCTCAGTCAAATGCTAAGTTCTTGCACCATTGAGCAACGCAAATATTTCTGCAAGCACACCAATAACCGTCCAACTGGTGCCAAAGATCAACTGGTACCAAATTAATTGGAATAATTAACTTGGTGTACATTTTGTCCATTTTAATTTGGCGTACATTTTTTCCGTTTTAATACTCCTTTATTGCAGAATAATGTCAAATCATATCAACGAAATGAGGGAGATAATTTAGCTTGTAGTTTAAGAACTGTAGTTGTCATATACTTGTAAATAATTACCTATTGATCAATAGAATGGGACACATGATTCTATTTTCATAACTTTGTTACCTTGCGTGATAGGGCACTAGCGGCTTCGCTAAATCCGGAGTTGCCAAAATGTTCACAATGAGGAAAAGAAAATAGCATCAAACCTATTCTCAAGGACATCAAGAAAAACGCCATTAATTGGTTGTTCTTGTTGCTCAGTCAACTGCTAAGTTCTTGCACCATTGATCAACTCAAATATTTCTGCAAGCACACCAATAACTGTCCAATTGGTGCCAAAGATCAACTGGTACCAAATTAATTGGAATAATTAACTTGGTGTACATTTTGTCCGTTTTAATTTGGCGTACATTTTGTCCATTTTAATTCTCCTTTATTTTAGAATAATGTCAAATCATATCAACGATATGAGGGAGATAATTTAGCTTGTAGTTTAAGATTTGTAGCTGTCATATACTTTTAAATAATTACCTATTGATCAATAGAATGGGACACACGATTCTATTTTCATAACTTTGTTACCTTGCGTGATAGGGCACTAGCAGCTTGGCTAAATCCGGAGTTGCCAAAATGTTCACAATGAGGAAAAGAAAATAACATCAAACCTATTCTCAAGGACATCAAGAAAAAGGCCATTAATTGGTTGTTCTTGTTGCTCAGCAAACTGCTAAGTTCTTGCACCATTGATCAACTCAAATATTTCTGCAAGCACACCAATAACCGTCCAACTGGTGCCAAAGATCAACTGGTACCAAATTAATTGGAATAATTAACTTGGTGTACATTTTGTCCATTTTAATTTGGCGTACATTTTGCCCATTTTAATTCTCCTTTATTTTAGAATAATGTCAAATCATATCAACGATATGAGGGATATAATTTAGCTTGTAGTTTAAGATCTGTAGCTGTCATATACTTGTAAATAATTACCTATTGATCAATAGAATGGGACACACGATTCTATTTTCATAACTTTGTTACCTTGCGTGATAGGGCACTAGCGGCTTCGCTAAATTCGGAGTTGCCAAAATGTTCACAATGAGGAAAAGAAAATAGCATCAAACCTATTCTCAAGGACATCAAGAAAAACGCCATTAATTGGTTGTTCTTGTTGCTCAGTCAACTGCTAAGTTCTTGCACCATTGATCAGCTCAAATATTTCTGCAAGCACACCAATAACCGTCCAACTGGTGCCAAAGATCAACTGGTACCAAATTAATTGGAATAATTAATTTCGTGTACATTTTGTTTATTTTAATTTGGCGTATATTTTGTCCGTTTTAATTTTCCTTTATTGCAGAATAATGTCAAATCATATCAAGGATATGAGGGAGATAATTTAACTTGTAGTTTGAGATCTGTAGCTGTCATATACTTGTATATAATTACCTATTGATCAATAGAATGGGACACACGATTGTATATTCATAACTTTGTTATCTTGCGTGATAGGGCATTAGCGGCTTGGCTAAATCCTAAGTTGCCAAAATGTTCACAATGAGGAAAAGAAAATAGCATCTAACTTATTCTCAAGGACATCAAGAAAAAGGCCATTAATTGGTTGTTCTTGTTGCTCAGCCAAATGCTAAGTTCTTGCACCATTGATCAACTCAAATATTTCTGCAAGCACACCAATAACCGTCCAACTGGTGCCAAAGATCACCTTCATTACCTTACTTATATGAGTCTCTTGAAACAACATGTCCCTGAATGGTTCGCTTAATTCTTGATTTAGCCGTACAATTCTTGATTATTCTTATTTATTCTCTTAATTTGACTTCAAATAGATATAACAAACTCATCTCCTGTTACCCTTTATATACTTGAAGACTCTTTGTTTTCACTTTCAACCAGACACAACATTTTACTTTCTTTTTCTTCTTCGTGCAGAGCCGCAAGTATCTTTTGCAAAATAATATTCGCATTATCACAGGGAGAGTGAAGTGCAAGAAATGCTAGCAAGAATTCGAGATGTTGCTTAATCTAGAGGAGAAAGTGTCTACATTACGAAAATTCGTTGATAGGGAAAGAGAGACCTTGCGTGATAGGGTACCACGGGCTTGGATAAATCCGGAGTTGCCAAAATATTCGCAATACGGTAAAGAAAATAACATTAAACCCATTCTCAAGGACATAAAGAAAAAGGCCATTAAATGGTTGTTGTAGTTGCTCAGCCAACTGCTAAGTTCTTGCACCATTGATCAACTCAAATATTTCTGCAAGCACACCAATAATCGTCCAATTGGTGCCAAAGATCAACTGGTACCAAATTAATTGGAATAATTAACTTGGTGTACATTTTGTCCGTTTTAATTTGGCGTAAATTTTGTCCATTTTAATTCTCCTTTATTGCAGAGTAATGTCAAATCATATCAACGATATGAGGGAGATAATTTAGCTTGTAGTTTAAGATCTGTAGCTGTCATATACTTGTAAATAATTACCTATTGATCAATAGAATGGGACACACGATTCTACTTTCATAACTTTGTTACCTTGCGTGATAGGGCACTAGCGGCTTGGCTAAGACCGGAGTTGCCAAAATGTTCACAATGATGAAAAGAAAATAGCATCAAACCTATTCTCAAGGACATCAAAAAAAAGGCCATTAATTGGTTGTTCTTGTTCCTCAGCCAACTGCTAAGTTCTTGCACCATTGATCAACTTAAATATTTTTGCAAGCACACCAATAACCATCCAACTGGTGCCAAAGATCAACTGGTACCAAATTAATTGGAATAATTAATTTGGTGTACAATTTGTCTATTTTAATTGGCGTATATTTTGTCCGTTTTAATTCTTCTTTATTGCAGAATAATGTCAAATCATATCAAGGATATGAGGGAGATAATTTAGCTTGTAGTTTAAGATCTGTAGTTGTCATATACTTGTAAATAATTACCTATTGATCAATAGAATGGGACACACGATTCTACTTTCATAACTTTGTTACCTTGCGTGATAGGGCACTAGCGGCTTGGCTAAATCCGGAGTTGCCAAAATGTTCACAATGAAGAAAAGAAAATAGCATCAAAACCTATTCTCAAGGACATCAAGAAAAAGGCCATTAATTGGTTGTTCTTGTTCCTCAGCCAACTGCTAAGTTCTTGCACCATTGATCAACTCAAATATTTTTGCAAGCACACCAATAACCATCCAACTGGTGCCAAAGATCAACTGGTACCAAATTAATTGGAATAATTAATTTGGTGTACATTTTGTCTTTTTTCATTGGCGTATATTTTGTCCGTTTTAATTCTTCTTTATTGCAGAATAATGTCAAATCATATCAAGGATATGAGGGAGATAATTTAGCTTGTAGTTTAAGATCTGTAGCTGTCATATACTTGTATATAATTACCTATTGATCAATAGAATGGGACACACGATTGTATTTTCATAACTTTGTTATCTTGCGTGATAGGGCACTAGCGGCTTGGCTAAATCCGGAGTTGCCAAAATGTTCACAATGAGGAAAAGAAAATAGCATCTAACCTATTCTCAAGGACATCAAGAAAAAGGCAATTAATTGGTTGTTCTTGTTGCTCAGCCAAATGCTAAGTTCTTGCACCATTGATCAGCTCAAATATTTCTGCAAGCACACCAATAACCGTCCAACTGGTGCCAAAGATCAACTGGTACCAAATTAAATGGAATAATTAATTTGGTGTACATTTTGTCCGTTAAATTTGGCGTATATTTTATCCGTTTTGATTCTTCTTTATTGCAGAATATTGTCAAATCATATCAAGGATATGAGGGACATAATTTAGCTTGTAGTTTAAGATTTGTAGCTGTCAAATACATGTATATAATTACCTATTGATCAATATAATGGGACACACGATTGTATTTTCATAACTTTGTTATCTTGCGTGATAGGGCACTAGCAGCTTGGCTAAATATTGAGTTGCCAAAATGTTCACAATGAGTAAAAGAAAATAGAATCTAACCTATTCTCAAGGACATCAAGAAAAAGGCCATTAATTGGTTGTTCTTGTTGCTCAGCCAAATGCTAAGTTCTTGCACCATTGATCAACTCAAATATTTCTGCAAGCACACCAATAACCGTCCAACAGGTGCCAAAGATCAACTGGTACCAAATTAATTCTCTTAATTTGTCTTCAAATAGATATAACAAACTCATCTCCTATTACCCTTTATATACTTGAAGACTCTTTGTTTTCACTTTCAACCAGTAACAACATTTTACTTTCTTTTTCTTCTTCGTGCAGAGCCGCAACTATCTTTGCAAAATATTATTCGCATTATCACAAGGAGAGTGAAGTGCAAGAAGTGCGAGCAAGAATTCGAGATGCTGCTTGATCTAGAGGAGAAAGTGTCTACATTACGAGAATTCGTTGATAGGGAAAGAGAGACCTTGCGTGATAGGGCACCACGGGCTTGGATAAAATCGGAGTTGCGAAAATATTCGAAATGCGGAAAAGAAAATAACATTAAACCCATTCTCATGGAGATAAAGAAAAAGGCCATTAAATGGTTGTTGTAGTTGCTCAGCCAACTGCTAAGTTCTTGCACCATTGATCAACTCAAATATTTCTGCAAGCACACCAATAACCATCCAACTGGTGCCAAAGATCAAGTGGTACCAAATTAATTGGAATAATTAATTTGGTGTACATTTTGTCTATTTTAATTGTCGTATATTTCATTACCTTTCTTATATGAGTCTCTTGAAACAACTTGTCCTTGAATGGTTCGCTTAATTCTTGATTTAGCCGTACAATTCTTGATTATTCTTGTTTAGTCTCTTAATTTGTCTTCAAATAGATATAACAAACTCATCTCCTATTACCCTTTATATACTTGAAGACTCTTTGTTTTCACTTTCAACCGGTCACAACATTTTAGTTTATTTTTCTTCTTCGTGCAGAGCCGCAACTATCTTGTGCAAAATAATATTCGCATTATCACAGGGAGAGTGAAGGGCAAGAAGTGCCAGCAAGAATTCGATATGCTGCTTGATCTAGAGGAGAAAGTGTCTACATTATGAGAATTCGTTGATAGGGAAAGAGAGACCTTGCGTGATAGGGCACCACGGGCTTGGATAAATCCGGAGTTGCCAAAATATTCGCAATGCAGAAAAGAAAATTACATTAAACCCATTCTCAACTACATAAAGAAAAAGCCCATTAAATGGTTGTTGTAGTTGCTCAGCCAACAGCTAAGTTCTTGCACCATTGATCAACTCAAATATTTCTGCAAGCACACCAATAACCATCCAATTGGTGCCAAAGATCAACTGGTACCAAATTAATTGGAATAATTAACTTGGTGTACATTTTGTCCGTTTTAATTTGGCGTAAATTTTGTCCATTTTAATTCTCCTTTATTGCAGAATAATGTCAAATCATATCAACGATATGAGGGAGATAATTTAGCTTGTAGTTTAAGATCTGTAGCTGTCATATAATTGTAAATAATTACCTATTGATCAATAGAATGAGACACACGATTCTACTTTCATAACTTTGTTACCTTGCGTGATAGGGCACTAGCGGCTTGGCTAAATCCGGAGTTGCCAAAATGTTCACAATGAGGAAAAGAAAATAGCATCAAACCTATTCTCAAGGACATCAAGAAAAAGGCCATTAATTGGTTGTTCTTGTTCCTCAGCCAACTGCTAAGTTCTTGCACCATTGATCAACTCAAATATTTTTGCAAGCACACCAATAACCATCCAACTGGTGCCAAAGATCAACTGGTACCAAATTAATTGGAATAATTAATTTGGTGTACATTTTGTCTTTTTTCATTGGCGTATATTTTGTCCGTTTTAATTCTTCTTTATTGCAGAATAATGTCAAATCATATCAACGATATGAGGGAGATAATTTAGCTTGTAGTTTAAGATCTGTAGCTGTCATATACTTGTATATAATTACCTATTGATCAATAGAATGGGACACACGATTGTATTTTCATAACTTTGTTATCTTGCGTGATAGGGCACTAGCGGCTTGGCTAAATCCGGAGTTGCCAAAATGTTCACAATGAGGAAAAGAAAATAGCATCTAACCTATTCTCAAGGACATCAAGAAAAAGGCAATTAATTGGTTGTTCTTGTTGCTCAGCCAAATGCTAAGTTCTTGCACCATTGATCAGCTCAAATATTTCTGCAAGCACACCAATAACCGTCCAACTGGTGCCAAAGATCAACTGGTACCAAATTAATTGGAATAATTAATTTGGTGTACATTTTGTCCGTTAAATTTCGCGTATATTTTGTCCGTTTTGATTCTTCTTTATTGCAGAATATTGTCAACTCATATCAAGGATATGAGGGAGATAATTTAGCTTGTAGTTTAAGATCTGTAGCTGTCAAATACTTGTATATAATTACCTATTGATCAATATAATGGGACACACGATTGTATTTTCATCACTTTGTTATCTTGCGTGATAGGGCACTAGCAGCTTGGCTAAATATTGAGTTGCCAAAATGTTCACAATGAGTAAAAGAAAATAGAATCTAACCTATTCTCAAGGACATCAAGAAAAAGGCCATTAATTGGTTGTTCTTGTTGCTCAGCCAAATGCTAAGTTCTTGCACCATTGATCAACTCAAATATTTCTGCAAGCACACCAATAACCGTCCAACAGGTGCCAAAGATCAACTGGTACCAAATTAATTCTCTTAATTTGTCTTCAAATAGATATAACAAACTCATCTCCTATTACCCTTTATATACTTGAAGACTCTTTGTTTTCACTTTCAACCAGTCACAACATTTTACTTTCTTTTTCTTCTTCGTGCAGAGCCGCAACTATCTTTGCAAAATATTATTCGCATTATCACAAGGAGAGTGAAGTGCAAGAAGTGCCAGCAAGAATTCGAGATGTTGCTTGATCTAGAGGAGAAAGTGTCTACATTACGAGAATTCGTTGATAGGGAAAGAGAGACCTTGCGTGATAGGGCACCACGGGCTTGGATAAAATCGGAGTTGCGAAAATATTCGAAATGCGGAAAAGAAAATAACATTAAACCCATTCTCAAGGAGATAAAGAAAAAGGCCATTAAATGGTTGTTGTAGTTGCTCATCCAATTGCTAAGTTCTTCCACCTTTGATCAACTCAAATATTTCTACAAGCACACCAATAACCGTCCAATTGGTGCCAAAGATCAACTGGTACCAAATTAATTCGAATAATTAACTTGGAGTACATTTTGTCCGTTTTAATTTGGCTACATTTTGTCCGTTTTAATTCTCCTTTATTGTAGAATAATGTCAAATCATATCAACGATATGAGGGAGATAATTTAGCTTGTAGTTTAAGATCTGTAGCTGTCATATACTTGTAAATAATTACCTATTGATCAATAGAATGTGACTCACGATTCTATTTTCATAACTTTCTTACCTTGCGTTATAGGGCACTAGTGGCTTGGCTAAATCCGGAGTAGCCAAAATGTTCACAATGAGGAAAAGAAAATAGTATCAAACCTATTCTCAAGGACATCAAGAAAAAGGCAATTAATTGGTTGTTCTTGTTGCTCAGCCAACTGCTAAGTTCTTGCACCATTGATCAACTCAAATATTTCTGCAAGCACACCAATAACCGTCCAACTGGTGCCAAAGATCACCTTCATTACCTTACTTATATGAGTTTCTTGAAACAACATGTCCCTGAATGGTTCGCTTAATTCTTGATTTAGCCGTACAATTCTTGATTATTCTTGTTTATTCTCTTAATTTGACTTCAAATAGATATAACAAACTCATCTCCAGTTACCCTTTATATACTTGAAGACTCTTTGTTTTCACTTTCAACCAGTCACAACACTTTAGTTTCTTTTTCTTCTTCGTGCAGAGCCGCAACTATCTTTTGCAAAATAATATTCGCATTATCATAGGGAGAGTGAAGTGCAAGAAATGCTAGCAAGAATTCGAGATGCTGCTTGATCTAGAGGAGAAAGTGTCTACATTACGAGAATTCGTTGATAGGGAAAGAGAGACCTTGCGTGATAGGGCACCACGGGCTTCGATAAATCCGGAGTTGCCAAAATATTCGCAATACGGAAAAGAAAATAACATTAAATCCATTCTCAAGGACATAAAGAAAAAGTCCATTAAATGGTTGTTGTAGTTGCTCAGCCAACTGCTAAGTTCTTGCACCATTGATCAACTCAAATATTTCTGCAAGCACACCAATAACCGTCCAATTGGTGCCAAAGATCAACTGGTACCAAATTAATTGGAATAATTAACTTGGTGTACATTTTGTCCGTTTTAATTTGGCGTAAATTTTGTCCGTTTTAATTCTCCTTTATTGCAGAATAATGTCAAATCATATCAACGATATGAGGGAGATAATTTAGCTTGTAGTTTAAGATCTGTAGCTGTCATATACTTGTAAATAATTACCTATTGATCAATAGAATGGGACACATGATTCTACTTTCATAACTTTGTTATCTTGCGTGATAGGGCACTCGCGGCTTGGCTAAATCCGGAGTTGCCAAAATGTTCACAATGAGGAAAAGAAAATAACATCTAACCTATTCTCAAGGACATCAAGAAAAAGGCAATTAATTGGTTGTTCTTGTTGCTCAGCCAAATGCTAAGTTCTTGCACCATTGATCAAGTCAAATATTTCTGCAAGCACACCGATAATCGTCCAACTGGTGCCAAAGATCAACTGGTACCAAATTAATTGGAATAATTAATTTGGTGTACATTTTATCCGTTTTAATTTGGCGTATATTTTGTCCGTTTTAATTCTTCTTTATTGCAGAATATTGTCAAATCATATCAAGGATATGAGGGAGATAATTTAGCTTGTAGTTTAAGATCTGTAGCTGTCATATACTTGTATATAATTACCTATTGATCAATAGAATGGGACACACGATTGTATTTTCATAACTTTGTTATCTTGCGTGATAGGGCACTAGCAGCTTGGCTAAATTTTGAGTTGCCAAAATGTTCACAATGAGTAAAAGAAAATAGCATCTAACCTATTCTCAAGGACATCAAGAAAAAGGCCATTAATTGGTTGTTCTTGTTGCTCAGCCAAATGCTAAGTTCTTGCACCATTGATCAACTCAAATATTTTTGCAAGCACACCAATAACTGTCCAACAGGTGCCAAAGATCAACTGGTACCAAATTAATTCTCTTAATTTGTCTTCAAATAGATATAACAAACTCATCTCCTATTACCCTTTATATACTTGAAGACTCTTTGTTTTCACTTTCAACCAGTCACAACATTTTACTTTCTTTTTCTTCTTCGTGCAGAGCCGCAACTATCTTTGCAAAATATTATTCGCATTATCACAGGGAGAGTAAAGTGCAAGAAGTGCCAGCAAGAATTCGAGATGCTGCTTGATCTAGAGGAGAAAGTGTCTACATTACGAGAATTCGTTGATAGGGAAAGAGAGACCTTGCGTGATAGGGCACCACGGGCTTGGATAAAACCGGAGTTGCCAAAATATTCGAAATGCGGAAAAGAAAATAACATTAAACCCGTTCTCAAGGAGATAAAGAAAAAGACCATTAAATGGTTGTTGTAGTTGCTCAGCCAACTGCTAAGTTCTTCCACCATTGATCAACTCAAATATTTCTGCAAGCACACCAATAACCGTCCAATTGGTGCCAAAGATCAACTGGTACCAAATTAATTGGAATAATTAACTTGGAGTACATTTTGTCCGTTTTAATTTGGCTACATTTTGTCCATTTTAATTCTCCTTTATTGCAGAATAATGTCAAATCATTTCAACGATATGAGGGAGATAATTTAGCTTGTAGTTTAAGATCTGTAGATGTCATATACTTGTAAATAATTACCTATTGATCAATAGAATGTGACTCACGATTCTATTTTCATAAGTTTGTTACCTTGCGTGATAGGGCACTAGCGGCTTGGCTAAATCCGGAGTGGCCAAAATGTTCACAATGAGGAAAAGAAAATAGTATCAAACCTATTCTCAAGGACATCAAGAAAAAGGCAATTAATTGGTTGTTCTTGTTGCTCAGCCAACTGCTAAGTTCTTGCACCATTGATCAACTCAAATATTTCTGCAAGCACACCAATAACCGTCCAACTGGTGCCAAAGATCACCTTCATTACCTTACTTATATGAGTCTCTTGAAACAACTTGTCCCTGAATGGTTCGCTTAATTCTTGATTTAGACGTACAATTCTTGATTATTCTTGTTTATTCTCTTAATTTGACTTCAAATAGATATAACAAACACATCTCCTATTACCCTTTATATACTTGAAGACTCTTTGTTTTCACTTTCAACCAGTCACAACATTTTACTTTCTTTTTCTTCTTCGTGCAGAGCTGCAACTATCTTTTGCAAAATAATATTCGCATTATCACAGGGAGAGTGAAGTGCAAGAAATGCCAGCAAGAATTCGAGATGCTGCTTGATCTAGAGGAGAAAGTGTCTACATTACGATAATTCGTTGATAGGGAAAGAGAGGCCTTGCGCGATGGGGCACCACGGGCTTGGATAAATCCAGAGTTGCCAAAATATTCGCAATGCGGAAAAGAAAGTAACATTAAACCCATTCTCAAGGACATAAAGTAAAAGGCCATTAAATGGTTGTTCTAGTTGCTCAGCCAACTGCTAAGTTCTTGCACCATTGATCAACTCAAATATTTCTGCAAGCACACCCATAACCGTCCAACTGGTGCCAAAGATCAACTGGTACCAAATTGATTGGAATAATTAACTTGGTGTCCATTTTGTCCATTTTAATTTGGCGTACATTTTGTCCGTTTTAATTCTCCTCTATTGCAGAATAATGTCAAATCATATCAACGAAATGAGGGAGATAATTTAGCTTGTAGTTTAAGATCTGTAGCTGTCATATACTTGTAAATAATTACCTATTGATCAATAGAATGGGACACACAATTCTATTTTCATAACTTTGTTACCTTGCGTGATAGGGCACTAGCGGCTTGGCTAAATCCGGAGTTGCCAAAATGTTCACAATGAGGAAAAGAAAATAGCATCAAACCTATTCTCAAGGACATCAAGAAAAAGACAATTAATTGGTTGTTCTTGTTGCTCAGCCAACTGCTAAGTTCTTGCATCGTTGATCTACTCAAATATTTCTACAAGCACACCAATAACCGTCCAACTGGTGCCAAAGATCAGCTGGTACCAAATTAATTGGAATAATTAACTTGGTGTACATTTTTGTCCGTTTTAATTTGGCGTACATTTTGTCCGTTTTAATTCTCCTTTATTGCAGAATAATGTCAAACCATATCAACGATATGAGGGATATAATTTAGCTTGTGGTTTAAGATTTGTAGCTGTCATATACTTGTAAATACTTACCTTTTGATCAATAGAATGGGACACACGATTCTATTTTCATAACTTTGTTACCTTGCGTGATAGGGCACTAGCGGCTTGGCTAAATCCGGAGTTGCCAAAATGTTCACAATGAGGAAAAGAAAATAGCATCAAACCTATTCTCAAGGACATCAAGAAAAAGGTCATAATTGGTTGTTCTTGTTGCTCAGCCAACTGCTAAGTTCTTGCACCATTGATCAACTCAAATATTTCTGCAAGCACACCATTAACCGTCCAACTGGTGCCAAAGATCAACTGGTACCAAATTAATTGGCATAATTAATTTGGTGTACATTTTGTCCGTTTTAATTTGGCGTATATTTTGTCTGTTTTAATTCTTCTTTATTGCAGAATAATGTCAAATCATATCAAGGATATGAGGGAGATAATTTAGCTTGTAGTTTAAGATCTGTAGCTGTCATATACTTGTATATAATTACCTATTGATCAATAGAATGGGACACACGATTGTATTTTCATAACATTATTATCTTGCGTGATAGGGCACTAGCGGCTTGGCTAAATCCGGAGTTGCCAAAATGTTCACAAAGAGGAAAAGAAAATAGCATCTAACCTATTCTCAAGGACATCAAGAAAAAGGCAATTAATTGGTTGTTCTTGTTGCTCAGCCAAATGCTAAGTTCTTGCACCATTGATCAACTCAAATATTTCTGCAAGCACACCAATAACCGTCCAACTGGTGTCAAAGATCACCTTCATTACCTTTCCTATATGAGTCTCTTGAAACAACTTGTCCCTGAATGGTTCGCTTAATTCTTGATTTAGCCGTACAATTCTTGATTATTCTTGTTTAGTCTCTTAATTTGTCTTCAAATAGATATAACAAACTCATCTCCTATTACCCTTTATATACTTGATGACTCTTTGTTTTCACTTTCAACCGGTCACAACATTTTAGTTTGTTTTTCTTCTTCGTGCAGAGCCGCAACTATCTTGTGCAAAATAATATTCGCATTATCACAGGGAGAGTGAAGGGCAAGAAGTGCCAGCAAGAATTCGAGATGCTGCTTGATCTAGAGGATAAAGTGTCTACATTTCGAGAATTCGTTGATAGGGAAAGAGAGACCTTGCGTGATAGGGCACCACGGGCTTGGATAAATCCAGAGTTGCCAAAATATTCGCAATGCAGAAAAGAAAATTACATTAAACCCATTCTCAACGACATAAAGAAATGGCTAAAACCCTATTTTGGTCCCTTATATTAATTGTTTGTTTCAGTTTAGTCTCACTTTTATTTTTGGTTTCAATTTGGTCCCAAACTAATTAATTGGTTTCAATTTAGTCCCAAATTAATTAATTGCTTTCAATGTGGGACTTCCGTCCAAATTATTTAAACGGAGTTAACTTTTGGCCACGTGGATGCCACGTAGATGCATACGTGGATGCCACGTGGATGACAATTTTTTGCTAAAAACCTATTTTGGTCCCTTATAATAATTGTTTGTTTCAATTTAGTCCTAATTTTATTTTTGGTTTCAATTTGGTCCCAAATTAATTAATTGGTTTCAATTTGGTCCCAAATATATTAATTGGTATCAATTTGGGACTTCCGTCCAAATTATTTAAACGGAGTTAACTTTTGGCCACGTGGATGCAGTTTTGATCTCTCAAGTATTACAATTGTGCAGTTTTGATCCCCGAGATTTTAATTGGGTAATTTTAGTCCTTAAAGAATTATAATTGCGCGATTTTGGTCTTTCAATTTTTAATTTAACAATTTTAGTCCCTCAAATATCATAATAGTACGATTTTAGTTTCTCCCATTAAAAATTAATAATTTTAATATATATATATATAATGTTTTAAAATTAAACAATTATTTATATATTCAAATTAACGTATATTATAATTTTTGATATTATATCAATAATATTATTAATATATTTATAGATAAACTAATAATTTGATAAATATAACTTGTTATATATTAATATACTTTTACAAAAATATAAGTATATTAATTCGAAATATATATCTGATCTTATATATTTATATTTTTGTAAAAGTATATTAATATATAACAATGAGGAGAAAAAGGGCACTAGCGGCTTGGCTAAATCCGGAGTTGCCAAAATGTTCACAATGAGGAAAAGAAAATAGCATCAAACATATTCTCAAGGACATCAAGAAAAAGGCAATTAATTGGTTGTTCTTGTTGCTCAGTCAACTGCTAAGTTCTTGCACCATTGATCAACTCAAATATTTTTGCAAGCACACCAGTAACCGTCCAACTGGTGCCAAAGATCAACTGGTACCAAATTAATTGGAATAATTAACTTGGTGTACATTTTGTCCATTTCAATTTGGCGTACATTTTTTTCATTTTAATTCTCCTTTATTGCAGAATAATGTCGATTCATATCAACGATATGAAGGAGATAATTTAGATTGTAGTTTAAGATCTGTAGCTGTCATATACTTGTAAATAATTACCTATTGATCAATAGAATGGGACACACAATTCTACTTTCATAACTTTGTTACCTTGCGTGATAGGGCACTAGCGGCTTGGCTAAATCCGGATGCCAAAATGTTCACAATGAGGAAAAGAAAATAGCATCAAACCTATTCTCAAGGACATCAAGAAAAAGGCCATTAATTGGTTGTTCTTGTTCCTCAGCCAACTGCTAAGTTCTTGCACCATTGATCAACTCAAATATTTCTGCAAGAACACCAATAACTGTCCAACTGGTGCCAAAGATCAACTGGTACCAAATTAATTGGAATAATTAATTTGGTGTACATTTTGTCCATTTTAATTTGGCGTATATTTTGTCCGTTTTAATTCTTCTTTATTGTAGAATAATGTCTAATCATATCAAGGATATGAGGGTGATAATTTAGCTTGTAGTTTAAGATCTGTAGCTGTCATATACTTGTATATAATTACCTATTGATCAATAGAATGGGACACACGATTGTATTTTCATAACTTTGTTATCTTGCGTCATAGGGCACTAGTGGCTTGGCTAAATCCGGAGTTGCCAAAATGTTCACAATGAGGAAAAGAAAATAGCATCTAACCTATTCTCAAGGACATCAAGAAAAAGGCCATTAATTGGTTGCTCTTGTTGCTCAGCCAAATGTTAAGTTCTTGCACCATTGACCAACTCAAATATTTCTGCAAGCACACCAATAACCGTCCAACTGGTGTCAAAGATCACCTTCATTACCTTTCTTATATGAGCCTCTTGAAACAACTTGTCCCTGAATGGTTCGCTTAATTCTTGATTTAGCCGTACAATTCTTGATTATTCTTGTTTAGTCACTTAATTTGTCTTCAAATAGATATAACAAACTCATCTCCTATTACCCTTTATATACTTGAAGACTCTTTGTTTTCACTTTCAATCGGTCACAACATATTACTTTGTTTTTATTCTTCGTGCAGAGCCACAACTATCTTGTGGAAAATAATATTCGCATTATCACAGGGAGAGTGAAGCGCAAGAAGTACCAGCAAGAATTTGAGATGCTGCTTGATCTAGAGGAGAAAGTGTCTACATTACGAGAATTCGTTGATAGGGAAAGAGAGACCTTGCGTGATTGGGCACCACGGGCTTGGATAAATCCGGAGTTGCCAAAATATTCGCAATGCGGAAAAGAAAATAACATTAATCCCATTCTCAACGACATAAAGAAAAAGGCCATTAAATGGTTGTTGTAGTTGCTCAGCCAACAGCTAAGTTCTTGCACCATTGATCAACTCAAATATTTCTGCAAGCACCCCAATAACCTTCCAATTGGTGCCAAAGATCAACTGGTACCAAATTAATTGGAATAATTAACTTGGTGTACATTTTGTCCATTTTAATTTGGCGTACATTTTGTCCGTTTTAATTCTCCTTTATTACAGATTAATGTCAAATCATATCAATGATATGAGGGAAATAATTTAGCTTGTAGTTTAAGATCTGTAGCTGTCATATACTTGTAAATAATTACCTATTGATCAATTGAATGGGACACACAATTCTATTTTCATAACTTTGTTACCTTGCGTGATAGGGCACTAGTGGATTGGCAAAATCTGAAGTTGCCAAAATGTTCACAATGAGGAAAAGAAAATAGCATCAAACCTATTCTCAAGGACATCAAGAAAAAGGCAGTTAATTGGTTGTTCTTGTTGCTCAGCCAATTGCTAAGTTCTTGGACCATTGATCAACTCAAATATTTCTGCAAGCACACCAGTAACCGTCCAACTGGTGCCAAAGATCAACTGGTACCAAATTAATTGGAATAATTAACTTGGTGTACATTTTGTCCGTTTTAATTTGGCGTAAATTTTGTCCGCTTTAATTCTCTTTTATTGCAGAATAATGTCAAATCATATCAACGAAATGAGGGAGATAATTTAGCTTGTAGTTGAAGATCTGTAGCTGTCATATACTTGTAAATAATTACCTATTGATCAATAGAATGGGACACACGATTCTACTTTCATAACTTTGTTACCTTGCGTGATAGGGCACTAGCGGCTTGGCTAAATCCGGAGTTGCCAAAATGTTCACAATGAGGAAAAGAAACTAGCATCAAACCTATTCTCAAGGACATCAAGAAAAAGGCCATTAATTGGTTGTTCTTGTTGTTCAGCAAACTGCTAAGTTCTTGCACCATTGATCAACTCAAATATTTCTGCAAGCACACCAATAACCGTCCAACTGGTGCCAAAGATCAACTGGTACCAAATTAATTGGAATAATTAACTTGGTGTACATTTTGTCCGTTTTAATTTGGCGTACATTTTGTCCATTTTAATTCTCCTTTATTTTAGAATAATGTCAAATCATATAAACGATATGAGGGAGATAATTTAGCTCGTAGTTTAAGATATGTAGCTGTCATATACTTGTAAATAATTACCTATTGATCAATAGAATGGGATACACGATTCTATTTTCATAACTTTTTTACCTTGCGTGATAGGGCACTAGCGGCTTGGCTAAATTCGGAGTTGCCAAAATGTTCACAATGAGGAAAAGAAAATAGCATCAAACCTATTCTCAAGGACATCAAGAAAAACGCCATTAATTGGTTGTTCTTGTTGCTCAGTCAACTGCTAAGTTCTTGCACCATTGATCAACTCAAATATTTCTGCAAGCACACCAATAACCGTCCAACTGGTTCCAAAGATCAACTGGTACCAAATTAATTGCAATAATTAATTTCGTGTACATTTTGTTCATTTTAATTTGGCGTATATTTTATCCGTTTTAATTCTCCTTTATTGCAGAATAATGTCAAATCATATCAAGGATATGAGAGAGATAATTTAACTTTAGTTTGAGATCTGTAGCTGTCATATACTTGTATATAATTACCTATTGATCAATAGAATGGGACACACGATTGTATATTCATAACTTTGTTATCTTGCGTGATAGGGCACTAGCGGCTTGGCTAAATCCGAAGTTGCCAAAATGTTCACAATGAGGAAAAGAAAATAGCATCAAACCTATTCTCAAGGACATCAAGAAAAAGGCCATTAATTGGTTGTTCTTGTCGCTCAGCCAACTGCTAAGTTCTTGCACCATTGATTAACTCAAATATTTCTGCAAGCACACCAATAACCGTCCAATTAGTGCCAAAGATCAACTAGTACCAAATTAATTGGAATAATTAACTTGCTGTACATTTTGTCCGTTTTAATTTGGCGTACATTTTGTCCATTTTAATTCTCCTTTATTTTAGAATAATGTCAAATCATATAAACGATATGAGGGAGATAATTTAGCTCGTAGTTTAAGATATGTAGCTGTCATATACTTGTAAATAATTACCTATTGATCAATAGAATGGGATACACGATTCTATTTTCATAACTTTTTTACCTTGCGTGATAGGGCACTAGCGGCTTGGCTAAATTCGGAGTTGCCAAAATGTTCACAATGAGGAAAAGAAAATAGCATCAAACCTATTCTCAAGGACATCAAGAAAAACGCCATTAATTGGTTGTTCTTGTTGCTCAGTCAAATGCTAAGTTCTTGTACCATTGAGCAACGCAAATATTTCTGCAAGCACACCAATAACCGTCCAACTGGTGCCAAAGATCAACTGGTACCAAATTAATTGGAATAATTAACTTGGTGTACATTTTGTCCATTTTAATTTGGCGTACATTTTGTCCGTTTTAATACTCCTTTATTGCAGAATAATGTCAAATCATATCAACGAAATGAGGGAGATAATTTGGCTTGTAGTTTAAAATCTGTAGCTGTCATATACTTGTAAATAATTACCTATTGATCAATAGAATGGGACACACGATTCTATTTTCATAACTTTGTTACCTTGCGTGATAGGGCACTAGCGGCTTGGCTAAATCCGGAGTTGCCAAAATGTTCACAATGAGGAAAAGAAAATCACATCAAACCTATTCTCAAGGACATCAAGAAAAACGCCATTAATTGGTTATTCTTGTTGCTCAGTCAACTGCTAAGTTCTTGCACCATTGATCAACTCAAATATTTCTGCAAGCACACCAATAACCGTCCAACTGGTGCCAAAGATCAACTGGTACCAAATTAATTGGAATAATTAATTTCGTGTACCTTTTGTTCATTTTAATTTGGCGTATATTTTGTCCGTTTTAATTCTCCTTTATTGCAGAATAATGTCAAATCATATCAAGGATATGAGAGAGATAATTTAACTTGTAGTTTGAGATCTGTAGTTGTCATATACTTGTATATAATTACCTATTGATCAATAGAATGGGACACACGATTGTATATTCATAACTTTGTTCTCTTGCGTGATAGGGCACTAGCGGCTTGGCTAAATCCGAAGTTGCCAAAATGTTCACAATGAGGAAAAGAAAATAGCATCTAACCTATTCTCAAGGACATCAAGAAAAAGGCCATTAATTGGTTGTTTTTGTTGCTCAACCAAATGCTAAGTTCTTGCACCATTGATCAACTCAAATATTTCTGCAAGCACACCAATAACCGTCCAACTGGTGCCAAAGATCAACTGGTACCAAATTAATTGGAATAATTAATTTCATGTACCTTTTGTTCATTTTAATTTGGCGTATATTTTGTCCGTTTTAATTCTCCTTTATTGCACAATAATGTCAAATCATATCAAGGATATGAGAGAGATAATTTAACTTGTAGTTTGAGATCTGTAGCTGTCATAAACTTGTATATAATTACCTATTGATCAATAGAATGGGACACACGATTGTATATTCATAACTTTGTTCTCTTGCGTGATAGGGCACTAGCGGCTTGGCTAAATCCAAAGTTGCCAAAATGTTCACAATGAGGAAAAGAAAATAGCATCTAACCTATTCTCAAGGACATCAAGAAAAAGGCCATTAATTGGTTGTTTTTGTTGCTCAACCAAATGCTAAGTTATTGCACCATTGATCAACGCAAATATTTCTGCAAGCACACCAATAACCGTCCAACTGGTGCCAAAGATCACCTTCATTACCTTACTTATATGAGTCTCTTGAAACAACATATCCATGAATGGTTCGCTTAATTCTTGATTTAGCCGTACAATTCTTGATTATTCTTGTTTATTCTCTTAATTTGTCTTCAAATAGATGTAACAAACTCATCTCCTGTTACCCTTTATATACTTGAAGACTCTTTGTTTTCACTTTCAACCAGTCACAACATTTTACTTTCTTTTTCTTCTTCGTGTAGAGCCGCAACTATCTTGAGCAAAATAATATTCGCATTATCACAAGGAGAGTGAAGTGCAAGAAGTGCCAGCAAGAATTCGAGATGCTGCTTGATCTGGAGGAGAAAGTGTCTACATTACGAGAATTCGTTGATAGGGAAAGAGAGACCTTGCATGATAGGGCACCACGGGCTTGGATAAATCCAGAGTTGCCAAAATATTCGCAATGCGGAAACGAAAGTAACATTAAACCCATTCTCAAGGACATAAAGAAAAAGGCCATTAAATGGTTGTTCTAGTTGCTCAGCCAACTGCTAAGTTCTTGCACCATTGATCAACTCAAATATTTCTGCAAGCACACCAATAACCGTCCAACTGGTGCCAAAGATCAACTGGTACCAAATTAATTGGAATAATTAACTTGGTGTACATTTTGTCCATTTTAATTTGACGTACATTTTTTCCGTTTTAATTCTCCTTTATTGCAGAATAATGTCAAATCATATCAACGAAATGAGAGAGATAATTTAGCTTGTAGTTTAAGATCTGTAGCTGTCATATACTTGTAAATAATTACCTATTGATCAATAGAATGGGACACACGATTCTATTTTCATAACTTTGTTACCTTGCGTGATAGGGCACTAGTGGCTTGGCTAAATCCGGAGTTGCCAAAATGTTCACAATGAGGAAAAGAAAATAGCATCAAACCTATTCTCAAGGACATCAAGAAAAAGGCCATTAATTGGTTGTTCTTGTTGCTCAGCAAACTGCTAAGTTCTTGCACCATTGATCAACACAAATATTTCTGCAAGCACACCAATAACCGTCCAACTGGTGCCAAAGATCAACTGGTACCAAATTAATTGGAATAATTCACTTGGTGTACATTTTGTCCGTTTTAATTTGGCGTACATTTTGTCCATTTTAATTCTCCTTTATTTTAGAATAATGTCAAATCATATCAACGATATGAGGGAGATAATTTAGCTTGTAGTTTAAGATCTGTAGCTGTCATATACTTGTAAATAATTACCTATTGATCAATAGAATGGGACACACGATTCTATTTTCATAACTTTGTTGCCTTGCGTGATAGGGCACTAGCGGCTTGGCTAAATCCGGAGTTGCTAAAATGTTCACAATGAGGAAAAGAAAATAGCATCAAACCTATTCTCATGGACATCAAGAAAAACGCCATTAATTGGTTGTTCTTGTTGCTCAGTCAACTGCTAAGTTCTTGCACCATTGATCAACTCAAATATTTCTGCAAGCACACCAATAACCGTCCAACTGGTGCCAAAGATCAACTGGTACCAAATTAATTGGAATAATTAACTTGGTGTACATTTTGTCCATTTTAATTTGGCGTACATTTTGTCCGTTTTAATTCTCCTTTATTGCAGAATAATGTCAAATCATATCAACGAAATGAGGGAGATAATTTAGCTTGTAGTTTAAGATCTGTAGCTGTCATATACTTGTAAATAATTACCTATTGATCAATAGAATAGGACACACGATTCTATTTTCATAACTTTGTTACCTTGCGTGATAGGGCACTAGCGGCTTGGCTAAATCCGGAGTTGCCAAAATGTTCACAATGAGGAAAAGAAAATAGCATCAAACCTATTCTCAAAGACATCAAGAAAAAGGCCATTAATTGGTTGTTCTTGTTGCTCAGCAAACTGCTAAGTTCTTGCACCATTGATCAACTCAAATATTTCTGCAAGCACACCAATAACCGTCCAACTGGTGCCAAAGATCAACTGGTACCAAATTAATTGGAATAATTAACTTGGTGTACATTTTTGTCCGTTTTAATTTGGCGTACATTTTGTCCATTTTAATTCTCCTTTATTTTAGAATAATGTCAAATCATATCAACGATATGAGGGAGATAATTTAGCTTGTAGTTTAAGATTTGTAGCTGTCATATACTTTTAAATAATTACCTATTGATCAATGGAATGGGACACTCGATTCTATTTTCATAACTTTGTTACCTTGCGTGATAGGGCACTAGCGGCTTGGCTAAATCCGGAGTTGCCAAAATGTTCACAATGAGGAAAAGAAAATAGCATCAAACCTATTCTCAAGGACATCAAGAAAAACGCCATTAATTGGTTGTTCTTGTTGCTCAGTCAACTGCTAAGTTCTTGCACCATTGATCAACTCAAATATTTCTGCAAGCACACCAATAACCGTCCAACTGGTGCCAATGATCAACTGGTACCAAATTAATTGGAATAATTAATTTCGCGCACATTTTGTTCATTTTAATTTTCCTTTATTGCAGAATAATGTCAAATCATATCAAGGATATGAGGGAGATAATTTAACTTGTAGTTTGAGATCTGTAGTTGTCATATACTTGTATATAATTACCTATTGATCAATAGAATGGGACACACGATTGTATATTCATAACTTTGTTATCTTGCGTGATAGGGCACTAGCGGCTTGGCTAAATCCGAAGTTGCCAAAATGTTCACAATGAGGAAAAGAAAATAGCATCTAACCTATTCTCAAGGACATCAAGAAAAAGGTCATTAATTGGTTGTTCTTGTTGCTCAGCCAAATGCTAAGTTCTTGCACCATTGATCAACTCAAATATTTCTGCAAGCACACCAATAACCGTCCAACTGGTGCCAAAGATCACGTTCATTACCTTACTTATATGAGTCTCTTGAAACAACATGTCCCTGAATGGTTCGCTTAATTCTTGATTTAGTCGTACAATTCTTGATTATTCTTGTTTATTCTCTTAATTTGACTTCAAATAGATATAACAAACTCATCTCCTGTTACCCTTTATATACTTGAAGACTCTTTGTTTTCACTTTCAACCAGTCACAACATTTTACTTTCTTTTTCTTTTTCGTGCAGAGCCGCAACTATCTTGTGCAAAATAATATTCGCATTATCACAGGGAGAATGAAGTGCAAGAAGTGCCAGCAAGAATTCGAGATGCTGCTTGATCTAGAGGAGAAAGTGTCTACATTACGAGAATTCGTTGATAGGGAAAGAGAGACCTTGCGTGATAGGGCACCACGGGCTTGGATAAATCTGGAGTTGCCAAAATATTCGCAATGCGGAAAAGAAAATAACATTAAACCCATTCTCAAGGACATAAAGAAAGAGGCCATTAAATGGTTTTTCTAGTTGCTCAGCCAACTGCTAAGTTCTTGCACCATTGATCAACTCAAATATTTCTGCAAGCACACCAATAACCGTCCAACTGGTACCAAAGATCAACTGGTACCAAATTAATTGGAATAATTAACTTGGTGTACATTTTGTCCATTTTAATTTGGCGTACATTTTGTCCGTTTTAATTCTCCTTTATTGCAGAATAATGTCAAATCATATCAACAATATGAGAGAGATAATTTAGCTTGTAGTTTAAGATCTGTAGCTGTCATATACTTGTAAATAATTACCTATTGATCAATAGAATGGGACACACGATTCTATTTTCATAACTTTCTTACCTTGCGTGATAGGGCACTAGCGGCTTGGCTAAAGACAGAGTAGCCAAAATGTTCACAATGAGGAAAAGAAAATAGCATCAAACCTATTCTCAAGGACATCAAGAAAAAGGCATTTAATTGGTTGTTCTTGTTGCTCAGCCAACTGCTAAGTTCTTGCACCATTGATCAACTCAAATATTTCTGCAAGCACACCAATAACCGTCCAACTGGTGCCAAAGATCAACTGGTACCAAATTAATTGGGATAATTAACTTGGTGTACATTTTGTCCGTTTTAATTTGGCGTATATTTTGGCCGTTTTAATTCTCCTTTATTGCAGAATAATGTCAAATCATATCAACGATATGAGGAAGATTTTTTAGCTTGTAGTTTAAGATCTGTAGCTGTCATACACTTGTAAATAATTACCTATTGATCAATAGAATGGGACACACGATTCTATTTTCATAACTTTGTTACCTTGCGTGATAGGGCACTAGCAGCTTTGCTAAATCCGGAGTTGCCAAAATGTTCACAATGAGGAAAAGAAAATAGCATCAAACCTATTCTCAAGGACATCAAGAAAAAGGCTAGTAATTGGTTGTTCTTGTTGCTCAGCCAACTGCTAAGTTCTTGCACCATTGATCAACTTAAATATTTCTGCGAGCACACCAATAACTGTCCAACTGGTGCCAAAGATCAACTGGTACCAAATTAATTGGAATAATTAATTTGGTGTACATTTTGTCCATTTTAATTTGGCGTATATTTTGTCCGTTTTAATTCTTCTTTATTGCAGAATAATGTCTAATCATATCAAGGATTTGAAGGTGATAATTTAGCTTGTAGTTTAAGATCTGTAGTTGTCATATACTTGTATATAATTACCTATTGATCAATAGAATGGGAGACACGATTGTATTTTCATAACTTTGTTATCTTGCGTGATAGGGAACTAGTGGCTTAGCTAAATCCGGAGTTGCCAAAATGTTCACAATGAGGAAAAGAAAATAGCATCTAACCTATTCTCAAGGACATCAAGAAAAAGGCCATTAATTGGTTGTTCTTGTTGTTCATTCAAATGCTAAGTTCTTGCACCATTGATCAACTCAAATATTTCTGCAAGCACACCAATAAGCGTCCAGCTGGTGCCAAAGATCAACTTCTTTACCTTACTTGTATGAGTCTCTTGAACAACTCGTCCTTGAATGGTTCGCTCAATTCTTGATATAGCCGTACAATTGTTGATTTTTTCGTAGGCATTTAAATCTGAACGTTAGTGTTATCATCATAAATTTGTTTAAAGATGTCTATTTTTTCTATAAAATAAATTCTTTCTGTATGAAGCTAAATCAAGAAAGAACAATATAATATGTCTTTGTTATATTCATGCAGAAAGAAAAAAAAATTCATTTATTTATGTACTTTTATACTGTAAATGAAATGAACATTTTTTAAAGGGTGAACAAGATTTAATAGAAAAATAATGGAATATAATAGCCTCTGATTATTCACATTACAGATAACAAAGACATATTGTATTCATTTATTTATGTTCTTTTATGCTATATATGAAATGAACATTTTTTAAAGGGTGAACAAGATGTAATAGAAAAATAATGGCGTACATTTTGTCCGTTTTTATTGCTGGCGTACATTTTGTCCGTTTTTATTGCAGAATAATGTCAAATCATATCAAGGATATGAGGGAGATAATTTAGCTTGTAGTTTAAGATCTGTAGCTGTCAATTTTTTCTATATGCTGTAAATGAAATGAACATTTTTTAAAGGGTGAACAAGATGTAATAGAAAAATAATGGCGTACATTTTGTCTGTTTTTATTGCTGGCGTACATTTTGTCCGTTTTTATTGCAGAATAATGTCAAATCATATCAAGGATATGAGGGAGATAATTTAGCTTGTAGTTTAAGATCTGTAGCTGTCAATTTTTTCTATAAAAAAAATTCTTTCTATATGAATACAATATGTCTTTGTTATCTGTAATGTGAATAATCAGAGGCTGTTATATTTCATTATTTTTCTATTAAATCTTGTTCACCCTTTAAAAAATGTTCATTTCATTTACAGCATAAAAGTACATAAATAAATGAATTTTTTTTTCTTTCTGCATGAATATAACAAAGACATATTATATTGTTCTTTCTTGATTTAGCTTCATACAGAAAGAATTTTTTTTATAGAAAAAATAGACATCCTCAAACGAATTTATGATGATAACACTAACGTTCAGATTTAAATGCCTACCAAAAAATCAAGAATTGTACAGCTAAATCAAGAATTAAGCGAACCATTCTGGGACGAGTTGTTTCAAGAGACTCATATAAGTAAGGTAAAGAAGGTGATCTTTGGCACCAGTTGGATGGTTATTGGTGTGCTTGCATAAATATTTGAGTTGATCAATGGTGCAAGAACTTAGCAGTTAGCTGAGCAATAAGAGCAACCAATTAATGGCCTTTTTCTTGATGCCCTATCACGCAAGATCTCTCTTTCCCTCTCAACGAATTGCTAACATTTTGGCAACTCCAGATTTAGCCAAGCCCGTGATGCCCTATCACGCAAGATCTCTCTTTCCCTCTCAACGAATTCTCGTAATTTAGACACTTTTTCCTCTAGATCAAGCAGCATCTTGAATTCTTGCTGGCACTTCTTACACTTTACTCTCCCTGTAATAATGCGATTATTTTGCACAAGATAGTTGCGGCTCTGCACAAAGAAGAAAAAGAAAGTAAAATGTTGTGACCGGTTGAAATTGAAAACAAAGGGTCTTCGAGTATATAAAGGGTAATAGGAGATGAGTTTCTTATACCTATTTGAAGACAAATCAAGAGAATAAACAAGAAGATACGGCTCAATCTTTATATCTTCATTCTTTAAATTCTTTAATTTTAAAAAGTTTTATAAATAAAGTAATTAATAACTTTGAATGCTGATGTGTCTAAAATCACATAATAACTAACTTACTGTACCCCCAATAAATGAGGGGTTTCGATACATGTGTATTTACACATCATTTAAATGTCATGTCAACCCTTTAAATAAGAATTATTTTGTATTTAAATTTTTATGTTATTTATTTTTAAGTTTTTATTAATTTTTTTTTATAATTATACCATAGTAACCTTGTCTTCGTGGACCGTGGTCGTTCTCCTCCTCTCCTTCATCTCCCTCCTCTACTCCCACCTCTCCCCTGCCCCTCCCTCGTATCCCGCCCTGTTGACCTCTCTACCGTTGACGCTGCCACCAACCCCCTCAACGAGCTTGAATTCATGGACGAAACCCACTCCCCTCCCCTCTGTCTCAACCCCACCCCCTACTTCTTCAACTCCCTCGCCACAACCATTTGCCGCTCCTCCCTCCCCTCCTCCTCTGCCCTCCACTACTCCTTCCTCTCCACCCTCGACCATGATCCCTCCAAGGTTGCTTTTGCCTGTGATGACATACCCCTCGACCCCACTGTCCGCTTTTGTTTTCATTTTTAATTTTTAATTTATTTAAAATTCACATAAATAAAAAACTTAACTGACAGTTCGTCGTCTCGCTCGCCGGTCTGCAGGGCCAGATCGTCGGCGTGAAAGAACCGGGAAGAGAGGGAAGAAACAGGAAGCCATAAAGATTCCGAAAAAAAATTTAAAAAACATGAACTTCATATTAACCATTTATCTGACGTGGATGTGAATTTTAAATAAAAAAAAAATTATAAATAACTTGGATTTAAAATAATGACACGTAAATGACAAATCATCAACGGTATCGATACCCTTCTTTTATAGAGGGTACCGTAGAAATTCTCACTTATGTTTATGCACGGAACTTCATATATGTATTGGAATATTGGTCTTAATTTCTCTCCATTCAGTCTTATTTAATTTTTGCATGTGTTCACTTTGCTGACAATATATTTGAGAGTTGTAAGAACGTTTAAACTTGAAAGAATTAAAATGTATTGAATCAAATTATCGAACAGAATTGAAAATTAAAACTAGTAAGTTCATTAATCAAATTATTTTTAAATATTAAATTAATTACAATTAGTAACTTTTAAATGTCCATGAAAAGTACTTGTGTAAGGTGATCCACATACGTTTCATTGGGAATGTAAGTTTTAATGTGCTTAATTAATAATCGAGTATTTGAGTTGAAAACTTGTCTTGTGTTTGAATATTCGAGTAAAAAATATTTTAATTACTATATTGCATAAATATAAAAGTTTGTGTTGTATTTTAATACTATTATAATAACTAGTAATATTTTCGTTTATGTATTATAATTTTTATTTTACACATAATTAAAATCATAATAAATAAATATTTTTTATAAATAAATTATACCATGACTAAAATTTATACTAAATAATTTTATTTGAATATATAAGTTGTATTTTAAATTCACAAAATTTACACACACACGTTAATATAACATAATTAATACTTAATTTTATGTTCCAAACTATTATTATTCTCATTTGAATATCTCCTATAATGAAGGGGTTGACCTCACTCTTCTATTGCATGTGTCTCTTGATTTTTTTTATATCAAATGAATGATTTATTATTTATGAACTGAGTATTGAAATAATATATATATATATATATATATATATATATATATATATATATATATAATATAAATAGTGTTCTTTTACAATTCTTTTTAGTGCTTATGTTTCAATGGAGGAAAATTGGGAGAGAACAAAGACTTAGAAAAAAGGGGAAATTAGAAGCATAGAGGAAGGTGCTGACTTTTTGGATCAACCAAAATAAACTAACTCAGGGAAATGTTATGATGAGTTGAAGAATTGTTAATTATTTATACAGAGAAAAAATGGACTTGTTTAGGTAAAATTAAATGAAAAAAAAATGAATGGGTGATTGAAGGTTGATATGAAAATGAGAGTATGCTTATTGCCTAGTTTTGTTTATTTTCCCTTATTGGATTTGGGAGTTTTTTCTCTCTAAAAAAGGACAAAGAACATTAGATTACCTTTTTGATTGACTTCAGTATAATGTCAAAGGTGGTAAGGTGGCAGCAAGTGAGGATGATGATTTTGATGCGAGGTTCCTGAGTTAGTGTTAGATGCCTTCACTCAGGCATGTTGCGTGCATCTTACTCGAGTGTGCATTACTTGAGGAAACGATGCTTCGAAATGAAACTGTTAACCCAATCAAAAACACTCCTCTGACACTGTCATGTTTGTACATGGATTGCCCTCCAAACTTGGTCACACACTAGACCCTTTAAGTTTTAAGCTACGTTTCACAAGTTTTGTAATTTTATTTTATCAGTTTTTAGATTAATTAAGTTATGTTTTGGATTCTTTATCATATTTAATCTATAATTTTAACTTTTTAATTTATATTTTTTAAAATTTAGTTTCCCAATTTTCTAAAATAAATAATTTTTGACAATTGTTAATTTTTTTTCCATTTGTTATTAATATTAAACAAAGGACTACTAGTTTTACCCATTTTACTCTTAGCCTTGTTGTGATGATTTGGATTTTCTTGCTTTAGTACTTTTTAGTTTGATATCACTTGAAAATTGATTTCCCTCTCCCTACTCTTCTCATGTGATCTATAACCTCACCTTTCTTAATTTGTCATCTTAAATACAGTTATTATTAGTATGTATTGATCAGCTTTTATGTTCTACATTAACAAATAACAATACCCATATGTAAAGTACACTCTAATTTGTACATTTCTACTAATTTGGAAGTAATTTGTACAATAAGTTTTATATATATTATAACTCAACCTATACCCTAAACTAAAATTAATAACTTACGCAATAAAAATCGACATTTAAGATTATATTAATTATTAAAATAAATTATAATTAATTGATAATTAAGTTGCTAGTGTAGCTAATTAGTTTTGTCCTTATTATATTATTATATTAATTACGGTCATCTCCCTTCATGAATAATTTTACTTTATTATAACTATTAATAATTATATATATATATATATATATATATATATATATATATATATAGTTGTACCCTTCTAGATCTTCGACCAATTGAAGATTGTGGAAGGAGTAAATTAGATGTTGTCTAAGTTGTTATGACAAGATTTTTATTTAGCTAGTTTTTTCGTCTTCTAGACTCAATACTACAAGAATGTGTACCCTCAAAGACTTATAACTAACTTAGTACCGAAGGTAGGTATTAATTTACCTAGTTTATGGCCATGCGACCTTAATGTTCTATTGTACATCTTTAATCAACCAATTAGTTTTTGATACTTAAGCTGGTCGACTTAGACTATCATTTATAGGTTGACCAAACTCATGATAGGTATAAAAAAATTATCTATGATGTAAGTCTAACATAAGATAAAGATAGATATACAACCACTCACTATTTAATAAAGTAGGATACAATAGGCCCAATATATAGAACCATTTGATGAGGAAGATAACTGAAATACAATCAGAACATAATAGAGATATGGCCAGAAAAAAGGGGGACACAATACAGATGTTTAGGTTAAGAACAAGGAAAGCCCATGAAAGTGATAAATCGAATTGGTGAGCAAAAAGTCAAAGAGAGAGTGAGTTTATTTTGAGTGCTTCAAAGAGAGAGTGAGTGTATTTTGAATTGTTAAGGTGGGATGGAGCAGCAAGTGAGTTGAGGCATATTAACAGACTAATCCATTAACTATGATCATGGGCTTTTATGATCCAAACAGGCCTTAATCCATTAACTATGATCATGGGCTTTTATGATCTGGGATGAGCACAGGCCGCTGCTGATTCGTAATATGTTCTTCTTTTCTTGGGTCATTTCACCCGTGTCAAGTAGATACATAATATTTTAATTTTAATCCAATAATATATACAAATGTGCTGTAGTTATGTTTTTGAATATTGATATTGCATATATCCATATATAGAAACTCAATTAAAGGTGGTGATTAATATATTTTTTTAATATCAAAAGCACTAATTTAAAAACTGTGTTGGAACGAATTCGTGTATTTTGAAATAAAATTTGCAAACTTAGGTTTGTATAAACTTTGTTTTGTAATCTGAGTTTTGTAAACGGACCTCCCTTTTCATTTATTTCAAATTGAATATCAAGGTACAAAACTTAAGAAACTTTTTTAGTTTTATTTGTTAAAGTAACGTTGGAACATGCTCTTTAATTAACTATGTTATACTTATGTTCTAGTATTTGTTCCCTGGTAGTCCGGAATATATGTAAATGAATGGTTTTAGAAATCACTATGATCGACTTAGTGAATTAGGGTAAGATAGATTTGACTCAGGTTTCATCTCAGTGCGATCTGTAACTTTTTTATTAATAAAAAATATTTAAAAAAATTAGCTTTCAAATAGAAATATAATAAATCCACTCTAAACGAGAGACAGACCTACGTTGTATTTAAAATAATAATAATAATAATAATAATAATTGGATATTCTTTTTTAATTTTAGAGTTATATAATAATATTTAAGTGTGTTATTTTTCTTCTCTTTTTTTTTTATAAATATTTTATTTTATTTTATAGTTTTTTAATGAAAAAAAATTAATTCTTTTCTCTTTTTAACCAATTTTTTTTTTTTTGAATATCTTCACTTTTTAATAGTAGTTTCCTTTTATCATTGTTAGGACTGTTTTAAATACTACAGATATTTATATTTATACGACTTTATTATCTTTCCCTTCATATTAATTTACATATATATATATATACTTTGAGAATTAAAAGTATTTATTAACATTTATTAAATAACTGGGTAAGCTTTTTGATATACGCTAACAAATATTTTTTTCTTTGGATCCACTCGACCCTTTTAATACTCTATTTGTTTTCCCCCTTTGCCTTTTTCTTTCGCATTAGTTATTTGTGAAACTGATAGACTATGGCCCAGGTCAAGGAATTCAAGAGGTGATACCTTAAAAGAACCAAGAGGAATGGGATGATCTTAAAGACTTTTTTCTTATGTTTGTACATATAGTAGCTCTTTTGTATAGGTTATTTTTGTCTTTCTATTTGTGAGGCACTTTACTTGCTTTTTCTAGTGTTTGTATATTGATTTCAAGGTAGGTTACTTGGAGAGTTTAACTCCATTTAACCTCCCTAGTTGATACATTCATTTTGTATTTTTTTAATAGGGAAAAGGGGATGACATTTAGCAAAGCTAGGGAGTGTGCTTAGAAATTGGGCCTGAGATGGGCCTAGGCAAAATTTTGCATATTAGACTCATTTTTCTCCTAATTTTTCATAGATTTAATTTAGTTAGGTCTCATCATCATTTGATGAACCTAACTAAACCAAATCAACAATTTTTGAAATAATTTAAAAGAGAAAATGGAGCCTTGGCCGCCTAGCTCATTTGCTTTCTCTTTGGCCGAAATTTGTAAGCTCTCTTCTTAGTTTTTGAAGCTTCTCCTCCAAGTTTCTAAACCTTGGTAGGTTGGGCTAACTTTACCATGGTTCTTAAGTGAACCATGGTCAAGGTTAGCTTCTCCTACAAGTTTTAGAAATCATGGATGGTTAGCTACACCTTACCATGGTTCCTAGTGAACCATGGTTAAGGTTAGCTTCTCCTAGAAGCTACCTCTCACTATATATTTGTAAATCCCTCTCTTATAATCACTTTTGGACATTTATGAGAATTAGAAATCAGATTTCTCTCTCATTTTCAAGAGTCAAATTCGTGAGAAACCTTCTCCTAGGTTCTCTCTCAAAGTTCCTTCTCCTAGAAGTTTGGTTCCTCAAGCTTCTTCACCTCTCTAAGAGGTAACCGAACCTCCTCAAAGGTGCTTCTCCCCCATTGAAGATTTCTTCAAGAAGATTCCGCTGATTTAAAGTGTTCAACCTCATTGAGCAAAGGTCTTGGACGTTGGAATTGTTGAAGAACATCAATCCTCTTTAACCTAGTTCCATCAGGAACTCTAACATGTTTCTGACCTTAGTGCATGGTTCCAACTTCCAAATACGATCTTAAGTAAACCTTGCAAAAGCACACTTTATATATATTGAGTTGTACTAAAAATATGTCAAAATTTATTTTTAGAGCGGTGAGTATTGTCTCACGACATCCTTCATTTTCTATTATAACAATTTGAAAGCATGTTCTTCAATTATTTTGACTACTATTGTTTGGTAATTAACATATTTTATTTTAATTTAATAGTTATAAAACATAAATAATATATAATACTTTTCTAAAGAAGTTGTGATTAATGATAATACCAAATTCATTATAATTAAGTTCATTAAATTTCTTGTAACATGTGAAATTGGTGATTAATATTTATAATTTTAGTTCTTTTAAAAATGTTTAATTTTTTGCTTACATTTTAAATATATTTCCTATTGATATTTTGTGAAATGATGACTAAGATTATTAATATAACTAACGGTTTAAAACATGAATATTTCATATAAAATACCATACATTATATATATATATATATATATATATATATATATATATATATATATATATACCTTAATTTTTATTGTCTCCATGTCTAACTTGGTTTAGATATCAACAGGCGAAAAAAAAATAACCATGTAAAAAAATAGTCTTGATATAGTCAATACCATATTTAAAAAGAAAAAACTCTACATAGGTTAGAACCAGGCCAGGATCACGGGGTTTTGAATAATCAAATCAAGCAAAAGTGACAAAACACGAGGAGTCAAAATTACGAGGCAGAGACTTTCATGCTTGTAGATTAAGAAATTTTACATTATTTAGCTCTGCACATAGTTCGTTTATTATTAGCATTAGGGGTACATATATATTCAATCACATGCTTGAAGAACCCTGTGCATGCAGTTTGGGGACCCAGATGAGATGATCCGCAGGGAAGAAGTGGCACACAGGAGAGGTTCCTGGACTAATCTTAAGCACTTGGAATGAAACATGAGTTGGTGCCCATTGTGATGTATCCAAGTGACAAACAACCATAGCATCAACCCTATCCCCATTCTCACCAACTAGTGACACCCTATATACCCTATTCCCACTTTCTTGGCTATGGCAATAGAAAACAGCATAAGGGTAAGGCATGGTGTGACAAGCCACCATCTTGGGAGCAGGGATTTCCATCAGGGTTTCTAGGATTGTGTAATTTTGGAAAGTCACACTTGACTTTGTTTGGTGCAAAGTGGCAAAAACTTGGGGTTCAGATGTCAACCCTAGAATGCTATGTGTAAAGTCAAGCATGGACTCTAGAGAGGTGGCACAGAACTTCACCTCTCCTTTGATGGGTTTGCTCTCACATTCCTTTAGGGTGTTTTCCATGGCTGTGGCTTGGGAAGAGTGTGGAGAGAAAGAGAAGAGTTTGAGAAGGTATGGTAGTTGGTTAGATGAGAAAGGAACTGCATCAGCTTCTTCCCTTGGCCACAGCTTGGGGGAGTTTGCTGGATCTCTCTTTGGAAAATGAATGGCCATTCTTTTCCCTACCTTTAAGTCTTTCAAAGTGAAGAACACCATTAGTGAAGGGTCTAAATGGTCCATGCTAGTAAAATGAGCATGCGAGTGGCTACTATGGCCCAGCTTATTTGAGTGATCCATGGCATGTGTTTCAGTGAGGCCATCTTCAAGTGAAATTTCCAAGGGTTTGTTTTCTGTTCCAGCCAACTCCCTGGCTTGGCCTCCATAAGAACACTACAACAAAGAAATTAGGAAAGAAAAAGAAAAAATTTTTATTAATATTGCTTACAATTTGTTTCAGTCTGCTTCTTAATTAAAGAAATTTACCAACAAAGAAAGAGAGTTTCAAGAAAAAAATAAACATTTAATATACCAGGATGAGTACTAGGTAAATGAAAAGGTTCAAATTTATGCCCATATTTCTGCTTAATTGCATGTATTGAATCCTTTCCCAGGAATAGACCGGGCGGTTAAAACTGTTCAAATATGGAATTCAGTTGGTTCGTATCTATCTCAATGGAGTATCTAACAAATAATTTTCAAACTGACATTTCTCCACCAAAAAGGCATAAACATTAAACACATTTTCTTTTGGTTCCATAGATAGCATAATATAAATATTTTACTTGCTTAAAACGTGGGGTTGGGTTAGGGGGATTATTATAAATAGTCGGCAGATTCAATCAAAGTAGCAGTTGTATATAATGCACCACTTTTAGTATAATCGAATCAATAAGGTCACCTAGGTTTACCTAATCTGTATTTAAATAGCTAAATGCCAAGTCATTGTCGGATATCGTGATCAGTGTCAACCAATGAAGGTAGATTCTGTCAGTGTCCCTATGGAGACAATTAACATTATCAGTAATTAAAATATTGAAAGATTTTGGTATTCCAAATGTTAAGAAAAGATATATGTGATAGCGATATGATGCAATGTGAGTAGTTTGTGTCCTTTTCTCTTTAATTTTGTTTTTGTAGGGCCCTGATTATTTGCTGCCTGTCAAGAAAGAAATAGAAATAAAATTTACATATAAATATGGGAGAACATATTTCTTACAAAACTACATACATTACAACAAAATTTATTATTAACAAAAATTATTTAATAATAATAATTTAATTATTGCGATATATAAAAATATTAATAACTAATATATAATAGCCGCTAAAAATGTATTTATATTACACTAAAGTTTACTATTACTGACAAGTATTATTAGAAAAAACTTAAGTCTCACATTGATTAGAGATAAGATAATTAAATAGTATATAAGTGAGGAATAACTATCACCCTACAGGTTCATTCTATAGGGTTGACTCCTAATTCACTATTTTAAATTGGTATCAAATCACCCATTATTACCAAATTCAATAGTATTATAAAATAATTAGAGAATAACTTTTACTTTATAAATCTCACATTTCTTAAGAGACAAGACAATTAAAAAATATATAAATAAAAGACAACCCTCATCTTACAAATCTCACATCGAGTAGAGATAAAAAAAAGTATATAAGTTATGAATTTAGAAAATGAAATTATAGGAATAAATTATTTAAAGTAAAGGAGACAATTGAAAAAAATAAATTTTAATAGCCTTTAAAATGGCTACTAAAATTGCCACTAAAAAAATAAGTTTTTTCGATAATTTAGTAGATTTTTACCAGTATTTTATATAAATGCCGGTAATACACCAGCCTTTATTTAAATGCTGGTAAAAAAAATATGATTATTTATATGACTGTTAAATAATAAATTAATTACTACAAAAAATTAATTTTGATGTAGTGATAGTAGTAGCTAAAAGATAATTAAATCAATCGATAGCTCCACCTTTGTGCATAATCAAGCTGCTTTTAGTGTATCTTTGACAAACACTTTTAACTAATTTTTCAGCTGCTTTTTCCAAAACGATTTTGGTGTTACAAACGTGAATGATAACATAATAATTACCTAGATCACTATATGAGATGTATTCGCAATTGCTTGTGAGTCGCTAATTAAGCTGTGTGAATCAACTTAATATAAACTTATCTACACTTAAAACTAAGGCTTTCTACTTGAAAATGGTTGAATTAGTGATTTTTTTAGATATCAATCAAAATTAATTAATTAATTAATTCAGTGCTATTTGGCACAAATATATAAGGGTGTATAAAAAACTCAATTTGATTCAAACTGATCTATAATCAATTCAATTCATTTAAAGAAAAAAATAAAAAATAATTCACTTTATAAAATTAATTTGATATTTGATCTAATTTTATAAAATAAATTAGTTCAATTTCTTAAAAAAAATATCCATATATAAATAAAAAAATAAATACCTGCATTGATCACACGATCTAATTTTAAAATATTTAATTTATTTTTTTTAATTATTTTATAAAAATAAATTGATTAATTAAATTATTTTTATAAAATAGATCGATTAGATTAGATTCGATTCGATTTAGATTTAGATTTTTCAAAAAAAAAATCCATAAACATCTTTACAACACATTAAAAATTAATGTTATAAAATATAGTTAAGCATCAGAACATCAAGAATGTTAACTGAACTTCTAGGACAGAGGCAGACGAGGGGTTTGATTAAAAAGTGAATTGAAAATATGACATTATATTCGAACAAAATATAATAAAATACAGAAAAATATCAAATGTGTAACAGCCCAAGAACCCGCATGTAGATATTGTCCGCTTTGGCCGCAGCCCTCACGGATTTGTTTCTGGCAATGGCACGCATGCCACCCCAAAACGCGTCTACACAAGGAAGGTATCCACACCCATATATATGGCATGCTTCGTTCTCCTTCCTAACCGATGTGGGACTATATCCACCCCCCCTCAAGGGAGTCCAGCGCCCTCGCTGGCACACCGGCCCGGGAACCGGCTCTGATACCAATGTAACAGCCCAAGAACCCGCATGTAGATATTGTCCGCTTTGGCCGCAGCCCTCACGGATTTGTTTCTGGCAATGGCACGCATGCCACCCCAAAACGCGTCTACCAAGGCAAGTCCTGCCAACCCCATCAGAGTAGCGCAGCGACCCCACATGGCCAGATATTGTCCCACAATGGGTTTTGTTCTAGGCAATGCCCTCATGGCATCCCTAAACGCGTCTACCAAGGCAAGTCCTGCCAACCCCATCAGAGTAGCGCAGCGACCCCACATGGCCAGATATTGTCCCACAATGGGTTTTGTTCTAGGCAATGCCCTCATGGCATCCCTAAACGCGTCTACACAAGGAAGGTGTCCACACCCATATATATGGCATGCTTCGTTCTCCTTCCTAACCGATGTGGGACTATATCCACCCCCCCTCAAGGGAGTCCAGCGCCCTCGCTGGCACACCGGCCCGGGAACCGGCTCTGATACCAATGTAACAGCCCAAGAACCCGCATGTAGATATTGTCCGCTTTGGCCGCAGCCCTCACGGATTTGTTTCTGGCAATGGCACGCATGCCACCCCCAAAACGCGTCTACACAAGGAAGGTATCCACACCCATATATATGGCATGCTTCGTTCTCCTTTTATAAAAGATTTTCATAGAATGATATAAAACAATAAGTATCATAAGGTAGAAGATGCACATTCATAATTCATACACATAAATATTAAACTCAAGAAGTTATTATAAAACAAAGATTATAAATTAATCCCAGTAAAGGTGGCAGAGCCTCCTAGTTAGGAATTAACTTATAATCTTTTAGTAAAATTATAATATGACAAAAATACACACTTTCAACATAAATAACATAAAAATTACAAAAGAAAAATAATAATAATTTAACAATAAGTCTAGCTAATCCCGATGTCACATCCTATCAGAGCGAAACCCAAACAGAAGCCTAAGCTTCACCACCAACATCCTCAGCCTCATGCTAATTATCTGCAATCAAATTCAATCCTTAAATCATCAAAATAATAATTTGGTTATCAGAGCCGGTTCCCGGGCCGGTGTGCCAGCGAGGGCGCTGGACTCCCTTGAGGGGGGGTGGATATAGTCCCACATCGGTTAGGAAGGAGAACGAAGCATGCCATATATATGGGTGTGGACACCTTCCTTGTGTAGACGCGTTTAGGGATGCCATGAGGGCATTGCCTAGAACAAAACCCATTGTGGGACAATATCTGGCCATGTGGGGTCGCTGCGCTACTCTGATGGGGTTGGCAGGACTTGCCTTGGTAGACGCGTTTAGGGATGCCATGAGGGCATTGCCTAGAACAAAACCCATTGTGGGACAATATCTGGCCATGTGGGGTCGCTGCGCTACTCTGATGGGGTTGGCAGGACTTGCCTTGGTAGACGCGTTTTGGGGTGGCATGCGTGCCATTGCCAGAAACAAATCCGTGAGGGCTGCGGCCAAAGCGGACAATATCTACATGCGGGTTCTTGGGCTGTTACAGATATAGTCCCACATCGGTTAGGAAGGAGAACGAAGCATGCCATATATATGGGTGTGGATACCTTCCTTGTGAGGAGGCCTTTTGGGGTGGCATGCGTGCCATTGCCAGAAGCAAAACCGTGAGGCCGTGGGCCAAAGCGGACAATATCCACATGCGGGTTGCTTGGGCTGTTCCATTGGTATCAGAGCCGGGGCCCGGATCGGTGTGCCAGCGAGGGCGCTGGACTCCCTTGAGGGGGGGTGGATATAGTCCCACATCGGTTAGGAAGGAGAACGAAGCATGCCATATATATGAGTGTGGATACCTTCCTTGTGAGGAGGCCTTTTGGGGTGGCATGCGTGCCATTGCCAGAAGCAAAACCGTGAGGCCGTGGGCCAAAGCGGACAATATCCACATGCGGGTTGCTTGGGCTGTTCCAAAATGAATCATGGACCTTTTCAAGTCACTGATTGACCATATAAAAATAAAATAAAATTAGTCTATTGGCCTTTTATATTGGAGGCCAGAGAGACTACGCATTCTCCATAATTTTAAACGTTTGTAAAATTGTAATGCACCAATTATTTAGAGATACCAATGTCCCACTATAACGTTAGATATAAAGAGAGACCTAAGAAAGAACAAATAAATTAATTTTTAACTCATTGAATGTTTTGGTGATATAACTCTATCTATTAAAATAACTAAAAAAATATATTATTATCTGTCATTTTAATCTTTAAAAAGAGTAATTTTTGAAACTACATAACTTGAATATAATTTCTAATTAGATATTTTAGCATTATTTTTTAATTAAAATTAAAGTTTTATTTCATTAGTTGGCCTAATAAATATTTGCATTAATGGTTAGTATAGTGTTTTCTTTTCAAATTAAACTCCAATCTTGATTTATAAACATTGTCAAAATACCTAAGAAATTATCGTAACTAATTAATAAGTTTCACCCTTTTAAAAAAAAAAACTGTTTTCAAAACTAATATTTCTTGTTTAATTTTTAAAACTTAAAAATTAGAACATCTTTAATTTATTTTGGGTTTTCTTCTCTCGTAATTTTTTTCTTGGATTTTTATAAGCTTTTTTAAAATGTTTTACTATTAAAAAATTAAAGAAAAATATAATCGAACACTCATCAATATTGTAATTCATTTTTAATAATATTAACCCTTATATATTGAATATCAATATTTATTTATGTGAGAGTTTTTTTATGAGTTTTTTTTTTACGAGAGGATTTTTAGAATATTTTACTTCTTATCTAAAATAACTTTTATTTATCATAATTATTTGTTAATTAAATTTTAATATTTTTTAAATAAATTATCAACAAATAAAAAATAATATTATATTATATAATAAATTATTTATCATAAATCTAAAATATAATTTATATATTTTAAAATATTTATTATTTAATTTTTTAATATAATTTATATAATTAATATAATATTTATTTTTATGCATAATTTATTATAAATTTAATTATATAATAATAAACATGTTTATGTATTGTACAAATTAAAATACTAATATAAATTAAATATAGTATACTTTAAATATTAAAGTGCGGTAATCGCGGGTGAGAAATTTATTGAAGCAAAATGTGATACGTGTTCTTCAATCATGATGTATGTAGAATTGTAGATACTGTAATTTTATATTGTCCTAAACCCTTCATATTTTTCACAACTATCATTATATGTGCTCAGTAATCTTTTGGATTAAAAAAAATGTTTTTTTTTTTTGTGCTTGAATATGGTAGAACGGGAAGGCAAAAAAATGCACTATTTTTGAATATTTAAATTTACTAATATTATAAATTATACTGAATTTTAAATACTATTGCCTATCAATAAATATATTATGCACTCTTGACTTATTCATTTTGAAGAATCAATGTTTCCCATTTAGACATTGTCGTCGTGGGGTTACTAGAAGTAGAAAAAGAACAACATGAAAAATCTTAAACCCTTTGAATTAATAATTACTATCATGCACTATGATCAAGTTTATTAATTAACTGTTGAATACATATAATTATATATCCTATTATCTTATAATTGTTTTTTGAATTATATTAAAATTAAATAATTATAAATATATAATTGTATCATTTTTGTAGATAATATTGTTAATGTCACAAGAGCCACGTACACATTACCTTCGTAATTTAATTACATGAAGGTCCACTTTGATCCGATTATTTTCCCGAATCTTGATTCCAAACATGTGTTTGTTCTTTTTGATCAGTGTATTCAACCTTTTTTGATCGGTGTGTTTGTCCTGTGCGATTCTGATAATAATAAATTATTTTATTCTACTATACATTGAAGACATATAGGCAACTGCTTAAAGCTTGATTGTGTTGTTTTAAATTATATTAGAATTGAATCATACATACGTAGATTTAAATATATTTTTATAATGTATTCATTTTATAAATCCTTTTTTAAAAAATTATCATTTTTAGTCTTTATTATAAGATTTATTTATTTTCTTAATAATGTTTTTTTAGTGCTCATAAATTCATAATAAAGTTTTTGTATAACTCACCATATGTTAAAAGATTTAATCTCTTTTATTAAAAAAATTATTTATTGACTTATACATGGACTAATTAAAACTAAAAATATACAAATTTTATAAAAATTAAATCCGACAAAAGTAATTCTGTATGGACTAAAACCATAATAATAAGTTTATTATAATGTGTTTGACAAGATATTTTATAAAGTTTTAAGCTCGTTCAACTAAATTTATAAGTTAATTTCATGAAAATAATTTTGTTTGGTATAAGATTTTTTTAGCTTATTTTATGACCTAATTGAAATAATTTTTAGTTTATAAGTTTTTAAATTTTTCTTTTTTTTATCTTTATTAATTTTCTTGAAATTTATTTTTGCCCTTTTTAACTATTTTATTTATCTTGTCATCTCTCACTTTTATTATAAAAATTATTTTATGCTAATTTACATTTATCAGTTAGTTTATTAGATAATGTTATCAAATATTTTTAATTCAATTAGCTAACTAACTTATATATAACGATTTGTCATGGCGCCTACATTAACAACACAACTATTAATACCGAATAAATATTAAGAACTTAGAGTTATATGTCTACTAATAACTGAATATGTATTATATGTCATTCATGTAAAAGTGAAACAACTATACAAATATATGCAACATAAATATAGTAATTCAATAAAAGTAAATTGTATAACCTAAGTTGTCTATCAAGCAATTCCTACTACCAACTAACTACTCAAGGTAGCACAAAATATCAACATCGTCGGTCTCTAATTGGACTCCAAAACAGCTATCCCAAAAACCTGTCTTTATTCTTCTCTCATATCAAGTATGGTCATCACAATCCATCTACATGGAAATATACAAGGGTAAGTTAGAATGAAAAAAAAAACAATATATATACACCACAAAACATCAACAATACTAATATATATTAACACATCTTCATTGCACCTTCAACATTATCAACATATGACATCACAACACAACCATATATATATATATATATATATATATATATATATATATATATATATATCAACATGAACAACTTAGGCTATCATAGCATAGTATCAACTTGAACATCTCTACATCAACAACTCAAATTTTTCATAACAACGACATGACATAACAACACAATACTACATGCGTCGTACATTTCAACTAAGAGATCTCCTACAACATAAGGTGAACAGTTTAAATGGTTTGACCTTGTCAAACCAACAACATAAAGTGATCTTTTTTGGATTTGTTAGGTCAATAACAAATTGGATATCAAATCCATAGCACAATTAATAATTTGATTTCTCAAATACCACTACTTAAACAAAGAAGTATAATACTATTGTTAGAGTAGAACTGCTGGGTATACACCTACTATGACATTAGCTAGCTTAATTAAGTCTCTTATGGGATTAGTCCACCAATTATTCCAAATATTACACCCTTCTAGTCCTCAATTAGGAACTAAATTTTTGACTTCGTACTTTACTCAGATGGTCATTTGTAATCATTATAGGTCGACCTTACCCCTATACTGTAGTCATTTTATACTCATATGCCTTGATTTTGCTCACACATGAAGTCCACTAAGGTCCTAAAGGAGACTCAACTGTCATTTTCAAGGGTTAACTTTCCAATAAAGGTTTCAATAAATTAGACTCTTAAAGCACCACAACATACATCTCAACTACATTTTCAATTCTCAACCATCATTCATCTCCATTTATCATCATGTAATGAAATAACAATGTTTAGCAACTTAAACAAGTAACACTATACATATCCATCTCATACTCAATAATGCATCAACCTAATAACACAATTTCATTTAGAAATTAGCGCTCGTTGTCACATGACTAGCACTCAACACCATCTAGGCAAAGAACTTTCTGCCTCACCCACGCCTAATGTTACACAACTCGTGCTCGACCTGGATAAGGTGGAGGCCCTTGGGACCTCACTCCTAGCATGGAGAAGTCCCACGCCTAACCTCATTCCAAACAAGGGGTTTCTATCGGACTGCCCAACGTTACTATACTAGCGTCCGACATCGTCTAGGTAAAGAGTCATGGCTTGGCCATGCTAAGTGCCATTCCATTAAGGTTCGATGTCACAAAGTTAGAGACCTCCTAGTGCTCTCACGTCTGATGTCATTCAAACCACGTCCAACGCTATTCCAACCTAAGACAAGTCTTTCTCTTTACACTCAATGCCACCAATCCTATATTTGGCGTGACAAGATAGAGAGCCTCATGTTGAAACATCACCCAATGTCTCAAAAGCACACTCGATGCAACACAAGTTTTGCACTTTGCAGATCATGAATTTGGCTCATCCCACCTGAAACTTATCAACTTCCAAACATCTAACACTAAAAACCAACTATTTACATCACAACCAACATAAAAATATACTCAAATCCAACATGCAACAATAGGAAATCAATTCACCATTTTCATTTCAACATGCTTCAAAACCCACAACCCCAACTTAGGTCATTCCACTTAAAATCATGCAACTTAATAACAACTTGAATTAAAATCAACCACAACAATGTAACAGCTTCACTATGCCAAAAAATTTCAGCTTCCCTTACCTTGGGCTTCAAACTAGTCGAGGAAGAAGAAGAGAAACTCAAAACTCCACACCTCACCCAATTGACTCAACCACAAAATTCTAGTCACTACTAACCTGAATCCAAAACAACATAACACTAGCAAATAATAATATAAAAAAAAAGGTAAGAAGGTTTTGAGTTGAAGGAAACTCATAAACCTAAATCCTTTTTTTTATAATACTTCTCTCTAAGTTATGAGAATTTGAGTTTATGAGCCTCTATTTTAAATAGACATCATATATACTCCTTTCCTTGGAATTAAATTAAATCTCTGCCTAGAGAAACTTCTTCAACTACTAAAACTTATAAGAAGTCCTTAGATCCTAGAGTTCTCAACACAAAACTACATCTTAACACATAAATCAACATATAAATAATACAATCACTACTCTTTAACACTTATAGTGTTACATTATACAGTTATGAATGTGTTTAATAAATTATTTGATGAGCTTATAATAAGCTATTTGGAATAGTTTATAAATTAATTTGACAAATAAATTTATTTGATACAAAAATTTATACAAGTTTATTTTACAAGCTTATATTTTATTTTCATTAACTAATTAAAGTAAATTATAGCTTATAAACTCTTATTTTTCTTCTTTTTTATCCTCATTAACTTGGAGTCTTTTTTACCATTTTTAATTTAGAAACTATTTTACATATCTTATCATTCACTCACTATCTTTATAAAAAAATATTTTATATCATTTTATATTTATTAACTAATTTTATTAAATACTTTCAATTTAACCAACTAACTTATAAGTTTATATCTTTTCAGCTTCGAGCTTATAGCCTATAATAATGTTTCGATTAACTTATAAGCTTCTAATAAACTTATACACTACTCGTATCAAACACACCTTATAGTTTTTCAGTTCTTAAATTTATAACTTAAAGTTTTAACTAGTTTATAAGTTAACTATATCAAACACTTTCTACGTAGGAACTTTATATATATATATATATATATATATATATAATAAAAATTAATAAAGATAATTAATATATCACCGTGTTACTTTATTTCAGCGTACTATTTAATATATAAGTAAAAATGTCCATAATATCAAAGAATCATGTAAAATTTATTGTACATAATTGAAAAACAATATTAATGATTCCATAATTGAATTGCTTAATTAATTAAAAATTTTACAAAAAGCAACATTAATTAAATGATTTCATAATTGAATTGCTTAATTAATTAAAAATTTTACGAAAAGTTATTAATCAATAAAAATATATAAGTTTAAAACCTAATGTCACTAAATATTTGTCTTATACATATACACGTGTAAGAGAGACAACAAATATTATTTTTCTTTTTAATAGAGGGAAAACGGTGTTTAGTTCTTTCAAAAGCAACTCGATAAAGCTTTTTCTCATTATAAATAACTCTTTGAGTATATTAAATTTACCAATTCATTCGATTTTTGCTATCATGTACTAAATTTTAGACAAATAAGATTTGCAGTTATGTAATTTTTTTCTCTGATATGATGCATTCAGTGTTTCAAAATTAATAATCAATAACTAAATTATATTTGTAAAACATGATTTTCTCTAACCAAATATTGTATATTATAAAATTAACTTATGTAATCTAATAATTAACATTACTTATGTTTTAAAAAATATTATAGTTTATTTAATAAAATATCAAATAATTTTAAAACTTTATTAAAAAAATTGTAAACTTAAAATTTTAACTTGATATTTAAATTAGTAAAATTTAATATATATAAATATATATATATATATATATATAAGATAATTTACCAAGAATTACTAATATATATTTGCGTGTATTTTATATGTAATCGAGTAAAGAAAATTATTAGTGATAAAAAAAATCAGAAAATAATGAAGTTGAAGAAGCGAGCACAAGAAATGGGGATGTATACTGTATGTTCTGCCTCCAAAAATGCTATGCGGATGTGGCTTATTATTATTTTTTCCTTTCTCTCTCAAAAAAAGAATTATGAGGGGAATCTAAACTTATAAAATTAATTTATAAAATGAGAATTTTAATTTTATCATTATTTGATATTATTGGATCTCCAACAATCTTTCATGTTGAGGACTGTTCAAACTTGAAATTTATATGACAAAGTCCAATAACAAGTGATTAAATAAAGTTAACAATCAATAATCGTTAAAATAATTTGATACCATCTTAAACAAATAAATTATAAATCTAACTTAACATCACAATATTATAAATTTATGAAAATTAATTTTTATTTATATATATTATTTTAATTCCATCATCACCTATCAATCTCAATATGATATCTCCAATAATTTCTTCGTCATAAAATGTTTAAACAATGAAATAATAACTTGTTTTTTGCAATTATAATCCACTTTAGAATTGTTTTGTACCCAAAATTCTACTTCACATCACATGCGATCGATTGTATCGGATTAGATCTTTATGCGATTGTATCTCACCAATATATCTTCATATTGGTGAAATATTATCCGCTTTGAAACTAAGTCCTCATGAATTTGTTTTTGAACGTTACTCAAAAAATATCTCAATCAATAAAGACAAGTGTGTATATATAAACCCATAACTATCCTCTTATTTGAACGATGTGAGACTTTGTTTGCATCCCAATATTACTCGTAGTATTTTCTAACTTAGGAAAGTGGAAATTATTACACGTGGCTACATTAATTTTCCCAAACACTGCACATGAATAGACACATAGACTAATTCGCTATCTTTTTCTTGTAGACAACGTTGGGTATCTCTATCTATAAATAGGGATAAGTTATGGAGTTATCCATCAAAGACCAGAGTCAGAAATTAAGAGACCCTTTCATTTCATTCTAAAAATGAGACCTCTTGCTGCTTTGCTTCCTCTTATCTTCCTCATCCTGGTATGTTTCCATACATCCTATTCATCATTTCACCTACTAATACATTATCATTAATTAGGAACAAAACTTAGATACAAAACGATAGTTATTATTAGTGCTGTTTTTCTTAAACCAGAAATACAATTTAAACACGATAATATTTAACGAAATTATTTATTATAAAAATCAAGTGAAACTGAAATTCTAATCGAAAGTTAACATCAATAATATTTATAATACTTTATCTATGTTTTAGTGTTTTATTTTAGCCATCCTAAAAACACTTTGCAAAGAATTTAAATGAATTGAATTTGATAGGTGTCGACATATGCAAATAAGATAAAGATAAAATTTAAACATGAAAAGTTATTTTTTTTTTTTTTGTCTATTATCTGATACACTAATTTAATTTCATGTTGTTAGCGCAAGTGGTTGGGTTGCTTTTCTAATGAAAGGTTGGGTTTCATCGTTATTTTCAACATAAAAGTGTTACTATAGTTTTAACATGGATCAATTCAACAGGAAGGAATTATACTATATACAGATAGAAATGAATGATTTATTTATTTTAAAAATAAGTTTAATTAGATTTATTTCACTCAATAACTTATATTTTATATTAAATTTTAACAATTTAATAGTTAAATTAAAAATTTTAATACATAAATCAAATCTAAATTTTTTTAAAAATTTTGAAAATTATTTTATACTTTATTATATAAATTCTAATTAACATGTAAAATATTTTTATAATTATTTATTAATTTAAATTAAGAAAACAAAGTACTTAATAGTTTTCAAAATTTTTAAAAATTTGTAGACTTAATTGATACATTAAGAACTCTTAATTTATATAAATTCAAATTAACATATAAAATATTTTTTTTTATAATTATCTGTCAATTTGAGTCAATAAAATAGGATACCTCATGAGAAGGGATCCACTTATTACTCTATTTAATAACTCTTATTCTTCATCAAATTTTAATAATTCAACTATTGAATTAAAAAATTTTAATATATAGATCAAATTTGTAAATTTTTTAAAAGATTTTAAAAGTTATTTGATACTTCGTCTCGTTAATTTAAATTAATAGATAATCATAAAAAATATTTTATATGTTAATTTAAATTTATATAATAAAGTATCATATAATTTTTTAATTTTTTAAAAATTTATAGATTTAATCTATACATTAAAAACTTTTAATTTAATGAATCATTAAGGTTTAATTAATACAAGTTAAATTGGATTACCCCTATATATACACACGCATTGAAATTTTACTTGTAGATTCCGATTCTAAAAAATGTCTTAGAATATATATAAATCATAAAATAAAAAAAGGTTAAATTACATTTTTGTCCTCTATTTTTGTCGATTCATAATTTCGATTATACTATTTTAAAATAAAGACATTTAATCCTTTTAATTTTAAAAATATGAAATTTTAATCCCTTGTCAAATTGATATTTATTGATGGTTAAGTTTTAACGATTATTTGAACTTAAATGGTGGTAAATATAATATAACATTTGGTGATAAAAAAATACTATAAAAAAATGTAAATAAAATTTATAAACAAAATAAATAACTATTAGTCATCAAAATAGGTACAAATGAATTTTTTTGTATGTTATTTTTTAATTTTTAATCTCATATGTCACGTATTTAAATATCACACATTACTTAAGTAGTGACAAGTTATCAAAAAATGTCAAAACTTAATGATTAACGAATACCAAATTGATGGTAAGACCAAAATTTCACATTTTAAAAAATAGAGAGATCCAATGTTTGTTTTTATTTTAAAATAAAGAAACTAAAATTGTATATTGATAAAAATAGAAGAACTAAAAGTGTAATTTAGCAAAAAATAATTAGACTAAAAATTGACATTTCTTCTAATCATCGTTATGTATAAAAGAAATTTTGTGCTTCTGAAAATTATTTTTAAAAATAATAAATAATAAAATTTATATAAAAGTGGATAGTTATTTAAAATATAAATGGTTATAAAGGTGAAATTAAAAAAAATATAAATAAATAAAAAATAAATAAAAGGTTCGTAATTTATAAAAGAGTAATTACAAGGATAAAATTATAAAAAATTGTATAGATTAAAAAGTCTAATTCTCTTTATTATAATTATAATTTTTTTTATATAACTAAAAGGTTAAATTAACATAGATTATACTTTATGTAAAGCTAAAGTCAATCACCAACTTCTTAAATATATCTCATCCCACTTTTTAATAAATCCATCTATGATATGATTATTAAAATAAAATTATTATTATTATTACATATAATTAACAAAATCAAAGGGATATATATATAAGGAGGATTCAAATAACACCGGTGTAACTTTTACTAAGTGTTACACCGCTCAATAACTTTATATTAAATGTGAATTTTGAAAATCCAACCGTTAGATTGAAAGTTCATATCTCTTAGATCATATATATCAAATTTTATATTAATCTAAGATGATTTAATACTTTATTCTTATAAAACAAAATTGACGTAATATATACATTTCAAAATATACTAAAATATGAACACTTTGATTACCTTCAAGTTGTTGTTCAACTTTAACAAAGTTTGACATATATGATCTAAGAGATATGAACTTTCAATCTAACGGTTGGATTTACAAAATTCGCATTTAATATAAAGTTATTGAGCGGTGTAACACTTAGTAAAATAGTAATTAAAGTGTTTCAAATTCTTAAAAAATAAGAATAACATGACATGTGTGTAACTATAAAATAATATTATTTAAAATAAGAATAATATGAGGAGGGTTCAAACGACTCGGTGTAACTTTTACTAAGTGTTACACCGCTCAATAACTTTATATTAAATGTAAATTTTGAAAATCCAACCGTTAAATTGAAAATTCATATCACTTAGATCATATTTACAAAATTTTATATTAATCCAAGATGATTTGATACTTCATTCTTATAAAATAAAATTGACGTAATATATTCGTTTCAAAATATACTAAAATATGAATACTTTGATCACCTTTAAATTGTTGTTCAATCTTAACAAAAATTGATATACACATATAAAGTGATATGAATTTTTAATTTAACGGTTAAATTTACAAAATTCACAATTAATATAAAGTTATTGAGTGGTGTAATACTTAGTAAACAGTAAAAAGTGCTTCAAATTCTTAAAAAATAAGAATAACATGACATGTGTGTAACTATAAAATAATATTATTTAAAAAATAATTAGCAACTTACTTAAATTAAATTCTGAAAAAGTCTTTATAAACAATGCATGATGTTGTGAAATAAAATAAAAAAAATATAAAGTTATTGAAAATAATTTCATTGACTATCACATATACAAATTTCCAAACCTCTATGAGTAGTAGTCGAAATTGTGATATACAATTATTAAAAAAAGATAAATTTTAACATGTTTAAAAACTGTTATTGACGTTTATTTATTGTTGTTGCAAATTAAACAAATACAGAAAGTTATCTTATCAAATAAAATTAATGACACACGTACGGTTACATTAATTTTTTTTTCTTAAATATATTATTAATCATGTCAAAATTAGCATAAATTTATTTTTGGTCCCTAAAATTTAAAAATATTTTTACTAGTCTTGTAACTAAAAAAATATATATTTTAGTCGTTATACGCAAATTTTGTTAAAAAATATGTAAAATATTATCATATAAAATATACATATTAGTATTACTATTAGTAAAAACATCACATTAAACTCGACTAATATTATATAACTATCTCAATCTGTCACTTTCAGATATGTTATTGGTGAGTTGAGAAACTAAAATAATATTTTTTAAAATTATAAGAATTAAAAATAATAATTTTAAATTTCAGGGACAAAAACAAGTTTATTCTAAATTTGAGGAAATAATTTTTTTTTTCTTTTGCATTACTTCATGCATAATTTATATCAATCAAGTTTGAAATTTCAAAACTCATTAATTATTTAATTTTATTATGTTCCATAATTTTGAAAGAAATTCAAATTAAAATTAAATAAAATGAAGATAAAGAAGCAACTATAAAAATGACAAAAACATAATATTAATATTAATAATTAACATCTCGTGAGTCATGATAATAACAATAAATAAATAAATCACATAATTAATATTAGCACATGATATAAAAATATTAGCACATGACATACAAATTTTAGAATAATAACTCAGATAAAAAAAATTGCATGTAAATCTGTACAACTATACAAATATATATATAAAAAAATATTAGAGGGACCAAGACACTTCATATCTCTAATAGTTATATACAGATAGAATATTAGAAGATTGTGTATAATTATTCAGAGAGAATATAAGATTATTTTTTTTTTACATTCAAGGAGTATAATGATCCACTAAAAAATGTAATTATATACCCTTAATATCTCTTTTATAATAGGTATAAATATTTAGTCTCTACATTTATTTGATTATTTTACTCTTTAATTAATAAAAAAATAAAAAAAAATGGAATTTTTAATAATTTTCATTCTCTTTTAATAATAACCTCTCTATTGTTTTTTATTTTATTTTTAAATAAATATGAAAAGGCATTAAATGTTTTTTTTTTTGTTTTAATAGTGGATAATAAAAGTGAAGATTTTTTTAATAAAAAAAGTGGAAACACTATAGCACAAAAATACTATACTCAAACAAAATAATAATTATTATAATTTAATTATAAAAGAGATTTAATTATCACATAATTTTTTAAACATTTATCTCGCATCTATTTTATCTTATAAATTATATTGTATATTAGTCTTTTTTCCATATTTTGACTATATTAAATCTATTCCTCCGGGTCTCAACATCAATTTTTTTTATTAAATCTAAAATTTAAATTTGAGATTTTGAGACTTGACAAAATTGACAAATGTTCGTATAGACATTTTTATTATAATGATATAATTAAAATTTATAATTAATTATATATATAAATATGATATTTAAATATATAAATTATATTTAAAAATAAGTATACATAAATATTATTAAATATATAAATTATATTTTAAATTTATGATAAATAATTTATAATAAAAATTAATTTTTATTTATTGATAATTTATTTTATTATATTAATATTTAATAAAAAAATGATTATGATAAATAAAAATTAAATTAAAAAATAGATTAAAATTTTTTCTACAAACTCCTTTGTTGAAAAGAAAAACTCTTAAAAACACTTTTACATAAAATAGAGGCTCATATTTAATATATAGAGATTGATATGAAATAAAATTTTTATTTTTAAAAAATATTATTTTAACTTTTTGATATTGTGATTAATTTCTAATTTATTTTACATATTAGCTTATTTTTTTAATTTTGAATAATTTTTATATAATTTTTTAGCAATTACAATAATATTTAACTATTTCCCCCTTAATTTTTAGTGTCTTTAAATTTTGTTGTTATGCTAATATTGATAATTTATTTTATATTTTATAACATTTATAATATTAATTTTATATTAATTTAATCTTACTTATTATTAATATTTCATTTTAGATATTTTATTATATAATATTACCCTGTTATAATATCATATAATTTATTTTTATGTCTGATCTTGATGTTTTATAATATAATATTTAACAAATATTCTACGTAAAAAAAAATACTCTATTATTATCATTATTATTCAGTATTTTAATTTATTGTTTCACTATTATATAATAATAATATTTTAACATAGTCCTTTTTATTTCACCGTTATATAAGTTAGTCTTCGTATACATTTGATATATATATATATATATATATATATATATATATAATTTTGTATATATGATTTAAGTGATATGAATTTTTAATGTAACAGTTAGATTTACAAAATTCGTATTTAATATAAAGTTATTGAGTGGTGTAACACTTAGTAAAATTTACACCAGTGTCATTTGAACCCTTCTCATATATATATATATATATATATATATATATAAGTAATTATGTAATTATTTATTATACTTTATAAATAATATTATACTAAAATAAATTCTTAAATAATTTTATTGTCCCGTACGTCAAAGGCACTCTTTCTATTATTTATCTAAACCATGATTTAGACTTTGCTAACAAAATTCGAACACGCTAATAATTCTTTTTTTACCTCTATTTATTGATACTGTGATCTAAATTTGTAATATATTGGTTTGAGTTTTGAAATCGTCATGTTATCCGCATCCTTGAATTGAAATTTAAATAATATGTATAGAGTAAAGATAATAGAATGTTTTTATTTATTTATTTTAAGATAATAACACAATAAAATTGCATTTTCACTTAATTTTTTTTTTTTTGGTAAAAAAGTTTGTGGCAACTGCGGAATCAAGAAAAGATGCAGGAGAATATTGGAAAATGGCAACTGAGGAACTGACTGTTGAAGGTTCTAAGCATAAATGTGAAGAATCTCTTATTAGAAACACAAAAGTCACCATGGCAGAAGATTTTAAATCGAAACCAAGTATTTCGAGTTACAAAAATGGTGACATTTATGCTAAGGAAAATAAGAAAGTTGTAAGAGATTTTGGATCGAGACCTAGCGCTTCAGCTTATGGTCATGATGACACCACTACTAAAGCAAAAAATAAATTTATGTTAGACTTTGAACCAAGACCAAGTGCTACAGCTTATGGTGGAGATGACAATATTGATGCTAAAGAACACAATGAGAAATTTACAGAAGACTTTGAACCAAGACCCAATGTTTCAGCTTATGGCCATGATGACACCAATGCTAAAACAAAGAAAAAATTCATGGTGGATTTTGAGCCAAGACCAAGTGCTACAGCTTATGGTGGAGATGACAATGTTGATGCTAATGAGAACAATGAGAAATTTGCAAAAGAGTTTGAACCAAGACCCAATGTTTCAGCTTATGGTGATAATGATGTTGATGTTATGCAAAAAAAGAAATCTGTGCAAGATTTTGAACCAAGACCTAATATTTCAGCTTATGGTGACAATGACATTGATGCAAGGGGAAAAAAGAAAGTTGTGAATGATTTTGAACCAAGACCCAATGTTTCAGCTTACGGTGATAATGAAGTTGATGCAAAGGAAAAGAAGAAAGTTCATGAAGATTTTGAACCAAGACCTAATGTTTCAGCTTATGCTAACAATGACATTGATGCAAGGGGACAAAAGGAAGTTGTGAATGATTTTGAACCAAGACCCAATATTTCAGCTTACGGTGATAATGAAGTTGATGCAAAGGAAAAGAATGAAGTTCATGAAGATTTTGAACCAAGACCTAATGTTTCAGCTTATGGTGACAATGACATTGATGCAAGGGGAAAAAAGAAAGTTGTGAATGATTTTGAACCAAGACCCAATGTTTCAGCTTATGGTGATAATGAAGTTGATGCAAAGGAAAAGAAGAAAGTTCATGAAGATTTTGAACCAAGACCTAATGTTTCAGCTTATGGTGACAATGATATTGATGCAAGGGGACAAAAGAAAGTTGTGAATGATTTTGAACCAAGACCCAATGTTTCAGCTTACGATGATAATGAAGTTGATGCAAATGAAAAAAAGAAAGTTCATGAAGATTTTGAACCAAGACCTAATGTTTCGGCTTATGGTAATGATGACGTTGATGTTAAGGGAAAAAGGGATTTTGAGCCTAGGCCAAATGTCTCTATTTATGATGAATAAATGAGGTGAAGTGCAACTTTAATCAATGATGTAACTTATTAATAAAGTTTGTGTGAAATGTATCCTATAAATAATGAATAATATTATGATATGGTATATTATGCTCTTTTAGAATTATGTATATGACTAGTTGGATTACTCATACTTATTTAGAAAATTTATAAAAAAAATAAAAATAAAATAAGATTTTCAAGTAATAAAATAGAAAAGATAGATGAAAATAATTTAATAATGAAAATAAATGAAAGGTGGAAGGAAAATAAATTAAAATAATTAAAGATCGTTGGAGTAATGACAAAACATTTTTATTTGCATTATAAATATTATATACAGATAAAACTTGTTATGAATTTTAAATGGATAATTAAATAAATACTCGCTTAATAATGAGATGGATATTAATAGTATGGTACTTGTACTTACAAGTATCTGCGCTTTAAAAATATTAAAAATACTCTTTATTATATATAAAGTAATTTGGTTCAATTTATTTTTTCACTAAATATACGCATCATAATTTTTAATTTTAATACAAATATATCATAAAAATATTTTTTAATATAAATATATTTTTAAATTATTTTTCATTTTTATATTATTTTTTGTACCGCCCGGCTTGGATAGATCGAGTCAAACTCATAATAAGTTCAACCTAGCCAAGCAACCTTGTTAGCTTGCCATGGCAAAAACAAAAAAACAACTTAGACAACAATCAAAGAACAATTCTCACATCATATCTTCAAAATCCCAAAATGCATTAAAGAACATGACAAGAATATGCTCCAAGACGTCATACATATCATATCTTCCAAAATCAAGAATCATATTATCAAGAACAATATCTCCACTTATCAATAAGAATATCTCCTTAAATCAAACAACATTATCTTAAGCCCAAGAGATAAGGTCAATCACTTATATATATGTGAAGCATGAAGTACCACTTTAACCTCAATTTCATTTTTAACCTAAACTTTCTTCTAATTTGAGTATCAAAATGTCTTTATAGGTGCTCTCATCGTTACGAATATTGAAGAAACTAGGATGACATCTTGACCATAGGAGCACTTGCAAATTTTCATAAGAACGTTTCTTTCCTTTTTTATTTAAAGTTTTACATTTTATCAAATATCCACGAATATTTGTGAATATTCATAGATATATAAAAAATTCATGAATACTTATTAAATGAATATCCGCACTAAATAGGGTGGGAAATATCTATACCGCTCGCCAGTTGTGAAGTTAAGTTAGGAAGAGTTTTATACAATATTGATCGTACAAATAATAGATATGTTATGATGATTTCGTCAAAATGTCTTTATAGGTGCTCTCATCATTACGAATATTGAAGAAACTAGGATGACATCTTGACCATAGGAGCACTTGCAAATTTTCATAAGAATGTTTCTTGCATTTTTATTTAAAGTTTTACATTTTATCAAATATCCACAAATATTTGTGAATATTCATATATATATATATATATATAATTCATGAATACTTATTAAATGAATATCTGCACTAAATAGGGTGGGAAATATCTATCTGGCTCGCCAGTTATGAAGTTAAGTTAGTAAGAATTTTATATAATATTGATCGTACAAATAATAGATATGTATATGTTATGATGATTCTTTAATAAGTTTTTTAATCATACTGTAATTCTTTTTTAATCCCTTATTGGATGTGACTCTTAACAAAGTGGCGTATAATTGAACATCAGTGAAAATAGGTCATGATAAATACAAATTGATATACGATATATCCATGAAACTTATTAAGTAGCGTGATAATTACAACAATTGTATTTGTTGAAATTAAATAGGAATTGTTTGAGAAAATGAAATATCATCCTTGACATAACAACATTTTCCTCAAATTTACTTTTTAATAAGAGTTTTTCATTCAATAACATGATTTTCTAATCTTCTAATTTGCAATCAAGTTTTATTACACATCATATAATCAATCAATATTCTTATCAACAGGATTTTAACTGAGTTTTAGATTTTGTTCAAATAAACCTTTTCAAAATATACTATAAGAAGAAAAAAAATGGTAAAATAAATTAGCTGTTTTTTATAAGTTAATATTAATTTAAGTAGATAAGTTTTTATTTTAAAAAAAGATAAATGAAAAAATAATTGATAAAAGTTAAAATATATAAGTTGATTTTAAGTCTAGCTAGATCCCCGTCTTCAAAACCTCAGCGTTCAATGTCCGTTTTGTGAGAGTCAAACTGAGAACACTTGGCACTTCTCCATCGGATAACGGTCAAAAATGGTAATGTCCACTGCAAAAGGTATAAGGGACTTGATCTTGGAAATGCTGAACACATGCTCCCTCCAAGAACTAGTAAGTAATATTGACGCTGTTTTTTCCCCCTACAAATGGTAATTCCAGCATTGACTCTATTGGATCCTTCATCCATGCAAGAACACGCAGACTCCAACCACATGGATGCCAGGCGCTCACTTCACTGGACTAAACATCAGGATCTCCCCTCGATATTTGGGTCTAATTGTTATATTTTATTTTTCACAAATGTTTTCTTATTTCAACTCTTGACAAATGAGATTCTTTACGATATTTGTTGAAAATATAAATAAGTTATTTTAACATTTCCATTCCTCAATATTAGTAATTTTATTGGTCACATAAATATATATATATATATATATATATATATATATATATATATATATATATATGAAAAGAGAAGAGAGATTCATTTACTTTACTTTAAGAATATATTTATTTAAACTTATTTCACTTAAAAATTTATGATTTATATCAAATTTCAATGATTCAAATATTGAATGAATTTAAAATTTTTAATATATAAATTAAGTTCGCAAATTTTTTAAAAATTTAAAAATTATTTAATACTTTGTTTCATTAATTTAAATTGACAGATAATTATAAAAATATTTTATACATTAGTTTGAATAATTAATGAAACAAAGTAACAAATAGTTTTCAAATTTTTTTAAAATTTGCAGACTTGACTTATGCATTAAAATCTATTAAATTAACAGTTTAAATAAGTCTATTAACACTTATTCTTGAAATAAGTGGGTACTTCCACACACACACACATATATAGGAAACGTATAAGGTGAGTGAGTATTTTATTGTGAGAAATGAAAAAGGTTAAAATATAACCCTTAGATTAATTTAACGAATCATATTAAAACTTCCTAAAAACCTGTCACATGCCCTTCATCCTTCCCCTCTGTCCAGGTTTTTCCAAATCTAAGTCACATTGATTCACCATCTCAAAGCCCCAACCATCGAACAAAAAGCTCCTACCTGTCATGAGAAAGATGATTCGCATCGTCATTCAGTCGCAACTTGCCGCCGTCATGGAAACTATCTATCATCGTTCAGTCACGGCTCGCCATTGTTGCAGATAGAAGATGGAGAATGAGACATAAGCTTACCTTGCAGGCTTGTGCCAATGATTGATGTTGACTAGAAAGGAGGATATGAGAGAATAAAAAGGAGGAGGCGATGGAGAAAAAAAAAAAGAGTAATAGAGAAAGGAGCATAGAAGTATTGAGTGATTAGGGATTTAATTATTTAATTTAATCTGATTCGTTAAATTAATCTAAGAGTTATATTTTTATCATCTCATCCCTCACAATAAAATACTCTTTCACTTGATACACTCCCATATATATATATATATGAGGAGGGATCTGTTTACTCTACGAGTAAGTTTATCAAGACTTATTCCATTTAATAACTCATATTCTATATCAAATTTTAACAATTTAACTATTAAATTTAAAGTTCTTAATACATAGATCAAATTTGTAATTTTTTTAAAAAAAATGAAAACCATTTGATACTTCGTTTTATTAATTCAAATCAATGTATAAAATGATTTTATAATTATCTATCAATTTGAATTAATAAAATGAAATATCAAATGATTTTCAAATTTTTAAAAAATTTACAGACTTGATCTATGCATTAAGAATTTTAATTTCGACGGTTGGATCGTTAAAATTTGATGTAAAACATGAGTTATTGAACGAAATAAGAGTAGGTAAACTTATTCTTAGAATAAACGGATCCCTCCTCAATAAATATATATATATATATATATATATATATATATATATATATATTAATCTAGTATATTTTATATTCAAAATTAAGATTAAAGTATAAACAATTTAGTTAAAAAAGACATGTATGATTGTTATTTATGTCTCTTAAATTACTTTTGATAGTTGTCAAGTCACATAAAAACACTTACATATTTAGTAAACAATCAACATTAATGATAACTTATTTGGTAATACATGAAGAGTGAGTTTTGCGATCATATGGAGAGTTGGATTATTGATTTATCTAGCCCATGTAAAAATTAAACTAGCATCAATGTTGAATTATTTATTCACTTTCATACTAATGACAAAGTTTTGAAATAAGATTACTATATTATTTTGTATGATACGATTTATCATAGTTATAAAATTAGTTCATTATAGTAATGATCACTTCTTAAAACATGTTGATTTGCAAAATATAGTGACAATCATGATGTTTTCTTTCAGTATTCTATTGTGCACATCAACTAACTTCTTTGTTGAGGCAGTTCTTACTCATAAAAAAAATATACTTTTGAAAGAAATTGATGCAGAGTAATAATTATCTCCTGTGTGCAAGGACATAAATAGCCAGACTGAGTCAACCAATGAGGAAGAAGGGTGCAGCTTAATACGATACACCAGTGCCACACTTTGCACAAAACACTGTTAGTATTATTTTCCTTTCCGTTAACCACTACACTACCCAGAGCGATGAAGCACGAAAAGCGCGACTAAGATATTAGATATGGCGTCTCTGCAAGTCGTTGCAATTGGCGATGAATTAAGGTGACGTGTTTCCGCGGAAACGAAGCGCGTTTGCACTGAGCCATGGAGGAGAAGCGCGTTTTCCCGCCGTCCAACGCCGCCGATTCGCCGGCACCGGAACCGGCTTCCTCGAGGCGCCGCGCCGCAACTCAGAAGCGGAAAGCCAACGCTCTCAGCGCCTCGAATTCTTCGTCCACACCTTCCAAACGCATTTCTCGTGACAAGGCTTTGCCTCCGCACACTCCTCCTTTCCACAACGGTCCCTTGACTAGGGCTCGTCAAATCCCTGCCGCCACCGCGTCCGGTGGCGCTCCCGCTTCTGCCCCCGCCGCTGCGAAACAATCCGACCGCGCGCTGGATTCCGCGGCACTGACCGAGCAACTCAAGAAGCAGAGCGAGTGGGAGGCTCTTGTGGCTGCGGCTGAAGCTCAATTTGAAGCTGTTAGATCTCGTGATTCCAATGCTCACGTGGTTCCCACTCATTGCGGTGAGATTATGTGCCTATTCCGGAACCCTAATTTATTGGTACATGTGCAAATATACACGAGTTAATTGTTTTATTTTCTTATTTTTGTGTGCTATTTGTTCATTTGGTATTCTGCAAAGGTGTGTTTCCGCTGAACTTGTCTGAACTGGTGAATGATGCAGTTTTTTAAATTATGCTCCCTCTAGTAATTTAGAGTAGTATTTGCTAAAGAAAAAGGTTGATGTAGAGAATTCTGTGTTGTCGTTCTTAATTCTAAAATTTGCGGTACAATTGTTGATAATGTAACACCTTGCTGTAGATTTTAGGTTTCGTGATGAATTTCTTTTTTTCATATTGTTTTTCCAGCCTTAATAAAAATACCTGAAAGAACTTTGTGATTACAGACATAGTATTTGTATTTTTATTTGTTTTACCAGAACATTCTTAGCATTAAAAAGAGGACACCACAGTAATCATCATCCTTCAATAAAGTAGGGAATAGTAGGCGTACCAATTGTATTTGCTTTTGGGTTTTAGTTGTAATTTGTTGCAAGTACAGTGCTTCCATTGTCCAACATGTTAAGAATGCCAATATGAAAATGTTTGCAACTTAAGTGTCGAGTTGGATCTCTCTTAAATCTTGAAAGATGATTAAAAATTTGAAGTTGTTGGTTTACCAACTATACAATATTTAATTGTAGTAAGAAGATATGAATTTTAATCTCAAGGTCAATAAAATTATTCTTAAATTAACCATTTTGTATCTGCAATTAATTTCAGGTTGGTTTTCATGGACTAATATCCATCCAGTTGAGAAGCATTCATTGCCTTCTTTCTTTAATGGCAAAACTGTAAATCGGACTCCTGATAAATACATGGAGATAAGGAATTATATTATGAAGAGGTTTCATGCAAATCCGAATGTATTGATTGAATTGAAAGACTTGTCAGAGCTTAATGCTGGAGACTTGGATGCCAGGCAAGAGGTAATGGAGTTTCTGGATTACTGGGGTTTAATTAATTTCCACCCATTCCCTTCTATGGGTTCTGCTGCGGCCAGCACTAATGATGATGGAGTAGCAGAAAAGAATTCCTTGCTGGATAAATTGTATCACTTTGAAAGTCAGCCATTCCCACCTATTGTTCAGAACACTGGCCTAATGACTCCCGCAATGACCTCTGGCTTGTTACCAGACACCACAGTTGTTGGAGAGTTAGTGAAACAGGAGGGACCAGCAGTTGAGTACCACTGCAACTCTTGTTCTGGTGACTGTTCTCGCAAACGATACCATTGCCAGAAACAGGTTCTTGCCTATAATTTGGATGGTTTGTTGAATTGCATAGTCTTGTAGTATGTTGAAGACATCTAAGCTGGCTTAATAGTCAAGTGTTTATTTTTAAGTTTTGATTTAAAGTCTACAACTCAAAATTTGTTTCCCAATCCTGATAATCTTGTAAAAGTTGTAGATTATTTACATCTGTTGGTGTAGTTGTAGGTCCTTCATCATCAAGGGATTGAATTATTATTATATTTTGCTTTCAGGATTTTTATTCAGTAACTTCTGTACTTTTATAATTTCTCCATAATAGATGAACAAGAAACTGAATCAGTTTACAATAATATTTTCTGTATTGAATTAAATCTTACTAGTTTGTAGCATATGCAGAAGTTAGTTTTTTAAAGACTCCATCAATTTTGATAACTCAGAAAATCCACTGGCCTTTCCAAATACCACTTGACTTTCAAAAATAATGCATTAATCAAGAGAGGGTATTTGTCTGGTCATTGAATCTGTTGATTGATTTTGTTGGTTCAGTGGCTGTTTGTTTGTGTTGATTGATTTTGCTGTCTGTGTGTCATTTAGTTGGCAACAAACTGGTCATATATTTAACCATTTGTTAAAATATTGGCCATTGGTCATGTTTTGTTGGAAGGCTAGGGTTGTAATTATTTAATTTTCTACTCAGTTGTATGATGTGTCTGACAGGCAGACTTTGATCTATGTACCAATTGCTTCAGTAATAGAAAATTTGGCTCTAGCATGTCCTCTTTGGATTTTATACTCATGGAGCCAGCAGAAGTTCCAGGGATTAGTGGTGGAAAGTGGACTGATCAGGAGACCCTCTTGCTCCTTGAAGCCCTAGAACTTTATAAAGAAAACTGGAATGAAATTGCAGAACACGTTGCAACAAAATCAAAAGCTCAATGCATATTACACTTTGTTCAAATGCCAATTGAGGATGCCTTTGTTGATTGTGGTGATGATGTTGATGCAAGTTTCAAAGAAAATATAGATCCAGCTACTTCTAACAATGATTCATCTGTCCACAAAGATGCTTTACAATTTTATGAGAATAAGATTAGTGATAGCATTGAAGACCAAGTGCCAACTCTACAAAATGACTCTGCTAATGCCGATAATGTGAATAAAATGAAAGTTAATCATGAGACTACTCCAAAGCCAGGCAATGTTAATGATGTGAAAACTTGTGAACAAACTTCTAAATCAGAAGATGATGCTAAATTAAAATTTGGTCAGGAAGCAGGCAGTGACTCTGCTCTAAATGCTCTTGAGGAAGCATTTACATCTATCGGTTATTCTCCTGGCCCCAAAGGACCATCATCATTTTCTGAAGTGGGTAATCCTGTCATGGCACTGGTAAGTCTACGTGGGTTCTCTACCATCAGTACTTCTATATCTTTTTTTTATTTTTAAACACTCTTGGAGCATGACAACAAGTGTCTAAAGTTTATTTTTGAGTTTTATTTTTTTAAGAAAAATGGATGGTTTGAAATCTATGAAGCTCAAATACTTCAAAAATGCAAAAGTATTGGTGTTTAACTTATATCCAATACTGATACCCTTCCAATGCATCCTAATATGTATACAAAAAAGTATCCATTATTTTTTTAAAAAGAATTGTTTGATATGTCTCCAATACTCCATGGATACAGGTTAAGACACAGTTCTGTAATTAATGAACTTATTAATTGTTAAAAGGAACCTGATAGTGTATATTCTTAAAAAAGGTCATCTCGCTTTCAAATGATGAGTTAGGGCTTGTCATTGTCAGATTCTATCTCCCAAACAACAATGTTGATATTAGGATAGGACTGATAATGTATTTTGTGACATTCTGACTTGGGCAGGAAGATTTCAAATTGTATTCTTTGTGACATGTTTATGTTGGAATGCTGTCTTAATTAGTCACCCCCGCATTAATTGCCACGCTCCAAGTCTACAACCGTAGACATGAGAGGGGGGGGGGGTGTTGGATAGCCACCTTAATTGTGGCCTCTTTGGGCTTTTTACATTTTAGTTTAAGGGGTGTGTTTAGTACAACATCACCCAAAGATATGACCTTAAGTAGTGCTTTAATTATTGATATGTTTATGCATTCATGAGCAATTAGTAATGTGAATGTCTCTACAAATATTGTGCATTTATGGGTTGTTTGTGTGTCGTATTGCGCATTTCTATTGTGTTAATGTATCGTAGCCGAAACTACTCACAAGAGACTGGGGGCAACTGCCCCCACTGACTTCTTATCAATACATACTTATAATTACAATTATTCTTATAATTTAAAATGCCATAATTAATTTAATTATAAATATTGCTCCTGCTAATTTATTTTAGTTCCATTATTTTCATTCTCTCAAATAGATATTCTTGGGTTAGCCTAGTGGTTGGGTGGGAAGGGATTGGGGTAGTTAGAAACATGAGGACTTAGGTTCAATCCTCATTGCGACCATCTTTGTAATCTTTCCTATCTTTACCAAAAAAAAAAAATAGATATTCTTAATATTATAGTTCTCTCTCTCTCTCTCTCTCTTTTTTAATGTGAATTTTACACATTATTTTTGCAACTAAATAAAAAAAATTCTCTCAATTATGTCAAGTTATATTATTTTTATCTTTATGTGTATAAATGAATTTTTTAATTGTCTAGCCTTTCAGTATGCTATATTTTATCTCTATTTTTTAATTTAATTTTAATAGTTTTATTTAAGAAATTATCAATAATTAAAAATAATTTTATATCAAATCTTAAATTATTAATTATAAATTCAAATTTTAGTTTATATATTTAAATATATTTATTTATTATGAATTTTGATTATAATATCATTTAAAAATAAAAAATGTTTTTAAAATTTTAATTATATACAAGTAATTTTTTATCATGTATAATGTATAACAAATACTAATTTGTGTAAATAAATATTGCTTCCACAACTTAAAATTTATGGATCCAGTCATATAGCCGTGTTGCATCTTGAATTTTTAAAAATTTCTCTTATATGTATTTTATTACATAATGTGTTCCAGCTTCCTTGTTTGAAATGAATTTATTCTAAACTGACATTTGAGACACTCTTGTACTTGATGATGGTTTTCTGGTTTTGAAGGTCACGTTCTAGAGAAAATTTCACTATTGATTATGATTAAATGGGGGCATGCTTGTCATCAACCATATTAACGATGGCAATGTTTCTTCAGAAATCTTAAACTATTTATCAAGTTTTGCTGTAACAGCATCGTGCTATTCCCTCCCTGAACAGCTGACCCTCCTATTTGTGTGCTTCATTATGCAGGTTGCTCATAGATGACAAACTTTTCAGTATTGCTAGTTTTTATTATGCTTTTAAATTATCTTGTTCATTACTTAATCATGTAAAATTTGCCCTCCTTTCAATTCTTGTGTCATTTTGTGTAGTCTCCCATTTTTTCCGCCATATGCAATCACTCTAGTGGATTAGCATCACATTTCTTTCTACAGACAGTTTTCCTTGCACGCTTGGTGGGTTCTGATATGGCTGTAGCTTCAGCTCATAGCTCCTTAAAGTCCATGTCTGTTAATTCTCCTGGCACTGTGCTTTCTGCAAGGCATTGCTTTCTTCTGGAAAATCCACTCGATGATAAGGAACCAACTATATCTGAGAGGTATGGAATGATATTATGTTAAGATTTTGCATTTTTGACAATTACATAATTTGTACAATTGTTGATGAACTTTTGATGTTGTGTCTGCATGGATCATAGGGATTCTATGAGAGAGGGAAACGAGGATGACAGAAAACCGGAAAAATTAATGTTAGATGATAATGCTTTATCAAATGATCACAATGACAAGAAACATAAAGATAATGCTTTAGAAGTTAACCGACAGTTGGGTTCTCAAGATGATGGTGTATTGGATAAATCAATTGTTTTAAAGGAGCAAGCAATGATTGATCATGAGGAGGTTGCACATAATAATTGTAAGGATCCTGGCAATTTAAAGTTTCCCAGTGATTTAGCATCAAGTAATGGGCATGATTCAAATGGTTCTACACTCAAGGATAAAGTTTCACCCAGTTCCAATTTAAGAGAGGGAACTTCACTCACAGAGAGTTGCCAGCCAATGGAAGAACTAAAGGATGGACACGTGTCTAATGCTCCTCCTGCAGAAAATAAACTTCAACAGTCAATTAAATCCAATCTATCTGAAACGCATCTACAGCCTGTAGAGACACCAAAAGATGTTGACGCTGTGTCTGATTTTATGCCCTCAGATAAGAGCAAGTCTAAAAAACTGCTATGTACCAATCCAGTTGTCGAGTCTCTTGATCCAACAATTTCAGAAAAGGATGTTGATTTGATTTCTAATTCCTTGCCACTGGAGAAGAACGGATCTCAGTCACAAGTTACATCAATTTCATCCCAACACACTGTGGCAGAAAAGGATGTAGATATGATGTCTTCTTCTATGCCTTTGGATAAGAATGAACTTCCACATCGAGTTAAATCAAATTCTGGGGCTGAAAATGGTTATAGCTCAGGTATTCCCCCCCTCCCCCCCTTCTCTCTCTCTACCACACACGGGCACACACACACAAGAAATGCAATTATTCTTGAAAAGTGTATTAAAGGACATAATGGAGCAATGAATGAAATCCTAATCCAGTAGCAGGTGGAGATCGCACTGAAAATGGCACAAAAGTGAAAGATGATGGTAAGAAGGAAAAACATGATAACAGTTTTGAGAAATTAAAAAAGGCTGCAGTTTCTACACTTGCTGCGGCAGTTGTAAAGGCAAAAATTCTAGCTGAACAGGAAGAAGATCAAATTAGACAACTTGCTTCTTTGTTGATAGAAAAGCAGGTAACTGAATGGCCCGGAAAAGCTGTGTATTGTAGTTGTATATTCTATTCCTTTGTCTTTGTTGGTAAATTCCTTCAACTTGCAGTTGCATAAATTGGAGACCAAGTTGGCTTTTTTCCATGATATGGAGAATGTTGTGATGAGGGTAAGAGAGTATTTGGTCCAGTCAAGGCAGAAGCTTTACCATGAGCGGGCTTTGATAATTGCATCCCGGCTTGGTTTACCTGCTTCCTCATCTAAAGGTGTACCGCCGAACTTACCAATCAATAGAAGTGCTATGAATTTGGCAAATTCAGTCCCAAAACCTCAAATCATCATGAATCCCCAAAGGCCACCAATTTCAGGGCCTGTGGGCACTATAGCTGCTATTCCAAACCATTTAGCATCTGCAGCAACTGTGGGAAATTCAGCTCAGCCATCCAGCCAGGAAAGCCTTTCTTCTGTTGGGATAAAGTAAAGAGTATGTATATATTTATATAAGGTTCACGGATTCTTACTTAATGATAGCCTGCCATCCCCTTGACAACGTGAGTATGCATGTTGATTTTTGTATACTCTGTTACTTGAAGTCATTTTAGTATGTCAGTAAGAGGTCATTAGATAAATAAATAATTATTTTTATTTTTACAATCAGAATTTATTTTTATGATCAAATCGGATGACTTTTTGCTTAAAAATCAAACCAAACCAATGACCAACCCTAATCCTAACATCTATGTTAGTTCTTGTTTTATTAACCTATGGTTATATTTGATTCAGTCTCGAGTTGACAACAAGGGGCATTCAGTTACCTGAATCATGCATTGTGAGGTCATGTTTATCCCAATACAAGGAGGAGCTGCAGATGGGGAAATGAAATATACATATATTAGACTTCGGAGTTGTAGAGCTATTCGATTTCTTAAATTTTGAGGTGTTTAGCTTGAGCAAGCGGATAGTTACGCAATATTTGCGCCTACAATCCTGTACTTCAATGCTATTCACTGCTACATTCTTGCAAGGTGTATACTGACGTTGGAATGAATTTATAAAGAATATAGCTGTCTGGCGATGCTCGAGATAACTTTCTATTGGATGGCTACTGTTTCCCCCTTCCATTTCCATCTTTTTGTGTGTAGTTTTCGCTGCTAATTATTTAACAAGTCTTTAACTATATGGGGTATTCAACAGCTGAGCTCCTTGTCGCCTTTACATCTGATTTCACTTTATAGTACGGATTTTGGTCGACTACCCTCTAAAGTGAGGAAACACACCAATCTCCTTTTGTTAATTTTACCCGATATTTTTGATGGTTTGAAACATAGTAAGATGAGAGTCTTTGTAAACCATGCCATACGATTCACTGATAATGACATTGAAATGGACAGATTCCTACAGTGGTTGGAATTTTAGAAACCCTCTTTTGGCACCCCATTTGGAAAACCTATGGTTGACGGTGAGCGTTAGTCTCAAGCTTAGATTATTTTATATTTTGTAAGTGGTACTTATATTTAATTTTTATTCTATTATATTGTTTCTTTGTTAGGTATGGAGTATGGAACTTTGGTGCTCAATTGTGTCATGATATCTCGTTTTATTAAGGATGGAAAAACTATTAAACTTTTAATAAGAATTCAGGAGGAGCATACCGATTTTTGGGAGAAAACTAATGAATGAAACGAAAATCTGAGGACGATAATTTTCAACCGAAGGCATTGTACGGACAAGCAGTTCCAAAACAGAGAGGTGTTGCGTTTCAAATTGGTCCCAAAGACGAAGCACTCTGAATATTTTTTTTTAGGTTTAATTATTTTTTAGCTCTTATTATTTTATAAACTTTATGATTCGGTCTTTATAGTTGCCATTTTTTTTCTTTCGTCTATTTTTATATAAACTAAAAAAATATAATTATAGTGATTAAAAGAGAAAGTTTAAAAAATTATTAGGACTTAAAGAAAAAATTTATACGACTATAAAAACTAAAGAAAAAAAATGATATATATATATATATATAAAGAATAAGATAAAAATATTTTAATTATAGAAATTAAAAAGAAATTTATAAAATTAGAAAAATAAAAATAACTAAATCATACTTTTATTATTAATAATTAATATTTAAAAATAAAGTATGGGGTACACATGGCTCAACCTAAAATAAACAGAATACAAAAATGAATTAGTATACATTTTTATTTAAATTATTTATTTTATTTTGTAGCAGTAATAACCTATTTTCTTCTCATTTTACCTTTTTAATCATTTTTTAGCTAATCATACACGCAGCTGTAATAACTACTTATTATTTATATAATTTTTATATTTATCTTTTTTTCCTACTAGTTTGACAAAAAATATTAGTTCAAGGATGAACTTCAGCCAGCACGTACGTGCATCATGCCAGACAAGTACGACGTTGAGCCATTGTGAGTTTTGCAACTTGTCATTTTGAATTGGTTGCGAGAAACAGAATCCAGAACATGGACAACGCGCGATTATTTATGAAAAGGTTGTAAAGTTTTTGGTTTAATTGTAAGTCTATAAGTAGATAAGAGCATGAGTAGTTAAAAATAGGAATAAGCAGTGGAAGTATTGCGCTGCATTGTAGGAGGTGACACGAATTCTCGGTTCCCTATTAGCATGCATTGTTCATCATTTTCTTTTGAGAATCCTCCTGTCCTTTGCTCTCAGGTAACATGCTCTTCTCTCCCTTCCAACACGCCATGCCATTGCCATTGCCATTGCCATATACCTTCACAATCATGCATGTATTTGTTTGTTGCAGGTTTGTCACGTATCAGAATTATTCGAGGGAGCGGGTCAGGCTTCTCCGGGTCCTTAACTTTCATTTGTTGGAGAAGGAAAAGAAGACATCCAAATGGCTTCAGATTCCGATAAGGATTCCCCAACACCACCTCCACCCAATTCATCTTCTTCGCATTCCCCTCCTCCACCCCCACCCCCTCCTCCATCGTCGCCTCCGCCGCCCAGCGGTGACAAGAAGTCTCCTCCACCGCCTCCGGAGAAGGAGTCAGGAAGCCACCACCCCCCGCCGCCCCCACACAACCGTGAGTTTTCTTCTCCTCCGCCTCCACACCACCGGTTGTCTCCACCCAAGTCACACACGCATGCATCCGGAGAGAGTGGAGGTGGAGGCCATTCATCGAACTTACCATTTATAATAGGAGTTGTAGCTGGAGTTGGGATTTTGCTCCTCCTCCTTTTCATCATCATCTTTTCGTGTTCAAGAAGGAAGAAGAGACCTCAGACTTCCGTTTACTACGCCAATCAACCCGCCGGTGAGTATGCAATGCAATGCCATATATATACACTTTTATTAACGATTCAAAATATAAAAAATGATTTTTGTACACCTAAAATGTTACATCATATCATATGATATTGATAGCACTACACTTACATGCAGATGATGGGTATTATAAACGTCCTGCAGCAGGAGGAGGTCCAAACCAGTATGGGGGGGTGAATAAGGGTGAGCACGTTCTTAACATTCCTCCGCCACCAGGAGCAGGTTGGGGAGCAGCACGAATCAGTAGTGACGTGAGCAACTCCAGTTACTCAGGTCCTGTGCTGCCACCCCCACACCCCACACTGGCACTTGGATTCAACCAAAGCTCCTTCACTTACGACGAGCTCTCTGCTGCCACCGCTGGCTTCTCCCAACGCAACCTCCTCGGCCAGGGTGGCTTCGGATATGTCCACAAAGGCTTTCTCCCCAATGGCAAGGAAATTGCTGTCAAGAGCCTCAAATCCACCGGAGGCCAAGGAGACAGAGAGTTCCAAGCTGAGGTTGACATTATCAGCCGTGTCCACCATCGCCACCTCGTCTCACTTGTCGGCTATTGCTTGTCTGAAGCCAAAAAGCTTCTCGTCTATGAGTTTGTGCCTAACAAGACCCTTGAATACCACCTTCATGGTTTCTACACTTTATCTCATTTTCCTTTCTTAATTTCTTTTACTACAAGTGATTTTGAAGAAATTTATTTAAACTCACTGTATATATACAAATTAAATTATTTAGTCCTCTTCTTAGTTACTAGAAACTTAATCAGTTACTATTTGTCTTTTCAGGAAAGGGTCGACCTGTCATGGATTGGGGTACCAGGCTCAAAATTGCGATTGGATCCGCCAAAGGACTTGCTTATTTACACGAGGATTGTAAGTCATATAAACAGGCTTATCTTCTCATAAATAATCAGTACGAAAATTTTTTTTCGTTAGTTGATTAGCGATGAAATCAACGTTAATAACTTGTGATCTCGAACATTAACTAGGTCACCCTCGTATCATTCACCGAGACATAAAGGGTGCAAACATTCTACTTGAAAACAACTTCGATGCCAAAGTACGTATATCGGTCGAATTTCAAAATCTAAAATTGTCCCCTGATTCTTCTGGATACTTAATTAACAATATTGTATTCGTTCAGGTGGCAGATTTTGGGTTGGCAAAGTTTAGTCAGGACACCAACACTCATGTTTCTACTCGTGTAATGGGAACATTCGGGTAAGAAATTAAACTGTAAACAAACCTATATATGAATGTTTATTACAATTTTGAAGCAATGAATGTGAATTTGGTGTAATGAGTTTGTTTATTTGAATTAATTCAGGTATATGGCTCCTGAGTATGCATCAAGTGGTAAGCTAACTGACAAATCTGACGTCTTCTCCTTCGGTATTATGCTTTTGGAGCTCATAACAGGTCGTCGGCCGGTGGATCACACCGGGGAAGATGAAGATACTTTGGTTGACTGGGTAAGTATACCAATTCCCCCACAAATTTAGAAAAAGAAAATTCACGTTTCAAACATTAATTCTTTCAGTTTATGAATGTTTCCCCCTCAAATAACTAATTAATGTTTACTTGTTCTATATGCACATGAACAGGCTAGACCACTTTGTACAAAGGCAATGGAAAATGGAAGTTTTGAAGGACTAGTGGATCCACGTTTAGAGGGTAAATATAACAAGTTCCAAATGGCTTCTATGGTGTCTTGTGCTGCTGCTTGCATTAGGCACTCAGCAAAGAGTCGCCCAAGAATGAGTCAGGTAGCACTCTAGCACTAAAAATACCTCAAAACTGCATATAAGTTATGTCCCAAACCGTGCTGAATTAATTTTAAATTGTGTTGTTTAATTTGAATCATGAGTAATTTGTATGGTGATAAATTTGAATACAATGAATGAATAGATTGTACGAGTACTGGAGGGTGATGTGACAGTAGATGTCCTTAATCTAGATGGGGTGAAAGCTGGGCCAAATGCAGTCCGGAGCAGCACAAGCGGCGAGTATGATGGGGACTTATACGGTGCTAACATGATGAAGTACAGGAAGAAACCAGCAGCAGATAGCAGCATGGTTAGCAGTGAGTATGGTGCAACCAGTGAATATGGCCTTAACCCTTCCGTCTCAAGCAGTGACCAATCTACTGAATATGCCAACAAGCCATGGAGAAATTATTAAGTGTTATTAATTCTTTTCTATAAATTACAACACTTATTGAATACGGTTCGGTTGGGACCATGAAAATCTGGTAGCATAGAACTACCTAATAATTTCAGGTAAAGGAGGCTGGATGCACACACCTTGAGAAACCAGAACTTGCATTGCGTTGCATGTGACCAGGGATTAAGAAAGTAACAGCTGATCTCATCTAGCCAGACATTTTTAATCAAGACCATGGCTGTTGCTGCTTGTTATATCATTATAACAATGCAAGAGGGAATAAAGAAATTAAAGATACCATTCTTTTTATGACTTTTTGTGATTAATTCATTCATTAGAATAACTCCCATGATGCACATAGGTTGTGAATATTGATTGGACAGAGGAAGGAGAAAGCACGAGTTGTAACATTCATTTCTAACTAGAGGAAGTTCCTGTGTAAATCTTGTGCATAATAATAAAGATGAAAAGGTTGGAGGTGCGTGCATATATGTTTATATCAACAATCTTTATTGTCTCTATTGGTTCATTATCCAGAAGTATCTTTCATAAGCACGTTTCTTCGTTGAAAGTTACCATAACTAATTTATAAGTAATTGGAAAATCTTGAGGGTCATGCTTCGAGAGAATCGAGCATCTGATATTTTGTCAGGAGTAATACTTATTGTTCATATAGTTAGCATTTTTTTTTTTGAAAATTGAATATGAAATTATAAATACCTCACGCCATTTGTGTCAAAGTCATACATTTCTTTTTCAATCTATAACTTTTCCTTTTACCGACAAAACTCATCTATTCTATCGTGTGACCTTTATCAATACCTATTATAAAGGGGATATAAAAATGTGTAATCACTTTTGGTTTCTACTTTTAATGGATCATTATACCTTTCAAATATAAAAAAAATAAAAAGAAAACTTATATTTTCTTTGAATAAATACAAACAACCTTCTAATATTGTGTCTGTATATAATTATTAGAGGCACGAAGTGCCTCGACGCCTCTAGTATTAATAATTTTATTTCTCTAGTTTACATTACTGGATTATTATATGTATATTGTATCTATTGATTTTCCTTTATACATGTGTAGTATGATACATTTAATTACAAGAAAATGAAGATTTAAAATAATGTTGTTTACTAAAAGAAATTCAATCATTTATAACATAGTTAATGTATATTTATTTTTTTATAATATTTTAAACTTATTCTTAATATTATTATACTATATTTATTGTTTGAGATTTAGTTTATACAATCAATTAAATATAAGACCCTACTTTTGGGAATAAGGAAGTTATTTCATTTTTCACTCTATTAATTTATTTAATTTTGTTTGATATTTTTAATAAATAAAAAAAATTATTTTTATTTTCATTTTATGATATAAGTAATCTTTATTTTTGACATATTTATCTAAACTTCTTATTTTAAAACAATTAACTTTTTATTTTATTAGAAGTAATTTCTACATGTTGTAAAAAAATAATTTCTTTCTATTTCTTAAAAATCACTTTTTTATAATTTTTTTTAAGTTTAAACAAATTAGTCTATTATTAGAGTAGAATTTTTAAATAATATTTCTAAAAAAATTATTTTCAATTTAATTATAAAAAAATAATATAAACATATTAAGCCAATAGGTAACTTGAGATTGGAAGACAATTGGACTTTCTTAGTATTTAGCCAATAGGTAACTTGGTACTGTGTTCTGGATTAGAAGACAAGTGTACTTTTTCAATATCTAAGTCAAAAGGTAAAATGGTAGTCCCTTCACCCACCTACAATCAAGACTAGAGAATAAGTGTATCCTTTAGTATTTAGTCGAGAGGTAACATGATAATTTCGTATACCAATCAAATGAATTGAGACTCGAGACTATTTCTTCTACACTGGGTCGAGCTTATCAACACCTAAATGGAGTTGGTAAAACTTCGATAAACACTCACATCTAGCACAAAATTCAAATATTAATAATAACCATGGTAGAATAACAAAATATGACTTTAATAATATTTTCTATAAAATTCCAAAACATCATAAATGTATAATAGTTAGATATAAATTCCTCATGTTATGACAAACGAGAAATAATACACACTTGAATTATTATTAAGTGCATAAAACAATTAAAATATAATTATTCTAACTTAATTAATAACTTAATCTTAAATAATACTTGGAGGTGGTAAGTTTGTTATTTAATAATAACTATCTTAAAAGTAATATATACAAGTGATTTTTTTTATGGAATGTATAAGTTTTACACTAAATCACTAAACTCTAAAAATATCACTTAATAACTATTATTTAATCTTAAAATAAGTGAATCTCTAAAAAATAAAATAATTAAATAATATTTAATGTGAAATTAAAGAAAAACGTATTCAACAAAAAAAATATATACCTTAGCAATTATATTGTTAACACTTATTACGAAGAAGGTAGGTTATGTACCAATAACATATTTATAAAAATAAAAAATAAAAAAATTGAATGAATATATTGAAGGATCTGCGTACAGAAATTGGAAATAAAAATAAAATAAAAAATAAAAAATATTAATTGGAAGCTGAAAATGTAATGATTGTTGGTAACTGGATCTGCATCCTCGTGCGTTTTAGAGAGGAATTTCATTCGTCTTCTTGGTTAGCACTGCTTCATTCATAAACTCGAGTGGTGCATTCGCAGACACACGGATCTCACACATTCACCGCTCATGGCTCAACCGCTTGTGAAGAAGGACGATGACCGCGACGACGAAGGTGCACTTCTTTTCTTCTCCTTTCGTAATTCGATCCGCTTTCTTTCTTATTCGCGCTTTGCGTTTTCCTTTCTATTCATTGCCACTGCTCGGTCAATCTCTTTCGCTTCCAGATCCGCGTTTCATTTCCATTTCCAAATGCTATAGTAGGGTTCGCCTACTTAGATATCTCAATTCTCAACATCGTTGGATTGAATCTCATGTTTCTCCTTTCTCGTTTCGATTCCTTATCCTTTGTGAATACTTGAATCGATCTCTCCTGACATAATTCGCAATGCAGATCGTGAAATAAGTTTCCTGTCATTAGTTGATAGTTTTAGCTCTTTGATAGGTTTTTCTTTTTTATTTGATGAGTCAGGGTGATGCATTGTGATGATTCCTACTTATTAGTATTGATGTAATTACGAGTTAATTGTACATTGTGATGTGGTTTTGGTTGTTGAGCAGCTGAGTATTCCCCCTTTCTGGGAATTGAAAAGGGGTCTGTGCTTCAGGAGGCCAGGGTTTTTAATGACCCTCAACTAGATGCTAGGAGATGTTCACAGGTTTGTGTCGTAAACTAGAGGATGTTTATGTTTTCATCTAGTTTCAGTGGTTGAATTCTGCTTCTGCTTGTTTTGTTATCTTGTTTCCAGGTTATTACAAAACTCTTATACCTACTGAATCAGGGAGAGACGTTTACAAAGGTATGGAATGATATCCATCACCATGCTTATTTGTGGAATTATGTTAGAGACGCCTCTTAATAATTTTATTTTGTTAGGTTGAAGCCACAGAAGTTTTCTTTGCCGTGACTAAGCTTTTTCAGTCTAAAGATATGGGATTAAGGAGAATGGTCTACCTGATGATAAAGGAGATCTCTCCCTCTGCAGACGAGGTTTTGTGCTCTTATGCAAATGTTTCTTTTTTCATTAGATTCTTGGGTGTGGTCTATGATCTGGGTTACTAACTTAGATTATGAATGTTCTATCTCATTAATTTTTAAATAGGTTATCATCGTCACAAGCTCTCTCATGAAGGACATGAATAGCAAGATTGATATGTATAGGGCAAATGCCATTCGAGTGCTTTGTCGTATAACTGATGGAACCCTCCTTGCACAAATTGAGCGGTATTTGAAACAAGCAATTGTAGATAAAAATCCAGTTGTTGCAAGTGCTGCTCTAATTAGTGGCATTCATCTACTCCAGGTAATACTCATACTAATTTCTTTTTGTAATTCTATATATCCTCATATCCATGCATGCTGCTTGCTTACTCGAGTTCCCATTTACAGACGAATCCTGAAATTGTAAAAAGATGGAGCAATGAGGTTCAGGAAGCTGTTCAATCAAGAGCAGCCCTTGTACAATTTCATGCACTGGCTTTGCTACATCAGGTATGCTTCCAGAATCATTTGGCTCTGTAGAGTATTTTGGTGTATTAAAGCACCTCAGAAATTTGTCATCATTCTTGGGTCCTTTAGTGTATCAAGGTTTGCGTGCTGGCTTGTATCTTTCTACTGCTGGTGCATTTTCTTGAATAGTCACTACACTTCAAGGCTTATCACAGCTGAACATCATGAATAAGCTTCTCTTCATTCTTTCCAAAACAACTTCCAGCAATTAAGTACATTTCTTTCAGATACGTGAGTGTTGAATTTGACTATACGACAAGAAAACAAAACTTCTTAAACTTCACCCGAAGAAGTTAATATTTCTTTGTTTGGTCCCTGGTCCATGTTATGTTACCATACTTTCTTTTATGGCTAATTTTATTTAGCATATCATAGTTATACTTCTAGCTTCAACTTCAGCATCAATTTAGAAGTGGTTGCTTCTTATGGTACAGTGAAAAGTTTTCAAGGTAGAGTATCTGTCTAGATATCTGTTTATATGGTTCTTCAAGTTTTTCAAGTTTTGGATGCTTTGAACCACATGCTGATAAATAAGTAGAAAGTTGCCTGAATTGATCATATACTGCTGTAAAGTTTTGCACTATCTGAACCTTTACATGTCTAATGTAATTATCTTGTATAATTACAGTTCAAGCTGGACCATGATGGAAAATTCTATTAATTATTTTCTATTCCTTTAAAGTCATATAATTTTTTTATGGCACGTCATTTTAATTAATGTTGCCTTCTTGGAAGCCTACTTCCTTATCATACAAAATACAAGTATAAATTCTAAAGAGAGTTAGTGGTACATGGTGACTTGAACCATTGCAGATTCGACAGAATGATCGGCTAGCAGTTAGCAAGCTGGTTACCAGCTTGACAAGGGGAAGTGTTCGCTCACCTTTAGCACAGTGCCTTTTGATCCGTTACACAAGTCAGGTGTGTTTCCTTTCACGTGTAATTTAGTACTGGGATGATATTTATTTTCTTATATTTATCTTCCACCATATATGTAGGTTATTCGTGAATCGGGCAATAATACACAGTCAGGGGAACGCCCCTTTTATGACTATCTCGAGAGTTGCCTTCGCCACAAGTCGGAGATGGTGATTTTTGAAGCGGCCAGGGCAATAACAGAGCTCAATGGTGTAACAAGCCGAGAATTAACTCCAGCAATTACTGTTCTACAGCTATTCTTAAGTTCTTCTAAACCAGTCTTAAGATTTGCTGCTGTCCGCACCTTGAACAAGGTAAGCCTGCTTTAATTACTCAAACATCACAAAAGTAATTTTTATGCTGTCATAGAATTTGAAAAAGGATATTTAACATGGCTCCTGAGCCTCCCTGTCCATGGAACGAGTATTTTGCTTTTTCCCTTTTATGATATGGAAAATCAAGATTTTCAGTGTTCATAACTATTCTGATGAGATTTATCATGGTCCAATTTGGCAGGGTTTTTAACCATTAAGTGTGACTTTGAAACTTTGCAGGTGGCAATGACACACCCAATGGCAGTCACCAACTGCAACATTGATATGGAAAGTTTAATCTCTGACCAGAACAGAAGTATTGCTACGCTTGCTATTACTACACTTCTGAAGACAGGAAATGAATCGAGTGTGGATCGTCTTATGAAGCAGATTACAAATTTCATGTCTGATATTGCTGATGAGTTCAAAATTGTTGTTGTTGAAGCAATAAGATCATTGTGCCTGAAGTTTCCTTTAAAATATCGATCTCTGTACGTGTCCCTGAATAGTGTTTTTGATTCCCCATACGCCTTATTTATGTCCTAAATGAATGTTCTAAGCTAATGGTTTGTATTCTGCTATTATTTTCAGGATGAACTTCCTGAGTAATATTCTTAGGGAAGAAGGTGGTTTTGATTACAAGAAGGCAATTGTAGATTCAATTGTGATTCTCATTAGAGATATCCCTGATGCAAAAGAAGCTGGCTTGCTTCATCTTTGTGAGTTCATTGAAGATTGCGAGTTCACATATTTGTCCACACAGGTGTTACTTTTGGCTCGTACTTCATTATTCACAGTTTGTGCATTTCTTTTTTTTTCTGGAATTCGACTTTTTGTTGTTAACCATTTTGTTCCCTTGTACAGATACTTCACTTCCTGGGAATTGAAGGACCAAAGACATCAGACCCAAGCAAATATATTCGCTATGTTTATAATAGAGTACACCTTGAGAATGCAGTTGTTAGGGCCAGTGCTGTGAGCACACTGGCAAAATTTGGCGCTGCAGTTGATGCATTAAAGGTGTTACTTGATTTTGTTGTTTTGTTGGCAGTGATTTTCTCTAAATATTTCATAATATTTTTTGGGGATATTTGGTGCTGACTTAACTTAAAATCTCATACTTTAATCTTTCAGCCCCGCATATTTGTTCTGCTAAGGCGATGCCTATTTGACAGTGATGATGAGGTGAATTTCTTTACCTTGTTTTATGTGGCATTTCTATAATTACGTGGTTTGAGTTTGAGATACGTTAGTTATATGGGTTTCTTGTACATCGTATTTAGTATTTGTTGCTCATACATGTGAGCATAAAATTTAAATTTTTGAATTGTTTAAATCTTTCAAATATATGCATGTTTGTCCACAAAACTAAAATATTCATATTAGATACTCAAAATTTCAAAATTATGAATGACATCCCCTGTTTGGTACTCAGCCAATTATCAGCATTTACTAAGCTAAAATAGTCTGAATAGGTTGATTACTGTATCAACAGTTAGTAATAGTCAATTAGATTATTAGAACAGACTGGACAGTGGACATAATAAAGAGTAGGTTTTAGACTTCCTTGGGGAGGGAGAGAACCAGGTGTCTCAAATATGTGGGAATCATAAAGACAATTCCATGGTTCTGACAGTTCTGTATCACTTTGATACTGATCAAGGCTGTTTATGCAATAAAATCTAGCTGTTTATCACTTCATTCTATTTCTGGTCCAGATTGACCACCCCACCTCCCAAAAGGGAGCTTTTTAAGTTCTGAATATTTTTAAAATTGTAACTGCTTTGATACATATCTGGCATTTTAATTTCTTTGTAGGTTCGGGATAGGGCAACACTTTACCTGAACACAATTGGAGGTGATGGTTCAGTTGTTGAGACTGATAAAGATGTAAAGGACTTCTTGTTTGGGCCATTTGATATCCCACTCGTCAATCTGGAGACTAGTTTGAAAAATTATGTAAGTCCTCAGCATCATTCTTGCTTATCGATGGCAATAGTATATCATCTCGTGTTTAATATGAATGTAGGACCCTTCAGAAGAAGCTTTTGATATTAAAGCTGTGTCCAAAGAGGTCAAGTCCCAGCCACTTGCAGAAAAGAAAGCCACTGGTAAAAAGCCAACTGGTTTGGGTGCTCCTCCAATTGGTCCCCCATCAACTGTAGATGCCTATGAGAGGATGCTTTCAGCCATTCCAGAGTGTGCAAACTTTGGGAAGCTTTTTAAGGTTCTTTCACTTGATTCTTCTTCCGCAATTCTATATTTTTATGTTTTTCTTTCTATATTTAATGTGGTATGTATTTTGATGTTGCATTTTCACCAGTCCTCAGCACCTGTGGAGCTTACTGAAGCTGAGACAGAATATGCAGTTAATGTCGTTAAACACATTTTTGATAGGCATGTTGTGTTCCAGTACAACTGCACAAACACGATACCGGAGCAATTATTGGAAGATGTATGACTATTATAGAAGCTTCAAAATTTCATTAAATAATCCAATTCCAGGTCTTTGTAATTGTTTTTCCCTATTACAGGTTGTTGTGATTGTGGATGCTTCAGAAGCAGATGAATTCTCAGTTTTGTTCTCCAAGCCTCTCAGGTCTCTTCCTTATGATTCACCTGGACAGACTTTTGTGGCATTTGAGAAGCCTGAGGGAGTGCCAACTTTTGGAAAATTTTCTAACATCCTGAAATTTATTGTTAAAGAGGTATTGTCCTCTTTATTTTGTGAAGATTTCTAGTTTTTTTATTATTAATTTATTATTATTATTATTATTTGACATCATGATTTATGTGTATATTTCAATCATGAAGCTTGTTTTTATTTTTCTCCTTTTAGGGAATTTGTGGAGAATAACCTATTATAATTTTGTACAAATCTCATCTCTACATAAACTGGATCCTCTTCAGGTTGACCCAACCACTGGCGAGGCTGAAGATGATGGTGTTGAAGATGAATACCAGTTGGAGGATCTGGAGGTTGTTGCAGCAGATTATGTGTTGAAAGTGGGGGTGTCTAATTTCAGGAATGCATGGGAAAGCTTGGGCCCTGATTGTGAGCGAGTGGATGAGTATGGGCTTGGTCCTAGAGAGAGCTTGGCTGAAGCTGTATATACTGTTATCAACCTACTTGGCTTGCAGCCCTGTGAGGTGAGTCGATGACGTCAATTACTGCTTTGATAACTCTATTTAGACCACTTTATTTAATTTGTGTATCTTTGCATGTGTGTTGCGTACAGTGGTTGCACGAAGTGTTTTACACAAACGTTTTTAACCTATGACCTCCTGTTAATTTCGTGAAGCCCTTCCCACTATCCCCATTAGTGCCTAATTTTATTAAACTGATTATGAGAAAGCAAGGTGATCATACAATTTTTACTGTAACATAGTGTTACTATAGTTTGATTGTTCTTGTTAGATGCTTTAACATTATACTTGTTGCAAATTCGTTTTCCATGTGGGATTTAGAGGATAAACTGAAAATTGGCATTCTCATATATAAATTGATGTATAAAATTCATAAAAGATGTAAAGACAGTTGGTGATATAAAGACTTAAATGTTCGAACCAAGCCTAGTTCCTTAGAAGGATTTGAAGTTGAACTTCACAGGAAGCCCATTCATGCCCGTAAAATGCCATTTCAGCAGCATGCTTGTCTGCACACAAAGTTAGAAGATATTCTTAGGCGCTTTGTAGTAAGAGACTTTTTACTTCATGGCACATAAAGATTAAGCCATTGTGTGCTTGTTTGATATTCTAACAAAGATGCTAATGCAATTGGTGAGTATAAGTATATAGACTTTATAGTGTCACTCAGCCATGTTCATTTGAAAGATTTGAAAGTTAACTTAGAGACACAGCCAAACTCCCGATATCAAGGTGGTACATGCATGCATGTAGACTTGACGCTATTGTATGCGCAGAGAACCTAAATTAGAAACGATTCATAGGTGCTTCTATTACTCCATGGCACTAGAATCTCACCTCATCTAGACACTTGGCATGTAGATTCACCATGGGAAGGTGACATTTTTATAATTTTGATTTGCTGATCATGTGCAGGGCACAGAGGAGGTTCCACCCAATTCAAGATCACACCAATGCTTATTGTCAGGTGTGTTCATAGGGAATGTAAAGGTGCTTGTACGGTTGTCTTTTGGACTTGATGGTCCAAAGGATGTTGCAATGAAACTGGCAGTCAGATCGGAGGATGAAACTGTGAACGATGCCATTCATGAGATTGTGGCAAGCGGCTAGTCCAGTGAGTCAATAAATATTGACTTAATTCAATTCAACCCCTTTTTTGGTTAATGAGATTGGAGTTAAGCAGGCATATAGATTGACGTTTGTAAAGAATTTCAAAATTGTAATTGTTTGTCCTTCACTCACTGCATTCTTGTTAGACTAGCAACGATCACTTCGGGCCTATTGCAGTACACTTCACCATAATTATACTTCATTTTTTTCCTTGTAGTGAATGTAAGATGAATTTTGAGGATTTACCTTAATCAATGTTTGTGTCCTCAATGAATTGAATATTTGTTGAACAGTAATTGTTTAGTACAGAAGACATGTTTTATGACCCGGTCGAGATTTACGCTTGTGCATGATTATGTTTGATTCAGTTTTGTTTTTTCCTTAAAAGATATTTTAAAATTAAAGTTCAAAATAATAATCCTATAAGTAGAAGTTTGGCAGTGTTAGTTTAAAACTTATTTTAAATTTATTCCTACACTATAAATTAAAATTCTTAATTTAGAGTGAAGTTTTCATTTTCTTTACTCTCTAAATTGACTAGTTAGATTGGGGGTGTTATGAAACTGTATGCTAAAATATATAAGGAAAAATTTTCATGAACGTCATCTTAATTACCAAATGAAGTATCTCACGTCTTTAATCATTTAGAATATATTTTATTCATAATTTTTATAAAATTTTAAGAGCAATACTAGATTTTATAGAAAGATGTATTTTTCGTAATGCAATAATGGTTTAGTTCGTATATTTAAAATAAAGGAGTTTTTTCCACCATTTTTTTATGGAATTACCAGATATTAGAGAAATAGAATATTTCGTTTAATACCCATCAATTAGTTAAATCCATATACTTCCCATTTGTGTTTTCTTCTATTTTAATATCACATTATTACATTTTTATTTATGATGCCAAATCATGTTCAATTCTAATTTGACCGGATTGATCCTCATATCATAAAGTGTCTTTCACCAATTTTAGGGTTTAAACCAATTCAACCACTTCGCTAATAAAACAAAAACATTCAGTTTTAACAAACTAAAGTGGAGAGTTGAAGCATTTTTACCGTAATTGTTGATGACAGACTGGACACGACATGAATGTCAGTACTCGGGATATCGCACTTTGAATTGATTGTTTAGTTAGGGGGAAACTATTTTCTTCATTTCCTTTTTACTCCATTTATTCTATTTCTCAAGTTTTTGAAAGAAACGAAGATGAAACATATTTTAGAGTAACTGTTATTTTCTTAATAACTTAGCAATAGAAAAAAAAAATAGAAAAAAATAATAGATGATATTTTCTCGAAGTTAGGTCTTGGTTTTTCACGTTAGATTCGGCTTCTTCTTATATGTGATAGGGTATTATTTTCGATAGTAAAATATATTGTTTTCAAGATAAAAAAGATTACAAAAATAGTCGTAATAAAAATTAAACCTAGATCTCCATGTTTCTAACTACCTCAATCTCTCTCATCCAACTACTAAACTAACTCTAGTGATTTTTCAATAGTAAAGTATACCTATAACTGTTGTTAAAAAAAATCAATGGTTGATATTCTCTACATATAAATTAAATTAATTACCTTAAACGAGCAATCCTAGAAATTTCTCAACTTCTTATTCTTTTTATTTTTATTTCTAAATTAAATTTCAATAATTTTTAAATGAAATTATCAATTTTTAAAATAATCTTGTAACACAATATAAAATATAATTAAATTTAAAAAATATTTATTAACTCGATAATCTCCATCTGTCTGTGACTCCATTGATTCTTCACCGCTGGTGAAGTATGTCTTACCAAGTTGTAATGTTTTCAAATAAAATTGAGACAGTTTAAGGTACAGGTATGGAAGCGGTGAGTACAATGGAAAAACTACAGATCACACACACGAACCAATGGATACGGGATTAACAAATCGCCGCACTAGTCCCATTCTTAAAACCTTTGCCTTCCAATTTTTCTTCACATTCACCATCGAAAGCATCGCTATTGGGTTGTTTGTTGTGAACCACGATATCACGAAAGCAGAGGCATAGACAAAGGTCAAAATACAAGTCTTTGCTCCTCTTAATGGCTCACATCACTCTCCTATACCCTCCAAATGCCCATATCTGCAAGAAGCAAATAATCAGTCGAGCAAACACCTAGACTTTCTAAGTGAAAACACCATAGCCGATCAAGTCAACCAGTAAGTTCCACATAAATTAGTACCCCTGGATGCAGTTGGTACAATATCCACAGATTATCAATGCTAGTGTCATGACAATCCTAGTGAAAATGTTTTATTAATGTCGCAAATTAAGCAACCATTACTAGTGGATAAATGACAAGGAAAACAAGATGATGAAAAATGTGATTCCAACACAAGATAATGGTCTTGCTCACCGAGGATTTTACCATTGCCTTTGAATAAATCTGAAAGCATGATAGTTTGAACTTCAACTCAATATATGTTTTCTATAAGCTCCTATGTGATATGTCAATTTATTGCATTTTTTGGCTTAAATCCTAATTCTTTCTAAGTTTTAACCTTATAAAAAAATGAATGCTTATAAACCATCAAGCTTCAAGACAAATATAATTATCCTAGTGACTTAAAAGAAAATGAAAAAAAAAAAAAAACCAACATACAAGCTAACTTCCAAAATTATAACCGATAAGATTCTAAATCAGGCCAAAATGCATGCTCACCTTTAAGTTTGTATCCCAACTTCCTGTACACAAGGCACTTCCATCAGCTGACAAACCTAAACAGCTGATCCTGCCCTCATGAGTGTTTTGAAGAGATCCTAAATCCAAGACCACCTGCAGTAAAACGAAGAAGCAGATATAGTTAGTCGTACTGCATGTTTGGATATGATTTGTCACAAAAGTTACACTAGATACAAGTGCAAGAGCAAGTTAAAATGAAGCGACAGCAATGTCAAAAAAGATCAAGTTATGATGAAATGATAACAGAGGGAATTGAAATTTGTTATAGGTCGGTTCTATGTGCATGTATGAAAGATCAAGTTATGATGAAATGATAACAGAGGGAATTGAAAATTGTTTTAGGTCAGTTCTATGTGCATGTATGTATACGCGTGTGAACAAGCACATGTTAATCTAATGCCAGTCTGCACAATTCATGTTAATCTATGTTAGAACTCTCTTTGTCAACTACCCTTGCCTTTTTTCAAAAATAGAAAATCCTCAATCAATCACTTCAAACTCTTTTTACTGGCCCGCAAAGCAAGTCATGTATCATGTAATGTCTTTAGACAAAGTACCCAAACGTCTCAAAACCAGAAGATCATTTGCCTATCATGGTTTTGCAAAGTAGAGTAGACCCACAACCACTCTTATGAACCTAATTTATTGGAATTAATGTAACCAAATAAGAATTTCAGAAAGTTATACGAATACACAAGATAAACAACTTGAGAACCGATCCTGGTTTTACAAAGTAGAGTAGACCCAGAACCACTCTTTCTACACAAAGTCACCACAGCTGAAATACTGAAACATATTGAACAAGAAACAAAGTGAAACCAAAACTCGTCCCAAATCATATGTTTAGTAAAATCAAATTAACCAATTTATAATCCAGAATTAAAGACGGTCTTTGTAAAAAATTTCCCCCATACAAGGCAATTCCTCACTACTACTACTACCCAAAACATATTTCTTTTGTTATGAAAGTGAAATAATTCACACTAAAGATAAGCAATTGTTATGTAGTATATGTTTTGTTAAAAAGCTATGCTGAATTTGATGGTACAGGGCAGTGAGCAGAAAGAAAGCACCCTACAGTTGTTTTGCAACATTACAATAAAGTACCAATTACCTTTGCCAACAAAGTGTCCCAAACATAGCAAGCACCATTTGTATATCCAGCAATAAGAAGTCTTCCAGATATGGAGAATGCAATGGAGGTCACATGTGCAGCTTCATTGTCACCATGTTGCTGATGATATACTTGTAGTTGGTGACCAGTCCTAATGTCAAACAATCTGCAAGTACCATCATCTGAGCCAGTTCCAAATCTATTTCCATCAGGAAAGAATTTGACAGAATTAACATCTCCCTCGTGCCCATGAAATGTCCGCACTGCTCGGCTTGCCACGCGAGTGTCCCACAATCGGGCAGTTGCATCACAAGAACCAGATACAAACATTCTAGAGTTGGATCCATTAATCGAAATGCTGAGGGTGGGCAAAGCAAAAAAAGGGTTTCTTAGAAAATATTTAACACCAAACAAATAACACTCGACTGAATCATGTTTTAGGGAACACTGCAATTAAATCAACTTAAAGTGCACATCATCCAACAGATTATGCTCTAAACTTGACAATACATTTTTTGGCAGAAGCTTGTTCTATATGCTATGGATCAACATTAACCAGCGTGTTAACCGTCATTCAGATTTCATAATCTTATCAGTAAGTGCAGAGATTCTAGTTTACACTTTAATTGGCATTTATGCAGTTGCTTTGCATCTTGAAGTTGAAGGGGCCAATAAGCTGTTCAAGAAACGAAAAACAACAAATATAGAACTTGTTTGGATTTGAGAGATCAGAGATTCTATACTAAAAATAATTCTTTATTTTCAGTAGAGAAGCTCTGATAAGCCTATATCCAAACAGACTAATAGAGTGAAATTAATCCAGTAATCTCCCACATACCTAAGCACATCAGCAGTATGACCAGACTGAAATTCACCACCAAAAACAGACGTTCTAAGGCCAGTAGTAATATCCCATAAAACACAAGTCTGATCACCGGAACCAGTGATCAAGTGAGTGTCTTCATCTGGAACATACTGGCAAGAGGAGACATAGCCTTTGTGTCCACTAAGCATGCGCGAAACGGCGAGATTCCCATCCCTATCAGTGGGGGAATTGAGATTGAAAATGGAGCAAACACTGTCGAGGCCCCCACACGCAACGGATTGACCCGTTGGTGAGAAGGCACAGGTCATGACCCACGCGCAAGGAAGCTTTATAGCGTGAGTTTTCTGGCTTGTTAGAGCATTCCACACTATCAAGCGCCCATCTTGGGATGCACTAACAATTCGATTCTTTTCAGAAGTCCAATCCAAGGAGTAAACCTGCGAAATTGAAATTGAAATTGAAATTGAAATTGAAATTGAAATTGAAATTGAAATGTGAATTAGAATATTATAGAAAGAGAAGAGACGGAAAAGGAATTGAATTGAAAAAGACCTTTCCGGTGTGGCCCTGAAGCGTTCTACAGCAAACGAGATCGGTGGGGCCAAAGGTGACAGGGGTTCTACCTTGAGAGGCGGCGTAGCCAGCAACTGCAAAGAGCGAGGGTTTTGCTTTGTAAGAGTGAATCTAATAATAAGAGAAAACGAAAATTGAAGAAGAGGAAGAACAAGTTACTATCTGTGTCGAGCAGTGAACGACGCCTCTGCTTCAAACGCTCCCTGAGATTGTTGACGGTTTCCGTGGCCGCCAAGTGACGCTCCTTGAGCTCCGTAACGGACATTATAGCTTTAGGTATTGCAAGTTGGATGAGGAATAAATAAGTAATAATCCTAATCCATGCATCGAAACTTAGGGCGAAGAAGAAGAATCCATGGTCATTGGTGATTGATGATTGGTGTGAAAGCCACGCACAGCCACAGCCACAGCCACAGCCACAGCCACAGACCACTGTTATTATTTACTGACGCCGCCGGGCCCGCTTTTTCCGTCTCTTGCTCTTTTATATACTCAAGTCAAGTTATAAATGGAATCTGTTTTTTTATTAGCGTTTACATTCAAATTCTTAATTTACATCACTTTTTAAGCGCAACTCTGTTGCTTACAAGTAATATGTTCTATTACATCACTGCTAAATTAGCTGTTTTATTTTATAGGTTGTGTAAATTTTAGTAGAGTTACTTAAACAACTCTACTAAAATTTAAGCAACTTATAAAATGAGACAGAACTGATTTAGCAGTGATATGACATAAGGAATTACTTATAACCAATTCTATTGCATATGCTCTAAGTCATTGTTATGAAAATAGACAATTTTATTATCTATAGACTATAATAATAATTATGATTCAATCAAAATGGAAAGTTAATTTTTATTAAAAACAATTATTAAGATAAACACTCTTCTTCAATTAAATTGAAGGTTTTTTTTTTTAATATTATAGTTTAATTATTTTTTTTAGTTTGTAAACTTACACCAGATTTTCTTTTTAGTTGAACTTTTATACAAACAATTTTATTTTTATATCATTCTCCTTTTTAACTTTGAACAGACGTTGTTTGTGAATAGTTGACATGTTTACAAAAATGTTGACCTAATTTTATTTGACCATTGACAATGTTGTAAATATGGTGATACTTTTATAGTTAAGGATGAAGCTTCTCAGTGAAGGTTTTGAACTATTTTTCATTTATTTTTTTATTGGTTGGAATCATTTAGTGTTGTTGTTGTTTAATCTTTTAAATATGTTATAAATGACTCAAATGATTACTTGAGATGAAATAATTTTTGTTTATTATTCACAATTGTTTGGGTTAACATTGTGACACTCTCTATCCTATATATTATAACAAATAAATAATATGAAACTAAAATACCTCATCTAACATAAATGAACTTAAAATTCATAAAAGTGGAGAGAATCACATTATTAACATAACTAAATTTAATTAAAATAACAAAATTATAAAAAAATTAAAACCAAATCTTTCAAATTTAATAACATGAAGCAAACTTCTAAATTAATCCTAACTACACATTAATGTCACATGTCTTATCATAACAACCCAACATAAAGTCCAAGACTCATCACCAACATTTTCAATATCCTGTTGATGATTACCAACAGGAAATATAAGAACAACAACAAAATAGTCAAACACAAACAAGACATACATATATACACAACATGGACAAATTGGTGACAATAACATATTTCACTCTTTCATGACATAATAATTAAATAACACATAACATTAAGATGCGTATGCAATGGACACAAGCTATATATTATTATACATGTGATACTAGTAAAAATATCATACATCACACTTATGCATTGTCACTAACAATACATGTAAAATAATATAGGAGTACATGTTGCATCTCACCCTCAATACCAATGTTTTAAAAATTGGATCGGACCGGCCGGTTAGACCAGTTGAACCAGGAACCGGTGGTCCAGCTGGTCCAAATCTTAAGTTGGATTGGTTATGCATTCAACCCGTTTCAAACTGGATTGAACCGGTCAATTTTCTGGTTCAACCAGTGAACTGGTGGGTCAAACCGGTTCAACAACAATTTTTTTAAGGGACCACAAACCACAAAAATAACAATAAGAATTGAATCTATTAATGAAAGAACAAAAAGTCATATTAAACATAAGAATGACTACTTGTTCTAATGTATTTGTTTATATGCAACTTAAATAACTTTTATAATATATTATTAATTTTAAATTATATATTTAATAATATAATATCTATATAAATATTACATATATTATTTTGTGATATCAATTGCAAGCATATTATATATGTACATATTATTTATATTTTTAATTTATATTAATATACGGTTTAACATGTAATTATTTTATTTATTTTTATACAAAATAAAAATAAATATAATTTTAAATAAGATGAAAATTGAAATTTAAAATAGGATATGAATTTATTAAAATTTATAAGTATAAAATATATTTAACATGAATATTTTTTTAAAAAAATTTAATAAAAACCGGGTCATGCGGTTCAATTAGAGACCTATCAGTTCAACCTTTGACTCACTAACCTAGTACCCTAACCGGTTTGATGACCAATCCGATTTTTAAAACTATGCTCAATACACTCTAACTAGAATACAAAGATTTGGTCGGGATAGCTAAGACACACAACATACATCCCATGCATACAATAGACAAGATTAGGACTTTCAAACCAAGTTATTTTCAAAGACTAACCCCCAAGCTTTTACTCAAGGCGTCTCCCTTAACGGTGTATTCCATATCACACACTTAAAAACATTTTTATACAATGATGTATGTTAAATAGACTCTATGCATAACATTTCACATAATCTTATTAATTCATATATCACACGTCGTATTATATTATAGCATGGCTAAGCCTTACTTTGACTTCTCATCTTATTAATTTTATTCTCCATGTCTCACAATACAATTTAAGATTTTTCATACATAGATTAAGGACAATAATAAATATATTATTTTTTGATAGTAGAGTTTTACTAAATATAGTTCATCCTTCTCAAAATGTATTATTTCTAATTGTGGCGGTTAAATAATTTATGAATGAGTAAGTTAAAAATAAATTATTAATATTACATAAAAAAGTGAAAACATAAATCATTTTAGGAAATTTTCAAATATTAAAGGTATACTCATTATTGAACAAAGGGAATAATTCTAATAAAAAAATCTTAAAATGTTCTTTCAATAGTATTACTATTGTTTAATATATTTAAAAGTGTTTTTAGTTACTTAAGTATCGTAATTGCATGATTTTAGTCACAAATTTTAATTAAACAATTTTTGTCCATCAAGCATTTTTGATCCTTTAATTTTTAATTAAGTAATTTTAGTTAGTTAAATATTGCAATTGTGTGATTTTAATTTTTTTCACTAAAAATCTAACAATTTTTTATGATATTATATTAACATAGTGACGATGTATTGGTATGTCTAATTAAATTTCTTCTAATATATTTATAGTTTGTAAATATATATTAATATATACTAATTTATCTTTAATAAAATTATTAATTTATCTATAAATATACTAATAATATTATTATTATTAATTTTCAATAATAATATAATATAAATATTATATATATATATATATTTTATTTATTTAATAATATATATATATATATATATATATATATATATATATATATATCACTAGATATATAAATAAAAGTTATAATATATATAATTTAAATAGATTAAGGATTAAAATTGGTTAATCAAAACCTTGAGAACTAGAATCATATAGTTATACTATTTGAGATAACTAAAACATAATTAAGTATATTTAATATAAAATATATTAAATAATATGATTTTTTTTTATTCTTTAAAATTACAATAATAACACTTAAAATTTGAATTCAAATTTAAAATCTTGCATATAATATTTTAATATCTTGTCATTAGGTCAACTCTATGATTCACACTATAATATGAATCTTACTTATTTTACAAGTTTTACATGAAGCTTTATTCCATAAAGATATATTAAAAGATGTTTGATACTTATACGGGTTGTAAAATCTCATTAGTGAATGTTTTAATATATCAATTGTGAAGTATTTAATATCTTTGTAAAATATTTTTAATCTCTTTAAGAATAAATATAAAATAGTTTTATTCTTTAAAACAAAAAATATTTTCATTACAGAATATTTTTTCTTAATTATAATTATTGGTATGCAATAGTGTCACTAAAATTATAACATAAAACCTATGCATATTATCTAAATTGAGCCTAATTATCCTCAATTATATTTACTAGAGACTAGCTTCTTTTGAAACACGCAGAAATGAGTTTAAATGTTTAGCAGAACTAGTCAGCTCTCCCCTGGATCCAGATTGTTGCATCAAAGCATCAGCAACCTAGCTAGCAGTCCTGTGTTCCTACACTATGTGTACACCACCATAACTAGGCAATTGCTTTCAGAAAATATTTATTATATTTTTCTAATAATAATACTATCAATTATATTTCATATCTAACTTAAAGGCTCGAATAATTCATAATTATATTCTAACTATTTAATAAATTTATTTTTTTTGGAAAAATTATAATAATTGATATGATAATATTTTACTTAAAATAGATATACTAGTCTAAATTACATTTTTGTCTTCTTATAATATTAAATCTGCAATTTAAGTTTCTCAATTTTGTAAAATTCATAATTTCTATCCTCTTATCAAATGTCCATTCATTAATTAGTAAAATGGTAATATTAGTCATAATCTGACATTAGTTGATAACATAATTATTAATATTTTATAATATTTATATTAAATTGTATTTTTAATTATTGTTTTTATTTCATTATTACTTCATTTTTATTATTTTTATAATATAAAAATGATAATTAAAGATAAATTTAAACTAAATATTATTAAATATTGATTGTCATGTTATATTCTTAGTTTGTTTTACATTTTTTTCTTCCATTATAATATTAAATTCGGAATTTAGCTTTCAGTTGCATTTGAAAATAAACCCTTTTTTTATGAATAAAAAAATGTATCATAAAAAACTACTAAATCCCTGCATCTCAAGATGCAACAACCTGCATGCTAGATATAAGATGAATCTCTGCACTGCACATATGATGACAAAATATATAGAACTCGAATCCAAAGCTTTTTCTGCCTGCATTTAATTTCTTATCTTCAAAGAGACAATTAATTGCTGGGCCCATCTCAATCAATAAAACAAGTGCCTCACCTACCTAATTCCACTATGCAAAAACAGTAACAAGTTTTACTTTATTTTGCAGAAGATGCAATTGACATTGTCTGATTTTAAATCTTCCTTTGTGAGGGAAGATGATCTTATTTCATCTTTGGCTGTATTCATAAGTTTCCATTTCCAAATGGACATTGGTTTTTTCCTTACACCGAGCAGAATCTGGATTATACATGATGAGCTTTCTATTGGCAAATTAAGCAAATAATATTTGAACAGATTTTAATGATCCTTTGTTTTCTGGGTCATATTCTTAGCAGTGTCTAAGTTGGTATCATAGAAATCAAGTGTTACAACCTACATTGTCAAGTATATTATTATTTCCTCCATCAGTATATCATTTGAACAAGAATCTTGCTTCTGAAATATACAAAAAAGCCAGATAAGTTTTTAACCCAAAATTGAGACAGAAAGGAAGGAAAACAAAATTTTTGCTTCTGAAATATACAAAAAAGCCAGATAAGTTTTTAACCCAAAATTGAGACAGAAAGGAAGGAAAACAAAATTTTAAAAAAGGTTCCGTTGCCGGGAATCGAACCCGGGTCTCCTGGGTGAAAGCCAGATATCCTAACCGCTGGACGACAACGGATCTTTGTGTGTCCTGTGGACAATAAAATTAATCAATATCATCGATATCCGTTTTCAACCTTTACCTTCCAATTTATTTTCATTACAAAATTCTAAAATCTCATGTCACAATATCACCGAGTTCGTTCCAGTCCTCCAGAATTAAGAAGTATAAATTGTTTAAATCTTAGTAATAGAAACACAATAGTTTATAATCAAAATAATGTTTTTAATTGTTTTTTAATTTTGACTAAAAAAAGAAAATATTTGGAGAAAGAGAAAAATAATTTAAAAAATAATGAATTTAAAAATTATTCTTTAATCAAATTACCGATTAGAAAACTCACAATACACACACACACAACATCTATTAAAAAATAAACAATTTTAGGAGAAAAAACTTGTTATATTCCAAATTAAAGCACTGTTAATCTTTTTAACAATAACTAACTGTAATATTACATAACTTATCACTAATAATAATAATAACCTTTTTGGCATTTCTATTCTTAACTATCCCTAGCTGATGAATTAATTACTTCTCAAAGTCCATACATAGCGTGACATTTAATTATTTAATCCTCTATATTATTTTAAGGGAGCATTTTTTCACATCTCCCATTATCGAGCATATAAGTGAGAATATTCATTCTCATATTTATCTAAAGATTATAAAAAGATATTTTTAAATAATTTTATTTTTAAGAAAGACTCGTTGTCATATTTATTAGTGTGTTTTTATTCCCAGAAAAACAGGTTAAAAAAATAAATTCCTGTAAAGTGGGACTGAAATTTATTATGAAAAGATCATATTCCTAGCTCGTGCCAACATAATATTGCGTATCAGAAAATAATAGGAGCATGTCATTTTCCTGTAGTAAATTAAAGAAACTGTTATACAGCGCATATGCTATGATTATTGAATAGACTTTGATCTAGCGCTGAAATAATCTGCTGAATCATAAAAGTGGGTGGCTTATGGATCATTGCAAAAAGAAATTCAAACCTCCTCCAAATATGCACTCACCACCCAATAATAGCTTTCTTTGATAAAAATCCACATCCAAAATGCAACCGAAATCGTCGTTTGTTTTAATTAAAATCAAGGTTTTAAAATTTTAATTATTAATATAAATGTTAAAAAAAATTAATAATAAATGTAATATAATACATACATTTTTGTGATTATAGCATATATTTATAGGAAAAAAATAACTTGAACTAAATATGTTTTTTATTCCTGAGAATGTAAGGAAAAAAATTAGATAATTAAATCTTAGTTAACCAAACATGTTTTTTTTAATATCTAAAAATGTCATTCTCATTGATACATTTTCGAGAATAGCATTCACCCAACTAAAATTACTTGAAACAAATGCCTCTAAATTATATAATCTATGTGGTTTATTGATCCTTAAATATTCATGTATCTTTTAAGAAATCACTTAGTGGAATTGGAGGTGGAGAAGGCCTTTATTTCAATGGGAATTGGAACAAATGGATCTATTAGTTTTTGAACTTTGTGATTTTCAGGTTCAAGAGTATACTCATAATTCTTGGAGATGGAAAGCTGATTCAAATGGCAAGTATTCTGTCAAGTTAGCTTATCATGTTATTGTCAATGATTCTCTTTTTGCTGAAATACCATTACACAAGTTTATTTGGTGCCGTTTGGTGAGGTCTCTTGTTTTATTTGAAGGGTATTGTTAGACAAATTCCCCTCAAAATTTAATCTTGTTAAGCGACATGTTCTTATTGATTCGGATAGTTCCTGTGTATGGTGTCAATATAGGATGGAGACTTCTTCACACCTATTCTTTGAGTGCTCTTTTGCATATCATGTTTGGATGCTTTCCTTGGAATGGTGTGGCTTCACTTCTGTGCTGTCCAATAGCTTCATTGCTTATTTTGATCAATTTCTTGGGTTGCCTCTTTGTCCATCCAAAATGATGTATAGATGGGTTGTGATCTTGTTGACTATAATTTGGAGTATTTGGCTAGTAAGAAATACTCTTATTTTTTTTTACAAGGTGCTATCTACTTTAGATGTACTTGAAATGGTAAAATTGCGCACTTGAAAATGGTTAAAAGCGAGAGATAATTCTTTTTTATACTCATTTTCTTCTTGGGCTGAGTCACATTTCGTATGCCTTAATTTTTATTAAGTGATTTTGATGGTGATTATTGTTATTTGGGTGTATGATTCGGACTTAACTGCACCAATGCTTTTAACAATGGTGATTGGTTTCACTTTGTAGTTGATAGTCTTTTTTTGGATTGCTAGTTTGGTTGTTCCACCTATTGGTGTAAGGTTTTTTATTGTATGATGATTGCAAACTGATTTTAGGAGGTATGTATTTATTGTGTTGTTTTCATTAAACACCTCTTGATGTCAGAAGTCCACTACTTACTTTAATTATGTTGTGTATATGGGTTGGAGTACCCCTTGTATTCATCTTATTTAATTCAATTTTGCTTATAAAAAAATGGTAAGAAAGGTTGGTATAAGGAGAGTTACTACAAATGGTTAAAGATGTTTAAGATAATTTTCATTTTCTGTGTGGATGTGAATTTGCTTACTTGGTGGAAACTTCCTTAAAGAGATATTTTGGTGTCCACCGGTAAAATTATTTACAGTTTAGACTTGGGCAACGTCATTGACACCTCAAGTATCTCCCCCATTCTATTATTTCTATCCAAAAATAAAAAATAAAAAAAGCAAGATATTTTTCTCATAATATTACAGCCACTGCATGCCCCACGGAACAACCCTCTACAACCCAGAATGAGCATATAATCACATTTGTAACTACGTGCATGTTTAGAATCAAGTTTGAAAACTAGATTCACCATCTCTGTCTCTACGTAAAAACGTGGAAGCTACTTAAAATTACTTTAAGTGGACGTGTAGTTTTTCATATTTGGCAAGAGTTTTCAAAAGCACTGTATACGGGCGAAAGAATGTTTTACCATTGATAAAATGGGAGGGATTAATTGGAATCGTAAATTGTGAATTGTGAATTGCCACACTAAAAAGTGGATATCATACACAAACCGGAATCGGCATGTCTCTAAAATTGAAAGGCTATAACTATAAGAGGGCAACATAGTCGTAGACGCCCTTATTCGATAATTTAATTCTAAATTCTATCCACAAAATTTATTAATTGACATTAATCTGAAGCCTCTTTCTCTTTCTTTCAGGTGCTCCCACCAGTGTAAACGCATGCATTGTAACCTACGAGAACGAGAAAATGGAGTTAGACCACCGACAGAATATATGTATTATACGTGCCATTGGTTAGAAACCAGAAAACAACGTCCATAAAGCACAAAGCTTATACAATTCAATTTCCAATCACGTTCCACCAAACAGACGCCACCTAAAAGATCAAAAGCTGTTGTCTTTTGATAGAGACCTAATATATAAAAGTAACCTTTTGGTAACTTGAGCATCACACGTTGGTGCCAGCTAAGACAATCTTATCTTTTCTCCCGATTCTATTCCTATCAAAGAATAGTGCTCTTTACTATTACGTTTGTTTTGTTTGTAATGGCTAGTTTTCATTTTGGATTAAGCATAAGGGACAGATTATTCTTGGACCTTTTTTATTACTATGATTGCATCATTGAAACAAATATTTACAAAGGGGGAAAACTGAAAAGGTGTGAAGAGAAGTTACTTGGGTTTTGGGATGTGAGCGTTGCTGTTTGAGAGAAATCACAGTTCCACTGATTTCTGCCAAAAGTTTGGTAGTATAGATTCATGGCAAATGCAGCATGGGATGCTACTGTGTTAGGCTCAAAGCACGCGCCTCCTGGTTGAATTGGCCTGCAATCTATGCCTTGGCTACATGCATAGTCAATATTGGACTGCAACTGATTATCAGAAACTCCAGCTTTGGGTACACACCATCCAGCAGTGTTCGGTGCTGGAGTAACCGGAGCTGTTGGACTAGTTGATGGAGTCTGTGGACACAAAAATAAATCTAGATGTTAGTCACACAGCAATGAATTTTTGACACTCAAATAAATAAAACTTCTTGTTAACACCCTTAATTTCTCTATGCCTCTATCTTCTTATTTCTCATCAATTATTTATTTCTCATCTCCTCCGGTGTAGACACCTCTCAGGTGTCCAAATGTCTTTTTACTTGCCAAAAATTATTCAACAGTCTATACCCGTGTCTTAAAGAATAGCAATTTATTGCTCACCTGCTGGCTAGACTTGGCTAAGCCAACATCGTATGACATGCTAAGATCGGTTTTGAACAGTCCAAATGCGCGTTCAGATCCCGGGCCTGGTTTTAGATTTTCATCATAGAGAGCGAAAATGTAAGTTTCCACAGACTTTCCAGGCATCAAAGGGCTTCCAACCAATGATCTAAGATGAGTAATGAGGTTGCCGTTATAAGCTTTTGCATTTTCAACACTAGGTCCTACTTCGTTGCTGTCCCCACGTGAGGGCCATCCTGTCTCAGCAACCACAATCTCCACGTCCTGGAACCCCATAGCACTCAAAGCAGAATGTACAGCATCAACCTGCCCAACATTCAAACCCAAATAAGAAGAAAGTTCAGTAAGGAGAATGCTATTATTTGAGTTCTTAACTCTCTTTTAGTGGTCCCTCATATAAGATTATAAAACATTCACTAATTTTCCCTCCAATATTACCAAGTTCAAACTCAACTTGAGTTCTTATCTTATTTTTATTGCATCCAATTTTATCTCCTTATTAACAAAAAAGAATTCCTATTTTAATTTGAAAAATTATTTTTTAATGTTCACACGACCTTAGTTGCTTATATAAGCAACTTCTATAACATTTAAAATTCATATAATAAACCAGACGAGATCATTAAAGGGTTTCCATTTGGATTTAAATGGCATTATATTTTGTTCACCTACCCAATTTTAAACTGAGAAATTGAGGCCAGCAAAGACTATATTCATATAGGGTAAATTAGATTTACGGATTATGGTAAAATCAAAGGGGCAATTGGACCAAATAGTAGTCTGTTGGGAGAACAAAGGTATTCCAGGCATTGGAATATTTTCTTCCTTTATATTCCATGAGATAAAAAAGAGTAGGGTTTACCTACCATACTCACTGTGACCCATTTTCTTTATGTATGGCAACAATTATTGGAAGTTTGGAGGGACTTGTTTCGTGACCACATTATGAGTAGCCAGCCTGTCTTCAATCAATGTGAGTGAGGGTATACACTATGAACTATGAAGCATCTACCCACAACAACAAACATAGTGATAAGAATAACTACACTTATTTTGCGCTATAACACTCGGGTCAATCCAGAATCCTCATCAAATCTTTCTTTGCTATCAGACCTATCAAGTAATCCATATTCCGTCCTATACTTACGCAAATCTATTATTGACAATTGCACATATATAGTACTACATCTACTTTCCAGTTTAACACGGAAAGTTCAAGTCAAGTCATCTAAACTTAAAAAAAAACATATTGCACGATAAAAAAGACTTTAATTTTTATACGTATTTTCAGTTTAATATTTAAACTTCAAGAATCAATATTCATCATCTGTTTAATAAATTATTTAAAGACATCCATACATTTCAATATTAATTTATGTACGCGCAACGGTTTAAAATTATTATTTTCATTAAAAGAAGCAAATAAGAAGCACTTTTTATATTTTCACCAAAAAAGAAGTAGGCAAAAGTGAAATTAGCATTAATAAGAACTATATATATATATATATTATTATAATGAGAAGGCTGAAAGACAAGATTAGCAATCCATTGGTTAGATTGAAGAGCAAGATTTTTAAATGATAAAAAGTATGTGACGCTATCAACCGCGAACAGTGTGTGGAATGTGGAAATTATAAAAAGAGAGGATGATGGTCTAGTTGACTCACACGTCAACTTTTTCCGTTAAAAAATATTCAAAAAGCGAAAAACAGTGACGACAACAGTGTTGAGAATGAGAACTGACCTGGGCATCGAACATGTTAGTGTAGAGCTTCCCGTTGCCCGAGTCGACCCGGCCCGAGTTGGGCTGGAAGAGGCAAAAGGCGAGCGTTTCGGGTCGCGGGTCGCTCTGGTAAGCGAAGAACGGGTACGGGTTGATGGTGAAGGGCGCTTTGTTATCTTTGAGAAGAGTGAGCAACTGCTTCAGCGTGTCTTGGAGCGCCGGGTTGAACAACCCGGACGACGGAGGATCCGACTGAGTCAACACGGCCATGGAGTGGACGGTGGAGACTCTGATCTTGCCGCCGAGGGAGGCCGCGTTCAGGGCATTTTGGAGATTTCGCATCGCCGGGACAAGCTGCGGGACGAGGCCTTCGTCTGCCAGGGTCAGAATCTCGTTGCCAACGGTGATCAGCGTGATTTTGCTGCCGGGGTAGTACGGCACCACGTTCGCGTTCACCCACTGAGTCGCCGCGTTCGGATCGGCGGCCAGGCTCGGAATGTCGCCGTTGGCCGCGCCGATCACGATTTCGATGCCGGAATTCGCGAGGGCCTTGATGATGGCGGGATCGGCGCCGTACAGGCGGAGTTTCCCGACGGTGGTGGACTTGAGGAGCTTGGCCGTGGCTTCCGGCGGCGGGAGGTTGTCGGCGACCTGGCCGTAGTTTACGCCGACGAAGGATTGTGAGTCTGCAAGAAGGAAGAAAACAAGTTAAAGATTGCTGATTGCTTGTCACGTAACGGAAACAGTTATGGTTGCACTTTTTTCTGGGAAAAGTAGGATTTCTTTTTTGTAGAAAGAAAGAAAGAAAGAAAGAAAAGGTAACAGTAAGAGTAAGAGTAAAAGTTACAGTTGGAAAAAGAGAGGGAAGCAACGAACGAACCAGCGAGGGAGAGGGCGATGGCCAATAGAGAAAGAGAGAGAAGAATTGAAGCCATTGCTTTGTGCTTAGTGAGAATTGCAGTTGGATGCTACGTTCTTAGTTTTTATAAAAGGGGACACCAAAAGCGACAAAAAAAAAAAAAGAAAAAAAAAGAGTGTGTATAAGTAGAGAGATGCGTGTAGTAGAATTGGAATTGGAATTGGAATTGTAACGGTAGAAAGACTTTATAGGTGTTCATAATTTGGGTTGTATGACGCGTTGTCCTTGTCAACAACGCCTCAGTTTCCTCCATTTTACCTTCTGCTTACAACAACACCTTCAAGCCTTCAATCTTCATAGTTATTAAGTTAACCACCCAATTCAAAATTTTGAACCACACATATATGGAAAACCCCGCTTTACAAATTTCTTGGTGCATTTAAGATTCACATTCACAAGCTACAAAGCCAAAATTCCTTCTAATGCTACAAATGACAAAATAAGTATACTTGTGGATCGGAAAAAACATGAATTAAGTTTAACTCAATGCTTTTCCAAACAAACACTTTCTTAATATCGTCCCACTATTTTATTTTATTTTAATTCTCAATATTGTCCAACTATAATATATACATTAAGAGTAGGTCTTTAATTTAATTTCATAATAAAGTTCGTTAATAGTTACTTGAAAGACTTTTTATGATGTTTAGGTTTCTAAATTTTAATTTTATTATATAAGTTGGTTCTACTTTTATATTTAGTTACTTGATTAATCAAAGGTTAAGTGTCAAGTTAATACTTCTTTTTTTTCGGTTAGTTTTTCTCCCTCTTAATCATTTAATATAAACTATAACATAAGGTTTTAATCTTTTTTAATTAATAACAAATATTTTGTCATGTTTAAATATTATGATTATGGATGTTCTAGTTGAAATGAAAAATAATTGTTAAATTTTTGGTAGCATTTCCCATATAACTGAAAGATTAACTTGTACAACTAAATTAAAATTTAATAACTCAAATTTTATAAATAAAAAAAATATTTCAAACACCTATCAGTCACATTTGACATCTCTTAAAAATCAAATAATCGACAATTATATACTGGCATCTCACTTCTTTGCATCTTTTTGACATTTGGAATAAATTTTTTAAAAAAAATTAAATTGGGATAAGTCGTATATTATGAAATTCGACTTTTATTTGAAAGAAGTCGTGTTTGAGAAACACGTCTTTTAGTTTCTTTTTATTTAACAAGAGTTGTGAATACCAAACACAATTTTTTTATATTTTTTATTTTAAAAATAGTAAGTCGTGATTTAAATTGAGATTATTTTTTTTTAGTCAAAATCATTTTTTTAAGAAAATAAGTGAGATTTCAAAAACAGGACTTCCCTTTTGTTTGATTTTTTTTTTTTTTAAAAAGTTAGAAATCGTGTTTGTAAAACACGACTTTTAAAAACTTACTTTAAAAATCGTGTTTCACAAACAGGACGTGCTAATTTGGTGATTTTTTAAAAAGTTATCCATTTTAGAATTTTTTTCGAAAAAATTACACCAAATAGATTAAAAAAAAAATCCACTTCTTTTTTCATCAACTTCTATTCCTTTCCTTCTCCTATTTCAATTTTTCTTCTTTTTTCTAACTAAGATATATAATTATTTTTCATCAAATCAATCTATTTTTAAGATTAAAGTAATAATTTTACTAGAGATTTCGTATTCAAAGTGAAATTAAACACTACATTCCATGATAACGAGTAAAAACAATTTTTTCATTTAAAATTAGAATTTATTTTACGTATACTGTTAGGAGGAGCTTTTTCATGTTTATTTATAAAAATATAAAAGTGAAAATATATATTTTTTAAATTGTTAGAATGTAGTATAAAAATATTTTTGATATTTTTTTTCTCTCGTGAAAGTTAGACTCACATTATTTAGACAAATTTTATGCCCATAATAAGGGCTGAAAAAGTGGGCAAATTCTACTATTCTAGCTTAGGAAACCGGCCTATATGGTCCACAATGGACAACGATTTATAACCCATGGATATATTAATTTTTTTTATTTATATGGCTAAAATATTTTCTCATTTTTTTTTATTTTATTTTCTCTTTCTATTTTTTTTTCTTTCTAATTTACCCTCTTCTTCCTTGTCAAGCAACCCTCTCAGCTTTGTTACTAGCCATGGTTGACAAAGTGATAAAAAAAAAAGTTATTTTTCTATCACAGTTGTAACTTTTATTTTATTTATTTATTATTTTAAACTTTAAATTTTTTTTGTAGTGATATTAGAATGAAATCAAATAGTACATTTTAATTTATTATTTCTGGTCTGGTGGCTAATCAAGTCAAATTAGATTGGATTACTTATTTAATCCATTAAAAACGAAAGTATCGCAAATCATACTTTAAACAGACTAGATTGGCTTGTATAGCCCAAGCCTAATTGGGAACAAAGTGTTATGATATCATATTGATGATGGCTTGCTATTATTAATTTTTAAATAATAGACTAATTTTTATTGTCATTTCATTAAAATTATTTTGAAATACTCATAGGTTCTAGGTAGAGTAAGATAAAAGTTTTTTTATAGGACAAATTAGGATTCTAATTTTGGAGAGCATGAGGTAAAATTAAGGGTGTATTTGATTAAGTTGTTTTTTATTTTTAAAATCATTTTATAAAATAACTAATATTTTAGTTTACATATCGCAAAGAGTAAATATTTATTATAATTAAAATTTATAATAAATTATACATATAAATAAATATTATATTTGAATATATAAATTATATTTAAAATTTATATAAATAGATATTTTTAAATGTATAAAGTATATTTTAGATTTGAGATAAATAATTTATATTGTAGCACAATATTGTTTTTAATTATTTTTACTTTGTTTAAAAAATAAAATTTAACTTATAAATAAATATGATAAATAAAATTAAAATATAATTATTTATTAATTAAATATTAATATTTTGAAATTAAATTATCAATAAATAAATAGTGTTATAATAAAATTATTTATCATAAATCTAAAATATAATTTATATATTTAAAAATATTTATGTATACTAATTTTAAATATAATTTATATTATCAAATATAGTATTTATTTATATATAATTTCTTATAAAATTTTAACTATATATAACAAATATTTAGCATATATATTGTACAGATTAAAATATTAGATAAAAAATTATAGGAATTTCTAAAAAAAATATTATTAAAATAAAATCTCTAAAAATGTTTTCATACAAAATATCCGATTTTATTTTATATGTAAGGATGAATTTTTGAAAACTAATTTTTAGATAAGAAGGGTAAGGACATAATATGAGACAAACCAATAGAGAATATGAGTATCAGAAAATTGAAAAGCAAAAAGATGATATTTTAAATTTTTTTAAAGAGATACAAGTAGTTGTGATTTGCTTATATTCAAGACATTTTTTTTTACTTATAATAGAAAATAAAAGGAGTACGTCTTTATTTTTAAAAGCAAGAAAACATGTCCTAATTTTGAGAAAATATTATTTAAAATCAAAGAATTAAAAAATAATAATTCACCATTGTTTTAAGTACTAATTCATTTAGTGAAATAAATTCAAATAAAATTTATGCGCATTAAATTCCAAACTCAGTATGTAACTTTTAAGTTAACTAAAATCACATCTTTCTATAATAGACTCAAAATAATTTTTTAACATTTAATAAGTCTAGTTTGAGTGGTGTATGACTCAATTCTCTAAATTTAGAATTCAGGTTTTGTGTAAAAAAAATATATTATTGAGAGAAAAGACTCAATTATTTTGTATTAACAACATAGTTACTAAAAATATTAACTTGTATTTTAACATGTTTTTTTTACAACTACTTTCAATGTGTTTTTTACAACTATTCTCACACGTGATGTGTATAAGATAAATCTTCATTTTATATAACTAAAATATCAGTAAATAAATATTTTGTATTATATAAATTATATTATAATTAAAATTTATAATAAATAAATGTTTTTAAACAAATAAAATATTTTAATTTGTAATAAATAATTATATTTTTATACAAGGTATGTTTTTAACTGTTAACAATTTTTTTAATAAAATATTGAAATTTAATTTTGAAATAAAGAAGAAAAAGATAAATTATTATTTTTGAAAAGAAAATTTCTAAAACACTATCATTGAAAAATATATTTTAGAAAAGTCTTATTAAAGATAAATATTTATTTTAAAGAATATTTAATTATGTACGTTTGATTGCTTTTCGTTTTGTAACTTTTAAAACTACTTTATAAAACAATTTCCAGAAATTGTTTTAAGATAGTAGAAGTTGGAGAGAAAAATTTCAAATTGTAAGAGTATGAGTAATAAAAAAATAAAATGATAAATAACAAATATCTTAAAAAATTTACTTTCTTCATTTTAAAAAATAAAATAGGTTTAAAAAGTACTATTAATATTTAAAAAAAAATAAAGAGGCAAATGTAATTAACAATTTTTTTAATAAAATATTGAAATTTAATTTTGAAATAAAGAAGAAAAAGATAAATTATTATTTTTGAAAAGAAAATTTCTAAAACACTATCATTGAAAAATATATTTTAGAAAAGTCTTATTAAAGATAAATATTTTAATTTATTCATAAAGATAATTTTAAAGAAAATTTAATTAAGTTTGATTGCTTTTTGTTTTGTAACTTTTAAAACTACTTTATAAAACAATTTCCAGAAATTGTTTTAAGATAGTAGAAGTTGGAGAGAAAAATTTCAAACTGTAAGAGTATGAGTAATAAAAAAATAAAATATCTTTAAAAAATTTACTTTCTTCATTTTAAAAAATAAAATAGCTTTAAAAAGTACTATTAATATTTAAAAAAAATAAAGAGGCAAATGTAATTAACATCATTCTTCCTATTCACTATATTCATATTTCATTAAAAAAAAATAGTATACACATAGATTATGTTGACATTATTGTAATTAATAAAACATTTCGTGTGTCTCTATATTTTAAAAAATAAAAAAATAGAATAAATATTTTTTAAGAGGCAAGAGAAATTTGAAAAAAGAAATATATTTGAGTGAATTAGAGGTGTCATAACTTATAAAATAATCCAATTGTTTACATGAAAACAAGGAAAATATACGTATAAACAAAAGAAACAAATATCCTAGTTGAGGAGATTGCTAATCTTAACTCCTTCACCATCCCCTTCCTCTTTCTCAATCCCTATCTTCAACTTGCTATGAACACACAACCTCGTAATCAAGTTGGAAAATATTCAAATTTCAGGAGCCTTTCACCTGATTTGGCATGGATTCCAGCGCAATTAACCGACAAGTTATACATGATCTGATCTGAGAGTTTAATAATTGCAGTGTCACCGACACGCTCCTTTCAGTACCAAACGTGAAGCAACCTTTTCTTATTTATGAAGTACATATACCCGAACCAAATATATTATATGAAGCACAAACGAGAATATCCCTGAGTAAATATCAGCAATACAGCAGAAATATAATCTCATGCAAACTGATCAAATTTATATGTTGTGGGAAATTCATATTTACAAGGTCCATTTCTTCACAAGATCATGCCATAAAGCAAAATATGTTGACACCTACAGAGATAGAAGTACCTACGCTGTAATAGGATATATGCACAATGGCTTCTGACTTTCATAACAAATTGAAAATCATTTGAACAAATAGTTTGAACTCCCATGAGCAGCAAAGCGCACAATCATCTCCAGCTTGATTTATCTAGAGGTTCCACATGCCTTGTTGGATATGGAATCTTAATGGAAGCAGCTGCTTTAGAATGAACATGCTCTTTCTCTCGATTTGTTCGATGCTCCTATTCAGTAATCAGTAAGCAAAGAAAGTCATTTAAGTTGAATTTTTACCACAATTCACTGAACATTAATGATAAAACGTCTCAACCATACACAGTAATTAGTGCAGTTGTTGAGCATGGCACATACTTCATCTAGTATCTATTGAAATGCATGTCAAACATGTTTCCATGGTACAAATTTGAAGTTGTTTTTTTTCCTTCTTTCAGTGAGGTAGGGAGTCAGCATCAATTATGACATTGAATAACCAATATTATATATAATGTGACATTTACTGTCAAAACTGCGTTTAACTGTGCATCACATATATCTTATCTTAATAAACCAGAGAGGCTTACAGAGCGAAAGGGAAAATCATCAGCCTCAAGCATGTGAACAATTTGACCCATCTTTGGTCGCTTACTGACATCCAAGTCTATACAGCGCAGACAAACTAGTAAAGCTCTCTTCAAAGATCTTGGAGAGGGCTGAATCTCAATTAAAGGATCAACTAGATCTTCACCACGACGACTTGCTACCATTCCCTTAAACCAATCAACCAAGTTCATCTGAAAACAAAACACACACATAAGCCTAATTGAAGTTTCAGGGTATACAGTGAAGAAATTATGGAAAAATCCTTGAATCACCTCTCCGGGTGGTCTAGAATAATCAATGGGACTTCTTCCTGTAATTAGCTCCATAAGTAGAATCCCGAAACTATACACATCGCTTCCCTCATTAAGCATACCCGTGCTTGCATACTCAGGTGAAACATATCTGAAGAAAATTTGCGGTGTGAAATAGTAATATAGATAAATATTATTCACCTCCGTATAAGAGAAAGAATATGTTTGAATACAAGTTTGTATTGCTAAAAAAACAAATATTTTAACTAAGAAGCTCTTAAACACGTTCAAAATGAAAAATAACTCCGAGGCTTGAGAAGGAACTAACCCAAATGTCCCCATTACACGCGTTGTCACATAGCTTTTCTCAGACCCCAAGAGTTTGGCCAGTCCAAAGTCGGATACTTTAGCATTCCACATTTTGTCCAAAAGAATGTTACTGGATTTTACATCTCGGTGAACAACTTTCGGTTCCAAGCCTTCGTGCAAATATGCTAGCCTGTTTCATAGTGTAGGAAAATTAATTGATACTCCTTGAAGGAATATTTAAGGTAATAGAAATTTCATAAAATGGATCGTGATAATAGTTGACCAAGAAATACTCATTATTGTAAAAGGTAGCTATATATCAATTGACAAGCATTATATTACATTTTAAAGAAGGTGGCATGGATGATACTTTGAGGTATATGTTCAATAAAACGAAACGTGAAATTGAATAAACAAACCCTTTCGCAGTCCCAACAGCAATCTTCATTCGTATATCCCATGTCAAGGGGCTAACAGGTCCTACATCACCATGCAGCCACTGCTCCAGTGTTCCATTGTCAACGTATTCATAAACAAGCATCCTGAATAATCAGCAAAAGTGCCATACACAAAATATAGAGTAAGTTTCTTCATTAGAAAGACCTTACAGTCATGGGTATGCATGTAAACAGAATATTTTTTTTTACCTTTGAGCACCTTCTGCACAATATCCAACTAACCCCACCAAATTCTTATGCCTCACTTTTCCAATTGCTTCAACCTCCACCTTAAACTCTTTCTCTGCCTGACCCCTTAATTACAATTCAACAACACACATGAATTTCAATAAGCCATGGCAAGAAAGAATGTACTAAAAATGTTCCGTTATTTCAGGAAATAGATACATAGCATTCATTGTACAGCAAAGTTGCGGCGGTAAGGTAAAACAGCCTCTACAGTCTACATATTTTCTTCTAGCTCTAGAGTTCTACATTACTTCTTAATTTATTGTCATGCCCAAATTGTAGATTCCATTTTTGTTAGATTTGGATCTCTTCTATATATAGTAACATTATAAAAGAACACATTCCACCAATTATTCTTTTTGCCACTTTCTAACGTGATTATCGCGCGTTACAGAACAACAAGAGAAGATCCAAGTTCATTTTTGTTAAAGATTAATACGAATTATGAAGCCATTAATTAATATCGCCAGTAGTAGTTCTCTTGCTGGCCCACCTAATTCACAGCAGCTGCTGACACAGTGACACACGTTAGTTTGTTTATTTAAACTTTAAACTAAAGTATTCTCGGACTAGGATAAATAAATTAACAAGCCTCGAAAAGAAAAAGCTGAGATACCGAAATCACGAATTATATAATAAATAAAGAAAAGCAAAAGTAGACAAAGAAAAAATAAAGTAAAAATAACATCACCCAGACCATGATCAAAAGAAATTCAAAGAAGAAGAACATATTGATCATTGACCAGTTGATACGTGCTTGGATCACGAAACAAATATTGACGACTAATAAGTGATAATTATAAATAATTCCACCTAGACCAGTTCCATAATTCAAGAGTGTAGGATCCCAAAACAAAAAACAGTTTCTTTCCTTGTATTATACACATACACAAAAAAACACGGCAACGTTAGAAAACATAAACATGCGTAATTAAAAAAAGAAAAACAGAAACAGAAAAGATTGTGTATTACGTACTTGTTGTTGAGAAGATTTTTGACAGCGACGACAGAACCGTCGAGGAGAAGTCCTTTGAAGACAATCCCATAGCCTCCTTCTCCGATGACATTCTCTTCTGCAAAGCCTTGAGTGGCGGTGTGAAGCTCGTCGAGGGTATACCAGCGTCCCCACCCTATGTTGGGCGATTCCACCGACGCACTTTCTTCAATCTCAACGTTCTTCTTCGGATCCTCCTCTTCGATTTTCAGGTCCAGAGTATTCACCTCCACGATCTCCTTGGAGACCAGTGGGATCGCGCCGGAGCTGTGCTTCACACGCATTTTGTGTTTCTTCGAGCTCCGGCTCCGGCGAACGCAGAGGAGGATCAGGACCACCGCGGCGGCCACCATGAGAGCTAGAATGAGGAACAAGACGTAGAGCTTGAGGCCGAGAAAGGGGGTTCGGTTGGCTAGCTCCGGCAGCGCGCCGCCGGAGGAGGTGGCGGATGCTGCCATCGCGAGAATGTAAATGTGAATGTGATGAAATGAAATGAAGTGTTTGCTTTGCTTTGCTTGAGAATTGAAAAATGAGATGAAATAATTAAAGAAGAAAAGAAGCGAGAATATTGGGAAAAGTGAGGCTTCAACTTTCATCAACGGATACAAAAGCGAAAGCCAGAACAGAAGAAGAGAAGAGACACACTCAGGATTTCACTTCTTGCTTTTTGGGTCCATATCCCACTCTTATTTACCTAAATGCCACTCACCACTCACCCTCCTTACTCCTCTACTCAAGGTTTAACTAGTGAAGTAATCATTCATCTCATTTTTCATAGTACTTTCTCTTTTTCTTTCTTTCATATATACCGCAAAATAAATTGGACGTTAAACCCTACTCTCATTTGTAGGGATGCCAATTAGTTGTATGCCATTTTTTTAGAATTGATGCAATGAATGCAAAACATTCACGCTATTACTATTAATTTCTCGCTAGGCATATTAATAGAAATGAATGAAAACATGGACATGGACGTTGGAATTTATTCAAAATACGATGGGTTTGTGTACATGTGAACAAAATACGCCTTCATTTTGTATGATACTATGTTTTGCTTTGAAATGGAGCGAATGAAATACGGTCGTGGAAGTTGGAACATAATTGTCTATGGTGATTTGGTGAAAGGGATGAGACTTGGCTATATATGTACATGACAAATTGACTAGCTCGGTATTCCACGTAAACGTGATTATCAAACGTAACTCACCACCAAACGATTTGTATCAATGTATTGTGCAATATTCATACTTGGCCATTGGTTTCACCAACTAAACTAGCTAGTTAGTTCCTCCTACATATTACAGTAACTTCTAATGGCTACAATTCCATTACTAAAACTTATTAACATCTAAAAAACACAGGCTGGTTGCCGATGGCATTTGCATAAGCTTTAATAAACAAATTTAGAAAGAAAAAAAAAATAGAAGATGCTACTAGAACTGTATTTCTACATGAATAAGTATTAATCACTACAGTGATTATGTAGGAGATTGGAAAAGTTGTTGAGCGCGGCTACAAATAAATAAAGGGCAATCGAAATACGTGATGTATATTGGCTGTTGTCAGCTACCTGCTCTTCCTTATTAATTGCATTCCCACTTCAACCATATTTTCAAAATAATATACTGTTCAAATTATATAAGACACTGTCAAATGTATACAAAAATAGGGTTTTTATTAGCTGTTGTATCAAGAGTAATAGTTAAACAATTCAAAGAAGAAATTACATTACTTCTTATTTTCAGTTTATTCGAGTGTGAATTTGTTTTTCCTCTTTATCATTCAAGTATTTCTTTTTGTTAACCTTTTAGCATTAGAGTATGAGTTCAAAGAACATGTTGTTGGTACGAATGATTATTGACTTAGATTTCTTAAAGAGTATCTCAAAATTCAAATTATTGTCGGTAGAAAAATATTGTAGTTAGGGAGAAAGATTTGGAGCATGATTAAAAAAAGATTAAATATTTTTTACTTTCAACTGTTCTTTTAAGAAAAAATGTTGCTTGCAAAATAAGTTATTATATGTTTTGAAATTGGGATAATAATTAAAATTTATCATATTTTTAAAAAAAATATTTTTTTTACAAAGCTGAAAATTTGAGATTTATTATTTCTCAACACTTTTTTTTCTTTTAAGTTTATTTACTTCAAAAAAAAAAACTTTTCCTCTGTTATATATAAACAAAATTAAACTATATTAAGAAAAAAATATTTATTTTATGTGAATCTACGGTCTCCGACAGAAATTAGTTATTATTTCTAATTATAGATATTTTATACTAATATTAAGATTATAAAAAAATATTTAAATTAAATTAAATTTTTTAAAATTGTTTTTAATAAACTTATATATCCAAATATATATATTTTTATTATTATAATCAATTATTTGTATAATTAATTATTAAAATAATTCAATTTTTATAACTTTCTCAAATATATTATCACTAAAATTAATCAATCAAGTTAGTAATCAAAAATTAATTATTCACAAAATTAGTGGTAGTAATTCATACCAATAACATTATGATGTATATATATATATATATATATATATATATATATATATATATATATATATATATATATATATATATAATAAAACAAATAAAACCAGTTTTGGGCGAGAGTTTTATGCTCGGAATGGCTCTTAATTAGTGGAATATTCAACGTAATGTCTTTTCATTTTCTCCGGAAATATTCAATGCATTAATGTCTGAATGCCAAAGATTAAAAGAGAAATATATGTTCTTGATAGTTCAATGGGGGCTGTCCATTTTTTAAGCCTATTCCATTGTATAACACATGTCCATTATATATGTTATACCAAGAAAAAGTTACTTTGTATTTTCGTGAAAAAATAAAATAAAATAATGTTTTGTAAGAAAAAAAGTGAGTAATTATTATTTTTAAACAAGACAACGAAATAGTATTATTGTGTTTGAAAACAAGTTGAAACTAATAAGAACGCAAGTTTATACCATTTAGCGTGAAAAGCAGTTGACGAAAATTATTTTAAGCTAACTTACAGTTTTAAGTTTGGTTATTGTAACAAGTCCACATCGGGGAGGTCTCCTTATCAAGGAGGTCTTATAAGGCGGGAGGTTCTTCAACCTCTTGGGTCGGCTTTTGAGGGATGGTTCCCCTCCTTAGCCTTATGCTTGTTATTACAAATAGTGTTTTCATTGAGAGCCAGTCAAATCGAGAAGGGCTACCCACAAAAGGTTCTGACCATCGGAGGGTTCTGACCGGCAAGAAGGTCAAGTGAAGTGCCGGTGAGTGAAGTACCGTGGAGTGCGACCATCGAGGTCGGCTTTTGAGGGATGGTTCCCCTCCTTAGCCTTATACTTGTTACAAATGGTGCTCTCATTGAGAGCCAGCCAAATCGAGAATGGCTACCCACGGAAGGTTCTGACCATCGGAGGGTTCTGACCGGCAAGAAGGTCGAGTGAAGTGCCGGTGAGTGAAGTACCGTGGAGTGCAGCCATCGAGGTCGGCTTTTGAGGGATGGTTCCCCTCCTTAGCCTTATGCTTGTTACAAATGGTGCTTTCATTGAGAGCCAGTCAAATCGAGAATGGCTACCCACGGAAGGTTCCCATCGGAGGGTTCTGACCGGCAAGAAGGTCGAGTGAAGTGCCGGTGAGTGAAGTACCGTGGAGTGCAGCCATCGAGGACACTGGCTTTCGAAGGGGGTGGTAATGTAACAAGTCCTACATCGGAGAGGTCTCCTTACCAAGGAGGCCTTATAAGGAACCTCCTGGGCCGGCTTTTGAGGGATGATTCCCCTCCTTAGCCTTATGCTTGTTACAATATGTCGATTCATATGAATAATATCCCAAAAGCAAACCCCAAACCTATCATTTATATATCAGCTTTATCAGATGAAGAACATGTTTCAATTCATAATCAAAATGCTTATAGTCTAAAGCTCATCGCATATGCAATACACAAACCTCATTTCGTAATTCATGGTCAAGTCCACCATAACATACTCTCTTTCTCAAAGTATTTCATCCAAAATACCGGCATCCAAACGCTAAATTATCGCGAATGCGTGACTTCTTCAAACCGAAATCGTCGAATCTGCAAAATATTTGGACTTTTTTTTTATTTGATTATGTAAAATATTATTTAAACTTAGTCACCGAATTATATTCGGTCACTAAATAAAAATTTTAAAAAATAATATAAATTGGTTAAAAATGATTATAATATTGGTGGTAAATATAAATTTTATTTTTTTTTAAAAACAAGACGATAATTTATAATAAAAAATTTATATGCACTCCTATATAACTAATTAATATCAATAGCTATTTCGTACAAAAAAAAATTGGATTTTTCTTTTTTATTATTCAATTTTTAGACTTTTTTTTATTATAGTATATGTTTTTTTTTTAATTTATTATTTATTTCAATCCATATTTATAATATATATTTTTAAATTAATTTAATACTTTTTAAATAAATTATCAAAAATTATAATTTAAGTTTGTGTCGTAATTTAATTTTTGATACTTTGTTTTATTAATTAAAATTGATGGATAATTATTGTGAGACCCTTCTTCTTTTCTTTTTCCCCCTCACTCTTTACTCTAAACTCTCATTCACTTTCTTCATCCCTCTCAAACTCTCTCTTACATTCTTTGCTTGAATTCAAGGTGGTGGTGCTGTGTAGTTGAGTGGGGTGGCCGGTGCTGGATTCCTCTTCTCCTTTCTCTTCCGTTCAAGCTCTCTTTCTCTCTTCTTCTTCGTTCAAGTTCCCGGAAACTCGGAATCTTCACCCGAGGTAAGGGAAGTTAGGATTTGTTGTTGAGTGAGTTAGAAACTCACGGATGGTGTGATTCTTGAGGAATTGATGGCTGTGTTTGAAAGATTTTCATTTTCGGGGTTTCGGGAAAAAGGGTGAAAATTTGGGGTTTTTCTATGATTGATGGTTGCATGTTGAAAAGCTGAAACCTTGTGGTGTTCTTGAAGGTGTTGGGTAAAAATGGGTGATCTCTTGAATTTTGGTGCAAGCATGTTATGATTCTTGATGTTTTTGGGTTGCATGTGGTTGGTAGTGGTGCATTTGAGTTGTAGCATGGTTTGGGTCTCCTGGAATTGCAAGTTCATGGAGGATTTGAGTGAAAACGAAGGTGAAATCCATGAAGTTTTTGAAGTTCAGAAACCCACAGCTATAGCCGTGGAAGAAAAATGCACTTGCAGAAACCCACAGCTATAGCCGTGGATTCGCAGCCATAGCCGTGAGAAGGAAAAACGTGATGGCAGAGACTTGTAGCCATAGCTGTAGTTTTGCAGTCATAGCTGTGGAGAAAAATTGAAGTGGCAGAAACTTGCAGCTATGGCCGTGGATTTGCAGCCATGGCTGTGGAAGGGAAACTGAACTGGCAGAGAGTTCCAGCTAAAGCGCTGGATTGAGCGCTGCAGCGGTGGGTCTTGATGACCGAATTTGGTCTTAAGGTCTTCATGAAAGTTGTAGCCTTGGATGTTAGCTTTCCAATGGAGCTGGAATCACTCAAAAAGGAGTTTTAGAACTCCAGATATGGCCGTTTTAGTAAAGAGGGGTCAAGCTGTCAGCATTAGTTATAGCTGTTTCGGTTTTTAAAAATTTTCACATGGTAGATGAAGGAATTAGGATTTGGAGTCTTCATGAGAGTTGTAGGAAATTTTCTTATCATTAATATGATATAAGGATGAACATGATAGGAGCATTATGACTCCAGATATTCTATAATTAGTAATGGTTTTCGTTTTACTATGAGTGATTACGATAAGTTGAATGTTGTTTTGGATATGTTTTTTTTATGAATATGCTGATTTTTGCCGACCAATATTGATTAATGCTGTTGAGCTAAGTTGAGTTGTATGTTGAGCTAAGTTGAGTTGTATGTTGATAAGTTGAGTTGTATGTTGATAAGTTGAGTTGTATGTTGCTAAGTTGAGTTGTATGTTGATAAGTTGAGTTGTATGTTGCTAAGTTGAGTTGTATGTTGATAAGTTGAGTTGTATGTTGATAAGTTGAGTTGTACGTTGATGCGTTGAGTTGTATAGTTGTGCAAGGTTGATATTGGCTGAGTTGTTGTAGGCCTAAATGGCTGAGTTGTGGTAGGCCTTAAGGGCTGAGTTGTTGTAGTCCTAAATGGTTGAGTTGTGGTAGGCCTTAACGGCTGAGTTGTTGTAGGAGAATCTCCGAGGTGATATGCGTGACGACGCATTTTTATCTGATTGATGGTTGGTTGCATAGGTTGATTGGAAATTAGAATGTTGTCGTGTTGACGGTTGAAGTTGTGCTGATTATTAGAATTTTGCTGTATGTTGTTCTTTTTATACTAGCTTACCCTTGCTGTTTCCTTGTGGTTGGACTGCTATGATCGTACGATGTACGGGAGCAGAACAGGAGTAGGTGTTTTGGTTCGTGGTGAGTCGGCAGCTGGTACGCAGAGTTGGTCGTGTTTGATTGACATTTTGTTGTAACAGCTACTAGGTGTAGCAGTGGCTTATGTATTTTGTTGGTTGGATGTTTTAATACACTCTAATTCTAGTCGGATCGAGGCTTTGTATATTTTTATATTCTAGACCCTATAATTATATACTTGCTCTTTCTGTCTAGTGTTTCCAGTGTCTTGAGGTTGACTTGTAGTGACCAGTCGGGTTGTTACAATTATAAAATTATTTTATATATTAATTTTAATTAACAAAATAAAACATCAAATAATTTTTAAATTTTTAAAAATTATGCATATTTAATCTGTATATTAAGAACTTTTAATATATGATTAGATCATTGAAATTTGATATATAATGAATTATTAAAAATTTTACTCTATAACCATTTATATTTTGTTGTTAAAATAGGTTATTTCAACATCTAAATCATCATAAATTTTATTGATATGAATTTTTAATTTAAATAATTATTATTTTAGGATTAAGGTAAGTTATAAAAAGTAATTTTATATTTAAAACTTTTTACTATTCACTCACAACACATAAGTATGATGATTCTAATATTCTTTTTTACTATAACAAAGAGTCTTCCACCAAATAAACAATCTTCTTTATTAATAATATAGATATGATTAAGGCACTGCATGTTTCTATATTTTATTTGAAAAAATTTTAAAAAAATTGAGATTAATAAATAAAGGTTGTTAATTGATATATAAAAATAATAAAGTAGGTAGTTATTAAACAATAGAGTGGATAGTTATTAAAAAAATGATAGTTATTAAAATAATAATTTTTTTTTATATTTTAATAATAAAATAATATAATAGTGTACCAAGGAAACCAAAAATAATTACTAAAAGAAATATCTCTTTTACCATAATTTTTTTAACTTATTTTATTGACAATAAATTGTTTTTTATATATAACAAAATATGTTGTGTGATGTTTTAACCTCTTCACTTTTTTTTTTCTCCTTTTTTTGTTAGTTAACTATAGTTTATTGCATTTAAATTAATCAACTAAGTCAATGATAAGCATAAAATATTATTTTACTAATAATTAGGGATGGGAATACGGGCTAGTCCGGCCCATTTAAGGCCCAACAAGTCTTGCTCATAAAATAAATGGTCTTTTTTTAAAAGACCTGTATTCGTCCCATGAAGCCCATGGTTAAATGGGTAAGTATGGTTAAATGGGTAAGTCCACAGGCTTAATAAAAAATTTTAAAAATAACTTCCTTATTTTATGCCAAAAATATATAAGGAAAAAATATATATAAAAAATTATATTAAAATATAAACATCAAATAATCTAAAATAAAAAAATTTAAAAAAAAAAAAAAACTTCCTTATTTTCTATCCATGTTTTCCCATTTATGAAACTACACTTTACTTTTAAATTGCATAGCTTCTTTCTAGTTCCCCCCTTTACCAAACAATACCATAATCAGCTATAATTAAAAAAATAAAATAATTTATGCAGTGGAATTTTTTATATTGTTATTTAATTTAAATTAAAACATATTTTTAGAGGTTTTATATATTGACTTACTTTACTTTTTTAGAGGTTTTATATATTTACCTACAATGAACCACCTCAATCTTTAGTGCGCACAATATAGGGAAAATAATATAGGGAAAGAAGCCTCCATGCGCACGCGAATAAACATATTAAGTTAATTAATATTTTATTTAAAATATTAAAATTTAATTTATAAAAATAATATTTTAAAAGAGAAGGATTATAATAACACTGCTGTAATTTTTACTAAATATTATATCACTCAATAATTTTATATTAAATGTGAATTTTATATATTCGACCATTAAATTGAATTTTTTTTACTCTTAGATTATATATACAAAATTTTATATGAATTCAAGATGATTTGATATTTCATTCTTGTAAAACAAAATTGACGTAATATATACATTTCAAAATATACTAAATATATGAACACTTTGATTACCTTCAAGTTGTTCAATTTTAACAAAACTTGATATAAACATATAAAGTGATATGAACTTTCAATCTAACGATTGGATTTACAAAATTCACATTTAATATAAAGTTATTGAACGATGTAATACTTAGTAAAAGTTACACCAGTGTTATTATAACTTTTCTCATTTTAAAATATATAAATTATTATTTAAACCTTTAAATTTATAATATATAATTTAAATTATATCATAATATTAATTTTAAATAGAAATAAGTAGATTGTTAATTATAAAAGTAAATATATATATATATAAATAAAGATTAATTAAATATAATATAATAATAATTATTATATATATTATTATATATTTATAACGGTCTAGACACACCGAAATGAGAGGGATCCAAATATAGTATAAGTATGAGATTGTATAGTTGAGAATGACTTAAATGAATTAATTTGTACTACCTATACTAACAACATACATCTGTTTTTCAATAGCTTATCTCATTAGAACTCTACAGTTAAGTGTGCTTAACTTTGAGTAATATAAAGATGGGTGACTGATTTAGCAACCAATTTAGAGTAAACTAAAAAATCATTTTTTATTTTATTTAAAAATAAAAACATACTTAGCAACCGATTTAACAATGTATTATTCGGTCACCTGTTTGGTCCTCATACACAAAAGTGACCAAAATCATTGCAATCATTTTGTGACTGAAATTTTCGGTCACTAAACAGGGACCAATGATATTTCCGTCGCTATATACCTTTGTGAGGGTTTTTGCTATACTTAAATTTGGTCGCTAAGGTAAATAGCGACCGTCTTTGCCAATTTAACGATCAATTTTGGTAGTCGCTAAATGTCATATTTTTTATAGTGCCTAAACCCTAATCCTATGTTAGTACTAAAAGAGAAATTTTAAACTAAAAGTGCTAAAAAAATAATTTTATTAAAAATATTTTCACACAATAAATAATATATATGGACATTTTAGTCTACCCAAAGCACATAATAATTATTTATTTTATATAACTAAAACTATAATAATAAATATTTTTTTACTATATACTATACTATAATTAAAATTTGCAATAAATAAATAGTTTTGACACAATAAATTATATCTTTAAAATATAATAAATCGTTTATATTGTGATACAAAATTTTAACTATTGATATTTTTTTTGAAAAAATATTGAAATAAATATCAAAATGTTATATTAAAAAATATTAAAAAAATAAATCAAAAATAAACATGAAAATGGTATATTAGTATAGATAAAATATGAACAAAAATATTGAAAGAAATAAAAATGATGTAAAGGAACACTATTTAAATTTTTAATATATATATATATATATATATATATATATATATATATATATATATTATTTCAATACTAAATTCATCAATAATAAATTATTTATTTGATATAAAAAAAATCAAGACAAACTTGCAATAGAAGAGTGAGGTCAACCCCTTCATTATAGGAAAATGATATTCAAATGAGAATAATAATAGTTCAGAACATAAAATTAAGTATTAATTATGTCATATTAACGTGTGTGTAAATTTTGTGAATTTAAAATACAACTTATATATTCAAAGAAAATTATTTATTATAAATTTTAGTCATAGTATGATTTATTTATAAAAAATACTTATTTATTATAATTTTAATTATGTGTAAAATAAAAATTTATTTTTATAATACACAAACTAAAATATTACTAATTATTATAATAGTATTAAAATACAACACAAACTTTTATATTTATGCAATATACTAATTGAAATATTTTTTACTCGAATATTTAAACGCAAGACAAGTTTTCAACTTAAATACTCTGTTATTAATTAAGCACATTAAAACTTACCCTCCCAATGAAACGTATGTGGATCACCTTACACTAGTACTTTTCATGGGCATTTAAAAGTTACTCATTGTAATTAATTTAATATTTAAAAATAATTTGATTAGTAAACTTACTAGTTTTAATTTTCAATTCTGTTCGATAATTTGATTCAATATATGTTAATTCTTTCAAGTTTAAACGTGCTTACAATTCTCAAATATATTGTCAGCAAAGTTAACACATGTAAAAATTCAATAAGACTAAATGGAGAGAAATTAAGACCAATATTCCAATACATATATGAAGTTCTGTGCATAAAAATAAGTTAGTTATTATGTGATTTTAGACAGATCAGCATTCAAAGTTATTAATTACTTTATTTATAAGACTTTTTGAAATTAAAGAATTTAAAGAATGAAGATATAAAGATTGAGTCCTATCTTCTTGTTTATTCTCTTGATTTGTCTTCAAATAGATATAACAAACTCATCTCCTATTATCATTTATATACTCGAAGACTCTTTGTTTTCACTTTCAACCAATCACAGCATTTTACTTTCTTTTTCTTCTTCGCATTATTTTCCCATCAATAACTTCTTGGGTGACCATGAAGAACTCAAGGCACTTAAAAGAAGAGAGTGGTCCAACTTCTAATCTCTCACTATGGTTTAGAAGTCCAAGGAGAGTGATACAGTCACCCCCATCGCTCCTGCGCCTCCTCAAACAAATACTTCCTTTATAGAAGAAATACAAATACAAATACCAAATCCTAACCCTAACCCTAACCCTGTGTTAGTGCCCATTTCCGAGAACATCTCTGGTGTGTGTGAAAACGTTTTCAGTGAAATCATTCCTGCACCTTTTCCTTGGGCCAAGAATCGACGAGCCGTCGTGCAGAGCCGCAACTATTTTGTGCAAAATAATTTTCACATTATCACAGGGAGAGTGAAGTGCAAGAAGTGTCAGCAAGAATTTGAGATGCTGCTTCTAAATTGCGAGAATTTGTTGAGAGGGAAAGAGAAACCTTGCGTGATAAGGCACCACGGGCTTTGTAACGACCCGGCAGGCCGCAACACTCACAATTATAGCACACCGGAAACACTAGACAGAATAGAACGAGTATATAGATATAGTGTCTAGAATATAAATATATACATATGTTCCAAATCCGACTAGAGTTAGAGTATGCAATATATAAGGATTACATCAAAAGTCACTATGCCAAGTGACCAAACCAAAACAAAGCATCCATAGGAGTTAGCTCCATCTATCAGCTGTCGATTCATCACTATCTACCGCCTATCCCTGCTCTGCTCCCATACACAGTACGATCATAGCAGTCCAACCACATGGAAACACAAAGGGTAAGCTAGCATAAAAAGGAACAACATATGGAAAATTTTTAACAATAACGGCAATTACAACCACCAACGAATCGTCAATTAGCATCCAGTCAGTTATTTCCACACAGATTCACCAATACACACAAGATGCGTCGTCACGCATATCACCTCGGAGATCTCCTACAACACCTCAGCCATTCGGCCTACAACTCCTTAGCCTTTCGGCCTACAACACCTCAGCCTTTCGGCCTACAACACCTCAGCCTTTCGGCCTACAACACCTCAACCTTTCGGCCTACAACAAACAATAGCAACACACAGTACAACACAACTATACCGACAACACATCAATTTCACGGTTCAACATATCATCTATAATATAAAACTACTTTTTAGTCCATTCACCAGAACAATTTAACATCAACTTCAACGTTACCTACTAGACGTCATGTCATAACTTTCCAATTCAATTCAACTCAACATAAGCATCATATTCAATAATTTCATCTCCGCGCCCGGCGCACACGTGGTTGCGCCTAGCGCGGCGCAACAAGAGAGCACCAGGGGCCAACGCGCCCCAGCACAGGTGTACCCGCGCCCGGCGGGACTCACCCAGAGAACCCACGGCCCTCTCGCGCTTGGCGCAATTGCCATTGCGCCCAACGCTGGCCAGGCAGAGACTCAAGGAGTCTCATGCGCCCGGCGCACCAGACCACGCGCACAGCGTAGGGGAGGCAGAGACCTCCCTTGGTCTCGCGCCCAGCGCAATTCAAATTGCGCCCAGCGCCCACAAGGCAGAGACTCCTAAGGAGTCTCGCGCCCAGCGAGACAAGGGGCGCGCTCAGCGCCCAAAGGAAGGATCACAAAACCTGCCACAACTGGTATCGCACCCAACGCGGTCCAAGTCACGCTCAGCGCGGGCCAGCCAGAGACCCACAATCTCAAGCGCGCTCAGCGCACTCATCATGGCGCTCAGCGGGCTTGACCAAATAGGTCTCTTGATGGTCGCGCGCCCAGGCACGAAGAACCCCGCTCAGCGCGAAGCTCAGCAGCAGCCAACCATTTTCGAATAAATTCATCAGAGACCTGCGAAAAGACCAGAAACTTCACATGCAATCGGTTCAAAACACTACATTTTCATCAAAGAGTCCAAAAGTACTACCTTTTTCAACATGCAACAACAATCAAGACTATTCCCCAAAATTTCTCAACAATCCCCGAAACCCCAAAAACAACAAGTTTCCTTTATCCAGCCACGAATCAGCCATCGACAAGCATCTAACGAGATCCTAGAATTCGTCCACAACCAGAAATAGCGAAAAAGAACAAAATACTAACTTCCCTTACCTCACTCAAGGAAATCGAGCTTCGGGAAGAAATGGAGAAGAAGAGAGTTGAAAAAGGAGATGAGGAAAAAGGCTCCGCACGATTTCGACCAGAATCCACCCTTCAATCAGCACCTTAAGTTGAAATGGAGCACCAAATTGGTCACAGGGAAAAGCAAGTGAGAAGTGAGTGAATAGAGGGCTAGCAAAGTGATGAAGAAGAAAAATGAGAATGGGTCCGGGGAGAAGGAGAAGAAAGAAAAGAAAGAAAAAATTTAAAAGGGGCCTCACAACCTCCCCAACAACAAGAGTTTTCGTCCCCGAAAACAGACTTACTTGGGAAAAGAAACGGATACTGTTCTCGGCACTGCTGCTCTACCTCCCAAGTAGCCTCACCAGTCGCTGTATCCCACAAAACCTTTACCAGAGAAATGGACTTGCCCCTCAACTCCTTCAGCTTTTGCTCAATCACAGCTACTGGCATCTTCTCAAATGTCAGGTTCTCCTTCACTTGTACATCGTCCAGCTCCACCACATGACTCGGGTCATGAACATACTTTCTCAGCTGAGACACATGGAATACATCGTGTAGGTTGGAAAGGGACGGCGGCAAGGCCAGCCGATAAGCAACCGGACCTACACGTTGTATGATCTGATAGGGGCCCACGAACCTCGGTGTCAACTTCCGTGCCCTCAGTGCTCTGCCCACACCAGAAGTCAGAGTCACCTTCAGAAACACATGTTCCCCCTCCGCAAATTCCAAAGGCTTACGCCTTTTATCAGCATATGATTTCTGCCTACTCTGAGCAGTCTTCATTCTTTCCTGAATCATTTTCACTTTCTCAGTGGTTTGTAGGATTAGCTCCGGACCTACCACCACCGACTCACCATTTTGGTACCAGCACAGAGGGGTCCTACATCTCCTGCCATACAACGCTTCGAATGGCGCCATCCCAATGCTTGCGTGAAAACTGTTGTTGTATGTGAACTCAACCAACGGTAGGACCTCCTCCCAGCTACCCAAGTGGTCTAACACACAAGCCCTAAGCAGATCCTCCAAGGACTGAATTGTCCTTTCTGACTGACCATCCGTCTGTGGATGATAAGCAGAGCTCAACTTCAACTTTGTGCCTAGGGCCTGGTGGAGACTCTGCCAAAACCTTGAAGTGAACCTCGGATCTCTGTCTGAAATAATACTAGAAGGCACTCCGTGCAACCGCACTATCTCCCTCACGTACAACTGTGTCAACTTTTCTAAGGACCACTTGATGTTAACAGGTAAAAAGTGTGCGCACTTGGTCAACCGATCTACAATCACCCAGATAGCATCACTATTCCTATCTGACCTAGGCAACCCAACAATGAAATCCATGGTAATGTTATCCCATTTCCATTCGGGAATCTCAATCTGTTGCATCAACCCACTCGGCTTCTGATGCTCAACCTTTGCCTTCTGACAGGTCAGAAAGGCCGCCACATACTCAGCGATCTCCCTCTTCATACCAGACCACCAGAAATTCTTCCTGAGGTCCTGGTACATCTTAGTCATACCCGGGTGTATGCTAAGTCTACTCTTGTGGCCTTCTTCCAATACAGTTCTCTTCAGTTCCGCATCCCGAGGCAGACAAATCCTGCCTCTAAATCTCAAGATCCCATCTTCTCCTAGTTCAAAACCAGCAGCTTTCTCGGTACCCAGCAAGCCAAGAAGTCTCACCAGCTCCTCATCCTGCAATTGTTTGAGTCCAACCTGCCTCAAGAACTCATTAGTTATGGTAACTGTCCCACAACTAATGCGATCCTGAGCTAACTCCACACAGAGATTCAAATCCCTGAACTTCTCAACCAGCTCCAGCTCTCTTACCATCATACTCGACATGTGGAGGGATTTCCTACTCAACGCATCTGCCACCACATTGGCTTTGCCTGGATGATACATCAACTGAAAATCATAATCCTTCAGAAACTCCATCCACCGCCTCTGTCTCATGTTCAACTCCTTCTGATCAAACAAGTACTTCAGACTCTTGTGATCACTGAAGACGTTAAACCGAGCACCATATAAATAATGTCTCCAGATCTTCAAGGCAAACACCACGGCTGCTAACTCCAAGTCATGAGTGGGATAGTTCTTCTCATGAATCTTCAGTTGCCTTGAAGCATATGCCACCACTCTCCCATTTTGCATGAGCACACAACCCAGGCCCTGATGAGAGGCATCACAGTACACGTCAAAAAACTCATTAGAGTCTGGTAACACCAGCACAGGAGAAGTGGTTAACCTCCTTTTCAGCTCGACGAAGCTCTGCTCACATAAATCAGTCCAAATGAATGGCTGCTCCTTCCTAGTTAGCTGGGTCAGGGGCGCTACTATCTTAGAGAATCCCTCAATGAACCTCCGATAGTAGCCCGCTAAGCCCACAAAGCTCCGAATATCTGTGACAGTCCTCGGGCGCTCCCACTGCAACACCGACTCCACCTTAGCTGGATCGACGGCAATCCCCTCAGCTGAAATCACGTGGCCCAAGAACTTCACCTCATCCAACCAAAACTCACACTTCGAAAGCTTAGCATACAGTTATTTTGCTTTCAAAATCTCTAACACTGTCCGTAAGTGCTCTCCATGCTCCTCCGGGGTCCGGGAGTAGATCAAGATATCATCAATAAATACCACTACGAATTTATCCAAGAACGGCCGGAAGATTCGGTTCATATAGTTCATGAATACTGCAGGGGCGTTGGTCACACCAAATGGCATCACAACATATTCATAGTGACCATACCTAGTCCTGAAAGCAGTCTTAGGTATGTCACCCTCCTTCACCCTAATTTGGTGATATCCTGACCTCAAGTCAATCTTGGAAAACACCGACGCACCCCTCAGTTGATCCATTAAGTCATCTATCCGGGGAAGTGGATACTTGTTCTTAATGGTCAATTTATTCAGCTGTCGATAATCAACACACAGTCTACTACCCCCATCCTTCTTCTTTACCAACAGCACTAGAGCACCCCACGGTGATACACTCGGTCGCACCAATTGTTTCTCCAACAGATCTTCCAACTGAACCTTCAGTTCAACCAGCTCAGCAGGAGCCATTCTATAGGGAGCCACTAACACTGGCCCCGCACCTGGAACCAGGTCTATGCTGAACTCCAGCTCCCTCACAGGAGGTAGTCCTGGCACCTCATCAGGAAATACTTCAGTAAAGTCTCTCACCACCTCAATATCAGCTAAGACCCTCTCGGTTTCTACACTCAAAGCAACAATCAGGAGACAACACTCTGCTCCATTTCTCAGCAATGACTCAACTTGGCCAGCTGAGATCAACAGCTCATCCTCCTTCTGAGGAAAGATCAACCGCCTATTGGCACAATCTATTAGAATGCGATTGGCAGACAACCAATCCATTCCCAAGATTATGTCAATATCCACTAATGGTAAACAAATCAAGTTCACCTTGTACTTTTTCTCATTTACCACAACCGGGCAACCCACACACAACTCAGAAGCAATCACAGAGGCAGAAGCGGGCGTCGACACAAGTAGTCTCAACCCCAAGTCACACACAGGCACACCCAAAATAGCAACACATGCATAAGATATAAAGGAATGCGTAGCACCCGAGTCAAAGAGAATCATCACATCCTTACCAGCAACTTTGCCCTTCCCCTTCACAAGATCAGAAGAAGTCGAAGCTTCAGCACCCGTCAGAGCAAACACCCTACCAGCTGCAGTGGGTCTGTCACCCCTCTGAGTCTCAGTCCTCTGCACACCACTCCTCTGAGTATTAGCTCTCTGCACACCACTCCTCTGAATATCAGCTCTCTGCGCATCTCTCCTCAGTGTACTCTCCTCCGGTCTACTCTTGGTGGGACAGTTGAATGACAAGTGGCCAATCTGGCATCTGTAACATCTACTCTCCGTGTGTGGACAATCCCTGATCAAATGGGATCCACCACACCTGTAACACCTCAGAGTGGCACCTCCACTCTGTCTACCTCCACTAGCAGTACTGGAGGATTGCCTACTGACAGGACCCCCTTGCTGTGACTGGGGCCTATCATAGGGCTTCCTCTGACTTCCACCTCCCCTCCTAGACTCAGCTGATCTCTTGGTAGCTCTGACCACACGGTTACCCCCTTCTAACCTCTCCACAATCTTTGCCTTCTCTACCAAGGCAGGAAACTCGGTGATGGCCATAGGCACCACCACCTTCTTCAATTCATACTTCAATCCCTCAGCAAATTTTCTGGACTTCCAGGCTTCCGAAATAGTCTGTGAGTAAAAACGAGCCAAGTGCTCGAACTTCATCGCATACTCCGATACAGTCAACCCACCCTGGTGTAACCGCAGGAACTCAGCCTCCTTGGCATGCCTTATACTCTCCGGAAAGTACTTCTCCATGAATATCGTCCTGAAACACTCCTAGTCAACTGCAACTCCTCTAGAAGTAAGCATCTGATAGGCGCTTCCCCACCAATGCTCGGCCTCTCCCACAAGCATATATACAGCATAGGCTAACCTCCTCTCTGGAGGACATCCCAGAACAGAAAAGATCTTCTCCAACTCACGGATCCAGCGGTCAGCTACCTCTGGATCCGCCTCACCCGTAAACTGTGGGGGATGACACTTCCGGAACTCAGCCAGGTCCCGGCTCTCCTGTGACCCCGTGGGTCTTGCTGCACCAGCTGCAGCTCTTTCAGCTTCCATCCTAGCAAAATATGCATTTTGCTGCTGCATAGCCATAGCCATCATCTCCATGGCACGGGCTATCTGTTCGTTGGTCCTAGTCATCGTCTACAAAAATAACAGTATATTTAGTACACTACCACTCAACCAAACAACAATTTATAACACAACAGTTCATCACACCAATCAACACAGCAACAATACAACAAGATGGCACAACACAGAGTTAACACAACAAAAGCCCAAAGGGACCACCCCCAAAGGGTGTCCACTAGACTCGACCTGCTCTGATACCACTAAAGTGTAACGACCCGGCAGGCCGCAACACTCACAATTATAGCACACCGGAAACACTAGACAAAATAGAACGAGTATATAGATATAGTGTCTAGAATATAAATATATACATATGTTCCAAATCCGACTAGAGTTAGAGTATGCAATATATAAGGATTACATCAAAAGTCACTATGCCAAGTGACCAAACCAAAACAAAGCATCCATAGGAGTCAGCTCCATCTATCAGCTGCCGATTCATCACTATCTACCGCTTGTCCCTGCTCTGCTCCCATACACAGTACGATCATAGCAGTCCAACCACATGGAAACACAAAGGGTAAGCTAGCATAAAAAGGAACAACATATGGAAAATTTTTAACAATAACGGCAATTACAACCACCAACGAATCGTCAATTAGCATCCAGTCAGTTATTTCCACACAGATTCACCAATACACACAAGATGCGTCGTCACGCATATCACCTCGGAGATCTCCTACAACACCTCAGCCTTTCGGCCTACAACAAACAATAGCAACACACAGTACAACACAACTATACCGACAACACATCAATTTCACGGTTCAACATATCATCTATAATATAAAACTACTTTTTAGTCCATTCACCAGAACAATTTAATATCAACTTCAACGTTACCTACTAGACGTCATGTCATAACTTTCCAATTCAATTCAACTCAACATAAGCATCATATTCAATAATTTCATCTCCGCGCCCGGCGCACACATGGTTGCGCCTAGCGCGGCGCAACCAGAGAGCACCAGGGGCCAACGCGCCCCAGCACAGGTGTACCCGGGCCCGGCGGGACTCACCCAGAGAACCCACGGCCCTCTCGCGCTTGGCGCAATCGCCATTGCGCCCAGCGCTGGCCAGGCAGAGACTCAAGGAGTCTCATGCGCCCGGCGCACCGGACCACGCGCACAGCGCATGGGAGGCAGAGACCTCCCTTGGTCTCGCGCCCAGCGCAATTCAAATTGCGCCCAGCGCCCACAAGGCAGAGACTCCTAAGGAGTCTCGCGCCCAGCGAGACAAGGGGGCGCGCTCAGCGCCCAAAGGAAGGATCACAAAACCTGCCACAACTGGTATCGCACCCAACGCGGTCCAAGTCACGCTCAGCGCGGGCCAGCCAGAGACCCACAATCTCAAGCGCGCTCAGCGCACTCATCATGGCGCTCAGCGGGCTTGACCAAATAGGTCTCTTGATGGCCGCGCGCCCAGACAAGAAGAACCCCGCTCAGCGCGAAGCTCAGCAGCAGCCAACCATTTTCGAATAAATTCATCGGAGACCTGCGAAAAGACCAGAAACTTCACATGCAATCGGTTCAAAACACTACATTTTCATCAAAGAGTCCAAAAGTACTACCTTTTTCAACATGCAACAACAATCAAGACTATTCCCCAAAATTTCTCAACAATCCCCGAAACCCCAAAAACAACAAGTTTCCTTTATCCAGCCACGAATCAGCCATCGACAAGCATCTAACGAGATCCTAGAATTCGTCCACAACCAGAAATAGCGAAAAAGAACAAAATACTAACTTCCCTTACCTCACTCAAGGAAATCGAGCTTCGGGAAGAAATGGAGAAGAAGAGAGTTGAAAAAGGAGATGAGGAAAAAGGCTCCGCACGATTTCGATTAGAATCCACCCTTCAATCAGCACCTTAAGTTGAAATGGAGCACCAAATTGGTCACAGGGAAAAGCAAGTGAGAAGTGAGTGAATAGAGGGCTAGCAAAGTGATGAAGAAGAAAAATGAGAATGGGTCCGGGGAGAAGGAGAAGAAAGAAAAGAAAGAAAAAATTTAAAAGGGGCCTCACAGGCTTGACTAAATCCGAAGTTGCCAAAATTATCACAATCAAACCCATTCTCAAGAACATCAAGAAAAATATCATTAATTGGTTGTTCTTCTTACTCAGCCAATTGCTAAGTTCTTGCACCATTAATCAATTCAAATATTTCTGCAAGTATACCAATAACCATCCAATAGGTACCAAAAATGACTTTCTTTACCTTACTTATTTGAGTCTCTTGAAATAACTTGTTCCTAAATGGTTCACTTATTTCTTGATTTAGCCATACAATTCTTGATTGTTTTGGTAGGCATTTCAATGTGAACGTTAGTGTTATCATCATAAATTTGTTCGAGGATGCCTATTTTTTCTTATTTTTTTTACTTTATGTATGTATGAATATAATAAGACATATTACAGATAATAAGACATATTATCTCAATGGGGATAATATTATTTTTCATATGGGATACACTAATTTGTGACGTTCAAGTCCCATTTAGCCAGAAATAAAATATATAGAACTTTTTAGGTGGAGACATGCTCTATAAAAGGATGACGAAAATTTGAAAAATGTTTACAACAAGAGTTAATTTGTGTATGTATGACAATTCTTTTACCTCTGAACAGAATTATCTCAGAATTTATCTCGAAATTTATTTGAGATAGAGTAGTAAGATCTTTTGACAGAATTATTTCAAAATTTATTCAGAATGATACAATTATATTATATAATTTAAAATTTAAAATATATATTAAATATTAACAATCTATAAATGACGTTTTATTCTAATTTTTAGTGATATAAATTATAATATTATATTTATTTAATAATTATTATTATTATTATTATTATTTTACTAATAATATTTTGATCATAATTTAATTAAAAATAAAACATTAAACCTTGAATTAATACTTAAATCGATTTAATAATATTTTTAAAAATATCGATAAACATAAACTATTAATTATCATGAAAAAAGTTATTAATAATTTGAGAAATAAAATTGATAGTAGGGTTAGAATTTGTGATTCCTTTCAATAAAATCGCAATCCTAGAGTTCATAATCTTTAATCCTAATCAATCTATTTTTTTTACTTTAATTTTCCATTTGCATTATTACTATTGCTGTTTTAACGTACTTTATATGTTACATATATGTAACAATGACAGAGATATAAAGTTTTTACTATTCGAATAGCAAACTAATAAATAATATTGGGAGAATTTTTTTTACTTTGTATGCACAAATTAATCATTATATCCGACGACAAATTCTTCATATTTATCTATATCATGATAAAATAAAATAAAAACTAATAGTGAACTCGTTCTTTCCGTTGCAGGACACATATTTTCCATTGTTTTCATTACTTATGTTACAATCTGCATGTTTTAAAACTTTCTAAGATATTATTTATTTTATTTTTTCTTGTATGTTGTTTTACTATACTTTTATTTTGATATCTCAACATGCAAAAATTATGAGACTCTCCAGTCAAAGTTGATAGTTAGGTAATTTTCTTAAAACGACGATTGTGTTTTTTTTCTTCTTAAAATGATGATGGTATGACTCTACATTTTAAGTTTACTTAAAATTTAGTCTATTTATTATCTAAAATTCATAATAAATTGTTTATAATATATTTCTTATCTACAAACTTCTTCTATTTAATTTTAATACTGTATTATTATAAAAAAAAGAAAAAAAGAAACAATTACCAGCATAAAATATGAATCCAATAACGGTATTACAAACTAATATTTGATTAAATATGTATACTCCCTATAAGCATTAACATTTTTTTTAATGTTCTCCACATATTTATGGTTGGATAAGTCAAAAATATATGAACTCAAAAAAGAGAACTATATACTAACTAGAATAGTTCTAAGATAGAAAAATGTATAAATAGATTGTAACCAGCTGATTAATATATATATTAAGATAAATATGGAATATTATGAGAATGTTATTTTTTTTAATGTGAGGTGAGAATGTCTAATATTTTAATTTTTAAATTATTATTATTATTATTATTAATATTATTATTATTATTATTATTATTATTATTATTATTATTATTAATATTAATATTATTATTATTATTATTATTATGGTAAAAATATTTAATTTTATTTGTAGTCTTTTAATTTATATTGTTTTTTTAATTTAAAGGGATGATTAGTAACAAATTTTTAATTTCTTATATTTATTATTTATTTAAAATATTAAAAACATATAGTTGAAATTCATCTTCTTTAAAAATTTCTCTCTTCCTTTTTTTTATGTGTCAAATCTTGTCTAACTTAATAATACTACTAGTTATATTTAAGATTTATAATAAATAATTTATATTATAATAAAAATTATTTTTATTTATTGATGACTTATTTTAAAAATATTAAAATTTTACTATAAATAAATATGAAAAATAAAACTTGAATTAGATATAAAGTTTATATACTTTATATCTAATTCAAGTTTTATTATAATGAATTATTCTGTCATTGTTACATATATGTAACGACCGCTCGGCGATTCTTGGCCCAAGGAAAAGGTGCAGGAATGATTTCACTGAAAACGTTTTCATCCACACAAGAGATGTTCTCGAAAATGGGCACTAACACAGGGTTAGGGTTAAAGTTGGGATTTGGTATTTGTATTTGTATTTCTTCTATAAAGGAAGTATTTGTTTGAGGAGGCGCAGGAGCGATTAATGGGGGTGACTGTATCACTCTCCTTGGACTTCTAAACCATAGTGAGAGATTAGAAGTTGGACCACTCTCTTCTTTTAAGTGCCTTGAGTTCTTCATGGTCACCCAAGAAGTTATTGATGGGAAAATAATGCGAAGAAGAAAAAGAAAGTAAAATGCTGTGATTGGTTGAAAGTGAAAACAAAGAGTCTTCGAGTATATAAAGGATAATAGGAGATGAGTTTGTTATATCTATTTGAAGACAAATCAAGAGAATAAACAAGAAGATATGACTCAATCTTTATATCTTCATTCTTTAAATTCTTTAATTTCAAAAAGTTTTATAAATAAAGTAATTAATAACTTTGAATGCTGATGTGTCTAAAATCACATAATAACTAACTTATTTTTATGCACAGAACTTCATATATGTATTGGAATATTGGTCTTAATTTCTCTCCATTTAGTCTTATTTAATTTTTTGCATGTGTTAACTTTGCTGACAATATATTTGAGAATTGTAAGCACGTTTAAACTTGAAATAATTAAAATGTATTGAATCAAATTATCGAACAGAATTGAAAATTAAAACTAGTAAGTTCATTAATCAAATTATTTTTAAATATTAAATTAATTACAATTAGTAACTTTTAAATGCCCATGAAAAGTACTAGTGTAAGGTGATCCACATACTAGTCATTGGGAGGGTAAGTTTTAATGTACTTAATTAATAAGCAGAGTATTTGAGTTGAAAACTTATCTTGCGTTACCATCCCTCAAAAGCCAGCCCAAGAGGTTGGAGAACCTCCTGCCTTATAAGGTCTCCTTGGTAAGGAGACCTCCCCGATGTGGGACTTGTTACAGTTATTTAAAAAGAATAAGCAATACATATAAAGATGATAATATAAGTATTTTTTACTAGAAATAATTTTAGATTAATTGAGAGCATTTTTTTTTTATTCGCGGTAGTATATTTCTATTAAACTCATTAAAAAAAATATGGTTTCAATACATATTTAAAAGATGTGTTTTCTTAGGGAGATATCAAATGTGAAATATAGACACCGATGGTTTAAAATAATAAAAAAATTACAAAATTTAAAATAGGTAAAATTATAAGAATTTCTGCAAATACACTTTATTACAAAAATAGATTTTATAATTAGAGTATAAATATAAAAAAGAAATTACACAATCAATTAATCAAATATTATTATTGAAATAACTTTTTTACTTATTTATCATAAAAGTTACATCTCAGTATTAGCAGTGACTTATGATTAGATGATAGTGCAAAGTTAAATTATAAGTGTATCACCTATTTTATTTTATAATTAAAGGTATATTGGATTAAGGATGAAATAAAAGAAAAGAAAATATGTAAAGAGTGAGATGATTTTTAGAGAGAGATGTTTTTTTAAGTTGTTTAATAAGAGAAAAAAGAAAGTGAAAAAATAAAAAAAAATTTCTTTCTTCTTGTCTGTTTATATAAAAAAAATAAAAAAAGAAGAGAATATATATATATATATATATATATAGAGGAGGGTTCAAACGACACCGGTGTAACTATTACTAAGTGTTACACCACTCAATAACTTTATATTAAATGTGAATTTTAAAAATCCAACCGTTAGATTGAAAGTTTATATCTCTTAGATCATATATACAAAATTTTATATTAATCCAAGATGATTTGATACTTCATTCTCATAAAACAAAATTGACGTAATATATTCATTTCAAAATACACTAAAATATGAACGCTTTGATTACCTTCAAGTTTTTGTTCAAATTTAACAAAATTTGATATATATGATCTAAGAGATATGAACTTTCAATCTAACGGTTGGATTTTCAAAATTCAAAATTAATATAAAGTTATTGAGTGATGTAACACTTAGTAAAAGTTATACCGGTGTCGTTATAACCCTCCTCATATATATATATATATATATATATATATATATATATATATATATTAATTAAAAAATATCAGAAATAAGCATATTTAAAATTTTGATATTAAAACCTGTTTTCCTTGCAATCTGGTTCAATTTCAGAGTGATCATATTTTTGTTTAGATGGGCTTTATGCTTTCATTCCACCCTTCACATATAGGGCTTCCAATTCCATTGTTTGCTATTTACAGTTGATAAACCCAACTCACCACAAATTGTCAAAGAAGAAAATTCAAAATAATTGCCAATTGGCATTATCAATCTTCTTAAATGAAAGCCCATTTGTAAATCACTGCCCATTTATAGATGGTTAATTTTCCACGCTACTTAAATTAAAGTATTAAAAAATTGTTATTTCTACAAATAAAAAGGAAGGTGTATAGAATATATAAAAATTGAGAGAACTATTTAACATGACATGGTCCCATGGTCTAGTGGTCAGGACATTGGACTCTGAATCCAGTAACCCGAGTTCAAATCTCGGTGGGACCTTAGATTTTGCCGCAGACCAACTACATTTTTTAAATTAAATACTTGCTTTTATTTACATTACAAGTAAGATTGAGAAAATTATAATAATTGAGGAAATTACATTTCTCTATTTTCTGAGACACATTTAAAATGGTAGACCAACTACATTTTTTAAATGCATCTTGCTTCACATTATAAATATAATGGAGGAAATTGCATTCTCGTTCTCTTTTCTGAAAGAGGTTTAAAATCATACCTGCATTTTTTAAATGCTTGCTTTATATATTATTTAAAAAATTATATTTTTCTTTTTAAATTATTCTTTTTTTCTCTACCAATTTTAAAATGCACGTTTGTTTAAGATGAATGAATAAATGTTATGTTTTAATATATTTAAAATGTTCTCTCTCTTTTTTTTTTCTTTTCAATATGATTGGCAATTAATTTTGAATATTAATTATTAGTTTTATAAATTCAGGAATTACATTTTTTTAATGAGATATTTAAACAAAATTTTCTTTCTTATTTTAAAATACAACATTTTTAGATAATGAATATGTTTCATTTTATTCTTTTTAAATTTTTTATCATTATTTTTAATATTATTTGTAACAACTTGACAAGTCACAACATTTATTATTGAAAATCAATGTTAAAGCGAAAACTAAACATGCATAAAATAAATGTATGGAATATATACAACATATATAAATTTGGTACATAAACTACATACATCGAAGACTAAATTACTACAAAAGATCCTCTAGACGGTCGCGAGGACTCCAAACATGACTCCACCAGAAGAGTTATACAAAACAAGTCACCTCCGGTGTGACTCGCTACCATCAATCCAGCTGATCATTTAACCTTGTCCTACTTATATACCAAATATGGTCATCATAGTCCCAATTACAAGGCGAAAAAAGTTAAGATTACAAAAGAAACAACATACAACAATACAATGAAGGCAACAAAAGCATCTATCGACAATAACACAACTCACAACTTAACAACTTGCTCAATATTTATCAATTTTATTATAATCACATCTCAGTATAAAAATATTAAGAACTAATACGTCATCACACATGTCAACTAAAGAAATTTCTTACAACAAAACATGAGCGGTTTAAGTGACTTAACCCTACCGAACCATAAAGTTAAACTTATCTCAGTCAGGTTAGATATAGGACAACATTAAGCCTCAAAAAGAGCCAAGTATAAACAACTTAGTTTGATTTCTTAGATTTTGTCACTTAAATTAGGAAGTATAATACTATGTCAAGGTAAAACAGTTTGGGTATGAGTCTATCTCGACATTAGCTTGCAGCACTAAGTCTTCTTTGAGATTAGCTCACAGACTACCCTCCAAATACCTCAACCCTCCAATACTAAGGTAGAGACCAAGTCTCCAATTTCATAATTTACTCAGTTAGTCATTTAACTAAGATATGGTTCACCTACCTTCATTTCAAACCACATAGGCCCTAGAAGGAAGATCAACATTAAAACAACATATTTTACCTCTACCATTTATGTATCTTAACCACATGTCTACAACACCACAACTTTACAACTATACAACATGCAACTAATAGCTTAACATCATCAATTCATCTATCATCTTACAACATAAATATTCATCATTGTATATCATCATATATACCTCATAATCAACAATATTATCATAAAACGACACTACTTAAATGGCGCCTGACGCCGTCGAAATAGGGGCTCCCACTTGTCCACACCTAGCATCACATTGCTCGTGCTCGACATGATTGAGACAAAGAGTGCCCCTCTCTTTCTCGACTGTCATGACAAGACCCACATCTGACCCAAATCTAACAATGGTTCTCTACCTACTCACACCCGACACCACATCCATTAGCATCTGATGTAAATCCAAGCAAAGGCAGGTCTCTCTCCTCACACTTGACGTCGTTCAACCCACACCCAATGTAAGTTTTCTTTACCTCTTTGTACGGTTCCGCTTGAGTTCTACTCTACAACACAACCACTCCAATCAACTAAAGAAAGAAAGAAGGAGGAGAAGAAGAAAATCTCAATCAAAGAGGAAAAAGGAAAGAAGAAAGAGACCCCTCACAGAAACTCTCTCTACTAAATATGAGTGTCATGTTATTGGCAATAACTAAGTCTCTTAATTTTATAACCTTAGAAAATAAATTAATCATCTAAGGTAAATTTTCAAATACAATAAAAAAATATTGAAAATTTATTATATCATTTAAAATATTGATGTTTGACGTTATCTAGTATCATAAATGATTTATTCTTAAGAAAATTCATGTAGATAAACAATTTAAGCAATTCATGTAGATAAATAATTTAAACAAATCCAAACAAATTAACTCACTTAATTATATCCTAATTACCACTTTCAATGTTTCATTGTTAAGGATGAAAATATGTTAGGCTAAACTTTAAATATATAGACTGAACTTATTCTATAAAAATAAAGTATAAGTCTAATCTATTATTTATCATAAATTTTTTTCTAGGTCTAGTTTCACCTTTTTAAAAATTTGGTTTTGTTTAGTAGACTATTTAAAAACTTATTTTACATTAGACTAGAAAATTTTAATTTTAAATAAATCAACAAATATATTTTTAAATACACGTGCAAGTCTTTTTTTTTTTTTTTGTGATAACAAAATAATTTACTTTATTATTATTAAAATTTTAAAAAAAATAACATAAGAGAGACAACTCATGCACACTTATATAATTTTATAAAAAAAATTAAATATTTCTATATCTCATTTCAAATATTTTAAATAAATAATCATGAAAATAAAGAAAAGGAACAGACAAAGATGTAACTATTAAATTTTTTATTTCTTATTTCTTGATTTTATTTGAACAAAGAATGTAAAACATTTAATTTAGTAAGAATGTAAAAAATATTAATAAATTGATTTATTGTGTTACAAATTTATCTTTTTAATTATATTGTTAATAATATATATATATATATATATATATATATATTACATATAAATAGGTCAATCTATCAATCTTTAAAAAAAATTAAGTCTAAATTCAATCTATTTAAATAAATGAAAAAGACTAAATATGATTTACTTATTAAATAAATTAGATCAACCAATCAATACCTGTGTTTGTCATTTTTGAAATACTTTTATCATAATTTTTTTTTCAATTTTTAAGTATCAATAAAGTTTAATTACAAATTTTTAAGCCATAATTTTATGTGTCGATATTTCAATCTACAATACATTAATTAGTTCATTTTCTTATCTACTTAACCAATAATGATATTTTATTTAAATTATTTTATAATAGAAAATATAGTATAACCCACTATTTATAAAATATGTGTACATCACCATCGACAAAATAAAATGAGATTGAGGAGATAAATCACATGCATACGAAAAATATTGAACGAAGTTAGGATCACTACCCTTAATTCCAAAGCTAACAAACTCATTCGGGGCGAAAGAATCAGTATAACCTGTTTTCTTTTCATTCTTTCAAATTTTGACGCTGTCCCCATTTTTCTAGAATAAAAACAAATGTGATCTGAATGAAGAAATCTTACACATTAAACTTTACATTCCATTAGAGGAATCGAGACAAAGGGTAAAAAAATCAATTACAGGTGAAAAAAATGGGGCTTGTTTCTGTCCAAAACAAGCAGTCAAAGTATCTCCATATCTACCATAGCACTTGGCCTTGTTGCTCTCTATATCTATCTCTCCACTCCATCATCGGTTTGTGTCCAAAATCACTGAAAAGAAGAAATACAATCACCCCCCCTTTGAAAGGTTTCATCATAGGAATTGAGAGCCACTTGTGTCTACTACTCACATGTACTTTGAACACTTTCCAGTTCCAAATGTCCAACCAATCAAACAAGAGGTGAAGAAGAATAAGAAAGGGGCAGTCTCATTACCAAATGAATTAAATTTATGACTAACTCTATTCCAGCTCCAACTTCTCTACATCATGTACGCCAGATGGTTCTGGGAATATCTCCTTTGAATGCCGTCTCCGCGATGACGAAACATCACCACCATTGTGTAGGCTACCCTGTGACTGCGAGCCGGTAGTTCCCGACAGCTTCAAACTACTAGCTCTTTCTAGTTTTGTACCAGAGGCTGCTGGCACTGCTGTTACATCCGACGAGCTCTGACGCCAACTACCAAACAAAGTAGCATTCCAAGAGCCTCTGGAAGAGGTTGCTCTAAGCCGCGCAGAGCTGGAACTTTCTTCCCTCACAACTTTTAAAGGGTTTTCTAAAGCCTTGAGAATATATCTCATTGGGGGTCTTCTTGAAGGTTTGGGATTTAGGCAAGACCTGGCAACAATGGCTATAGCCCATACTTCCTCTAAGAAATCCTCATCAACAACCATCGATGGATCAACAATCTTTGTCACAGGCTCCTTGTCATACATGCTAATGCAAGGTAGAACCTGTTCGAACCATTCCTTTGCTTCGGCATCGCTGGTTGCACTCATTCCCAGCTTACCAGTCACCAGCTCAAGCAAAACTTTCCCAAAGCAATAAACGTCATAGGCACAATTTGATGTCAATGCACCTGTTTGACATTAAATGAAATTTGTGTCAAAATAATAGATTGAAAGAAATATTTCTCTGCCTAGCTCTATCTATTTCTCGGGATTAATGCACACCTCAAGCCAGTAAAGAGGAAAATGCAATTAACATTAGCACAGAAAATAAACCACAAGATCAACCACCTAACACAAATGATTCAAGAAAGACAAACATAACCACCCAAACTTCTATGACTCTACGAGTTCTTTGCATGAATGTAACATTAGAACTTTTCAAGCCAACATGAACCAGTACATGTACAATCACCCCACATATATCTTGACTCTTAACTACTTCAAAATGAAGTGTATCTTATAATTCTAGATAAACAGAACGACTTCCTACTGCCTTTTATGAAAATGCATTTTGCTAGCACAAAATTACTAGAACGAAGTTGTAAAGACAAAATAGTGTTCCCTTTCCACAATTCCACTCTAGATGATGCCCAGAAGGTTTTCCAAGACTACTAAAATCCCATATTTACGGTCAGATCCACGTCCACGCCTCAGTGATAGGTTGTTAGTCCATAAGAACACCATATATATTAACTAGTAGACAACAAATTCTGCTGCATAAAATTGTGTGCTCCTAGAGTCCCTCACACCATGGCCAAAATAGCTTATTTTGTGTTCAAAACATCTTATAGTCAGAATCAATCCTACAGGGCATTGGGTAGGGGACAGAGCATTTTCCTAGCATGCAGGAAATGTGTAAGAGGCACAGTATGAATGATAACTTGATAAAGACATGCAATCAAGGATAGAACTGACTACAAATCCAAACCAAAACTAAAATTGAGTTTCTACTTACCAGATGTGCCTTGTTCAGAGGACCTGCACATTAAAAAAATAGAAACAAGAAATTAGATAAATTTATGACAACCAATATGCATTTGTAAATAAGGAATGCAAAACTTGTTGAAAACTCATAATGCAACTGAACCACAAATTAATGACAGTGGTAAAACATGTGAAAGAAAAGAAAAACAGGGTAAGAAAGGGATTTCATAGTTGCAGAGAACAAAAATGTCAATTATGCAAGTTTGATGAAGTGATTACCAAAACCAGATGAGTAACATCTATGATTTGAAAACATCCACATAAAAAAGGACAGCATGACAGGCTTAAAATAGATAAATAACTCCAAAAGCATTAGTTTCATGCATAATGATAATGCATTGACCTGTTAAACATAATTTTCATGAGATTCATTGAGTACATTTTTAGCAAAGTACTTACTGAGGCAATCGCAAAAACCGGGTGATTTTACTTTGATGAATATCGCCTTCTTGAGCACAAGCTTCACTTAGACTCCCTAACCGAACTTCATATTTGTCGTCTAGTAGTATACTGCTTGCTTGAACATCTCTACAATAATCAGGAAATAGGCATGTCACTTCTAGTATTTAAGCTTTTAGCTTGAACTTTTGTCATGCAAACTTGTAACTCATTTATCCCATGCAGGGCTGTGATGCCTCAAACGGTTAAAGGGAAAATGCATGACAAGTTTGACTTTTTCCCAACCTTTCACAGCTCCATTATATGGAAAACACTTACTCGCACTTAATAAAACCGATAAACGACAAATTCCAGACACAAGGGAAATTTATATTTAGTCACCTAAAAGATATAGAAACAAAAGGCAATATTTATGACAGTACCATTCACATTTAATGACCTAAAAGGTATGGGAAACGGTATTTTTGGCCGTATTATTTCAAACCGATTGATATAAACTATAATGAGCATCACTCCAGAAGGTTTGTACCCTTCACAAAGATTCATCCAGGGATGAAGTAGGAATGAGCTGTTGGGAGTTAAAAGTTTATAAAATCAGGTACGGCATCAGGTTTCATAATAGTTAATACAATGGCTAGTTAAAGCAATCAAAAGGGAAATAAAAATAATAACCTAGCAAGAGGGAAATCTGGAAGTACCTGTGAACAATGGGCGGAATACATTCATGATGCAGATATGTTAGGGCCTCGGCTGCTCCGGTAGCAATTTTTAACCTAGTTATCCAATCCAGTGATTGCAAAGTACCATCTTCAGATGTAGTGTTTTTGTAGTACAAGCTATTAGACAAGTCCCCATTTGGCATGCGTTTATAAACCAGGAACTTCTCATTCTCATTTTCTAAGCAGTGACCTAACAAGGGAACAAATCTTTGATGAGAAACCTTATTGAAAAAGTCCAATTCCGACAGGTAAGCCTCCTTTTTAGCTGCTCGCATGTCAATCCTTTTGATGACGACAGAAACCCCACCTTCCAAAACACCATTAAAGAAATCCCCGGTGTGGCCATGTTTGATAAGATTTGCCTCATTGAAATCTTCTGTTGCCTGGAGCAACTGATGATATGTAAACGAGTCTCCTACACTTGGAAAGTCAATTGATACGCCAGGATTTGGAGGACTGCTGCCAACAGGAGCAGGACCCACACCATTTCCTCTTTGATTTGAAGTACCCCTCCTCCGAGCACACAGAAGCAACAGTACCAGTAGCAACACCAAAATAGCAATTAAACCCACTCCACCCAAGACTGCAGCCAATATAATCTTAGTTTTATTGCTCATCCCAGAATCTTTTGACGACGCAGACGGTTTTGTTGTATTTGGGCGTCCAAAATTGTCAAAACTGAGCCCCCTCTCCGCATAAAATGATGCACATTCCTCAGTTGACCGCTGATTTGTCGCGTTCTGGAGGCAGTTGCTACTTACAGATACGTTGCCCATAAAATCCAGAACCTTGCCCTCAAAATAATTGTTTGAAAGATCAACAAAACCAAACCTTCTGAGCGCAGGAGTAAGGCCTCCATAGAACTTATTATGAGAAACATTGAGCTCTGCCACGGTAGCATTAGCAGAGGAACTCAAATTAGGAAGCATACCAGTGAAGTTATTTGCAGACACATCAAGGAAGGTCAATCTTGGCAGAGACAACAACTCAGCAGGCAAAGAACCACTAAAGTTGTTTTGCCTCAGCATCACAAACTGCAACTGCAATGAATCATTAAACAATCTTGCCGGCAGAACTCCGGCGAGCATGCTGTTTGCAAGAATCAGCTGGCGCAAGTTCCTCAAACCGGTCAAACCCTGAGGCAGTCTGCTGCCAGAGAAAGAATTCTCACTAAGATCAAGGTCAACCAAGCTAGTGAGACCCCCCAATCTGGCAGGCAAAGAAGCAAGACCATTGTTGGAAAGATTCAAGTAGCGCAACCTGGAAAGAGTCCCTACACCGGTGGGAATCGGCCCCGACAAAGAATTGGCAGACATGTCAAGGGAAGAAAGATTCCCAAGAGAGGCAAAAGCCATTGGTATGAAGCCAGAAAGAGAATTCCTGGAAAGATCAAGAACCAAAAGGGCCGAGAGTTGACCAAAACTCTCAGGAACGTTCCCAGTGAGGTTGTTGTTGGAAAGATAGAGAGCAGTGAGGTTGGTTAAATTGCCAAGAGAGGAAGGAATAGAACTAACAATGGAGCAAGAACGAAGATCAAGCACTCTGAGGGAAACAAGGGAGATACCAAACCAATCAGGAATAGGCCCTGGAAGGAGGAAATTGGAGGCATTGAAGGACTCCAAAAGAGTGAAATTGGCCAAGGCATCCACTGCAAACTCCGGCTTTCTCCTCCCAATTCGTGTTCTTCTAAACCCAGAGATATTGATCCCAACGACTCTACCATTCTGGCATGTGATTCCAAGCCAGATTAAACAAGGGTCTGGCTTTCTTGGCCACTCCTTGCTCCTCAACCCCAGAGAAGCCCTTAGTTGGAGCAACGATTCTCGCTCCTTAGGGGAACTCAGTGGCTCAATCTGCTCCAATGTCACCTGACTCAGCAACAGCAACAAGAACCCAAACCACACTATGCCCATCTCTTACCACCGCTGACCCAAAGATCCATCCATTAGCATCAAATGTCTGCACACACACACCCACACACCCAACACATTTACATTTCTCTCTCTACAAAAAGTCTTCAACTTTCCAACATATAATAACACAACCCCCCAACCCCAAATAAATAAATAACAAAATCGAACCAGTCTTACCAGAATCCGCAAGGGTGGTGTGTGCTGTTTCCTTTCTTCGATGGCAAATCTGTATCGCTTTCCTTTCTTCTGTATCCGAGGCTCTACCTACTCTCTCTCCCTCTCTCTCTCTCTCTCTCTCTCTCTCGGCTTGTTCAACAGAGGGAAAGGGGAAATTTTTAAATTTGGAAAAACAAATAGAAAAAGAGAAAGATAGTATTAATATGATATGACGATGGGGGCTGAAATAAAAAATTAAAAATAAAAAAATAAAAAAAATAAAAATTGGAGAGAGAATGGTTAAACAAAGGTATTATGTGGAGTGAGGAAGAGCATGACAACACAGACACAAGAGGAGTAGTAGTAGGTAGCTCTGGGTGTTGTTGGCTTCTTCTTTCTTTGTGAATAACAAACAAAGGTAAGGTTTCTAGAGAGAGCGAGAGAGAGAGAGAGAGTTGCAGTAAACAGTGAGCAGTGAGTGAGTGAGTGAGAAATGGGAGCCGACACTGAATCCGGCAGCGGCAATCCCGGCAAAGGGCAGTAAATATTATTGATTGATATCCATCTCCCTTAACATGCAAGCTTCTCTCTTCTCATCCCTTCTTCTCTTTGCTTTGCACCTTTCTCACTGTTATTATGTTTATGTTTTGTACCCTCTGCTTCAGGAATCAGGACAACACTTTCTTCTAACCCCTCTCCCTCTCCTCTTTAATTACCTTCTCCACTTTTGGTATAAATTAAATTACTTTAGGGAATTTCAATTTACCAATTCAACGCTACACCACTAATTTACCATGTTTAATTCATTATTCACCATAAAAATTACAAGAGTGTTGTCAATTTAATTGAGCTTTTAAATATGCATTCTTTTTATTCTTCTTTTACCTATTATATACAAATTTTTAGTATTAAATTTATTTATTTTTTACAAAAAATTATAGTATATAGTATTTAACTAATTGAATTACACCTCTTTAGTAAATATGTATTTGATCACCGGAAGGAATGACTCATCTAGGTAATGATACATGAGAAAATGGTAAGATAATGAAGTGTTAAATTGTATACCTAAGAGATGAGTAATATTTTATAACATTAGCTTGTGATGTCAAATTTGAGATGAATATCTATTTAGGTAATGTGATCTCTTGTGTAATGTGTAGTTATTTATCAATTAACACATGTTTTTTTTATATATCTTAACGTCAATTCATTTCTCTTGCATCATTGACTTTAATAGTTATTTGATTCTTTTAAACGTTAAAATAAATATAATTATATATAAGTTAATTTTATAATGAAAAAATAAATACTTTATATATAAATGTGACTTTTAAGTAAAATTAACAAAAAAATGCATCAAATCTCTTTTACTGGTAGCTAAATGTGAATGTGACAAATAATTTGAGATATTACTCAGCAAGATATAATAATCACTAACTTATAAGTGAAGGGTATAATAATTAAATTCAAATATGTGAGTAACTATTTGATTTTGACCTAACTTTGAAAAAAAAAAAAACTTCTTTGATTATATTAGGATTTGAGTTTTCTTCCATTTGTAAAAGTGAACTCATAACTCTAGAGCAAACATGATATACATGACAAGCTGATATTCAATTTTTTATCTTTATTATTTTGTTGTTGATGCAACTTTGGTCTCTTCAAAATTTTTATTGCAAATTTGGTTTCATAATTTTTAAAATTAAGGAATATTAGTTCACTCATTATCATGTCATTTATAATTAAGCAAAAAATATTAGCATATGTGTGGATAATACTATCAGTTAATTAGACACAGAAAAATAATAGTATGGAAAATTTAAGAAAACTATTTTCATATCTTATAAATTTCAATTGAAATAAAAAGAGATGTAATATATACATACGTTGTAAAAAGAAATGTTGTTCTTTAGTTTACGAAGCCAAATAACTATTAGACAATGTTATACACAAGCACATTAGTATTTTTTATTTATTTTAGATGATATGTTAACAAGTAGACTAATAATGCTAAATTTTGAAAAATTAAAGAGACATTTGCAATAAGAAATTTTTGGTTCAAAATTGTATAGTCACAAAATTATAAAGACCAAAAGAAAATTTAAGTTTATATAATATCAGTGTTGAGATTATTTTACATATTTATATTTTTATAATTCTTAAAATATAAATTAACTATTTTAATAATTAAATAATCTAAATTATAGTAATAATTTAATGATAAAGGTAGAGTGTGAATAAAAAATAATCTAAAAAAATAAAGTTAAAATTATACATTTGACTTAAGTATGATTTAAATTTATAAGATTTTGCTTTTAAGATATTTACTAATTATTAATTTCATTATATTATTTTAATTAAAACATCATTAATGATATAATAATGATTTGTTTTAAATATATAATGAAATTAATTCTTAAAAGAGTGAGATTTACCATTTTTATAATCTTTCTTATTTTTTTTCTAAAAAAAAGGGTGAGGTAAAATTTCTGCAAGTTTCTCCCAATTTTGATAAAATCTGGTAAAAATGGAAAGAAAAAAATAATAATAATGTCATTGCTCCTAAACTCGGTCTACAATCCATCATACATTTTTTTTTTCTTTTTTTGGAAGCAGAGACAACAAAAATAAATAAGAAATTTTTTTTTTTTTTTTCAAATGTGATCAAGATCCATGTACTTTCATGTTAATAAACGTGTTCATCAAATATTTAAAAAAAATGTCTATTTGGTTACAAATAATTTGTTTCGTTACATAATTACTCATAATTTAAGAAGAAGAAAAATACGATAGATTCTTAAAAATGAGAAATCAATTAATATATTTTTTAAAATTTAAACATCAAATTCATCCAAATAAAAATATAAAGACTTTAACCACATTTAAGTGAAAGTATTTAGACACAAAACACATTTTCTCAAAAATTACATACATATCCAACCACTTTATTTTTATGTTTTTTGTTATTGTTACATTTCATGGAATCTTCAACTAGTAGCGAAATTATTATTACTTAAAGTCATACAATCATAAATATTTGGATATGTACTTGTTAAGTCAAAAAATAATCCTAAATTTCTATAGTTTAAAGTTTTGTTGTTAAATAAACAAAGAGGTTTTTGATCAATAGAATAAGTTTTCGAATATGACTAAAAAGAATTTTCTAAGGCACAATTTTTTCATAAGACAAATTTTTGTATAAAACAAAAATTATACTAAGATAAAAGTTGTAGTAAGACAAAATTTTATTTCTAAAAAGATATATGCATTTAATATTTATCATTTATGATCTTTAAAAAGGAAGTGATTATGTCTAAATGTTTTTGTAACAAATCAAATTCAAAAATATTTCATTGGTACCTACACTTTACAAAAAGGAAAGAAAGACATGTTTTACATCAGAAAATGACAAACAGATATTTGCAAACACAAGAAAATTGTAGTTAAACATTGTTTTAAAACTATGTCAACCTAACACACACATGATTCTACCCATTTGATACCTGAAAAGCCATAAGTAGTTTATTTGATTAGATGAAAAGTGTCAATTTGATAAAAATATTTAATGTAATCATTTATTACACCAACAAACACTTTTATCCTCGAGAAGCAAAACAAAAAGATAGATAAAGCAAGTCATGAGAGAAAAACTCAAGGATTTGCAATGGACATCCTCACTTAAGTCATATAAAAGGAAGTTTGAAACTCAGAGAGAGAGAGATCATTGATTGTAAAAAGCTATATATATTTTTTTTATGTAAAAAGTCTTTGTACATAATTTGTTGTATCATGTCTTAAAGGAAAGATGAAACAACTTTGTAAACCTTTGCAACTTTGAGTTATTGGATTTGAGCTTAGAAAGACTTGTCTGTAAAAGAATATTTGGTGTTAAACCTGAAGAGGCTTGTCTGTAAAAGAATATTTGGTGTTAAGCCCAAATAGGTTTTTCTATAAAAGAATACTTGATGTTGAAGCTTGAAGAGGCTTTGTGTGAAAAGAATACTTGGTGTTGAAGCTTGAAGAGGCTTTGTGTGAAACGAACACTTGGATTGTTACTTAAAGAGGTTAGTCAAAAAATACTTGGGATTGAACTAAAAATGACTTGGTAAAGAATACTTGTATCTTGGATAAGATAGTGAAACTTGATTTGATTGGATCAAAACTGAACGAAGTCTTGATGGTTAAAACAAATCAGTATAAAAATATCTTGTCTTCTTACTATTTAACTTTTCATCTAAACCCTTTATTGTAACGTTGTTACTTCACTATTTTATGAAAAGTGTGAGTTTTCACATTAAGCATGGAAACTCACGCCGAATGCAAACCTTTCAAAGGCATCCCCCAATCTCCACGAAAAGTGTGTGGCTCACATTTAGTGTCACAAACCCAAAAAGTCCTACCTACATGAAAAACAAACCTAACAACTATGAACACCATCAAATCTCCAAAATTTTCTCATTTTACTAGTAGTTCATGCATGCAATTCAATATTTGTCACCTATTAGCAACATAAAACTAAAATTTTGAAGAAAATCAAAATGTAACAACAACACACCAATTAGATCGTCAAATTTTCCTTTTTCACCAAGGACACCAAGTTCTTCAAAATCCAACATGCACTCCAAATTAAGCATATCAACAAGCATTCAACCAAATTCTACTAACAATCAAGTTCTAATTTTCTTTACCTCGATTTTGAGCCTACCAAGAACGGAGAAGAGGTAGAAGGAAGAATTAGCTCCAAGCTTTCGAATTCATAGAGCTCTACACCATAATGCCTCGAATCTTTAGCTACAAGCTTTGAATCCACCACCCAATCACACTCCTCATGCACTAGAGGAATCTAGGAGGGAGAGGAGAAAAGAAGGAAATCATGAACTTGAATCCACTCCTCTAGAATTTCTTCTCTTTAAGATTTTGAAAGATATGAACTTATGAAGCTCAATTCTAATAAAAATAATTTATATACTTTCCTTCTTTTGGGTCAATTGGACATCTAACTCGAGACCTCCAAAACTAACTAGATTCTCGAGAATTCTTCAATTCTCATAATCCTGCAACACACCTCAACTCCATATAGATAAATAACTATCACTAAAAAAAATAATTAAAACATAATGTTACAATAAACACTTCCTCTTACTTTTATTTCTTCTAATTGTTTGGTAACTATAAACATACTTCGCACCCTTTTATAACTTATTTCACTTTCTTTTTTATTTTTATTTTTTACATCTTTTATCATATCACATATTATATGTATTTTATTTTATTTTTTACTTCTCTTACTCCTCTTTTACCCCCCATTCACGAAACAAAAGGGTCTATACCATTTTAATCATTGTTGGAAAGAGACTATTAAGATAATCGAGAAAATTAGGTTCTGTACTTTAACCAAAGTTCAAACTTAAGCAGGATTTTCATTTATGAAAAAGAAGATGGAGTCAACGTGGTTAACTTTTGCGTCAAAAGAATCCTAATTAGTGGGATCGGGCTTCTAATATATTATCCTTGAATCTAACATATAAGCATATATGGTAAAATAAAATAATATTGGATACAGTTGTGCCAAATACTTTATTTTCCCACCACAAATATCTTTATTATTATCATCTAAATTTACATACTTATTTTAAATGAGACTAAGCTAGTTTCTATTATGGTTTCAAAATAAAGCTAGTTTTTATTATCAATTATTCGTTATAAGATTTTTTCTATTACTGATATTACTACCCATGTTGTGCATATATATTATTTAAAATTTTGAACATTTAATTTTTATCTGTTTAATTTAAATAAAAATTAATATTTGAAAATTAAATAGAAAATATTAATAATATGTTTTAGAAGTTAAATATATTTGTCTCTATACTTTTTTGTTTGTTTGTTTTTATTTTAGCATTTAATTTAAATATGGTTTTTAAGTTTCTCCGCCTAATTGAAAGAATATTTGTTTTTATCGTTTTTATATTTTCTTAAATTATAATATTTTAATATATATATATATATATATATATATATATATATATATATATATATATTTTAAGCAGTGTTAAAAGGTTAAATCAAATTAAAGAAATTTATCTTTATATTTCTTTTTATTTTTTCATTCTTATAACCTAATATAGAGAAAATATTTTATAACATTTTTCTTTATTCTTTTATTATATTAAGTTTGTCTAAAAACTTATAATAAATATAAAGGATTGTTTTACCATTTTTTTCTTATCTATTTTGTCATTTTAAAATATTTCCAAAAGGAAAATCCAATTAATAAATAAAACAAAACAACAGGAAAAAAATCATAATTCAAGATATATGTATTATCTTTAAACTCAGGAGTCCTCTCAATTGTGTGTAGGTCCATCATTGTCAACTAGTATTTTTGTTAAAGAAAATTACATATCAAATTAATTCATACTACATAATTATCTTAATTTATCATTATCAATTATATTATTAACGATTAATTAATTATAAGGAACTAAAATAATATTTTTTAAAAATTACAGAGATTAAAAAGATAATTTTTTAAATTAAGGGACAAAAAAATTTTATTCTAAATTTAAGAGATCAAAATAATAATTTTTTTTTTATTTTAGAGACAGAAAATAAAAATTTTAAATTTAGAGGACAAAGAAAAATATGTCTCAAATGTAAAAAACTAAAGACATAATTAAGTCACACTTTTAAGATTAGGCTAGCGGTTGAAGCCTTAGAAGAAATGAGTTAGGATAATAGGAATACGAAGGTCTAAATTTGATTTTCATTACGATTATTTTTTTAATTTTTTTATCTTTATAATGAACACCATAATTAAGTCATTTTTTTATATCTCAAAACAATAAGCGATGAAGTAAAAAAATAAAAAGAAAAATATTAAAATTACAGCAAAATATGTCAATAACAATTTTTTATAGAAAACCCGTTTTAATTTTTTAACAGCACATTAATAGCATTAGCATTTCAGGGCTGAAACATAATCCAATTGTTTACGATAGTGTCTATACAATATACATGGGGATTGATGCTATAGTCTATAATCGTATTAAGAAATAACTAATCAGATCTTCCCTCTTCGACCCACGTTTTCATGAAAACTAAGGGGAAAATGTTTGTTCATCACAATTCAATATCGATAAGTCTTGTACTAAAATCTCAATTACCCTAATCTTAAATCAGCGTTATCATACGCTTACAAAACTAGTAAAAGGAAAAGGGCAGGGGAATTATATGAGACAATAATTATTATTTTTTTTTTCTCACTAAAAAAATGATTTTGAACTTTTGGCTCAGTATACAGTATACACAACAAAGATTGGTTAAATTTCATAATGAATGGGCAGCGTATGGATCAACTTGATAATAATGGAGAAACGCGTATAAATAAATGATCGAGCTGTTGAATTCTTTGCATATATTGCTGTATCGTTCGTAATTTTAGCTACTATTTTAAAGACTATAACTTATATAGGTACACATTTATTTTGTTTTTTAAATGATAGAGAATACATGCTGAGGAAACAAAAGTTATGCAAAAATGTTTTTATACTAATTATAAAGTGTCTTTTCTTTTTTTCTTAATATAAAATTACATATCATTTTAAATATTTCACATGTTATAATTTATTTAATTTAAAAAATATATTAAAAATCTTATATTGACTAGTGATGAAGTCAAAATGGGATTGTGAATCTTATAAGTTGGAATTGTAAAAATGAACTAGTCTTATAATTATTTTTTTAAAATAATATCAAAGTTAATCCTATTAATTAATATTATTGTTGATGTTATCAAACTACATATGTCCAATCTTTTTCATGAAGAATATGTTTTGAAACTCCACATTCACTAGTAATAAGGCTAGAATAGTGATACAGTAATTGTTAGATTGAATTAGACTCAACAATTTTTTATTAAAAAAAACTTCCTCAAATTTCATCCCAATTTAGGGATAATTTATTTGCTAACAAGTCTCATAAGATTTTCTTTTCCTTATTTTCATTCTCAAACAAATAGTAAAATTTTAATATTCTTATTTCGTCTTTCAATTATATTTTCCTACATTTTAGTTATCTTTATTTTTCCTTCATTTTTATTTATTTTCTAATCTTATTTTATTGTTCTATTTCATTTTATTAGCAACAAATCATTGATTAAAGTGGAACTACATTCAATACTATTAAGTAAAGTTTCTCATTTGAGTACTGTGAATAATAAAAATACAGTTGAGAGAGGCTTTATTAAAGATAATCAGTCAAAAAAATTTTAATGAATATTAATTATTAACAAAATGGATAGACACTCTATATAAATAAAATACTCAAAATAAAAGATAAAAATGTGAGAGTTGACATACATGAAAGGAAGAAGCAATTTAAATGTATTTCTTTTAAATGTTTTTAGAGCTCTTCAAACAAATTTTTTGTTGGAGTGTTATTCTCAATTTATTAGTCCCATATCAACCGACACTGCAATTGCATTGCATATATATTTAATTTTATTTATTTAATAATTTCACATTACATATGAGATACTTCTAATGATGCGTTAACCCAATTGCAGATTTAGAAGTCATTACAATACTCTTAGATATTGTAAATCTCTTGATAATAAATTCAATTATTATATGGATATAAAAAATATGAATGACTTAATAGGTTGAAGAAATAATTTGCAGTCAAAAAGAAAAGTTGAAGAATTTTTTTATTTAATATATTTTCAGAGGCCAACATATATAGTTAGCTGCACATTAAATTTTGGTCATCTTCTTAAGAAATGGTCAAACAATAGTTGGCTTTTGAAACACGAAAGCAATATTGATAGCGTTATATATATGACCATACAAAGATTGATATATACAAGTCAATAAAAAGGAAAATGTAATAATGATCATTACAATCATGAAGTTATGACTCGTGAGTAGAAGAGTCAACCAGCATTAAAAAGTCAAACCAGTTTTTGTGGTTGATCTGTCATTTTATCTTCCATGTCCAAAACTGAAACAGATAATAACATTCCTTCCTTCTTCTTCTTCATTTTTATTTTTTTTATAGGACATAAATAGATAACATTCCTAAGTACAATTGAACCCAAAAGAGTAATGTTATTTTCTTATTCCATCGTCATATAATCCTTCATTACCTTGTGACAAAAATATATTTAATGTCATAAAAGTTATAAATATATTAAATATTTGTCAACAAAACAAAGAGAATAAATAATAGAAGATTAAGAATTAATTTTATATGTATAAAGAGAGAGAGTACTTGTTTTTATTCAAAATTTGAATCTGTTATGAACTGTTCTAAATAAAAGCCTAGTTTACACCTGAATCACACGGAGCGTCGACCTATTTTGTTTTTTTTTTTTTTTTTTTTGAGTCAACGCAGGATATTTTCGTTTGGAAATCAAAGATTAATATTAAAATTCATTCAAAGGTTCACTTTTCTCATGCATATTTTTACATACATGCAAGTTTGAAAATTCAACTTCGGAGGACCATAATAATTAAAGGATAAAGTTATTACTTCCTTCCTTTTTCATAAAAGATTCTGTGGTTTCCTATTATATCTCCTTTTATTTTTCTCCCTCATAAATGTTTATTAGTTTTTGTTTTTTTTTTAGGCAAAGAAAAAATATATTAAAAAAAAGTACAAAGGGGTACTCTAACCCATAATACACAAGGTTAACTTCAAAAACCTTAGACATAGATATATGAAACTAAACAAAAATACCAGATACCCAGTGAGTATAATCAAGTGTTTGGACAACTGTTGCTATACATTTGTAACTCTCGAAACCAAGTAATGAGCTCAATGACAGTAGCATCTCAACGATAAATTATGACAGCAACGATAAGAAATAAAATACCATCAACAGATTGATCTTCAAACGGCAGTTATAAGACAACAGCAGTCAACACTTAGAAAGTAAGACAGGAAGAACCATATCAAGAGAAATTTAAGCAAGAAAATGGGTTATTAGACCAAAGAGCAAAAGGGTATTGAAAAGCTAAATCTTTAGCCCTTAACCAATTCCAAGATCTCAACTTAATTAAATCCACCACCTCCTCAGGATCCATAATTTTTTGAGAGAAAACTGCCTCATTTCTTGCAAGCCAAATTGACCATAATGTTACCAACCAAATAGAAGACCATCGCACCCGGTTAACAACATTACAATTTGGGACTCCCACAAATTGCTCGAAATTAGCCAAACCAGTATTATTCTGAACTGAGGAGAATCCAAACCATTGAAGACAAGACATCCATATTTTAAAAGTATAGAAACATTCAAAAAAGAGATGGGATGAGGTTTCCTCACATAGACCACACCAAACACAGGATGCTACATTAGAAGGTAGAACCTTTCGTTTAATTAGGTTCTTTTTTGTTGGAATTCTGTCTAGAATAACCCTCCAACCAAAACAAGAGACCTTGGAGGGTATCAACTTGGACCACAAATATCTATACATAGGAAAATCAGCATATATAGACTGGTTTATTATAACTTGATAGGCAGATTTGACAGAATAAGATCCTCCCGAATCATGTTTCCACCTCCAGCGATCAAATTTTTCTTTAGATAACTTTACGCTTTGTAATTCCAAATACAAGAGTTGCAATTGATCTTCCTCCCACTCAAAGAGATCCCTTCTCTAAGACCAATTCCAGACCACACTCCCTTAACGCCTTAGACACATGTCTGCTAAAGTTGTCGACTTATTATTGGATATTGAATAGAGTCGCGCATACCGAGTGCTCAAAGCACCACTACCATTCCAAGCATCATCCCAGAACATAGTGTTTTCCCCATTACCCACCTCTTTAACGCAACCCTTAGAAAACCAATCAGCCGTAACATGTATGCCACTCTCAATACCCCAAATATCATACCACCACCTAGATCCCCTGACTTTCTCACCACCCAACCCAGTAACAGTCCTCTCTCCATAAATGGAAGTTAACACCGTATGCCACAATCCTTCCTTTTCAACAAGAAAACACCATCTCCACTTGCCTAATAGAGCTAAGTATAATTAATTAAAAATTATAAAAAATGTAAGAGTATAATTGACAAAAAAGATAATTAATATTTTTTTAAAACTTTTAAAATGACAACTACATAAAAATAATTTTTTACTAAAAATAAAAAATTTAAAAGGAACAACGCAAGCAATTGTTAATTATGTTCTTTTTATGAATTAGAGTTTTGTTGATAAATGTTAAATATTAATCACTCAATATATTGAAATATTTATGGATTAACCCTTGTTAACGTTTATACATGCAAACTTCTTAACCATATCACCAAAAATAGTCTTAACCATATACTTGAGAGATATAATTAATTATTTATTATAAATTTGTTTAACTAAACTTTTCTATATATGATTACTTTTAATATATATATATATATATAAGTAAAAATGGAATAATTTTTTTAATAAATTAAATTAATTTATGTATAATTTAATTTGTAAAAAAATTTCATATAACCTTTTTTCAAAATATTACAAATTAGCTTAAAAAATTAATGTTATTTAAAAATATTTTTGAATGAGTTTATATATCCAGAAATATATGATTGTGATTACGATAGTCGGGTTAGTTTTTGACTTTTGTCTCATGGGAAGGTATTGTTAGTTTTTGTGATGAAGACTGTACAACGGTACTTTGCTACAGAACACGTAGCCGTGTTTGATTTAGCTTCAGTTGCCTTGCGAGTGGAGAAGACTAGAACTACAATTATTATTATTATTCTCAAATTTTAGTTTTAAAGACTTACAAGTTGCAACCTAAGATATCTATTTCTTAATAATATCCTGTTGCCAGAAAATACACGGCAAACACAAGAACTACATGGGTGAGTTTTGGGTAAATCAATTAGTTTAACGATGTTCATTCACTAGTTATGTAAACTAGTTCTACACTATAATCTGATATTATTATATGATTTTTACTTATTTATTAAAAAAGCAATAATTGATCATAAATGATGAGATTCGGATGAATATGTAAAATTACTTTATTAATTCATCACCTATTTTCTTAATAAATATAAAGAGAGAAAAAATTATACACAAAAATAAATAATTATTATCAGATAAAGTTATATAAGATTTATATTTTTTTTTAAGGGATTACTCATTTCTTAAACCTTACATTATTGCAAAAGGTCTAAATATAGCCTATCCGCCTGCCCCAAAAAAATTGAGAAATAACTTCTACAATTTAAGAAAAATCCGACAATCTATCTATAATTCTATACCAGTAATTCACAGAAGATAACTATCACCATTAGTAAGTAACTAAATCATTGAAGATAAATAATTAATAATAAAATAAAAATGTTTATGATCTTATACCACACTAATCTTCTAACGATCGAGTAACCGGGTCACTTATGACTTATTTGATAAAAGAAAAATGGATAATAAGAAAATGTCTAAAAGTATAGGGAAGTTAAAAAAGTGATTGTGTTTGGTGTAGAAGAATTAGAGGAAAATGAGAAGAAAAGTTAAAAAAGTGATTGTGTTTGGTATAGAAGAATTAGAGGGAAATGAGAAGAAATTTTGGTGAGTCTCATAATAGAAAATTTTCTCTTTAAAATAAGGAGAAGTGTGTGGAGGTTGTGTTATATATATATATATATATATATATATATATATATATATATATAAAATTTAAAAAATAAAAAATAAAGTTTTAATTTTTATAATAATAATAAATAATTTTTATTTGATATTTTTAATTGAAAATTTATATTTATTTTTTTGTTTTAAAATAATAATTTCCAATAATATTGTAATAGATTATTTATTATTTATAAATAAAATTTATTTTAAGAAAACCAAACTTTCAATAATAATAAACAAATAAATATTATAATAATAATAATAGTCTTTTTACTTATTATTTTCAAATAAAATTATTTATAAAAAAATTAAACTTCTATTTTATTTCTCCTTTACCAAATATTTTTATTTCTACTCTATTTCTTATCTATTTTCTTACACTTCTCTTCTTTTCTTTTCTCTTATTTCCCCTTTGTTTTTTTTTTCTCTTTACCAAATATAAGCTTAGATTCTTCACACTTTTGGCACTCAAGTTTAGAGGACTATGTATTGTGTCACTCTATTTCCAACCAAGCAAACTGAGCAGGTCCTTCAATTGACATGTAACTGACTTTGTCAAATATGTTACATGACTAAACTTAGTCGACTTCTAAAATGCTCCCCCTCCCCATCCTCCTAATTAAGTAGAGATAAGACACTATGATTTATAAAATAGGCACGATAACATTCATATATAAATGTTAATATTTATGGGTCTATTAATATTATTGCAAAATTATAGCAAGAAGTAGGGATTCATGTCCAGGATATTGCCCGAGTTTATATATAGGGAGTCTTAAGTCTAAAAAATAATCAGTTTTTATATCCACCAAATATTATGAACTCAGACAACCGTTAGGTCTTTCAATAAGAGGTTTCATACCAAAACAAATCTTAAAAATCAAATAAGGACGGATTAGACTTGAAAAGTAAAACTTAGCTAAATAAATTAGATAAAACATAAAAGAGTCTTATACTCTGATAAAATGCAAATATTATCACATTTGTTTATATAAAATTGTACAATATTAATAAATAAAATATTTATATATAATTTTAATCTATTAAGTATTGTAGTTATGTAACACTATGTGATTTTAAATTTTATTGATTAATTGTATGTTATATATTATTCAGTTGTTGTGTTATTGTTGCTTTAGAGTTTTGAGGGTCAAGGGATCCTTGAGAGTAAAGTTGCTATTTAGGTGGTTTTAGTTAGGATTAGTTGACCAAGTTTAAAAAATAGTATTTAAGATTTTCTTTAAGATGTAAACTTCATAAGTTTATATTTTAAAAAAAGTTAGAGAGATAGGTTCTGGAGTCAAGAAGATCCTTTTGCTACTTCTGATTTCAGAAAGACATTATAGATTCTCCCTTTAGTTGAGTAGTGGTGTTGGATTTATGATTATTCAAGGCTAGTAGGTTGAGAACCCAAAGTTGAAGTTGTTGCACGACGAACTCTCGAGGAGCTTCATTCTTCATCGTTCCTTCTTCTCTTTCTTGTTTTTGAGCTATTCAAAGTAAAGGAAGTTAGTTGTTTGATTTAAGTTGTGTATGGTGTTTTGTTGAGTTGATTCATGTTTTGGTAAGCATTGAAGTTGAATTTTGAATGTGGAACCTAGTGTTCTTGTTCTTGGTTGTGAAAAAGGAATGATTTGATGATCTTATTAATGTATTATTGCTACAAATTGATTTTTTCACAAGTCTACCATTTCTTTTTCCTTGTAATTGGACTGTAATGGTCATACTTAGTATGAGAACAAAATAAAATTAGACTGAATGGCTTGCTTGGTAGAGGGTCATGCTAAAGATGATCTATTTTTAATTCAGTACTTTCTTATAGCATGGTTGTATATAAACATTTGACCGACGATATATTATGTTTTCAATATTAGTATATTTTGATGTAGATTATATATGTACAAGATATATATATATATATATATATATATATATATATACACATATATACATGTATATATATATAATCTCTTAAAGGGCTTTATGTTTTTAGTTATATTTGACAAGAATTGTTTTAAGTTTTCTGTTCATATACATATATTTATTTTAATAGTGTGTTTTATGATTGTCGTCATATAAGATACTATTATAATTAATTTAATGATAGAACTAATTTTTAATATAGTATTAGCTAATCATTAATAATCAATAATAGTATTTTTTAAGTCAAGTAAATACATGATTTAGACCTTATTTTAAAATGTTTATGAATAACTTGTTTACATTTATTTTATTTTATAAGTGTTTATAAAAGTGTTTTGACAAAACTTATAAAATATCTTATGAGTAAGTCATAAGATATTTTAAACTTGTTTAGATAAACTATTTAATACAACTTATTATTTAATTTATGTAGAAAATAACCCAAAAATACTTAAGTTTGAATTATGACATAAATAGTTTTATTTTTTTTCATTCTTTCACTAAAAGTTATTTTTATTTTTATTTTTTATCACTCTTTTCAAAAGTTTTCATTTCTCTTTATTTTTTTTATTCCCCTCCATTTTTTTATCTCTTTCCTCCAAATTCACATTCTCTCATTATATATATATATAAAATAACTCGTAACAATTTTCTTTCTAAAATAACACATTTGAAATAATTTTTTTTAATATTTATATAATTATTTTTTAATCACGATTAATAAGATATATAAAATTTATTTTAAATTTTTGAATTTTATAATTCTTAATTTGTAATCATATATATATATATATATAATTGATATATAATATTTTATTAATAATTTTATTTTTCTATAAACTAAAATTAGGTAACTAGTGACTAATAATTTTTTTTATTATTTTAAGTATTTTGATTTATATTGTCATTTACAAAAAAAATATTTAGTTATTTTTTATATTTTTATTTGATTTAAATATATTTTTAGTTTTGTAAAATTAGTGAGTTTTGATTTTGACTTCTATAAATTTTTCTTTATTTTTCATCATTTTAAAATTTGTAAATATTTTTTTGGTTATTGTAAAAAAGATTGGTTTGATCCCTGTAAAATAATTTTCATTGATTTTCACCCCTTCAAAATTTAAAATTACCATTTTTAGTCCTTAACAATTATTTTAAGGTAGATGAATAACACTTATTTTAAGAATCTAAATGAATTTTTAGAAGTATTAAACACTCAATATCACTAATAATCATATGTAACATCTAATATGTCCACTTAAACTTTTAATAAATAACAAGTGGTTAAAAATAGGGACTATACAAAAATGATCACACAATAATTACATTTTGGTTTGATCCTTGTAAAAAAATTTCTTTGATTTTCACTTCTAAAATTTAAAGTGACTATTTTTGCTCTTAACAATTATATTAAGGTAGATGAATAATAGTTGTAGCAACCCAGTAGGTCACTTCATTTAGTATAATACAATTATCACACAACAAAAAACATAAAGTAATCAACTACTCTAGCTAGGTTTCTCATGCAACATGTCGCAACCCGAAAATTTCCGATCTCGCGACGTATGGTTTAGACATCCCTTTAAAAGTCTCATTAATTAAGGAATGCCCGGACACCAGACTAATCTTTAATCAATGATTTTGAAAATAGGTTCTATGGAGTCGCCACCAATGTTTTACTCAAAATATTGGAAAAAGAAAAGATTTTTAAAAGATCTAATAATGGCCTTGATAACCAGAATTGGGTTCGGGGGTCGGTTACGTGTAAGGAAGGTATTAAGCACCCTTACAACGCCCTAAATCGGTACCCTATGATGAAGTTAATGCGATAAGAAATAATAAATTAAATATTATATCCCCTTTTATTGATGATTATTTACATGATTTAAAATTTAAATTAACAATTGACTCTAAAATATCTACATGATTGCTCTTATTATAAACAATATTTATCAAATGTAAGAAATAAAATAGAGAGAAGAAAATTGATTTGAATACCTCTTGAACGAGCTCTATTAATCTTCAAAGATGGAGATTTGGGTGCTTTTTGGCAACCCTTCACACTACAATGCCTCACAAAAATCTCAAGAAATACAAAAAGAGAGGGGAAGAGAGAAAAATAGAGAAATTTCGAGCTATAGGAAGTCTGGACGAAATTTCGGAGTCCGGAGAAATGAGCCACAGCCGTCTATTTATAAACTTCAGAAGGGGGGTCCAGAACGGCCTGTTCCAAAATCGGAACGACCGTTCTGGATATGGTCGTTGTGCCTTAATTTGGACCCTGGAACGGCCCGTTCCGGGGAACCAGAACGGTCCGTTTTGATTTCAGAACAGCCCGTTCTGGGGTCCAAATTCAGCACACATGATTGGTCTGGAACGGCCCGTTCCGGACCTTGGAATGACCCGTTACGATTTTGGAACGGCCCATTACGATTTTGGAACGGCCCGTTCCGGGCCCATAAAAATATTTAATCTGTGCTTTTGGGCCCTCTGAAATCCTGTCTTCTCGTTGACATGCTTCGGGAGCTCCTTCCCTTCGTAACAAAGATCCATGTGTAACACCCCAATTTCTTTAAAAGGATATTTTTATTAGTAATGGCATTTCTGTAATTACTGAGGACATTTTCGTAATTTTATAAAGGTATTAGGGGTATTTGAGTAACTCAAAACGGGCTGTTCCGAAAGTGGAACGGGCCGTTCTGAGCATTAAAAATAAGCTAAAATTTTAGGTTGGGAACGGGCCTAGAACAGGCCGTTCCAACAAGGAGAACGGGCCGTACCGGAGGGAGAACAGACCGTTCTGCTGAGATTGAGAACGGACCGTTCTAATTTTAGAACGGGCCGTTCTGCTTTTTGAAAACGGGCCGTTTCGATATTAGAACGGGTCGTTCCAGTTGAGAATTTTACGCATATTTGAACGTTCCAGAACAGGCCGTTCCGAAATCAGTACGGGTCGTTCCGGGTGCGTCAGATTGCCTATAAATAGGAGGCAGGGGGCTGTGAAAAATCATACAGCCAGAAGTGGAAATTTAGAGAGAGAAAGAGAAAGAGAGAGAGAGAGAGAGAGAGAGAGAGAGAGAGAGAGAGAGAGAAAGAGAAAGAGAAAGAAAGAGGGAAAGAGAGGGAAAGAAAGAGGGAATCCAGAGGGGGGAGGTTCTGCTCAAGTTTTAGCTCCTACTTATCCAGGTAAGGGGGAGGAGAACCTTATCTCTTTAAAATTTTATCTACTCCTATTTTTATTTATTTATGTTATTTTTTATGTATATTTATTTAGTGGGGTGTCCCTAACCTCATTTATTTGCTTAACCTTTGATTATTTTTGTCTATAATAATTATTAAGGTGTTCATATTTTATATTGTTTCATTATTTTATAATGATGGTCATTTTTATTTATATCATTGGTATTCTTAATATATTCTTTTTACATAGATATATTTATTGTAAATATATTTATAATCAACTATGTTATAGTTGTGATATCTTGGTCTCGTTTTGTTGTTATTTCTTCACGTATTTATGAAGATAAATATTGTTCTATGGCCATAGAAGATAAAGTTTGAATTATTTGTAGCTGGAGGTTTGACCTTGGGGATTTAAATGAGTAAGAAATGAAGGTGAAATATCCTATTGTTGATTAAGGTGAAATATCCTTTTATTGGTTGATATTATGATGATGCTCATTTATCCTGACTAGTCACTACAAGTATAATTCAAATTTTATTGCATCATGAAAATCTAATATATGATTTGTATATATATTATATATATATATATGTTTAATATTGATTATAAATAATTTTTTATATTCTTTTGAATTATTGTATTTATTGGATATTGTTCTTACTCCTCTCTTTTCTTTGTTTTTATAAATTAAATATATTACAAAATAGATGGATCTACTTTGGATTCCAGATCATTTTGCAGTTGATATAGCTGTGGTCTTCCTCGGAAGGAATTAGAATGTGGAGGCTATTTGATGAATCTATTACAATTTTTGTAAATTTATTTTCACTATCAATGTAAATATTGTAATAAAAGTGAAAGAAAAATATATTGTGTAAAATAATACATTATTGTAAATATTTTAGAACGATATATCATGTATTAAATTCACAAAATATGGTTGTTCTTTACCTTTATCTTTATTAAAAAAAATATTGTTAACGATATAATTGTGAAAATATTATATAAGAAAATATATAATTATTATTATATAAATTGGGCGTTAGAATCGAGCGTTACACCATGTCCTTATTTGTGTGCCCCCGGACGAAATTGGGTGTCTACAGCTGCCCTTCTTTACTTGTCCTTTGGAATAGTAATGTGTTGCTTTTCCAAAGGCAAGGAAAGACGTAGACATTTCGTCCAGGTCTTCTCTTCGTCTCTTTGTTGATGCTTCTACATTGCTTCCCTTGGATAGGTGTATTCGCTTGTATCATTACCTTTTAGAGTAGCTGAGTGTTGAGTTGCATACTCTATGGGGTAACAAGGGTGACAAACTATACAATTGATCTTCAGTCTTCGAGTAGAAGCTCCATTGTTTCTCTTGTGATAGTGAGGTGGAAATTCGGATCTTCACTCTTGTTTTGACAATAGATACATTCACGTTGTTTCCTCCAGGTAGACGGTGTTCCCTATATCCTTGCCCCTTGGAGCAACTGAGTGTTGGATTGTATGCTCTATTAGGTGTCAAGGATGGTGAACCGAAACATCTAGGCTTCAAGATCCATGTGAATGCCCCACGTCGCTTCCTGTGTCCTGGATCTTCTCCTTTAATTCAGCAGTGTAGATGCCCCCACACCATTTCTTTCAGGTAGATGGTGTTTGCCCGTATCCTTGTCCCTAAGAGCAACTAAGTGTTGGTTTATATGCTCCGTCGGGTGATAAGGATGGTAAACCGAAACATCTAGGCTTCTGGTCTTGATGTAGATGCTTCCTACTACTTCTGCTTGTCTCATGGTAGTGTGTTTCTTTATTTGTGGCTTGTTAAAGAGGGAGTATATTATGAGCTCAGCCTCTCCAGGCTGGACTGATATTTAGGGCTTCATCCGGCCCACTACTAGTTTTGGGGTCTAGCAACCCTTACCGATCTTGTACTAGTTTTAGGGATCTAGCAACCCTTACTGATCTTGTACTAGTTTTGGGGATCTAGCAACCCTTACTGATCTTGTACTAGTTTTGAGGATCTAGCAACCTTTTCCGATCTTGTACTAGTCTTGGGGATCTAGCAACCCTTACTGATCTTGTACTAGTTTTGGGGATCTAGCAACCCTTACCGATCTTGTACTAGTTTTAGGGATCTAGCAACCCTTACTGATCTTGTACTAGTTTTGAGGATCTAGCAACCTTTTTCCGATCTTGTATTAGTTTTGGGGATCTAGCAACCCTTTCCGATCTTGTACTAGTTTTGGGGATCTAGCAACCCTTACCGATCTTGTACTAGTTTTAGGGATCTAGCAACCCTTTCCGTGTTTGTACTTGATGTCTTATTGTTGGTGTTGTGAGATGAAAGTCTGCCCCTAGGTGGATGGGCAAGAAATGTTTGATGTGCCCCTATGTTGGTGGGCAAAAGATAGATGGATGACAAGGATTCTAGTGTTGCCCCTGCCATGTGAGTATTATGATGCCTCTCCAGGCGTCTTCATTGTGGGATGGTTGGTTGGAGTTTGGTTTTGTTCTTGTCAAGGTGAGTATTGTAATGCCTCTCCAAGCATCTTCTTGTTGTAGGTTTTTTTCTTTTCATTTCTTTGTTTAGCTTCGGCTTTTTCACATTTGAAGCTTGCCTTTTTCTGCTATTTTTAGATGCTTCAGCTTTTTCTACATGTACGAAGCTTGCCTTTTTTTCTGTTTTATTTTGTGTTGTCATCATTGGTGGAGGGATCACATCCCATGATGATGTTATTTGCTGAATCTTTATTAATGAGTATTATTTCGGAAGCCACTCCTGGCTTTGGTGAGGAAATCATTCCTAGTCTGGCATTCTCTTGGATCATCTTTCATTTGCTGAAGAAGTAAGGCGTGGTGGCCTCTTCATGCTTATAGTTGCTTGCTTGGTCGATTCCATTCTATTCCACTATTGATGTGTCTTTGCTTAGTGGGCACATAGAATCACTTGGGGTTTTTGTTTGTCACCGTTTCGACTCATGCTTGGCTGTTGAGCTTTTACGAGTGTTTTGTCCTGATGACTCTTCTTGACCCATAGAAAGTAGAATGCATGGATGCATGGATGCAAAGAAAATGCAAGACAAGAATGATTTTTATTTTTTTTGTGTAACGCCCTTCCATATGCCCCTAACTCATATGCATGCGATACAGTTTATGCTTGTGTTTGTTCCTAAAGATGCAATTCATTTTTTTTATATCGGGAAATTAACTTGTACATGTTAAGGTTAATGATGACGATTCATTTTCATTCATGTCGTTTATGATCATTGTTGGGATATGTTCTTTTGAACACGAGGTTCCAGTGGCTCCTCAATTATCAATGTGCAGTCAAGCGTCTCCCAACTCCGTTTGGGGACGTCTCGATCTTTTCTCTGTGAGTATTCACTGTGCATTCTCTGTGTATATTTTTGGTACCATTTTAATGCCATAAGGGTCAAGCGAAAAGAAAGAAGGGATGTTTGTATTTTTTCAAAAGATTGTCAGAAGGGATTTTTTTTTCAAAAGGGGTTTTTAGATGAATGGCTGGCCAAGGTGGGCTTTAGTGTTTATGGCTATTAAACAAGGCATATTTGTTGCAAAGAAGCTATCATTGTGTTTTAGCCTTTTTGGAAAGTGGAGTGATGACTCGGGGTTGCGTTTTGTTTAGATGATCCCCCTGAGCTGCCTTTCGGTTTTCAACTCAGGTTGCTGCTTTAACGTCCTAACTTTTGCCTAGGTCACTTGAGATGTGTTTCCTAGTGGACATTTTTCTTTTGATCTTTTCTTTTGCCTAGGTTACCCAATTTTGCTTGTGGGTTGCCTAGCAGATCTTGCCCTAACTTTTGCGCAGCCCCCTTAGTGGGTTTCCTGTCGGGCCTTCTTTTTCGCAGCATTTGTGTGGGACGACTTTATTTTTATTGAACCCTAGTCATGTTTGGTTTTCTGATTGTTCTTTTGTTATCCTTTCCATGCTATTATCGAGTAACATCTTTGTCGCAAATATATTTTGTTTATTAAGGGTTGATGGATGAGGCCTAGAGTGAATATTTTAAAGGGAGAAGAGAAATGAAAAAATGTTATGGCATTTAAAACAGTACTTCCAATTTACACGTGCCCCTTTAGCAAAGCTCGGAGGCCCGGGCATGCCCCGAGTTCGTGATTCATACACAGAGAGATTAACCGAGGTTGCCCCCTAGAGAGGCATGGTTGACGATTGGTTGAACTACATTATGAATGCATTCCCACTTGCTTGAATGTGGGTGTTTCGACTTCGGAGTGAAACCTTTATGAATTCTTTCTTTCTAAAGGGAATACTCAAGCCGCCTTTCGGTTTTCAACTCAAGTAGGCATTACTTTTTTTTAATTTTTTTTTATTTTTATGTATCCCTAACTTTTGCATAGGACGTATCCTATCGGGATTTTGATTCTTTTTCTTTACCCTAATTTTTGCCTAGGACACCCTTTACAGGTTTTCATCCTAGCGGGTTTTTGTCATGCAATGCCTTTATTCTTCAATTGAGTTTTGCTGTAATTCCCTAGAAGCAAGGATTCATTCATTCTTAATTGTTCCTCCTATCCCAACAGTTGTCATTTCCGCATGGGGAACTCTTGGTGTTTGAATCGTCAATTTGGGCGTGTTATGCCCCCCAGTCTTCTTGCACAATTACTGGTTTTTAAGTGCTTTCAATTTGATGTATCGAGTTTGCACTTGGCTACCAGTGATCTCATTATTTGATTAACACGCACAGGTTAGGTTTCCCTTTTTATTCTTATTTATTATTTACAAGGAAGACATATTATCTATATGAAGTGCAAAATAGGATGCAAAGATGATTGAGAAATTCAACAAATATCATTCTCATTGATTTATTTGTTTAGAGAACATTCTTTGTACAAATCTTTTGGTGCACTTTGATGATGTTGTTGACGCTACAGAAGCTCATGCTTGAATGATGTCCCTATGGACATGCTTGCTCGTTCGTTGATTTGCAATTAGTTCTTGTTTCTTCTCAGATTCTCTTCTTGCTATTCCCATCAGAAGTAACCATCAATAGGATCTTCAAGTTCACCACTATTTTGGTGATTGCCACAATTTTCATCTTTATTGACGAGGTTGATGAGTTAGAAAAGAAAGATGCAATTTGGAGTGATTTGATAACAAATTGGAGGATTAAGGGAGCTTATCATCAAATTTTTTTTCGCTTCAATTTCTTTTTTTTTTTTGTGTGCCTCCTTTTCGAAATTTCAAATAATCTCTTATTTGAGTTGAGGAATGACATCTTTTTAAATCGGAAGAAGTCTAAGAAGATGTAGACTTTGCCTTCTATTGAAAGGATGACGAGAGTCCAAAGCCTAGTAGGCCTCTTTAGTGTGTGCACACGATTCTTGTACTTTAGAATGTTCTCCTTTCTCAAAAATCTTTACATACTATGTGTCTTCCATTTTCTAATGAATGTATATGTTAAACTAAAAGATGCATGATATTTGTTTTCTGCCTAAACTTTATCATTCATTTTTTTTTACTAAAAGGAAATGATGCATGACTTTTGCTATATATTTATCTCTTTTTTTTTTAAAATAAACTATCCTATATGATGCTTTGAAGTTTGGGTATATAGAAGGGAGTTAAAATTTTATCATATTTTTTTATTAATATTTATTTGTTTGTAATTCTTATCTATTTGAAATAAATAAACACAAACAAATGCAACACACATATTGTCAAACAAATGTACACCCGCGAACAATCACGTTTAAATTCTTTGTCTGTGGTCCCTGCAAGAAAAGTGCATTGTATAGGATAGTTCTAATCTCGCTGGTCTTAAGGCCCCCAAGGTGCCCCCATTATAGGGACCCAGTATCTCTGTCGCCGTTACCTGGCAAACTCTAAGGTTTGTCGCAGTATTTCGGGCTAGAGTAACCGGTTATCACCTTGAGTGTGATTTCCGACAAGGCTCGCAGGCTCCAAGGCCAAACTTGGGCCGGTCGTACGTCAACCACTCCCTATGTTTATTACCCTCATGCCCCAGGGTGTAGGGGGAACTGTTGTGTGCAAAGGATTGTGTATAATTTTTATTTCAAACAAATGCTGAATTTAAACAGGCAAACAAATATTAAAGCCAAACAAATAAAGCAAACAAAGTAAAGGAGAAAATATTTAAATTATTATTTTTATTTTATTAACTTCATCAATTAAATGGGCCTGACCCTCTTTAAATGTCCCCAGTGGAGTCGCCATCTGTCGCAACCCAAAAATTTCTGATCTCGCGACGTATGGTTTAGACATCCCTTTAAAAGTCTCATTAATTAAGGAATGCCCGGACACCAGACTAATCCTTAATCAATGGTTTTGAAAATAGGTTCTATGGAGTCGTCACCAATGTTTTACTCAAAACATTGGAAAAAGAAAAGATTTTTAAAAGATCCAATAATGGCCTTGATAACCAGAATTGGGTTCGGGGGTCGGTTACGTGTAAGGAAGGTATTAAGCACCCTTACAACGCCCTAAATCGGTACCCTATGATGAAGTTAATGCGATAAGAAATAATAAATTAAATATTATATCCCCTTTTATTGATGATTATTTACATGATTTAAAATTTAAATTAACAATTGATTCTAAAATATCTACATGATTGCTCTTATTATAAACAATATTTATCAAATGTAAGAAATAAAATAGAGAGAAGAAAATTGATTTGAATACCTCTTGAACGAGCTCTATTAATCTTCAAAGATGGAAATTTGGGTGCTTTTTGGCAACCCTTCACACTACAATGCCTCACAAAAATCTCAAGAAATACAAAAAGAGAGGGGAAGAGAGAAAAAGAGAGAAATTTTGAGCTATAGGAAGTCTGGACGAAATTTCGGAGTCCGGAGAAATGAGCCCCAGCTGTCTATTTATAGACTTCAGAAGGGGGGTCCAGAACGGCCCGTTCCAAAATCGGAACGGCCGTTCTGGATATGGCTGTTGTGCCTTAATTTGGACCCTGGAACGTCCCGTTCTGAAACCGGAACGGCCCGTTCCGGGGAACCAGAACGGCCCGTTCTGATTTCAGAACAACCCGTTCTGGGGTCCAAATTCAGCACACATGATTGGTCTGGAACGGCCTGTTCCGGACCTTAGAACGGCCCGTTCCGATTTTGGAACGGCCTGTTCCAGGCCCATAAAAATATTTAATCTGTGCTTTTGGGCCCTCTAAAGTCCTGTCTTCTCGTTGGCATGCTTCGGGAGCTCCTTCCCTTCATAACAGAGATCCATGTCCTTATTTGTGTGCCCCCGGACAAAATTGGGTGTCTACACAACAAAATGTAAATATTCATGCAATCAATATATGTATAGCTAGGTTTCTGGCAATATAATCGAAAAACATAAAGTCCCTTATGAGGTTACATATGAAAATTATTCATATATGCAATATACATCAAAATATACAATGCTTAACACATAAAATTCTATTGCCGGTCAAATGTCTCTGTACAAGCATTATATTAGAATAACACAACTCCATATAGGATATCTCCATCGTGACTCTCCACCAAGAAAATCATTCAACTTAATTATGCCTTACTCTTATGCCAAGTATGACCATAACAATTCAACAACAAAAAGAACAAAAGGTAAGCTTGTACGAGAAACATTATAACAACAAGTATTGAAATCATAACTTATAGCAACATAAAGAACTTATATCAACAAGCTAGCTCAAAGCATAACGTCAACTTCAAACATCGTTCAAACTTACAACTTTTTCAACATAGACAACTTCATACACAACTTAACAACTTTAAATAGCTAATATCATCACACACATCAACTAAACCTGATGTTACCAACTCAGAGAGCTCCTCAAGCAATCACGTCTAATACCTCTTTCTTCACGTTCGACGTGACCAATTTAAATAGCTATAAAGTAACTCACATTCGATGTTACCAATTATGCACCCAATGTTAGTGAGGTAGAGAATTCTTGCTTGCATCACGTTTGACACCATGAAGTTGTGCTCGGCATGATAGCGATTTCTACACTTGGTAAAATCACAATTTTGGCTCAAAACCTACAAATTTTCAAATAACTAGCATCATGCAATCACAATTTTAACATTTATACAACATATACAACTCAATTCCAACAAAAGGAACAATATGCAACCATTAGAGAACAAGAGTCATCAATTCTTTTTAAAACACCTTCAAACACAACTCTCACTTAGAACAACAAAACTCTTAACTCATGATTCAATCAAGTTCATCCATCAAAATGAATAACCCTAGGCATAATTCAACCGTTAAACATCAACAATATCAATCAACAAACTTTCCTTGTCTCGAATCACTAACACAGAAAAATCTCAAACTCTCTACATGGTAACTCAACCTTAGATTCTTGGCTTCCAAGTTTTGAATCCATCAATCCACTACTACTACTCAGCTCAGGGATGGATTTAGAAGGGGTTTGCACAATCAAAAGGAGTAAGAATTTTTCTAGCTCCATAGTTCATCTCTCTAACTTCTCTTTAATTGTCCTTGAGATACGAACTTATGAAGTTCACGTTTTATGAAAATACTTAAATACCCTCCCATAAACTTGGTCAACTTGACTCTAACTAAGGACAACCTCAGAACAATTTAACTTTCAATGATCCCTTGACCCTTAGAGTTCTAAAATAATTAAAAACATTTCATATCAACAAATAAACAACATGCCACAAAATAATTAATTAATGCATATAAATAATGTAATGTTACAACTTTTATTTTGAAGATCTATACAAATTTTTAGAAGTACCACACACTGACACAATATCACTGACAATCATATGTAACTCATAATATGTTCACTTAATATTTTAATAAACAACAAGCAGTTAAAAATAATCACACAAAAAATAGAGACAAAAAATAATTTCAAGTTTAGAGGATAAGAGAATTTTTTTACAAGAACTAAAATCAAAATCAACTAATATTGTAGGAACTAAAAACATTTTAAAACCTTTTTATTTTATTTTTCAATCAAACATTAATTTGTATTTATTTTTAATTTTTTAAAATGAAATAACATTTTATAAGTGCTTAAATAATGATACATCGAAACACTTTAAATTGTATAAATATTTGTTAACTTATATCCAAATACAACAACTTATTGAATTTTAAGCATTTTTAACATTACTTTTTATTACATGAGAGATTATTAAATAAGATCTTAAATAAATTATTTGTCCAAATGAGTCCTTACTATAAATGGGAAAGAAAGCCTTTTGACTAGAGTTGTAAAAGTGAGTTAAGGCTCACCACAAATGACAAGTTGGTGCCTTAAGAATCTAATACAACTCAGCTCACTTGATGAGTCAAACAAGTTTTAACCCAGTTCAACTCATAATGAATTGGTGGGTTGACTCACTAGTTTTTTAAATTAAAAAATATATATTCCTTTTTTTAATAAATAAAATAAAATTGAAATTTTTTTATCAAGAAATCGCATTTATCAGTAATTCAAATACAAAAATAAAAAAATCAATTAAAATTTTAAACAATAAATACATAAAATATAAATATATTTTTTTTATTTTTTTAATTATAGTAAATTAAATAAATTAACTTGATTCATTTAAACTCAAATTCGTTTGAGTCATAAATTCAGTCAATTAAATTAAAATTTAATCAAAATTTGATATAATTTTTTTTTTAATTCAATCTAATCTGAATCAATAATGAATCATATCGACCCACCATATTAAACATGCTTTTAACACCCCCTATTTTGATTGACTTAATGACAATAACACTATTCCGACCAAGCTATGAGCATTTTATTAATTTAACAACCAACTAATTTCCGACAAAGCTACGACTTTTTTAAAGTCATTGATATACGATAGTTTGCTAGATTTGATTTTTCTTTTAATACCTCAACAGTGATAGCACGTGTAAAAAGTCAAGTCTAATTTCGGCATGGCATTTTTAGTGGGTCAATAGGAGAATCAACTCAATCAAGTAATCACATGCTACTCTCATCTTTTCTTTACTTTTTAAAATTTATATATTACAAGTATATCAAGTACCTAAGAACCTTTATTTACTTAAATAAAATATTTATTGACTTTTAAAGTATATGAAATATTTATTTCTATAATTTTTTTTATCATATTATTGGTAGAATATCTATCGATTATTTCTCGAGACCATGACTACATAAAGATTGATTTTTTCTTTTTTATCAAATTCTAGATTGAAAACTTGATTTTTTTTATGATGTTATTGTAGAATATTTATCGATTTCATTGAGAATTTAATTGCATTAAATTTATCTTTCTTTTTTATTTTTTTTTATTAAATTCAAATTTCAAACTTAAGACTTAAGACTTGGGACTTGAAAACTATCTATATCATACTAATAAATAATTTATTTCTAGTTATATATAAATATATACACATAGAAGTTACTTAGTTAAAAAAGATTACTAATTTAAAAAAATAGACAAATACATCAAAAAAAGTAACAAAGTGTATTTTATAAAAGAAATTATAATTTTTTTTATAAAAAAAAAAACCAATAACTTATTCAGATTCATTACTTCATTGGATAAAAAAAATTCATTACTTCATCATTAAATAATTGGCACTAAATTTAATATCTTAGGCAATTAAAATTAAAAAAGAGGATAAATTTTTTCTAATTTTATTATAAAAACACTTTCCTACTTTATTCTTTAACGATCCAAGTAAACCTATAATTTAATATTAGTTAATTTATTTTAAGTGCTGACATCCTACCACAGCAATGGTGAGGTGTACCACTAACATTGTCTCTTCTTGAAAGTTGGCTGCCAGGGTATTATGTTTCAAAAACCAAAATTTTTAAACATTTTTTTACCACTCTTTTATTTATTTTATTAGTTTATCTTCTTATTATATTATTCAATAATTTTTTTGGACTCTTTTTATTTAATTTAATCCTTTATAATTTTAAAAATAAATTTATTGCTTATTTTCTATTTTTATTCTAATAAAACTAACTATGTTATTATATATATATATATATATATATATATATATATATATATATATATATATATATATATATATATATATATATTATTAAAGCATGTATGTGGGTGACCACTTTCCTCTCCCAACCCAAAAACTATTGAGGGAAATCTTCCGTCTGAATCAATCACAAGTGGCATGGTAAGTGTGTAATGATTCCTTACTAAAAACGTTAAAGCGTAGTATGTGTAATTTGGAATACATAAACTCCAAAAGTGTGGTTGAGCGGCAGGGGTTGATCCACGTTTAAGCAAGATCAGGAATTCAAATCCTGCATTGTGTATGCAATCACGTTAAATCTCGGGGTCAGTTATCCCACCCTTTGAGGTGCCTCCAATCTAGCGAGGAGATTAGAGCAACTCCAATGAGAGTTGCTTGTCCTATAAAGCAATTCAAGTCCCGATTTCTTACCATTGGAAGACTCTGACATGGCAACATGAGTTGCTTGAAGAAGAGAGAGTTGCTTCCTCAAGCAACCGTTCCTTACCAGATTTTAAGCAGATCTTATTGAACATATTTAGAAGCGTTTCGGAAATAATAATGATGAAAATTAATTTCGTATAATATTTATGTATTTATTATTGCTTTATTTTATTTTTAATATCTACTTATTGTGTATTTTTTCTCGTAATTTATTTTCTCATTGTAGCGCAATTATCCTTTTTAATAAAAAATTAAATTTGGCTCATAAATGATTAGAAAAAAAAATTCTAAAAGTTGAATTTCTTAAAGTTTTTTACCATTGAAATAAATTTGTGTTTGAGTCACTTAATGCTGATATGACACACTAGGGACCATTTTTTTCATTTTTCAATGCATGAAGCAACTCAAATAAGTTGCTTCCATTGAAGATGTCCTTAATAAAAAAAATTGAAATACATATAGAACTCCGATAAGCCAAGCTCCCAGAAACCCTAAATAAACGAAACTCCGCTACACAGGCTCTTAGGTAATTAGTAATCTTTAAAAAATTGATAAATATTTTGTAATAGTTACATAATTATTTAAAAGAGACTCACAAAAATATTACAAAATAGAATAAGCCTGCTGTAGATTAAAATAATGCCATTAATTTTCATCGTCTCCTTTCTTTTTGTACATTTTTTAATTATTAATTATATAACTTATTGTAGTAATAATGAAATTATAATCAGATAGCGTATATTATACTTATTATAGTCTACTCTCAACACTGCTGAAAGAAAAAGAATAAATATTTAACTGTTGTAGGATTAATATATACATTGATATATATATATAGGAAATAAAAAATATAATATGTATACATATACAATTTACATATATAATATATTAGAGTATATGAATAATCCTACTTGTTGGTCAAATGATTATATAAAATCTATTTACAATAAAATATTTTTAACAAAATGAGTTACTATCAACATGAATTATTACTTTCCCAACCAAATTATCTAGTTAATTATGATTTACTCTCATATCAAATATAATTATTGTAGTTTCAACCATAAAGAAAAAAAGGTAATCTTGTGAAAATAATCAACATATAATATAACATTGAGTAACAACTTGAACCAACTAAATAACAATATTCAAGTTAACAAATAATTTCAACTTACCATCAAGTATTGCACAACCAACTTACAACTTATTACAACATATAGTAACTTCAACATATTTCATTCTCAATCATTAATATCAATATATATTTAACTAATGTGTTGTCACACATATTAACTAAAGAGATCTCCTATAATAAGGATAAATAGTTTAAGTAGTTAGACCCTATCAAATCACAACGTTTGACCTATCACAGTTACGTTAGATATAAACAACTTCAGGTTTCATAGAGAATCTATTTAACAACTTAATTTGATTTCTCAAATTTTATCACTTAAATTAAGAAGTCTAGTATATTATTGTCAAGATAAAACAATTTAGGTATAAGTTTATCATGATATTAACTTGCAACACCGAGTCACCTATGGGATTAACCCATTGAATACCCTCCAAATACTATACCTTTCCAATACTCGATTAGGGACTAAGTCCCTAACTTTGTATTTTACTCAATTGGTTGCTTTATACACATATGTCTCAACCTTGCCCACATATGAAAATCACATAAAATTTAGAGAAGACAACATAAATCAATTACCCATCCGAAAGCCAATGTACTTATTGAAGGGTTTCAACTCGGCTCTCAAAGCACTGCAACGTATATCTACATAATGAGATATTTTAATTTCTAAAACATCTTCTACTCTCCTCTAATTTTTATGTATTTCAACAAAAACATGTATCAATACCACAAGCTTATCAACTTAACAACTTAATCAACTTGCATCATACAACTTTACAACTTAAACATCTATCAACTTACAACTTTACAACACAAGCATCATTATACAACATATCAACTTATATCATAATAATTCATCATCATATCATCTTCATCATACGACTTAATCAACATCTTTTAATTAACAACTTAAAGACATCATATTCAACAACATGTAATTAGCGCCCAACGTTGTGCCTTGGACGCCTAATGCCATTAATAAGGCAAGAGGTTCCTTATCTCATCCACACCTGATGTCAAATCACTTACGCTCAACGTGACTAAGGTAGAGAACCTCCCACTTTCTCAAGCCCAACGTGACAAAACTCATGCCCAACTCCACTTAGGTAGAGGGCCTCTACGTAACTCATGCCCGATGTCACTCCACTAACACCCAACGTGGATCCATGTAGAGACTATTCTCTTCTTTTGTTTGATGCCATTCAAACCATGCTCAATGTGATTTCAACTCGATACGATTTTCTTTCCTCACGTCCAACACTATTCAAATCATATATGATTTGATTTCAATCGAGACAATTCTCTTTCCTCGTATTCAACACCACTAATCTTATGTCCAACATGAGTAAGATGAACCCCTTTGGTTGAATCCACACCCAACGCCATGAAGGCATGTTCGACACGATAACATTTTTGCAAATTCGCATAAATTGATTTTTTCCCAATCCACCTAAATTCCAACAACATGCATTACAAAATATAACATATAAACAACATGCTCAACACAATTCCACCATATAAAACAACATGCATCTATCAAAAACCAAAAACCATTATATTCAACTCATGAGCAACTTCAAAAGAGTAAGCATAATTCATCAATCATTACCTCATGGATTTAATATGTTTTCAACTACAATTAGAGTGACTCTAACACCAACAAACAACATGCATCAATAATGATTCATCATAAAGCTTCCTTTACCTTTTGTCGATTTGAAATGAGAAGAGAAAAAGAGAAGGAAGAAACTTCTCACAACCTTTGACTCAGGGTTTTAGTAGAAAAGGAGAAGAGGATTCACTCAAGTTCTAGAGGACTTCTCATTAACTCATTTGCAAGGTTTCTTAAAATATGCGTTTTTTAGGTTTATGTTTTGAGATAAATCTTATATACCTTCCCTTGAGTTGAACCAACTTAATTTTGAATCCACTACTTCAAAGACAACTTAATTATCAGAATCTCTTGACTCCAAATTTTAAAACAACAGTACTAACAACAATCAACAATTAATCATATAATTAAATCAAAGCATCTTAAAATCTTCGGTATTACAGAAATGAGTTCTTAACAAAAATACTTTCATTAAGATAAATATTTTTGAATATATAGATTATATTTTATATTTGTAAAAATTCATACTGTAAAATAATATTATTTTTAATTATTTATAATTTATTTAAATATTAAATTAATTTATATATATATATATATAAATTGATATCGAGTTAAAGAAATTTTAAAAAATTTATAAGAATTAAAAAATATATTTTAAAAATTATAAGATTAAAAAATTATAAATTTATCTTAAATTTAATTAAAAACATTTAAATCAATGTTTATTTATACCAAGTGTACCGTATGAGGCCGAACGGTCCGAACACCCGACCACGTAACCGAGTGGTCCGAACACATTCACCCAAACCCGAATGAGCCGAAGCCCGAGCATGCCGACTACCCATAAAAGGGAACAAGTCGGTATGTTCGGCTCAGACACCAATCTTCGCTAGGATGATTATGGAGAGATTAATTTGCATAATATATCGATTTAACCCCCTAATTATCCGGGGCCCAGTCCCTAATCACGGCCCAACAAGAAACACTATAAATAGACCCCCTGTGAGGTACGTATCCAACTTTGAACTACCGCATTTATTACGCCGAGCACTTACTTGAGCGTTGGAGTGTCTTTGCAGGCACACCCCCCTCACATCGGACTACCCGGATAGGAACGAGAAGACCGAGACCCAGGATCAGACCCGCTACAACAAGGATAAGTGAAGTGTGTATCCTAACACAGGAACATTTGGCGCCCACCGTGGGGCCGAAGAGACGTTTCAGCCCCTTTTAAACTCTACGACTGAGACCGAGATATGGTAGTTACGCGCAAGGGACAATCAACAACGACTCAACCGATCCCTAACCCCAAAAGTAACCCCGTCATGACCAACCAAGAACGTTACCCGTACGGGATGCCCCAGACCCAACCGGAGCCGGTGGTACGACAGGTCCGGCCGGATACCGGTCAAGCCAAACCCGACCTCCAAGACGACCTGCGCGCATTGCGCGAGGAAATGGCGGCCATTCGAAGGCAAAGGGAGGCTGATGCCCGGGAACTAGCCGAACTACGACGACAAAACGCCGAGCTCCGAAACCTGAATCAAACTTATGTGTCGTCTACTCCCACACTCGCGGAAGAGTCAGCCTATCATGCCCCAACCGACCAGGTCACCCGAACACCGGTTACTTCCCTGATAGGCAACAAGCCCGACACCACCGTCCATTCCCTGAGGCATCCTTTTTCCAGGAGAATAATGGAGGCGACCTTACTGGACCATTGGAAGAGCCTACCAATAGAGAAGTACGATGGGTCTACCGACCCCGAAGAGCACTTGAATGTTTTTCTAACACAAGCAACTCTCTCTACTCAGGACGACTCCGCACTATGCCGAATATTCCCCACGTCTCTGAAAGGAAAAGCCTTGAGCTGGTTCACGAGGTTACCGAGCGCGTCCATCGACTCGTTCAACGAATTGTCATCCCAATTCTGTCTCCAATTTGCGACGAGCAAGCCGTATAGAACGACCTCGTTGGCCCTGGCGGGAGTTCGTCAGGAGAAAAAAGAAAGTCTGAGAAGTTTCATGGACCGATTCAACAAGATAGCCATGGAGATCAGCGATCTAAACCCCGCAGTGGCGTTGGACCGGCTGAGCACTGCCCTCAGGCCGGGGCCTTTCGTGAATAGCTTGTGCAAAAAACCACCGGTTGATATGAACGACCTTAGACGACGAGCCGAGAAGTACATGCAAATGGAGGAACTAGCGGAAACCCGAAATCAGGCTAGAGCCGAAGAAGGTTTTGGCCGAAAGGAATCCGGCCAAGAGCCGATGAAAAAGACCCATACCGAACAAGTTAATGTTCGCCCCCCCGAGAGGACCACATTACACTGCGTACACTCCACTGAATGCAAGTAGGGCCAAGGTAATGGAACAAGCCCTCGCCTCCGAAATCTCGGTAATGCCGAAAAGGGAGAACACCCCCCCGAGGGCCGACAAAGCTAAGACATGTAGGTTCCACTGAAACAGAGGGCACTCGACAGAAGAGTGCTCGGCCCTAAAGGACAAGATTGAAGACCTAGTGAAGCAAGGTCATCTCACAAGCTTTGTCACCCCTCAAAGCCATCAGTCGAGAGGGAGAGACTACCATGCTCAAGAAGTGGCACCCCCAAAGGACCGACGCCGCCGATCCCGGTCTGACGAAAGGAGAGACTATTCTAGGCATTCCCGAGAAGACAATGACCGGCTAAAGAAAGTTATCAACACAATAGCTGGAGGCTTCGCCGGGGGAGGTTCTACATCTTCCGCACGAAGGAGACACCTCCGAGCTGTACGATCGGTGAACAATGTAAATCAGCCGAGAACACCAAAGATGCCGCTGATCACGTTCTCGGATCGAGACTTCCGTGGCGTCGACCCCATTCAGGACGATCGCATGGTGATTTCTGTTGAGGTTCATAATTGCATTGTGAAGAAGACCCTGATCGACCAGGGAAGCTCCGCCGATATCTTGTACTGGAACACCTTCATGCAACTGGGGATCCCAGAGGAGAGCTTAGAACCGTACCACGAGCCACTGGTACGATTCTCGGGCGATAGAGTCATGACGAGAGGGTGCATTGATCTGTACACACGCTTCGGCTTCGACCAAAAGTCTGCCCGAGAGATCAAAATTCGCTACATTGTGGTACACGCGAGCACGTCCTACAACATCCTACTAGGCCAATCCTCGATCAACGCACTGGGGGCCATTATCTCAACCCCTCACATGTGCATGAAGTTTCCATCAAGGGATGGTCAAGTAATTACTGTTCATGCCGATCAGAAGACGGCGAGAGAGTGCTACCTCTCGAGCCTGAAGGTGAAACCTATTGCCGACCCCCCGACGTCCGCGAGAGGTGTACATGTCATCAGGCAGGCATTGACGGAGGACATAGACCTCGATCCCCGGCTAGGTGAAGAGGAGCGGATTGAGCCTGCTGAAGACCTCGTTCCTTTTCAATTAGGCCGAATGCCGGAACAGACCACCAACATTGGATCTCAACTGAGCGAGGCCGACGTAAACCGAGTCAAGTGTGTAGTCCGGGATAACCGAGACCTCTTTGCATGGACGGCGTCAGACATGCCGGGTATAGATCCAAAGTTTTTATGTCATCGACTGGCCGTATGCCGAGATGCCCGACCTGTCGCTCAAAAGAAGCGAAAAATGGGTGATGAGAAGAAGAGAGTCACCAATGCCGAGGTACAAAAACTCCTACAAGCAGGGTTCATCCGAGAAGTCACCTACACCACCTGGCTAGCCAACGTGGTGTTGGTCAAAAAATCGAATGGCAAGTGGAGAATGTGCACCGACTACACCGACCTCAATAAAGCCTGCCCGAAGGATGCTTACCCACTCCCTTACATCGACCGGCTCGTCGACGGCGCATCTGGGCATGTTGTGTTTAGTCTCCTGGACGCTTACTCTGGCTACAACCAAATAAAGATGCACCCTGCCGATGAAGAAAAAACGGCGTTCATCACCGAGAGCACCAATTTTTGCTACCGAGTCATGCCGTTTAGACTGAAAAATGCTGGGGCAACATACCAAAGGCTGATGGACAAAGTGTTCCGGGATCAGATCGGCCGAAACATCGAAATTTATGTGGATGACATGGTAGTCAAGTCCAACTCTCTCACCGACCACATAGCGGACTTAGCCGAAATCTTCGGGGAACTCCGAAAGCACAACATGAGGCTCAACCCCGAGAAATGTACCTTCGGGGTCAAGGGAGGCAAATTTCTGGGGTTCATGTTATCGGCGAGAGGCATAGAAGCAAACCGAGACAAGTGCCAGGCCGTATTAGACATGCGAAGTCCGAGTAACCTCAAGGAATTACAACGACTTTCAGGAAGATTGGTAGCCCTGTCCCGATTCCTCCCCTGCCTGGCCGACAAAATCAGCCCCATGACGAAGCTCCTGCGAAAGGTTTTGGCCTTTTCATGGGACGAGGCCTGCGAAGAAGCCTTCGCAGCCCTGAGAACAACATTTGCGGCCAATCCTAACGAGGCCTAATCCATCAAACATGCTCCTGGTATACTTGGCGGTGTCTGACGAAGCGATCAGCTCGGTCCTGGTGCAAGAAAAAGAAGGAACCCAAACCCCAATATACTTTGTCAGCCGACTCTTGCAAGATGCCGAGACCCGGTACCAGCTGATTGAAAAAGTTGCACTCTGCCTGGTACACGCCTCTAGGCGGCTAAGGCATTATTTCCAAAGCCACCGGGTAGTTGTGTACACCGATTGCCCGATCTCGAAGGTCCTACGCAAGCCCGAACTCGCTGGGAGGATGATGGCTTGGTCAGTGGAGCTGTCACAGTTTGACATCACCTTCAAGCCGAGAGGGCCGATCAAAGCCCAATGCCTGGCAGACTTCGTTAATGAACTCCACCCGCACGGCCACTTCGAAGAGCATTGGTGGACCCTCCACGTAGACGGTTCCTCGAACGGCCAGGGGAGTGGGGCCGGTGTGATCTTAGAAGGACCAAAAGGGATGACCTTAGAACAATCTTTGCGCTTCAAGTTCAAAGCTTCGAACAATCAGGCAGAGTATGAAGCTCTACTGGCCGGTTTAAGTTTGGCCGAGGATATGGGCGCATCAAGAATCAGATGCCGGATGGACTCCAAAGTGGTGGCAGAGCAAGTGGGTGGTAACTTCCAAGTGAAAGACCACAACATGATGAAATACTACCATGCCTATCAAAGATTGAAGGCAAACTTCCAGGAGGTGTCGGTCGAACACATCCCACGCGAGAATAACACCCGAGCCGACCAGTTGGCTAGGCTAGCCGCAACCAAAAAGCCAGGTCATTTGAGAACCATCATCCAACAGGAGATCGACCACCCTAGTGTCGAGACAGAAATGATAGCAAGTGTCAATGCCGGCCGCATCGATCCCAACGACCTCCCAGACTGGCGAACCGAAATCACAACGTTCCTCATTAACGGAATCACAACGGACGACCCGGCCGAGGCCAAACAGTTGAGAACTCAAGCCAGTAGATATGTCATCATAGCCGGGCAACTGTACAAACGTGGCTTCTCTACCCCTCTGCTAAAGTGCCTTGACCCCCATGAGGCCGATTATGTGATGAGGGAGGTGCACGAGGGGATCTGCGGCATGCACTCAGGGGCAAGGACGACTGTCTCCAAACTCTTACGGGCCGGATACTATTGGCTGACCATGAGCACCGACTGCGCAGCATTTGTGAAGAAGTGTCTACCGTGTCAGAAGCATGGGAACCTAATCCACCAGCCGGCCAAGCAATTACATTGCATCCCCCCCGCGTGGCCGTTCGCTACCTGGGGAGCCGACATACTCGGACCTTTTCCGATCGCCAAGGGGCAATGCAAGTTACTCATTGTCGCTGTGGATTTGTTTACTAAGTGGATTGAAGCCGAGCCCTTGGCATGCATCTCTGCTCTCCAGGTCCAAAAGTTCTTATGGAGAAACGTCATCACTCGTTTTGGCGTCCCGCATACACTGGTAACCGACAATGGCCTTCAATTCACCGATCGAAAACTCAACGAGTTCTTAGCCGGCCTAGGAGTACAGCACAAGTTTACCTCGGTAGAGCACCCACAAACAAACGGGCAGGCCGAGTTGGCCAACAAGGTCATCTTGGTAGAATTAAAGAAACGGCTAGGGGAAGCAAAGGGAGCATGGGCCGAGCAACTACCCGAGGTACTCTGGGCATACCGATGCACTCCTCAATCGACTACACAAGAAACCCCCTTTCGCCTGGCTTATGGGTCCGATGCGATGATCCTAGTGGAAATCGGGGAACCATCATTCCGCCGAGCCCACTTCGATGAAGCAAACAACGGAGCCGAGCTCCGAACAAATCTGGACGCGGTAGAAGAAGTTCGAGACCGAGCGTTGGTAGTGGCCGAGGCCACCAAACAACGATACAAGAGAAGGTTCGACAGCAAGGTAAAGCCTAGAGAATTTCGAGAAGGAGATCTCGTTTGGAGAGCCATAGGCGAAGCGAGAAAAGACCCGAGACAAGGGAAGCTCGCCCCAAACTGGGACGGGCCCTTCCGAGTCCGACACAACCTGAACAACGGAGCATTCAAGCTGGAGCACCTGTCCGGAGAACCTATCCCTAGGACTTGGAATTCCACTAACCTAAAGATGTATTACAGCTAATGTACTAGTGCACTCTTTTCCTTGACCGACTCTTTTTTCCCTAAGGAGGGTTTTGGGTCGGCAAGGTTTTTAACGAGGCACTTCATTAATGCAAAAACTTGAAAATCATTTCTCTCCTTATTTAATATTATGCATATGTATAGGTCACGATTATGCAGGTTTGATCTCGGTTAACTCGTATTGGCGCCGAGCAACCCTCGGCTGACCACTCCAAAGTGCACTCGAGTTCAACAGGTTTCCCTCCCGAGTACCCTCCTCGGCTAAGGATGTACCTAGGCCGAGTACTACTCCCGTGTACCCTCGCCGAGCAACCCTCAGCCGACCACTCAAACGTGCACTCGCGCCGAATAGGTTTGCCTCCCGAGTATCCTCCTCGGCTAAGGACGCACCTGGGCCGAGTACTCTGCACAAACGCCTCCGTCGCCGAGCTACACCAGGCCGACCACTCGTTTATACACCCGCGCCTAACAGGTCCCCTCCCGAGGACTCCCCTCGGCTAAGGATGTACCTAGGCCGAACACTACGTGTTCCCACGACGAAGTCACAAACGGTGCAATCGTGCCCAACAGTTTTCCCTACCAACTACCCACTCGGCCGAACACTTCGACGCGCACGCAGGCCCGACAGGTTTTACTCCCGAAACCGACTAGTCCAAATTACAAAATAAATTTCAAACCATGTCAAGACCAAAATATTGTAACCCGAATACTCATAAGTGAAACATTAACGGCTTACGTTTAAACACACAACTCGTCCGCATCGGTCATAGTGAAGTCAGTTTATATTAGTGGTAACTTGGTAAAATTAAAGAAGGGAAATGTTAAGCAAGACAAACTTCAAAGTTTCATTAATCACGGCCGGTCAAAATGGCTACTTACAAAAATAGTCAATCTATACACCGACACTAGAGGCCGGGCTTACAAAAGGCGCCAACGGCCCAGGTACAGAATGAAAAGGCAAAAAAGATCAACCCTAGCCTACCTTATACAACTGCCGACCCTGGCGGGTCCTCGCCACCCACCACATCTATAACCGGGTCCTCTTCCTCGGTCTGTTGCACCGGAGCCCGGCCAAACTCAGCTTGCCGAGGAGCTTCGACATCAGGTTGAGCCCCTTGGGGGAACTCGGCAAAGCTGATAAACTTGCCATTCAAGAAATCCCGGCTAACGTCAAATTGAAAATCAGCCGGGACGTCACAGAACTGATAAGCTTGCCGGATAGCATGGTTGAAACCGGCGTCGTGCTGGGAGAGGATCTGCTCGGTGGCTTCGGCCTCGAACTTGGCGGCTTCCTCCTTTAGCCGATTGATCTCACCAGCAGCGGCGGCAGACTCGGCCTTCATCTTCTGCATAGCCAACTTTAGGTTGTCGGCTTCCCTACGATAGGCATCGGCCGCTTTCTTCAGCTCCTCAGCCGACTCTTTGGCCTTGGCGTTGGCACTCAGAGCATCCTTCACTGTATTCTCGGCATCCTTCAAGCGTGCTTGAAGCCTCTCGGCCGAGACCGCCGATCTCATCATGACATGCTTTGCCACAAGAGAAGTCCGAGCATCAAGCTCACAGAAGAGCTTGTATTTGGCCTCAGCGGACATTCCCTCCAAATATTGAAGTCCTCCGCCAGTGGTAAGGTCGAGACTGACCAAATTCTTGACCTGAACTCCCGATGCCAAGAAGTTAGACCCGGCCACAACGGCCGGAATGGCAAAGGCACCGCACCCTGCTTGCTCCAAAGATAATTGTTTGGGGTGCTTGGAGGAGGAGCTCGGCCTTTCCGACTCAATATTCTGTTCCGTAGCCTGCGCTCGAGACATGTTCCCGTTGCACTTTAAGGGCCGACCGTGCCGGTGACACCTTCCCGCTCTCCTTGGTCTCCTTCGCCCTCTTGGCGAGCATTGCGGTCACATCTAGTTTACCCCCAGCCATTAACCCTACAACAACACATCTTAACATCAATTCAAAACTGCTAAACAACCGAAACTTGAAAACACATACCTAGCAAAGCCATCTCGAAATGAGATGTTTCAAAAATATCCAAAAGGCCTCGGACAGGCAGGCCCTTCGGTAACTGATCCAGTAGGTCCACGATCTCCTTGTCCTCGTCGGGAAGTCCGGACACGGAAAATGCCTCGTAACGAGTCGGACGCTTCGTCCAATAGAAGGGAAACAATGGGTTGCCCTCACGGTCATAAAAACAATTTTTTAACTCCGGCCCCCAACGAACCTTGAAAAACCCACTCTTAAACCCTTTGTACGAAGAAGTGAAGGCCCGAAGAAACCCTCGCTTCGGCACCCGAGACAGAGACACCCACTTCACCGGCTTGCTCGGTCGACAAGTATAATAATATAGAAAGGTGAGGGGTCGGGGAGTGAAACCCAAGCATAAACAGAGATTCCAAAACGCCTGCATCGCGGCCCAGGCATTCGGATGCAACTGAGTCGGGGCAACATTGAGTACTCGGAGAACCCCCATCTGAAAATCATCAAAGGGCAGCTCGACACCGAGATCAGTAAACCAACACATGTAGGCGTAAAAGTAGTCGTCATCATTCTCCCCTCGTTCCAAAAACACAAAGTCGGCCTCCGACCCATCGTCCACGCAGGCCTCGGCTAGTAGGGGAAACTGGTCTTCCCCACTCCCAAAACAATTTTCCAAAGACACAAACGTGTTCAGCAACCCTTGGTCCGACAGCTGAGAAAAATAAACGCCGACCTCACCGTCAACCCATTCATAGCCAGGCATCTCCAAAGTCCCGTAGTCGATCCGCGCCTTAGCCCGAGTAGTCGAACCAATAGCGCCTTTACCTCGCACGTCCCCGACTACTTCTACTTCATCCCCGCTAGAACCGACTCGCAACGCAACCTGCGATGTTGGCTGACCGACGCGACCCACACCCCGTTCGTCCACTTCGACTGCCCGAGCCAAAGCCACGACCAACGTGGTCGGAGGCAACACCTCGACCACATCATCCCCACTATCCTCTGGTCCGGGGTGGTCGGAAGGAAAGACCACCTCGCATTGCAGCGGGGGCAACCTGGATATTTCGCTGGAAGCCGATCCCTCTCCATCTGACGAAGCGCCCGACCCCTCTGAAGACGTCCAATTCCTGGCGGATTCATAACCCCTATCCATTTATTGCCAAAATAAAAGAATACAAAATTTACCTTTCTCAGTTTACTCGGAAGAATCTTGATATCGAGAGAGCTCGGAAAATTTACAGCGCGTAAATTTTCACTCCCAACCTCCTTATTTATAGGCAAGGTAAATGGGAGGAGGTGAAAAGACGCCCCCAAGCCACGACCGTTCGATCGCCATCATTCAACGGCCCAGATCTCGCAACCTTTGAAATGATAACCGTTAGGGCTAACGTGGCAGGTCACATCCTGCAACACCTCCCCACGAACACTGATCACGCCTCGGTACAAGACTCAAGCAAAACTGGGGCCTCGGTTTAATCCAAGGTAGGCTTCAACTCAGCCTAAGCCACTCAGGCACTCGGCCACAATTCGGTCCGAACACCATTCGGCCCAAACATCACTCGGCCCAAACTCAACAACTCGGCCACAATTCGGCCCAAACATCACTCGGCCCAAAATCAACAACTCGGCCATAATTCGGCCCAAACATCACTTGGCCCAAACTCAACTCGACCACCATTCGGTCCAAACACCATTCGGCCCATACTCCACCGGCCAATAGTAATTCCAAAACCGGCTAAACCTATTCCCAGACTCCTTCTAGGTCGAACGCCGAGAACCACCACTACACACATTTTTAACGTCTTCGTCTCTGCGATCGTCGACGCTGTGGGGGCTGTGTACCGTATGAGGCTGAACGGTCCAAACACCCGACCACGTAACCGAGTGGTCCGAACACATTCACCCAAACCCGAATGAGCCGAAGCCCGAGCATGCTGACTACCCATAAAAGGGAACAAGTCGGTATGTTCGGCTTAGACACCAATCTTCGCTAGGATGATTATGGAGAGATTAATTTGCATAATATCTCGGTTTAACCCCCTAATTATCCGGGGCCTAGTCCCTAATCACGGCCCAACAAGAAACACTATAAATAGACCCCCTATGAGGTACGTATCCAACTTTGAACTACCGCATTTATTACGCCGAGCACTTACTTGAGCGTTGGAGTGTCTTTGCAGGCACACCCCCCTCACATCGGACTACCCGGATAGGAACGAGAAGACCGAGACACAAGATCAGACCTGCTACAACAAGGATAAGTGAAGTGTGTATCCTAACACAGGAACACCAAATTTTCACTAAGTTATGAGCGTAATTAAGATAATAAACACCGCTACAAGAAGCCTTACGACTTGAGTGCTATCAATCAACTGCTTCATCACAATGTATTTGTTTGTTCTATTAGCATCAGATGCAGTCGCTAATTTTCCCACGTATCACGGATCAACCTATCTCCTATGCTTCTAAATAATTATTTATCCAACACTATTTCAAATTTTCAATTCATCACATTCAATATTTAACCAATTTCAATATGATTCCAATAAAATTACAGTACACAATAATTATTTCCTGAACTTTTATCAAGAATTCAAGATACGTTCTTCAATATTCAAACCCAAAATATTAATTACGCCTAAAAAATTATATAATAACTAAATTAAAATTTTGCTCCATTAATAGATTTGCTCCTAGTTACCGTGAGTTGTTGCTTGTTAACTAAGGATTGAACTTTCATATTTTTATTCACTTTATTCAAAAAGTTACGATTAACAATATTATTTTATCTTTAAATAGATTAACTTTTTGGAGAAAGATTTATACTTTTAGTAACATTTGGATCCATTGTTGAATAATTTTTTTTATAAACAATTATATTAGAGGAAAATATTCAATCTTTCTATAAGTTATAAGTATATATATAGAAAGTCTTCCATATTAATTTTTCTAAAATATTATTTTTAGCTATTTTGTATAAACTAATTTAATTTATTAAAAAATATTCATATTTTTTATTTTAATAATAATTACTCATTTCTTTTAACAAATTTTGTCCTTTCTAGTTAATAATAGAGAAGTTAACTTTATTCAGTGTCCATTTTTATTTTTCTTATTTTATTTTTAATAATTACATATAATTTGTAATAACGGCAGAATTTTTTTTTAATAGAGGCACGAATTGGCTTCTATTTACGAGAATATATAATAAAAATCACACATTTGCTAAACTGTGATGTCATTTGATATGAGATTAGAAATTCATAAACAACTCCATAGATTCATATGTATCGCCATCGCTCATAACTCACAAGTTACGTACAATACTATTTCACAAGTAATCTATCTTTATACCCAAAATAAATATACAAAATTTCAAGTCAATATATAAAAAAAAGACGCCTTTTTAATTAAATTTGTTTATATTAAAATAGTGACTAGTTTCAATAATCAAATTTAATAAGTGTTTTATTTAATTTATTTTACCAAAATATTTTCAGCATTCTGGAAAGACTATAAAAAATATATTTATCTTAAAATCAAATTAAAATAGCATGAACCAATTTATTGAATGTAGATATTTGAGTGAAATACATATGATGTTTTAAATATGCAATATTAAGTTTAATTGGAAAAAAAAAAAGTAAATGAAAATATTGTTAAAATACTTGTCCCTGTTAACATTTTTTTTATCTACTAAAAGGATGGTAGAAGAAAAAATGTTAAAAAAAGAAAATGAAGACAAGTAGGGCATTGTAAAATGAAGGATTTGGTTGAGAGCGACAGAACTTAACAGTGACGCGCCGCTATTAATTGAACGTTGAATTTCAACTTTAATCCAATAACCGATACGTTACCAATGTAGGCAGCTAACTAATTATGAATTTGTAGTCAAATACGTTGCTTCTTGAAATGCTCTGTTCCAAAACCAATAACTTTGACTTTATACATTCACACACACACATTATCACTTCACTTCAACAGCTCTGAATTTAATACTCATTCATTACTAAATTCAGATGCCTTTTTACTTTGATCTATTCAACAAAATATTATAAAAACTCTTAAGTTATAGAGTTCATTTGTTTTAATCATCTTTTTTTTTTTTTTTTAAGGTATCACCTATATTTTTTATTTTTTATTTGGTTTGTCTATGAAGTATCCAGGATCGATAGCAGTGATTAATTTTCTCGCTATGTTGGAGGAGCCTCAAAGGGTGAGATAGCTAGCCTCAAGATTTAACGCGACTGCATACACAAAACAGGATTCGAATCACGTTGCTTAAACGTTGATCAATACCTGCTGAACCACACGCTTAGGGTTCATCTATATCCTTTTTAATATGTATTCATGGCTAACAAGTAACAAATACTGTTAGAGTTATTAAAATAAATAAATACATATTAAGAATATAAGATTTTATTTACAATTTTTTTATCGGAGGTATACTGGATTAAAAAAAGCTGATGTAATAAATTATTTTTATTTTTTCTAATTTCAATATAATAATCTTTTTTGTTAACTAAAAACTGACGTAATTGGTGTATAAGAAAAAGAATAATTGAATACCTTTTCATCCAAATAAAGAGTTTATAGGTTAGGCCGCGTGGTTTACTTTCAGACAGGAGGCCCAAATAAATTCATGAATCATCATGAGTTGTAACATTGCTGGCCCAAATGTAATAGTTCAAATTGTTGGACATTCTGCTAAGCCCAAAATGCTTTTTTTTTTTTGTCCAAGGAGAAGCTCGTAACAAATCCCACACATCTCGAAAGTGACAAACCAATTCACTCATTACTAGTAGTTTAACCTATATATTTCACAAACTAATTTATTTATTATATATAATTAAAATTTAGAATAAATTATGCATATAAATAAATATTATATTTAAATTTTATATAAATAGATATTTTTAACTGTATAAATTATATTTTAGATATAATACAAATGATTTATATTGTAACATAAAATTATTGATAATTTATTTCAAAATATTAATATCTAAATAATAAATAAATATGATAATAAAAATTGAATTAGATAAAAAGTTGAAAAAATTCTTATAAAAGCTCCCATTGAAGAATAACTTTTAAAAGTGTTTTTGCATAAAATAATCGTTTGCGTTTAATATATAAAGATTTATTTAATTTATAAATAAATATGATAAATAAAAAATTAAATTAGATAAGAAGATAAAAGAATTCCCACAAACATTTTTGTCGAATTATATAAACAAAATAGTTGTTTATATTTAATATATAAGGGTTCATTTATATTTTGCAACTTAATCAATTGAATTAATTTAATGGAACTATATTTTCTCTTTTTATTTCATACATTCTTTTACATTATCCATTCCTATTTGTTCAAGTATGTCTATCTTATAAAGTATACTAGCTACATTTGATAAATCATTTTATTTTTTTTAACCATAGTATAAGTACAAAATATTCATTGTCAAAAATAACAATTAATTTTCATTGAAGATCATTAGAGCATATAAGGTGAATATTTCTCTTTCAATATAGTTTATTTCACACTTAAAGTCAGAATTCAAACTTTATACAACTTGGTTAAAAGACACAAGTTACTATCACTTATATCAACCAATAATAATAAATCATCTTAAATAGTAACCTCAACGTTTTGTTTTCTTATAGTTTCATATGCTCTTATCATGATCAAGTTGACTTTCAAGGTTCATCCAATCTGATTAGAGTGGTAGTGTTGTATGTGTCAGAACCTAATACTTGAAAGATGTATCATGTAAATAATGATATATAAGTGTTAATTATTTCAATATTAATTTTAATATATCAATTATTTTCTTACCACTAATATTAAAATATTTCTTAAATATTTGTCAATTGATTGATTCTCTTTACACTATCTAAAGAGGTGACAATATGAGTCTTGTAATATAGACTATATTATATATTTTTCTTCATATTCTCTATTATTTTAAACAATGTTTGTGAAACTTCAATGTCTTTTGACCTCGAGTGCACGAGTTCAAACACAATGTTGTGTAAACTGTGGAGAGCAAAATTAAATTTTGGATTACACCAAAGATCCACCAAAATTTACTTTTAGGGTAGTAGCTAGTGCCATGACACAATATTATTTTTTATTTATTTTCTACTAATATTTTCTAACAATCTAAAAACATTTATCTCTTTATTAGGTTGGTCTAATGAATTTGTTGATCTACGTAATTATTTGTTCTACCTAATTTTGTTAAAGACACTCATACTATGCATGGATTGAATCCAACAAGTGAAGAAAAACAAAAGGAACAACTCCAGATAAGATTATTTTTGCTTCTAAAATTATGAGATGATTTTGTTTAGTGAAATTTGGGATGTATATATTAAAAAAATTAACATAATTTACAAAGAGATTCACTAATATGGAAAGATGACTTTTATGTATAGACAAACTAATGTTATTTATAAGAATTTGAGCACTTAATAATTTATTAATGTTTATTTTATTGAACATGTGATATTTTTTTAATCTCTTTTTATCGTGTCATTTGTTATATATTTTTCTTTCATTCTTTCACGTTATTGAAAAATGTTGTTTGCATAATGATTTATATAAAAAGTTTTATAATAAAGACAAATATAAGATATAATAAATATGTGATGAGTAAGTATATAGAACAAAATGTTATAAATTGTTGTACAAATTATACTATATAAATAACTCACGAGTGTATAAAATAAAATAAAATAGCAGATAACGCAAGCTTGGAGGACGGAATGGGCCTTATATGAATTATTTACCCACTGCAAGTTGGACTTTGTTGTTATAAAGGGTGCATGATAATGTTAGTTTCCTAACCCAACATGTCATTTTCTTTCCAAAATACATTTTGATAAGTTCGGTCACAATTTATCATTTAGTCTTTGTTTTTGCATATCTTTCAAGACATAATTATAGAATTAATATTCAATAGGTTTGAAATGGGTCAACTTAATTACCTAATTTAAGTTGAGCTGAGTTACAGTTACCGGTTGAGTTGAATTCGTGAGTGAATTCATTTAATTATAAATTATTTTTATCTTATTTATTTTAATTTTTATTTAAAATTTATAATTAAAATATAATTATTTTTTTTATAAAAATTAATAATAATTTAAATAATTCAAATGTTGAATGGAATGAATTTCAATAAGTCCATTATTAATAATAAAACAAGTTGATTAGCAACATTAAAACAATTCTATAAAAACAAAGAAATAAGTATTTATAATAAATTTGATTTGTGCTTTACACTAAACTATTAGTCAACCCCAAGCGTGTGGTTCAGCGGTAAGGGTTGATCCACAATTAAGCAAGGTCGTGTATGCAGTCGCGTTAAATTTTGGGGTCAACTATCCTACCTTTTAAGGTGTCTCCAATGTAGCGAAGAAATTAATCACTGCTCACGGCAGTGGATATTCCAGGGACGGAAAAAAAAAACTATTAGTCATATTTAAGACCTCGTGCACTTTGTGTGAAAATAAGTTACATCTGTTAAGGAAACATCTAACATAACATGTGTTTATCCTTTACACCACCAAACTATTAAGAGCTCGTGCACTTTGTCTGCTATAAACAGTAAAAAGGAAAGAAGTTAGCACAAACAGAAAACTGATAACTATAATATCTTTTATGTATTCGCTTGTACTTCCTTATTTCATATTACATGTTTAATTATAAGTGATTAGTATATTAAATTTAAAATTGAATTATTTAGATAGTGTCTAAGTTAACAGAAATAAAATAATCGTTAATCATTAATAATAAAATCTACAAATATATGATGGCAGTTATATTCATTAATAATAATTAATGTTTTATTTATACTAATACAAATAGATAAAAGAGATAAAACATTTAAAACTGAGAAGAAAATTATTAAAATCAATATACAGTTAAAAAATTCAAAATTTTTAAAATAAGTTTAAATAAGAAATAGTTAAAATTATTGTAATATTAAAAGTCAGTTTATGTGAATAAGAATAATCTTTAATATCTTTATCTTTATATATATAAAAGTAGAAGCATTGAAGTAGTACTGCGGTCGTCATTCGTGAATGCAGAAAATTTATGAATCTACAGTCTCATTTTGCCACTTATTAATTTATTTATGATATAAATATGTTTTTTTTTATATTTAATATAAAAATTTAAATAATAATTTATTTAAAAATATATTTTATAATAAAATTTTTAAATAGAACATAAATATTATGAATTTTAATATTTTGATTTTTTAATTAATATGTGCAATAAATAGAAAGTATCAAAGGTAAATATACATGTTACAAATTTTATTTTATCAAAAATTAACTTTAATATATTATATTATATATGTGAGTATTAATACACACACTCACACACACACACACACACACACACATATATATATATATATATATATATATATATATATATATATATATATATATTAAACTTTTTAAAAAATTATATTAAGGAATATTATTCGTCATATATAAAAACTAATCTCCTTAAAGAGTTTGAAAAATATCAAATAAATAAATATCTTCTTCAAACTTAAATTTTATATATATATGATAATTTAAACATATATAATTTTATAACTTTTGTTTCTTAAAATATACTATTTTTTCTAATGAAAAAGTATGTTTATTATGTAAAATTGTAAAATGGTAGTGGGGTACCCCTACTATGTTTCACCTAGATCCGTCTTTGGTCTTAATCACAATCATATTTCAAAAGATAATGAAGAATGAATTAATGAGTTAAAAGGAATGACATTTCATCGAGAGATTGTTGTTGCTTTTGTAAGTAAAACTAAAAAATTTGCAGATGATCAACATTATTTGAAAAAGCCTATTGTGTTACCGATGAATTCATAAATTATCTTTATATTTTATGAAATCTCTATCTTATGAAAAAAATTTAAAATTTTGATTCCTTACATTCATTATTATCTTTTCATTTGGTTTATAAATTTTATAAAATATATGTTAAATTCTAATTTATTATTGATTTTTGTTCTTATTCTATACATTTAATAATACATGTCTTTCAATTCTTTTACGAGATTGTTATGTTGAGGTTTGAAAAATAGACAATCTGATATATGTTATTGTTGACTAACTCATAAATGAAAAAAATGTTGCGTATCATTCAACTTAAAAAGAAGGATTATATATCATGTTTAGAATGCTATAAGTTAAGAATTACATTTGTTTGAGTGTTATTTATTTATATTATTTTAAGTAGTAAAATTTAAGTTATTCTTCAAAATTTCCTTGATGTACTATCTCAACAAGATATTTTATTTGTTGATTAATAAATATTGATTACATAATAGTGAGATGGTTAAACTATACAATTTTGTATTTTTGTTCTTTCATTTTAAGCATATTAAATTCATAAAACTTAATTAATTGACATAATTAACTATCACAAATTTGAAAAGATGAAATAACTCAATCAACCAATAATTACAATATATGTAAGTTACTAGCATCTTTAAGACAATAATGCAACAAAAACATAGTTTTGCAACTCCTAGCAAGAAAAATCTTAAAAGATTAATCAATTTATGTCTAGCACATACAACAAAGTTTTAAAAGGAATTCACACAATTGATAATTAAGATAGTTTTTTGTTTTGATAAAAATGTATAACTTTTTTTTCACTAAGTTGTTCCCGTAAGAATGAAGAGGTACCTCTAGTCTCGACTTCATAACCAAATTTAAAAATTCTAATCCTTGGTTAAAGAGTATAAGTATTAGACTATTTCAACTAACAACTTTTTTTTTTTTAAATTATAAAAAAATAAAATACATTTTAAAACAAATATAACATAAATATTACATAATCAACTTTTTTTTATGTTATTATAAAAAAAAAATATAACAATAATTTAAAAATATAAATAAAATACATTTTAAAACATATAATAATAAAAATTTTTTTTTATTATATATTATTATATAAAATGTATTTTAAGTTAATAATCTGTGTATTGCACGGATAACCATACTAGTAATATAATATAACGTGTTGAGATTTAAAATTAAAATAAATTTAAAACAAAACAATTTTTTAAAAAAAAATCAAAGGATTAAAAATAAAAATAATTGACATATATATATATATATATAAATTTAACTTAATGAGTGTAACTTTTATAATATTTTTATTTGAAAAATAATGGTTGACCATTTTATAACTTCAAAGTAAATTTAATAAGTATAACAGTGTAACTTTTATAATATTTTTAATTGAAAAATAATGGTTGAGCATGATAACTTCAAAGTAAATTCAATAATTATAATATAAATTTAAATGAAGCAATTTTTTTTAAATTTTAAATACTTTGAAATGAAATATTTTATTTGTATAGAAAAGTAATAAAAAAATTTAAAATTTAAGTATTTTTGAAATTCCTTAAAACATTAAAATTTTAAATTTTTCTAAAAATTTAAGAATTTTTTTTAATATTTTATTTCTTATTTCACACATATATATTTTATCTCTTAATTATTGAATATTCAAAAATATTTTTAAAATTATTAAATTATATATTATTAATTTTTAAAAAATTAACGAATATTTATTTTTGTAAAAATTAATGTTAAAATTTTAATATATATAGTAAAAATCAAGTTATTATATCAATAACAAAAATTTAAAATTTTTAAATTTGAATTAATTTATTCAAATAAAATATTTAAGAAATAATAAAAATAAATAAAAATAATTTAAATTTCTTGGTCCAAACACACTGGAAAGTAAATTCATTAACTTAGCATATCCTGAAAGAGGGGCCTACGCGTCATAATGACCAAGTCCGAAGTGTAAACAGTGGGCCGAAGCTCAAAGGTAGTGCAGTGAAGATTGTTTTCTTCCCAACCCAGGGACACAACTGTACTTCCGCCTATCAGATATTTTTTTTCAACATAACTCTGATATTTAAGGCCCATTCAAATATCTTAATGTTTCTTTTTTTTTTTTTTTACATTCCCTTAAAATCACGATATGCTATCATTATGAGATTTTTTTTTTCTCTAACGTATACACCGTCGATAGTAATAACTAATCTTTTCGCTACATTGGAGGTACCTTAAAGGTTAGGATAACTAATCCTAAGATTTAATGCGTTTCATACATAAAACAAAATTCGAACTTTAATTTAATTATAAATTTATTTTTAAAATTTAGTTGTATGGAAAAATTATTAATTTTTAAAAAATGAATCTCTTGAATAAAATTTCATACCCGAATAATTGAATTTGTGAATTTTTAATGTATTATATAGTATGAAAATGAAAAGAAAAAAAAAAAGCAAGTGGAGGAAGGAATTAGTGATAAAAAGAAAGTAGAGAGCGGTGGTAGATTAACCGTGGTTAAGGAACCGTAGTTAAGAGCTATATAAGAAAGTATGAAGGGTAGCGAGGATTGATCGTGCTAATCTGTTTGTTTCCCTTTGTGTCCCGTAGGCATGTCTTCTGCAGAAATAGAGTACCGATGCTTTGTTGGTGGGCTTGCTTGGGCCACCGACAACGACGCTCTCGAGAAAGCCTTCTCTCAGTATGGCGAGATCGTCGAATCGAAGGTCCGTTAGTCGCAGGGATCGGATCTGACACCATTCGGATTTGGATTCTCTCGATCCCTTCTGATCTGTTTTGCGTTACTTCATCTATGATACTTGTGTTACTATAATCATTCTTTTATTACTCACACCAATCGGTACGTTCATCTTCGTCTTTGATTCAAAGAAGAAGATCGATCGGTTCTAATCTCTTTTTCTTTTATTTTTTCCTTTCTGTTTTTCTCCGATCTCATGCGATTCCGTGTTTTTTTTCGCGTCTTCAGGTCATCAACGATCGTGAGACTGGAAGATCCAGAGGATTTGGATTTGTCACCTTCGCCACGGAGCAGGCGATGAGAGACGCCATCGAAGGAATGAACGGCCAGAATCTTGACGGCCGGAACATCACTGTCAACGAGGCTCAGTCCCGTGGAAGGGGAGGCGGTGGTGGAGGTGGCTACGGAGGCGGTGGTGGTGGCGGAGGCTACGGCGGTGGCGGTGGATATAGCCGTGGTGGAGGTGGATATGGTGGCGGTCGCCGTGAGGGAGGTGGAGGAGGATATAATCGCAACGGTGGTGGCGGAGGTTATGGTGGCGGCGGCGGCGGATATGGAGGTGGCGGTGGTGGTTATGGCGGTGGCAGAGACCGCGGTTATGGCGATGGTGGATCCCGGTACTCGAGAGGAGGTGGTGGTGGTTCGGATGGTGGAAGCTGGAGGAATTAGGATTGGTTAATTTAGGGTTTAGTGAGTGAAATTGGGGAAATGTGTTGTATTCCCTTAATTGTGGTAATTCTAGGTTTGGAATATGCGTTGTGATTTGAGCATCTGTTGTGGTTTGGTGTTACTCCTGTGGTTCTCGTTTTTGACCTCTGAAATGAATCTCTGTGTATTGGTTGTTCATAAGCAATCCAACAAAGAATGAATTGTCAGAAATTATGGTCCTACCTACGCCTTTTACTTTTTACTACTGATTTTTGTGTTCATTTGGATTTTCATTTTTTTTAAAAATTCTATTCATCCATTCATTCAGTCAACTGTTAATAACTGGAATCTGTTCTGCCATGCCCAAGGATCTGATCCTGTCCCATCATTCAATCAATCGATGGCTTTAAATATGTGTAATTTACAATTTACGATTAGTCAAATTTAATTGTTTTTAATTTAATTCAATCACCAATTAATGCATGTAATCAATGATATTCAAATTGCTGTTACACTCTCTAAATCGTCGAAATGAGAGTCAAATTGAATTAGTCAAATTCCAGACCTTAATTTATTGCCGCTCTCTTGCAAAGTAGTACAATGTACTATAATCTGTAGTACATCCACACAGAAATCATTGTAGCCATTCTTAACATAATTATTATAAAACTGAAATAAATTGTTTAAAAGTATGTATTTTTTTTTTAAATGAGTGTTTTTGGTTTTTGTCTTTATAATTATTTTTATTCTTTAAGTTAAATTATATTTTTCTTATCTTTTTATTTTTTATTTATTTTTGTCAATTTTTAATTTTATCTTTTTTATTTTTAAATAAAGACATTTACATTCTCTATTTTAAAAACATGAATATTGTTATGAATAATAATTAGTGGCTTAATTAGTGGATGCCAATATTCATTATCAATCATTACCATTTATATGTCCGTTATGTATTATTCTCTTTATTGTGTAATTGTTCAGTTACCCCATGTACTTATAAATAGGTTACTCCTCTCCCAAAGATAATACACCAGTCAGATTCTTTTCTCTATCTCATATTGTCTCATTTCTTCTCTATACTTTTTCTTCCTTTTATAACACGTTATCAGCACGATAGTCTTTTATCTATTGGTGTTGCAACTACAAGAGAAAACTGTGAAAATTTTTTTCAAGACAAATATTTTAAGGTTAGTTATTCATCTTTCATAATAAGAACTTTATCAAATATTTATATTATTTACATTATTATGAATCAAAGTAGTCCGGAAGACATTATAGTAGTCCTGAAGACACTATGAAATAAAGAAATTCTTCATACATTGTTGAAATGTCTAGAAGACATTATCAAAGAAGAATGTTCAAACTCTATTATTTTTTTTTCACCAGAAGTGAGAAAAATCTATGTTTTATTGATGCGATATATTCTACATATTACCTAATATATATGGAATGATGAATATATTTATTCTGCCTAATAATAATATTATTATGACACATATTTTCTGCTCATGTTATCAATTTAAATATTCTGTAATAATATATATATTAAATTAGAGACAATTTGATTTCCATAATTAAAGAAGTATTAATTTATAAATTTATGAATATTTATGATTCCTTTATTATTATTATTTCTCCCCCTAATTTTGTCTCTCTTTTATTATTACCATTTTTTTTGTTTTTGAAATTGAATGATTCTCCGTGAATGATATGTGTTGTAAAATTATATTATTCTTCATGAATGTTATATATATACACATATAACGATTTTGCAATGATCCAGAAGACATTGCCAATTTAGAAATTTTAAGCATTTTTTTTCTCACCGGAAGTGAGATAATTGTACGACAATGAAAATAAAAGAATATTTTCTCACCAGAAGTGAGATAATTATGCAACAATGAAAATAAAAAGATATTTTTTCACTGTAAGTGAGATAATTGTACCACAATGAAAATAAAAGAATATTTTCCTCACCGGAAGTGAGAAAATAATATGAAAAGTGAAAAATAAATAAATTTCACCAGAAGTGAAAAATTTGATATAAATATATTATCTTGTATTTGATCCTTTGATATAAATGAGGTTATCACCGGAAGTGAAATAATTTTGTCAATATCATAATTATAATGTTGAATGATATTTGAGACACTCATGTGTTACGTCATTGAATCTTAAAGAGTTTAGTTTCAAATCTTATTAATAGAATTTGTATTATTTGTTTTCATAATGTTATGCGTCTATTATTTTAATTGATGTAGATATCATTGAATTATAATTTGATTGTGATTTGTACAAAAATATAGAATTTAATGAAATTATGATCAATGTTCATTTCCTTAATTTTTTTGATACAACATTTATAAGGAGAATAATTTCCCTAATTTTTAGCATTATTTTTTATCTCCTTAAAGTCAACCTAGCAATGACATAAATATATTTTTATTAAATGATTTTTTTTATAAGTATAATGAGAAAGATTCATATTTTTTTTATAATGAAAGACATAAACAAGTTATGATTTTTTTTTCAAATGAATGATTTTTTCAGAAATTATTGTCTTGTTGTCTTTTATCATATTGTTTATTTACAATTTTTTTCTAATTTTATGAAGAATGGATATTGACCATAGCATCAATATTGAAGATATGTGTCTCGCTGATAGTGCAACGACTCACACAATTCTCAAGAATAATAAATTCTTTTCAAATTTAGTGATGCAAGAAATCAAAGTTAGTACCATATCTAGTACTACAAATATAATTGAAGGCTCCGGAAGAGTTAATATATTGTTATCGGGAGGAACGAAGTTGCATATTAAAAATGCATTATATTCTCCTAAGTCTTATAGAAACTTATTAAGTTTCAAAGATATTCGTTTAAATGGGTTTCATATTGAAACAAACAATGAAGGGAATGTAGAATATCTTTATATCACGAAAATCCACTTGAATAAAAAGGAAGTATTGGAAAAATTACCTGCTTTCTCTTATGGACTGTATTGCACGTATGTTAATACAGTTGAATCAAATATTATTGTAAACCAGAAGTTTACAAATCAAAATAAATTTGAGGTTTGGCATGATCGATTGGGTCATCCTGGGACTATCATGATGCGAAAAATAATTGAAAATTCATGCGGACATTTATTGAAGAGCCGGAAGATTCTTCAATCAAATATTTTTTCATGTACCGCTTGTTCCCAAGGAAAGTTAATAATTAGACCATCACCAGCAAAAATTGGGCATGAATCTATCTTATTTTTAGAACGAATACAAGGTGATATTTGTGGACCAATACACCCCCCATGTGGACCATTTAGATATTTTATGGTTTTAATTGATGCATCAACAAGATGGTCACATGTTTGTTTATTATCAACTTGCAACCAGACGTTTGCGAGATTATTAGCTCAACTAATTAGATTAAGAGCTCATTTTCCTGATTATCCAATTAAGAAAATTCGTTTGGATAATACTGGTGAATTCACATCTCATGCTTTTAATGAGTATTGTATATCCATTGGAATTGATATTGAACATCCGGTAGCACATGTTCATACACAAAATGGACTTGTAGAATCATTTATCAAACGTTTAAAACTAATTGCAAGACCATTACTCATGAGATCAAAACTTCCAATGTCAACTTGGGGGCATGCAATCTTACATGCCACAATATTAATTCGCATCAGGCCAACAAGTTATCACAAATTCTCTCCTTTACAATTGGTTTTTGGTGAGCAACCTAATATTTCTCATTTAAGAATCTTTGGGTGTGCTGTATATGTTCCAATTGCCCCTCCGAAAAGAACCAAAATGGGTCCTCAAAGAAGGTTGGGAATATATGTTGGGTATGAATCCCCATCTATAATAAAATATCTTGAACCATTAACAGACGATTTATTTACAGCTAGGTTTGCCGATTGCCATTTTAATGAGTTGATTTTCCCAACATTATGGGGAGAACAAAAACAGTTGGAAAAAGATATTAGTTGGAATGAATTATCACTATCTCATCTTGATCCTCGTACAAAACAAGGTGAACTAGAAGTTCAAAAGATAATTCATTTGCAAAATCTAGCCAACCAATTGCCAAATGTATTCACAGATCCAAAAAGGGTGACTAAGTCATATGTACCAGTGGCTAATGCTCCAATAAGAGTCGAAGTCCCTATTGGACAAGTTAATACTACAAACGAGTCACAAATACGCCTGAAGCGTGGTAGACCAATTGGTTTCAAGGATAAGAATCCTCAAATAAAAAAAGGGAGCTAAAGAGCAAAATGACCAAATTGAGGATGTAAAAACTCAAAAAGATTCCTCTGACATAACTCATATTCCAGTTCCAGAAGAAACTCAGGTACCTGAAATTATTGAAAATGAAGAGATCTCAATAAATTATGTCATGAATGGAATACGATGGAATCGAAACAATGTCAATATTGATGACGTGTTTGCATATAATATAGCGCTAAATGAAATAAATGATATTGAGGATCAAGAACCAAAGTCCATCAACGATTGTCGACAAAGAAATGATTGGCCAAAATGGAAAGATGCAATTGAGGCAGAATTAGACTCACTTGCTAAACAAAAAGTTTTCGGACCGGTACTACGTACACCAAAAAGTGTAAAACCAATTGGATACAAATGGGTTTTTGCGCGAAAACGAAATGAAAATGGTGAAATTGTGAGATACAAAGCAAGACTAGTTGCTCAAGGTTTTTCACAAATACCCGGTATTGATTTTGAAGAGACATATTCACCTGTAGTGGATGCAAACACTTTTCGATATTTAATTAGTTTGGTTGTACATGAAAATCTTAATTTACATCTAATGGATGTAGTTACAACATATTTATATGGCTTTCTTGATGCTGACATTTATATGAAACTCCCAGAAAGATTTAATTTGCCTAACGATGCAATTTCTAGAGAAGATTATTCGATTAAATTAAATAAGTCCCTATATGGGCTAAAGCAATCAGGTCGTATGTGGTATAACCGACTAAGTGAATACTTGTTACAAGAAGGATATAAAAATGATCCAATTTGTCCGTGTATATTTATTAAAAGATCTCAAAATGGATTTGCCATAATTGTAGTTTATGTAAATGACATAAACATTATTGGAACTCCTGAAGAGCTTTCAAAAGTAATAGATTGCTTAAAGAAAGAATTTGAAATGAAAGATCTAGGGAGGACAAAATTTTGTCTAGGATTGCAAGTTGAATACTTACAAAATGGAATTCTTGTGCATCAAGAAGCTTATATAACTAAGGTGCTTAAAAGGTTTTATATGGACAAATCACATCCATTGTGCACTCCCATGGTTGTAAGATCTTTAGATATTAATAAAGATCCATTTAGACCCCAAGAAAAGGATGAAGAAATACTAGGTACCTTGCTAATTATACACGACCTGATATAGCATTTGCTGTTAATTTGTTAGCAAGATATAGTTCTTCACCTACACGAAGACATTGGAATGGAGTTAAACAAATCCTTCGTTATCTTAGAGGTACAATGGATATGGGGTTATTATATTCAAATGTTCCCAAACCAGAACTAAATGGTTATGCAGATACAGGTTATTTGTCAGATCCTCATAATGGTAAATCACAAACAGGATATTTGTTTACAAATGGTGGTACAGCCATTTCATGGCGATCTGTAAAACAAACCATATCAGCCACATCATCTAATCATGCTGAAATTTTAGCATTACATGAGGCAAGTCGTGAATGTGTTTGGCTAAGATCTGTGATTCAACACATACGGGAAACTTGTGGTTTATCTTCTGGCAAAATGACATCGACAGTTATATATGAAGATAATGCTGCATGTATTGCACAATTGAAAGATGGATACATAAAGGGAGATAGAACAAAGCATATTCTACCAAAATTCTTTTTTACTCATGATCTTCAAAAGAATGGTGATATAAATGTTCAACAAGTCCGCTCAAGTGACAACCTAGCAGATCTCTTTACAAAGTCACTTCCAAGAAAAGTTTTTGAACAGTTGATACACAAGATTAGACTCCGTCGTCTTCAAGATTGTATGCATGAGGGGGAGAAATAAATATTTATGAATGATGTACTCTTTTTCCTTCACTAGGTTTTTATCCCACATGGTTTTTCCTAGTAAGGTTTTAACGAGGCACATTCTAAATATTGGACATCCAAGGGGGAATGTTATGAATAATAATTAGTGGCTTAATTAGTGGATGCCAATATTCATTATCAATCATTACCATTTATATGTCCGTTATGTATTATTCTCTTTATTGTGTAATTGTTCAGTTACCACATGTACTTATAAATAGGTTACTCCTCTCCCAAAGATAATACACCAGTCAGATTCTTTTCTCTATCTCATATTGTCTCATTTCTTCTCTATACTTTTTCTTCCTTTTATAACAAATATTTATTAATTATTAAATTTTGAGTTTGATAATTTGTCACTATTTAAGTAATAATAAAAATTAATTTTTTTATACATAATTGATATTTATTTTATTAATAAAAGTTTTATTTAAATATAATTTTTTTATTTTTAAATATCATATTATTAAATATTATATCTTTTAAATATGAATAACTATTAAAATTTAATAAATGTTAATTTAATGAGAGAATTAAAATCTTGTATATTTAAAATTAGAGGTATTAAATATTATTATTTTAAAATAGAGAGATCAAAATTATAAATTAATAAAAATAAATAATTAAAAATGTAATTTAACTTATGTTTTAGTAAATTTTATTTATAGTCTTAGTAAAATATATGTATTTTTCACATCTAAAATCTAAAATACTTACTTTCCAATAACTAACATATATATATATATATATATATATATATATATATATATATATATATATATATATAATTTCTATAGTTATATAAACTTTTTTTTTTCCATATAACTACATAAACTTTCTAATTTAATTTTTATAATTGTATAAACTTTATCTTAGGCTCTATAAAAATGGTATGTAGAGGGACTTAAATAGAATATTTTTAATTATGAGAATTAAAAGGTAATTAAAATCTATGAAATTATAGGAATTAAAAAGATGATTAAATATTTTTAATGATTAATTTTCATTGAAAAAATTTTAGTTGGTCACTTTTATGAGAGCATTACAAAATGTGATTTTCAACAACAGAAGCAACAAAAATAGAATGATTAGATCCAAAATATCTCTCCCTAAAACATAAATGCAACATCAAAACTAGATGGGATGAAAAATAGCCAAAAAAGAAAATTAGTTAACAAATAATTGCAAAAGTAAAACTATTGGAATTCTTCCAAGTACAAGATAGGTTTCTCATTCCACTAATAAAATAAGAAATTGGCTCCTTTAACTTTTGCTCTTATCCAACTCCAACATCTTTGTCTCATATCTTGACCACATTCTCAATAAGGACTTGTATATAGTCACAATGAATACAAGATAGAGCACTATTTTTTTTTTTAATTGAACAAGTAAAATATTTTAAACTATTTATTTTTAATTTAATCAATATATTATGATGTCTATTTTTGTATTCTCGGGTCCTTCGTTGTCTAAGAGTGTTCATCGAACACTTTAGTTTAGATTGAGTGAAATAAAATTCAAACTATTAATTGATATACAGCAAGGCAAGAACTTGGGCATTTCGTTTGATTTTATTTTGTTGGCCCAATTGTTACAAATTGTTGTATGGTGGTTGACTTAGTTACGCACTTCTAGTTCAAAATTAAGTTCTTATGATAATATCTTATTTGCTTCTCAAAAAAAGTATTAATCGATTTGATTAGGATCGAATTTATAAAAACAAAAATTTAAAATTTTTAAGAATATATTGGTTCGGTTTAAATTAATTGATATTCTTAAATAATTAGATTTTAATTTTTTTAAAACATAAAAATTACATGGTTTATCCTAAAAGTTAGATCTAAATATTCTATTAAATAATGTAAATAAAAGAGTAATGTAATAATTTAAAATATTTATAAATAAAATTCACCAACATTGATAAATAAATGTTCAAGAATTTATAAGTATAACAAAACTAAATTATCTAACATAAACCAAATTGTTTGATATAAACAAAAAATTTCAACTTAAACCGAATTAGTTTCTTTTGTTTTACACTTTAATTACTAATTAGTAATAAAATAAAACTTGTAAAATAATAAAATATAATTTGATAGATGTTTAGTTCAATTCTCAAGTTGACAAATTGTACTGGAAAAAACACAAGTTCCACATCAATCAAAGATTAGATAATTAAATAAGAGTTAATCACTCATACACTGCCAATATAAAGTTTTTTACACTGACAATCAATCATATCTTTTAATAGTGTCATGTCATTTGCTTATTTAATCAAATAAAAATAAAATAAAATAATTTAAAAGATATGATTGATTGCCCGTGTAAAAAAACTTTACATTGAAATTGTATGAATGATTAACTCATTAAATAATATATAAGTGGAAAACAACCCTTGATTTATAAGCCGATTTTGTATGGTTGAGTTAGACTCAAATTCACTATTTTAAGATGGTATCAGATCTATTTATATCTATTCTAAATAGACCACCTACCATTGATACATTTATTATGGGTATAAGGGGGTGTATTGAGAAAAACTCAAGTCTCACCTATCCTAGATTATTAAAAAATGGACCACCCACCATTTATCCACTTACTAAGCCCAATAGTGCTAGATGTGAGAGGGTGTTAGGGTTTAGGGTTTAGGCTCAAATTCACTATTCTAATAAGATGGTATCAAATCTCTCTAAATCTATTCTAAATGGATCACCTACCATTGATACACGCACTATGGGCATGAGGAGTGTACTGAGAGAAACTCAAGTCTTGCTTATCCTAAATTATTAAAAAAGGGGTCACCCACCATTTATTTACATATCAAATCCAATAGTGCTGGATGGGAATAGATGTATTAAGAAAAACCCAAGTTTCATATCGACTAAAGTTAAGGTAATTAAAGAGTATATAAGCGGAGAATAATCCTTATCTTATAATTCGATTTTGTAGGATTAAGTTAGACTTAAATATACTATTCTAATAAATTGGTTTATATCAGATTCAGCTTGATCAAGAAAATTTAAATCAATTAAATTTTCTTGGTTCAGATTCAAAAGTTTATAAGATTATCCAAACATATGATTACTTAAATAATATGAACTTGGTGTAAAAAAAAAAGCAATATAAACTTAAAATATCAAAATGCAATATAAAGAGATTAAAAAAAAAATATTTATAATTCTATATAGTGATAAAAATAATGAAGCAAATCATGTTAGGAATTAAAATAAAAAGGTTAGTGCAGAAAAAACAAAGAAAAATGTAAAGACCAAATTGAAACATTATATAGTAATATTATAAATATTAAAAATTTGTTTAAATAAATTCTCTGTGTATAATATTAACTATTTTGGTTGAGAATATTTTTTTAGAGATCATTATTTAACAAGAGCATTTTTTTAATTTAATTTTCTTAGTCTTTATATATATTTTAATTTATTATTTTAGTTTTAAATTAAATTTTAATATTTTAAAAAATTATTAATATTTAAAATAATATTATATTATGATATAAATTATTTATCATAAATATAAAATATAATTTATATTATAAAAAATTATTTATTACAAAATTTAATTGCAATATAATTTATATATTTTAAAATATTTATTATAATTTTCAGTCATAAAAAATAAAAATTTATGTTATGCATTGAAAGAGCTTAAAAAAATAGAAAAGGTTTTTAAGTAACTCTATAAAATAGTTTTTACACGATTATCTAATTACAACCATAATATAAGTAAGTTTGTTAACTTTTATAATGATTATCTTAAAAATCATACTAATAATAATTTTTGATTGGTTGAATAACATGAGAATATATGACTATTAAACTCAAAAATTAATTATTAGGTCAAAAAGTAAATAATACTTTTTTTTTTGTGATTTTTAATCAGAATTATATATGTATTATTATTATTTTTATCTACGCGAGAGTGAGAAGAAAAAATACTACCTATTAGATCTTTTGATGAATTATCCAGATTGAAACATGCAAATTATGTGATTTTCTTTTAAAATTCATGAGACTATTTTAAGTGATCATATGACATTAAATTTTGATGATTTATGTATGGTTATATGATTCAAATATACTATATTTTTTTATTATTATATGCAAGTATAAAGCATATAAAATAAGAAGTATTTGTATAAGAGAGTGAAAGAAATAATTTAGCACTATATATAAAACCATATATGAATGATTGAGATTAAAAGTTATTTAAGGATTGTTGATGATCCCACATCAATCAGACTATCTCTAATTTTCCTAACTATAAAAATAATCACTTGAATACTTAGAGTTAAATATATTCATTTTGACTTACATATATTTTTATATATAGTCATGATTCTCCTCTTCACTCGCAATAAAAATTCAAATAGTTCAGTAGTATTGTTTAAGAAAGAATACCAAGTCTAAGCCATTCAGGTTGGAAGACTTGAAAATCTTTGCTATACATTTCAATTTGCTTCCCAGCTTGGTTAAAAAACGAGAATACCAAACAAGTGTTCAATGTTCTCTTCTATCTAATTTAATTTCAGCATTACATTAAAAATCAATCTTGTACTCTTGAATTTGCTAACTCAATAGAAGGACTACAAATTTCAGGGTATATTGGGTAACCCTTCTGCAAGACAAATGGTTTTATTTGAATCTTATTGCTCGAGTTTTATGAGTTGCAAACATTTATTTTCAGAAACATACTCTCAATGAAAGATTGAATTTTTGACAGATTACACCACATATAGTTGATACTAATTCTCAAACCTGTTTGTGTATCAATATCAACCATAAGCAACAAACGTGTATAACAGTGCATACAGATCCTTCTGTAGATACTTTAAAACTTTTATTAATTATTATAAAGTATGGCCATTAAAATTGAAGAATAAGCAAGGACTCATCATCCTTAATTCCTTATTTAAAAGGATTTCGTGCAGGGTTGGTCTAAATAAAATTCTTTTGGTTCAACATCTCAATTTTGGAAAAAAATTTTTTGACTTCGTGAGGACTGAGGATTAGTCATGGGTCGTTTACAAATGTGTTTTTTCAAGAGGTAAAAGCACTAAAGTTGGCCATCAAATAACCACCAATTCTTTCAATTGCAAGTTGAACAACTCTTTGTAAAAACAAATAGCAGGTTTTCTTCTGTGATGATACTACTACAAGGGTGACCGATGAATCGCTATTGAAGTGCTACTGCTCAACGAAGCAATCAAAGTTTACATTGTAAGAATGTCATCACAAAGATTTTATGTTTTTTCATCGCCACCTTTCAGGGTTTTAATGTTATGGGAATCAACAGGTTGAAAACTGATAATTGTCCTGCATTGTGCATTATGAATTGTTTATTGCAGAGATAAACCAATGGAGCCCTCAGCCCTTACATTGTAAGACTAAATTCAAAATGTATATACACAAGGTATCAGCAAAGTAAAGAAAATGCATCCAAAACCAATGTAGACACAATTAGCAATTGCCAGTAGAATCATCAAAGAAAGTAACCAAAAATATTCACGTTTGTATCCTTTCCATGCATTAAATGGCAAGGCTCCCAAACCTATTATATAATTTAACATAACATCATATATTCATATAAGCTATGGATAGCTTAATTTCAATACGGCAAAATCAAACTTTGAACACAATGAGAATAGAACCTGACTTCGGCATTGAAATCTTCGGTATGATATTATATCTCCGATTATAGAAAACAAATTTGGAAAGCCGATAGTTTGCCAGCAACAGAACATCTTCATTTTAAAAAATGAACACAGGCAAAGACATCACAACTGTATGCGAATCCGAAGATGCTTATAAGTTATAACTTACATTCAACAACTAGGTCCAAGATTTTTCATCTCCAAATTCTCTCATTAGCCGGACAACCAAACGAGATAATCATAAAAAAAATTTATTTATCCATTTGAATTAATGAAAAATAAAATAAAATATTAAATAGATTTTAAAATTTTTAAAAATTTGTTAACTTGATCTACATTAAAAATTTTAAATTTAATAATTAAATTATTAAAATTTAATGTAAAATATGAATTATTGAATGACATAAGTTTTGTTAGACTTATTCTTATAATAGATGGATCCCTCCCTCTCTCTCTATATATATATTTATTTATAAACACACAAACTTAACTTAACCTTCTAAACCCTAAACAAGGGTTTTAGGTAATGCTTTAGATGAAAGGATATTCTATTTAAGAAGTGTCAAGATAAGTTCTATTTAAGAAGTGTCAAGATAAGTTCTTCATGATTTAGAGAAGTTAGATGATTCATTGTAGTAATAATATATTTTAAATTTATAGTAAATAATTTATTATTTATGTGATGGTGCGGTTTTTTTTTTTTTTTTTTAAGATAGAAAATATTACAAAGACTGCAATGAAGATTGAACCTAGATCCTCATGCTTCTAACTATCCCGACCCTTCCCCTCCCAATCACTAGTGATGGTGTGGTTGTGAAAGTATATTTCAAACTTCTATATATTTTTTAATTTAAGATTTTGGTTGAGAGGAAGAAATCAACTTCTATATATTAAATATACGAATTTTGTATGAGAGTAATTTTAGGAATTTTTTTTTTAACAAATGATTTGGAGGAATTTTTATAACGACTTATATCTAATTGATTTTTATTTAGCGTAATTATTTATAAATTAAATACTATATTTTAAAATAAATTATCAATAAATAAAAATATTTTTTTATAATATAAATTATTTATCATAAATATAAAATATCATTTATATATTTAAAAATATTTATATATACTTATTCAAAAAAAAATTTTTTAATTTAATATATATATATATAATAAATATGTATGTACATTACGTTAAAATATTAGTTTAGATCATATAAGTTTCTTCTTTAATACAAGAACAAAAGATCACAATTATAAAACATATAGTATCAAATTTTCGCTAAACTCATGCCTAGAGCCATGCTATTACAAACACACCCTAATTTTAACAAAATTAAGTTTTAGTTACTTTAAGTGAGTATATTATAGGTAACGAAAAATCTTGAATTAAAAAAGATTTATGACGCTGTTACAACAAATATTTTATCGTTTATTTATTGATTACTTAAAATAAGGACGTATCTTAACAAAATGATTTAGCAGAAATATTTGTTTTCTTTTGTGTAATTAAAAATGTCAATATAAGGGCAGGGAAGGGCGCAGGAGAAAAGGAAAAGTATGAAAAAGACATAATTAAAGGCGAGTTTCGGATATAATCCACTCTTCCATATTAATCAGGAACTTTTTTGTGCAATAGTATATTTTATTTATTTTTTTAACAAGACTTTTTATTTAATTTGATTTTATTTATCATAGTTATTTATGAATTAATATTAATATTTTAAAATAAATTATCAATAAATTTTTTTTTACAATATAAATTATTTATCATAAATTTTAAATATAATATATATTTTTAAAAGATATTTATACAAATTTTAAATATAATTTATATATTTAAACATAATATTTATTTATATATAATTTATTATAAATTTTAATTATATATAATAAACATATTTGTGCATTGCACCAGTTAAAATACTAGTTATCAATAAATAAAAAAATAATATTTTACTATAATATAAATTATTTATCATAAATCTAAAATATAATTTATATATTTATATATATATATATATATATTTATATACAAATTTTAAATATAATTTATATATTTAAATATAATATTTATTTATATAATTTATTATAAATTTTAATTATATATAATAAACATATTTGTGCATTGCACCAGTTAAAATACTAGTTATCAATAAATAAAAAAATAATATTTTACTATAATATAAATTATTTATCATAAATCTAAAATATAATTTATATATTTATATATATATATATATTTATATACAAATTTTAAATATAATTTATATATTTAAATATAATATTTATTTATATAATTTATTATAAATTTTAATTATATATACCCATAATTTATCATAAATTTTAATTACACATACTAAAATACTAGTTATGTATGTACCCAAAATGTTGATTATTCTATTGAGGGGTTACCTTAATTTCGTCATGTAAAGGTAGTAACCCTAGTCAATGTTTTAGATTTTTTTTTATTAGATTTGATCACTTTATGAACTCTCCAAATGATTAAATATTAAAAAAATTATTTAAGCTAAATGTATTTTAAGTTATTGATAAATTTTATATTAAATTGTATTTTTGTCTCTAATTTTACCTATCTATAATTTCAGCCTTTTATTTTAAAATAAAGACATTTAATTTTCTTATTTTTAAAAATATAAAATTTTGATCTTACTATTAATTTGATCTTCGTTGATCCTTAAATTTTAATGTTGTCTAGTGATATTTAGTGATGCGTTATATAAGGATAAAAAATAATATATAATTTTTTTTTCATTCATATATATTTTTACAAATTATTGGTATCTATTTTATTAATAAAATCTTATTTCATTTTTTTTCTTCTAAATATCATATGTTATTAAATATCATATCACTTAACTAAATGTTAAAACTTAACTATTAGTAGATGTCAATTTGATAAGAGGGTCAAAATTTTATATTTTTAAAATTAAAGAGACTAAATGTCTCTATTTTAAAATAGATTAACTAAAATTATAGATTGATGAAAATAGAGAAACTAAAAGTGTAATTTAACTTAAATCTTAATAATGAAAATTTTAATAAATTCAAAACTTATTAAAAATGTACTTATGCTACATCATTATTTTAATTTTAGATAATAAAATTTTAATTATGAATTTAAAATTTAAAAATATAATTAATTTGTTTTTGAGTTTTTTTATATTTGAGAATGAGAAGGACAAATAATAACAATTTATTTTGCAAAAAAATGTTTTCTTATCGGAGAAGAACAAATAATGAACTATCAAGATTAAAACACATAATATTTTTTTGAAGTTATGACAATTTTAAGCGATCACATGACTTTAAATCTTGATATGTATGTATGGTTATACGACTAAATTTTACTTATATATATATATATATATATATATTAATAAGTATGTATAAGGCATATAGGATGAAGTACTAATTTGTACGAGAGAATGAAAGAGCTAGAAAAGAAGAATGACAAACAAGTGTTTAATGTTATCTTCTAATGAATTTGATACACAACATTGTATTAAAAACCAATCTTGTATGGAAGTGAATTAGCTAACTCATAATTGAGGGACTATAGATTTCAGATATACTAGCTAGGCAAGACTTCTGAAAAAAAAAAAAAGAGTTTTATTTGAATTGTATTGCTTATGATGAGAAGAAAATAACGAAAGCTAATAAAATTAGGAGCAATAGCCAATAGAGTCATCTAACAAAGCAACCAAAATTATTCACGCTATCTAATTAACCTTTCCATATATGTACATATAAAATGGCAAAAGCTCTAAAACCTCTAAGCTAATTATTTAAGATAAATTCATATAAGAAAAGGATAACTTAATTTGGCGAAACTAAACTTTCAAAATAATAACAAGAGAACTGCCAATCTCTGAAATCTTCAGTATGGTCTATTCTATTATATCTCCGATTATAGAGAACAACTTTGGAATTCCAGTAGTTTACCAGGAACACAACTTTATCAGTTTCAGACATGCAGACAAGCAAAGACATCACCACTGTACGAGGTGGAAAGTGATGAATTAAAAGATGCTCATAACTCACCTTCAACAACTGAGTCCAAGATTTTCCAACTCCAAATTTCTTCATTAGCCAAACAACAAAATGAGTTCTCTTATGAGTATGAGAAACACAAAGACAACCCTTTCAAAACACCAAGTTCAGGCTCAACAGGAGCAATTTCATAAAGGTCAGCAAGACCATCAGGCAACGAAAAATACTCGTAAGAAGTCTCTTTCTTTAGATCATATGAAAAAATTACTAACTGATTATACATGGCATTTCTCGATTCATAATCAAAACCCAACATGTCAAGTGCTAACCAGTTAAGAGTACCATTCACACACTGTCCAACGACTTGTCTAAGAATGGGAAAAGAAGGGTAAGTTAAAACATTTGTCCAATAAGTGTCACCCATGCAGTGAACTTTCACCTCACAATTTTGTGATATAATATTTGTTAAAATAGGTCAAATTATCTGAAAGGGACACACTTTATAAAATCAGCAAGAATGGCCTTTTAAAGGCCGAGTACATGAAATTCGAAATTCAAAAACGAAAAACTGATCCATCAATTCCGGATCCACAAAATATTTTATTTCTGATCTCGGCCAAAGACAGTCCGAGAATCTCGGATTCTCCTAACTAATCTTAAGTTTACCCAACAAAACCCTCCCGTAAACTTAAGTCTCACATTCTAACATTTTGGGCTTTTCAATTAAATATTCCGAGCTTCGTGTCCATCGTTCCGAGCTTCACCACTTGTCATTCCGAGCTGTTCTCTTAAGTCTTCAAATAACACTGTGGGCAGCGGTTTTGTAAACATGTCTGCTATCTGCTTCTTGCTCTCCACGTGTTCGAGTTCAACAACTCCTTCCTTTACCTTTTCTCGAATGAAATGATATCGAATATCAATATGTTTGCTTCGGTCATGACTTATCGGATTCTTGGCAAGCTCAATGGCCGATTTGTTGTCAATTCGGATTACCACCTTATCCTACTTTGAGATTTCAAGCTCCTTCAACAGATTTCTGAGCCAAGTTGCATGTTGGACAGTCCACGACGCTGCTATGTATTCTGTCTCACAGGTTGACAGAGTTACAATCGGTTGTTTCTTGGAGACCCAGGTGAATGTCGTGTTTCCCATGAAGAACACGTATCCCGATGTACTTCTCCGATCATCAATATCTCCACTCCAGTCACTGTCCGAGTATCCAACTAGCTGGAAACTGTCCGACTTTGTAAACATCAGTCCATACGACTGTGTTCCCTTTATGTATCTCAGAATCCTCTTCACAGCCTTCCAGTGGGAGTATCTCGGCTCCTCCATATATCGGCTAACTATTTCGACACTCAACATCAAGTCGGGTCTCGTGCTTGTCAAGTATCTCAGCTTTCCAATCACACTTCAATATATGTTGGCATCGACTCTGTCTCCTTCACCGAATTTGGATAGCTTCGTCCCAGGTTCCATAGGTGTTGAAACTGGATTGCACTCCATCATACTTGCATTCTTTAAAACTTCTTCAGCATATCTTCTTTGGGATACAAAGATCCCTGTCCTTGTTTGCTCCACTTCCAGACCCAAAAAATAGCTCATGGACCCAAGATCAGTCATCTCGAATTCCTTCATCATCACTTCCTTGAAATTTCTGACGAGTCCGACTTCATTTCCCATGAAAATTAAGTCGTCCACATATAGTGCAACAAGCAAGATATCTCGGCCACTCTTTTTCAGATAAAGAGCATGCTCATACGGACATTGGCAATATCCATTGTTCCGGAAGTAGGTATCAATTCTTTCGTTCCAAGCTCGGGGGGCCTGTTTTAGTCCATACAACACCTTCTTTAGCTTCAGGACCTTCTCTTCTTCTCCTCTTCTCATGTAGCCTAGCGGCTGCTCCACATATATCTCTTCTTTCAAAATTCCATTCAGAAATGCTGACTTTACGTCCATTTGGTGAATTGTCCACCCGTTTTGTGCTGCCACCGAGATCAGTAATCTGATGGATTCCATCCTCGTAACTGGAGCAAAGACTTCGTCATAGTCTATGCCCTTCTGCTGCTTATAGCCCTTTGCAACAAGTCGAGCCTTGTATCTTTCTACCTCTCCATCAGCATTATATTTCTTCTTATAGACCCACTTTAGCCCAATTGGCCGAGTTTCAGTGGGCAAGTCTGTCAGCTCCCACGTTCCATTCTTTTCAATGGAGACAATCTCTTCATTCATAGCCTTTCTCCATCTCTCGTCCAGTACAACTTCCTCGAACTTAATCTCTTCGGTTCCTGTTAATAAACATATTACATGCATTTCATTAGTTGATTCATACAGATCATGTAAGGTTCAGGTCCTTGGTCGCACAGCCTCGTCCTCTTCTTCAATCTGCTCGTGGATTCTCCCACCCGAGTTATCCGAGCTTCCTATCCTTATAGCCGAGCTTCCAGTTCTTCTAATCTCGGTTCTATCTCGGTCTGAGTTTGCGGTGCCGAGATCCGAGCTTTCACTTCTGTTCTCCCAATTCCATTCTCCTTCTTCATCAACCTGTACATCTCGGCTAACCAACATTTTACTTGTAACCGGGTTATACAATTTATAGGCTTTCGCCCTTTCATCATAGCCAATTAAAATATATTTCTTACTCCTATCGTCGAGTTTCGTCCTGAGTTGAGCTGGGACATGAGCATAGGCAATGCTTCCGAACACCTTAAAATGACTCACACTTGGCTTCCTTCCGCTCCACGCTTCCTGTGGTGTCGCCCCGTTCAGTTTTGAGTGCGGGCACCTGTTCTGTATGTAGACAGCACATTGTACTGCCTCGGCCCAGAATTTTTCAAGCATATTTTTACCCTTTAGCATACTCCGGACCATATCCATGATAGTCCTATTCTTTCGTGCAGCCACTCCGTTCTGCTGTGGTGAGTATGGAGCTGTGAGGAAGCGTCTGATACCATGATCTTCGCAGTATTCCATGAAACTCGATGATATGAATTCTCCTCCTCTGTCGGACCGAATTCCTTTAATTTGTCTGCCTGTCTCTTTCTCCACCATTAGCCTGAACCTTTTAAAAGCCTCAAACGCCTCTGACTTCTCCTGTAAGAGATACACCCAGGTTTTCCGAGACAAATCATCTATAAAAGATATGAAGTATTTCTTACCACTGAATGAACTGGGAGAGATCGGTCCACAAAGATCAGTATGTATCAGGCCGAGCTTCTCTTCTGTCCTGTACAAAGCCGACTTTGGAAAGCCGACTCTGTGATGTTTTCCCAGCACACACTCTTCGCAAAACTTCTTCTCAAATTTTATACCAGGTAGCCCATGCACCAGTTCCTTCTTTGAAAGCTCGTTCAAGCCTCCAAAATTCAGGTGTCCGAACCGGTAGTGCCAAATCATGGCTTCGTCCTTATGGTCGAGCTTCAAACATTTTTTCTGAAGGATGTTTAACTCGAGCTTGTACATCCGATTTTCTTTCATCTCCACGCAGGCTATCAAGCGGTTGTTTCTGTCCCTCAGGTATAAGCCTCGGTCTTTCATCAGGACTGAATTTCCCTTCTCCATTATTTGTCCCATGCTCAGAATGTTTGTTCTAAGCTTGGGAACATAAAGAACATTTCTGATTTCTCCAACTCGTCCGTCCTTCTGTACATGACGAATTGTACTAGATCCCCTTACTGCTATTTTGGAGTTATCTCCAAAAGATACAGATCCGGCCTCCTGCTTGACGAGATCACTGAAAAAGCTCTCCTGTCCACACATGTGATTGCTAGCTCCTGTGTCCAAATACCAGATGGAGGTATCCGGGCTATCTTCTGTACCTGTTTTGTTTTCAGTGAACCTCGGTCCAGACTCGGATTTAAGGTTCTTCACCATAACCTCGGTCTCGCACATACCTCGGCTAGTCTCGCACTCATCGCTCCTTGTCAGCATCAAAACTCCTACCTCCTCGTTACCTTCTTCTGAGAAGAGATTCTTCTCACTAGTGTCATTTTTACAATACTTGGCTATGTGGCCGATTTTGCCACATTTGTAACATGTTGCTGTTCTGCACTCCTTCGCTTGGTGTCCATGTTTTCCACATTTTTGGCACGTTCCTCCTCCCCAGCATTCCTTCGCATAGTGACCGATCTTACCACAGTTAAAGCATTCTACTTCGGATTTGGACCGACTTGCTTGGTCCCTTCCTCTACCTCGGCCATGCCAATTTTGTGACCCTCTTCCACCAATCTCGGTCCCAATATCGCCTTGCACATTTCCACCTTGTCCACGTCCTCCTCTACCTCGTCCACCTCGGCCACGAGAGCCGCGTCCTCTGGATCCTCCTTTCTGAGTGCTCTGTCCTCCAGTAAACTCCAATCTCGCCTGAAGTGCTTGGTCAAGAGGCTCTTTGCCTTTCTTTATTCTTTGTTCATGGGCCTTAAGAGACCCTGCGAGCTCCTCCACCGTCAAAGTCGTCAAATCCTTTGACTCCTCTATTGCACAAACAACATAGTCGAAATCCTTATTTAAGGACCTCAGAATTTTCTCTACTATTCGGTTCTCAGGTACTGGTTCTCCGCTCCTCATCAGTTGGTTCGTCACCTTCTGTACCCGAGATACAAATTCGGCTATTGGTTCTCTGTCTTCCATCTTTAAATTTTCAAACTCTCCTCTGAGAGTTTGTAGCCGAATTTGCCTAACTCGGCTGCTTCCTCTATGGGCCACCTCCAATGTCTCCCACGCTTCTTTCGAATTCGCAGCGCTCCCAATCTTCTCAAAATCCAATTCGTCTACTGCATTATAGAGAAAATACAGAGCCGAGCTGTCCTTTGCTTGCATTTTTTCAAGCGTAGCTAATTGTGCCACCGTCAGTTCTTCTTCTTCCCCCAGTTCCTCATATCCCTTTTGCACAACCTCCCACAAACGTTGTGATCGCAGGAGTGCTTTCATTTGCAGAGACCAATTTTCATAATTGGTTTCCTGTGTCAATTGTGGCACCGTCATCCCGTTCACTACTTTCGACATTTTCTCACTCTTTCTGTATTTTCTCAGGCACTCAGATTGCAAGCTTTGATACCACTTTGTTAAAATAGGTCAAATTATCTGAAAGGGACTCACTTTATAAAATCATCAAGAATGGCCTTTTAAAGGCCGAGTACATGAAATTCGAAATTCAAAAACGAAAAACTGATCCGTTAATTCCGGATCCACAAAATATTTTATTTCTGATCTCGGCCAAAGACAGTCCGAGAATCTCGGATTCTCCTAACTAATCTTAAGTTTACCCAACAATATTGAAAAAGATCATCACCACCTTGTAACTGTTACTCCAATTATCGTACCCAAACCCCCACTTCTCCCAATTACTTGAATAGACTCGTAAGCGTGGAGAAGCATTGGACGTGATCCTTGTGACCGGGTTCCAAAATCGAACCCAGAATTCTAAAAAACTATCCCCTTTTACATAATCAAGCATGCAAACCAAGCCGTTGCAGGAAGCAAAGACAACGTTATTAGAGTTGATAAAGTAGCAACCACTATCAATAGGGGATGATAGATGCTCAAGATAACGACGTATATTGCATGGTGCAATGATGTAATCACGTGTTATATCGTTCTTCAGGGAGTGCTGCGCCAGGAGTCGTGGCCATTTCGTTCACTACATTCATTGCTCTTCCCAAACCCTACCACATATCTATCTATACTTATATACAAATTTAGGTCACGAAAGATAAGTTTTTACACGTGGCTATCACACAACCATTCACCCATTTAATAACTATTTAAAATTTAACTCTACAAGGAATAACTAAAATATTAAAGCAAAAGCACCACCAAATGGTAAATTTGTCCACATGTCAAAAACCTGGAACTTTTATGAAATATTTATGAATTTTTATGGTTCATTAATTACGAAACTCACGGGCATATTTTTGTATATAAAGTAATGAAGAAATTAATAGTCAGGCTTATTTATTTATTTATTGAATTTCATGAGCAATAGTCCATTTCGAGCATAGTAGACAAAAGGCACCTCAAAAAATTCAATCTAAAAATGTCATTTTAATCAATAATTAATATTATATTTTATAAAAAAAATTAAAACTAATGTATGAAATAGAATGAATTGTGGCGGTGGATACTCCAGGAACGAACCAAAAAAAAAAAAATAGAATGAATTGTACCAAAGATTTGACATTAGTTAATGAATTGAAGGTGTCTATTAATTTTACATTTTATTTCCTCCTCATGGGTGCATAATTAAAACCAAAATAAGGTTTAAAAGGATTGAAAGAAAATAAATAAATAAATAAATTCAGGTCTGAGAAACATTATTTTTTTCCAGAAAAAAATTTATATTCTTAATTACTTGAATATCGTGAAGTTTGATAAATTTTTGAATAACCGGTCATCCCTTTAAGAACTATTTGAGGTATGATATGAAGGTATTGTTCTATTTTGAGAGCAAAATCTTTCCATAGAGTACAATTAATGAAAATTTTCCTATTCTAATAAACAATAAAAAAACTAAGAGTGAATAAAATTATTTATTAAATAAATAACAATACTAGTAGATGTTTAATTTTTTTACTCTAAATAGTAGAAGACAATGTTAATTAGTTTTTTCTTCTGTCCATTTTTGTCAATGGTGCACGAATTTAATTAAAAATTGAAAATAATAATAAAATTGACTTAGTAATATGTATTCTCTTGTTGTGACAAGAATGTAAGAAAATGGCATGAAATCAAATTGGTCTTTTTGAATGGCTTCTACCTCAATTCTTGAGCAAATTGTGTCATTAATAAAATACAACTTCAAATTGTGATTTGTAATTTTAAATTTTAAATCATTTTCAACAATTAAAACGTTGTCAAACACATAACAATGTCCTTGTTGAAGAACATTATTTAATTTGTGTACTAATTTTTTCTTCACACAAACATGAATCTTTTTACTCCGTAAAATATGTACAATAAAAATTAAGTTGTTTAAAGAATTAAAAGTAAATAATAAAATATATTAGTAAGATGTAATATAAATTATATTGTATGATAAAAAAAATAAACTTTTTCATGTATAAAAAATATTTCAATGTTGTTAATTTCACCATGATATTTGAACTCTACAAATGTCTACAAATGAATGACACAATGAAAGTGTTGCCTATTCATTATTAAAAACTACTAGAATTTTCTAAAAGATTTATAATATAAGAAACAACTTAGGTCATTTTACTTGAAGACACAAATCAATAGGATTCAAAATTATCACACAATTAGAAACGGAATTATTATGAATAATAATGAAAAATTATAATATTACAAACACAAACAAAAATTCAAACGAAAAATTGAATCAAATATTACATTGATTCAAGATTTCAATCAACATGATAAATTTTTTACGATTCAATCTATAATTTGAATTCAATCAATCTGAATCAACACAAACGTAATCTAAATCTAAATCTATTGAATTTCATAAATATATGAAACGCAATTGTGATCTCACAATTTTTATAAAATTCAAGATAGATAAACGATTAATTTAGGCAATTTAAATTATTTTTGGTCTAAATCTAAATCTAAATCTAGATTTAAAATTAATCTTCAAATCTAATTCGAATCTATTAAAACAAAATTCATACTCATAGAGAATATAAAATAAATTTAAAATGAAGAAGAAAACAAAGAGAATTTGTACCATAAAAATAGATCAAAAACTCAAATTTTATCGTAATTCATATAATCTTGAATCAAATGAACGGACTAGCCACACATTTTCATCAAGATGTTGCAATTCTTTCATATAAAAAATGTAAAAAGAAAATTTCGAGAATGAGAAACTTGTAGAGAAAACAATTATAAAATCTGAAAAATAAGTGGAGTGTACATAATAAGTCTAACACCTATTAATAGAACAATATAGTGGACATAATCAATAAATATATATATATATATATATATATATATATATATATAACATTTAATTTCTTTTATTAAATTGTGTCCGTTTTATTTTCGTTGGTTATTAATGCCTATATGTATGAATGTTACTATTTCATAAACTGAATAGGTAAGAATCGGTAGTTTATAAACCTTATAAATCAATCAATTATAAGATTTTTTTTTGAATTTTCTAATTTGGATTGAAAGATAAAATTTGTGTTTAGATTTTTTTTAATTAAAATTTATAAAATTAACAATTGTTTCAAAGGATTTTGGAAAAATTCTTTATGAATTGCACATGCAATATACTTATAAAAACAATTAATTAATAATATATATTGAAAAATATATATTAATTTTTTTATTTTGATTCTTGAAATCTATTATTTCTATGATTAATTTAGTCAATAGAAATCAAAAGTTATGATATTTTGTTTTAAAAAATAGTTTTCTTATTGAGAATTTTATAATGTACATTTTTTTAGAATAAATTCTCTTTATTTTTGTTTGGCACCTCTTACCTACATCCATGAACATCTCAATTGATATTCATTCATTTAAATAAATTACAAATTTTATTGGACAAACTTGCAAAATCCTCTCATTACATGACCACCCCTTTCCCCTTTCATATGCGTAGTGACTCCCTATCTCATAGTGGGTGGTGGTGACTAAGGATAGGTATATGGGCTTGGGTTCCCAGGTCGGCATGCATGATTAATAGACCTATTTTTAAAAAAAATCTTCATAATTATAAAGGAAATTAAGTTTAGTTCATGAAATCTCTAAATTTTATGGAATTAATCCACTAATCCCGCGGATCAACTCATTAAAGAGAATTATTTTTTCTACTATTTTTATGAGGGATTTTAAAATATGAGTGATTTTAGTATTTTGTTAATAAATAAGTATAAGTAACAAGTATTGAATTTAATATATTTTCTGTTTTAAATATATTACACTTTTGCTACCTTAATATGTTTTACATTTTCTTTATTCATAAATATGTTTTAGATTAAATATAAAAGCTTGATATGTCAATACTTTAATGCTTTAAAGGAGTGTATTAGAATTAAGTCCATTAAAATCACGTGATATTCAATCAAAATAATTATAATTTTTTTAAGAATACACCAAAGTTTGATAGTATTTTAATTAAGACAATCATGATTTTTTTAGTAGGTCAATATCTAATAGTATTTAATTGAAGCTTTTTAAAAAAATCCTTTCAAATGTTGTAAATTCTTGAGATACAATACACCCTTTTTAGTTTAAATGTATTTCATATATTTTTTTTAGATTGTTTGATGTTTATTTATTTATTTATTTTATGTATTTCTTCCTCATATTTTTTTGGCATAAAAAAGGAAGGATTTTAATTTTTTTTATTAGGATCATACTTGCTCATTTAATCATAGGTTTCACTTCACGAGACAGATATGGACTTAGATAAAAAGATCATTTATTCACAGGTTAGATTTATCTAACCCGTTAAAATTGTGTGCTTCACAAATCGAGCTATCTCATATACTCACCCCTAGTGGTAAACCCCTCCTCTATGTAGGTAACTATTTTCATCACAAGTCTCTCTATTTATACATGATGACATGACCTATCATTCATAATCATTCATTCATGACTCTTCATTCATGATCCTTCATCACAATTCTTAGTTCATGACTCTTCATCATGAATTTTTGTTCATGACTTTTCATTTGTAATTGAAATTCTTTTGTTGATTTTTCAACAATACAAAAGGGATTTATTTAAAAAATACTTAAATATGTTTTTAGTCTAACAAATATAGGGTAAATTTATTTTTGTCCCTCAAATTAAAACTATTGTTTTATCTTCTATAATTTTCAAAAATCTTGTTTTAGTTCTTCAAGTCACAAATAACATATGTGAAAGTGACAGATTGAGACAATTATACATTATTAGTTGAATTTAATATGATATTTTCACTAACAGGACACTAGTAGCTAAATTTTATATGATAATATGTGACAAATTTTCTAACAAAATTTGAATATAAGGATTAAACAAGATTTTTAAAAATTAAAAAGACTAAAAAAATTAATTTTAAATTTAAGAAACTAAAAATAAACTTACTTTAAATTTGAGAGACTAAAAACATATTTAAATCTTAAAAAATATTATGAGATCCATGTGATAGAATTTCCACTATAAAAATAATTCATATGTCAAACACTATCAATTGAATCTTATACAAAGAAACAAAAAATTATTCTAAGTTGATCTTATAAATAGGAATGAAGATAGTACATCTTTCTCATATATTAAAAAAAAAAACTTTATAACACCTATATTTTTACATATAAAAATGACTTTTATTTTTGTTGAAAAACAAAAGAATGAAAGTAAAGTACCTATTCTAAAAGAAGATATCTTTTTTTTTTTTTTATTACTATAGATTATATTTTTTTTAATGAAGAGTTTATAAAAAGAATCAATCACAACATTAAACCAAATATTTAACTCATAATTAGGGGTAAGCATGACCCAATCCGATTCTACCCAAAATTGATTTGGACGAACTTGGACATTAAAATTAGACTAATACATTTTTAGAACGGATACGAATCATGTTTTAGATCATCCAACCTGATTTAATATATAATATACTTTTAAAAAATATAAGTTTTATTGAATTATTGTGCATTATTAGTAATTTTTTTAATTATTAATATTTTTTTATAGCATGATATTATATTTATAATAAAAATATTTATTTTAAATATATATATATATATATTATATAATATACCTTAGTTTTTGTTTTGTTCTTTTATTTTATAATTTTTTAATTATACAAAAAGTTAAAATTAAACTAATGTATCAAAGTTGAATCGACTAAATCTTGTCCCATATATTTTTGAATTTTAGTCAGGTCAAATGTAGATTTTTAAAAAATGATGGGTCTAATTTAGATAAAAATAAGTTGATCCAATCCTACTTATACTCGCTCTATTCACAATTCGGGATGAAAATAAGCGAGGTCAGGTCAGACTTTGAATATATAAACTGGATTTATTTTATAAAATTAAAGTGTAAGTTTAGTCTATTATCTATTATAGGTTTGACTTGGTCTTTTTAAAGTCTGATTTAACCTATTAATTTATTTAAAAATCTATTTATATTAATAATATTAATTAGGTCAATAAAGTTAATTTTTAAAAAGTCAATAAATTTATTTTTAAAATATAATTTATTCAATGATATGACAATTTAAATTTTAAAAGAAATATAAGAAAAATAAATGAATCAACTTCTATTGAAGAGATAATGTATGTGTAATCATGTATATTGATGTAAAGGTCACAAACTTATAAACTTACAACAAAAAAGTTGTATAAAAAATATTTTAAATATTAATAATATGTTTTTGTTTTATAATTTCATTTATTTATTTATATTTTTAATAATATATATATATATATATTAATTTTTTATTATATTATATAAATAAATAGATTAATCTATCATATCTAACATATTTTTTTAATAAACTTAAGTCGAATATTTTTATATAAATAATTATTTTAAAAGTCTAAACTTAATATTTTTATTAAAAAGTCACGTTTTACCAAATTTTAAAAAAATTATGCCATAAATCCTTATTTAAGGCATGATCTATTTTTATCTTTACTCACAATGATAATATATTGTGTACATAGGATGCATGTACCAATCACTCCACAAATTAAAGAATAATTAATTATAAATAAAGTTTAAAACTTTGCCAACTAACACCTAATATGCTTGAATTAAATCAATGATATTCTCGTTTAACACATATAAACTTGAAGAAAATGAAAAAAAAAAAAAAAAAAACCCAACTACGAACTTATAATTGTGATCTTTCTTTTCTCATTATAGAGAATGGATCTGTCTTGCATTTCGTTTCTCAAGGTCAAGGCTTTCAGTTAGCTATGCCTTTATTCATTCACAAAAACAAACTATCACAACTATAAACTAGATTGTATCGAATTTTGGCGCTAAACCCAACCCATGCCTAGTGCGAAGTCAGTTTCAACACACCCTAAATTAAGTTTCTAGTTAAAAAGTGACGAAAAAATGTTGAACTAAAAAAAGATTTATGAATAGAAGAAAAATTGTCTTCCATTTTTTATTAATTAAAATAAGTCCATTTAGCAGAAGAGAAAAGTGTGAAAAAGACGTAAATTAAAATTAAAGAGAGGGTGAGAGTGTTGAGAGAGTAAAGAGGGAGGGGAAAAGGGTGAGACCCTTTGCTGTTGACTGATATATTCTTCCATTTTGTTTTCCCTGATCCCAAACAGAAGACAGCAGACATGAGTTCCTGAACTAGGATGCCGGATTTTCAGCAGAGCGTGAAGCTAAAGTATGTGAAACTAGGATACCATTACCTCATGTCACACATCTTCACTCTCTGCCTGTTACCTCTCATGTCCGTAATCCTCCTCCAAGCCTCCCAGATGAAAGCAGAGGACATTCACCACCTCTGGGCCCACCTCCAGTACAACCTAATCACCGTCCTCGCTTTCTGCGCCATCCTAGTTTTCGGATCCACCCTTTTCATCATCACCCGATCCAAATCCGTCTACCTCATCGACTACTCCTGCCACCGTCCCCCTCCCCACCTCCGCGTCCGCTTCCACCAATTCATGGACCACTCCACCCTCACCGGAGATTTCCTCCCCTCCTCCCTCGACTTCCAGCGCAAGATCCTCCTCCGCTCCGGCCTCGGCCAGGACACCTACCTCCCCGCCTCCGTCCACGCCATCCCCCCCAACCCCTCCCTGGCCGCCGCCCGGGAGGAGGCCGAGCAGGTCATGTTCTCCGCCCTCGACAACCTCTTCGCCAACACCCACGTCAAACCCAAACACATCGGCATCCTCGTCGTGAACTGCAGCCTCTTCAACCCCACCCCTTCCCTCTCCGCCATGATCGTCAACCGCTACAAGCTCCGCGGCAACGTCAAAAGCTTCAACCTTGGCGGCATGGGCTGCAGCGCCAGCCTCATCGCCCTCGATCTCGCCAAGGACTTGCTTCAGGTCCACCGCAACACCTACGCACTCATCCTCAGCACCGAGAACATCACGCAGAATTGGTACTTCGGCAACAACAAGGCCATGCTCATCCCCAATTGCCTCTTCCGCCTCGGTGGCGCCGCCATACTCCTCTCCAACAAACCCTCCGACCGATCACGCGCCAAGTATAAGCTCCTCCACGTTGTTAGAAGCCACAAAGGGGCCGATGACAAGGCCTTCCGCTGTGTCTACCAGGAACAGGATGATGTGGGGAAAACCGGTGTTTCTTTGTCGAAGGATCTCATGGCAATTGCTGGGGCTGCTCTCAAGACTAACATTACCACTTTGGGTCCCCTTGTGTTGCCCCTCAGCGAGCAGCTTCTTTTCTTTTTCACCCTCTTTCTTAAGAAGCTTTTTAATTCCAAGATGAACCCTTATATTCCCGATTTCAAACTCGCCTTTCATCATTTCTGTATCCACGCTGGGGGGAGGGCCGTGATTGATGAGCTGGAGAAGAATCTTCAGCTTCTGCCGGAACACGTCGAGGCTTCTAGAATGACGCTGCATAGATTTGGAAACACTTCTTCCAGTTCGATTTGGTATGAGCTGGCTTACACGGAGGCCAAGGGCAGAATGAGAAAGGGGCACAGAGTGTGGCAGATTGCGTTTGGGAGTGGATTCAAGTGTAACAGTGCGGTGTGGAAGGCACTTACACATGTTACCCCCTCTCCCAATACTCCTTGGGAAGATTGCATTCATAACTATCCCGTTCAGATTGTTGCATAGACACTGTACTACTACTACTACTATTCTTACCGCGTTCAACCAACTCAAATTATAATCAAATTGGATAATCAATATTGGACTTCATTGTTTTTTGGCCATATATATTATGGATTACACCATCATTTCAGTCATTCTTACTCTCATGAGTGTTAATATCTTCTTCACTATACTCTTTGCATTTGTTGCTGGGTTCGATTATTGTCCATGTAGACAGCTCGCGTAATTGTTATAACATTTTTTTTTGTTTTGCAAAGAATAAATGCATTGTACCAATTCAGCATAAATCAAGTAGGGCCTATAGTGACAAAGGGAGAATCAGAATCTTATTCCAAATGTGTTTGTACCGTCAAGTTCGACAGGTATTCACCGCTTGTTCATACAACACCACCAACTTGATCAACATAAAGTAAAATATTAGATGTTTAATTATTAACAATTAGCTGGATATATTGAAACGAATATATTCTAAAATATTGTAATCAAATATATTATATCCATCTAACATAATATTTTCATTGATTAGAATAATCTTCGCATAATCTTTAAAATATATCTCTAAAATATAATAATATCATTTTTAAATTTAGAGATAGACCAATTGCTTATATATATGAGACATTGTATATCATTCTATCATAATTTTATTCTTAATTTAATTTTTTTTCTTATTTGAGTATTGGAATATCTTTCCAGATATTCTCTCTAACTTTAACATTGAAATGTCTTTTTAAGTATTTTTTATAGTCGAAGATATTACGTAGTAAGAAGTCATCTCCCATAAGAGCACTTACAAATTTTGATAAAAATAACATATATTTATTTTAAAGGATCTCTCATACTTTCTAATTAATATTGTGTATTTATTTTAAAGGATGCATCGTGCTTTCTAGTTTTAAAATGCTTGCTTTGTAAAATGACACACAATTTATTACATGTGTTGTAATTGTACACCACATCTTTTATTTTAATATCTTTAGATCGGTATTTTTTTTTTAGAATTTAGGGTTTAGACATAAATATGATAGAAGTGAATTTTACCTTTCTCTAACAATCTTTTTCACATGTAAATTAATAATTGAAATTTAATACACATGTTAAATGGGCTCTATTGTTATATATGAGATGAGATTGCCAAAATTTTGTTAGTATATTTTATTTTATAAACAAAGATGCTTTTTTTTCCCCTTCTTTTATTCGCTGGTCAAATTTCATTTATTTCAAAAATAATAACTTTCATAATAAATCAGACTCATCCTATAATTGATTGAAAAAATAGCCTATATACTGTTATAGTTATATAAATGTGTTGACTTTATAATAATAAATAATTATCAATCGTAATTTGTGATTGATCAAAATTGTAAAATATGTATCGTGATCATTCATCAAATTAAGTAATTTTGAAAACTAAAAAATTTAACCGAACATTACAATTAAAAATATGGTTTTCCTAATATTCTAATTCTCTACTTATTTGACACTTTTTCTGGTGTCTCTTCCTTATTTCAATCACATGTTAAAATTATAGCATTAAAACACAATTAAATGGAGGGGTGGGGGCAAGGTGTGTTTCTTAGTCAAAGAGGCTGTGATAACTGCAAATAATTGAGCGCATTTTGTGTTGTGGTACATACAGTGTTGGGTTTAACATGACGGAATTTTTTTCTGAAATAATATTTTTTTTAAAAAAAATTACAAGAATGATCACTGTGCAGGATTATTTACCAAGATAGAACCATTTACTGTTCAAGCTCAGAATTCGGTTCCCCGGGAACCGAATTCTGAGCATCAAAATGTAATTTTTTTTGTTTTTTCAACTCCGGGAACCGAATTCTGAGTTGGTTTTAATTTTTTTTTTTTTTCGTGTATGGGGCAAATGTGGGCTGATCTGGGAAGCGGAACGGCCCGTTCCAAAAGCAGAACGGGCCGTTCTGCTTAAAGAAACAGAGTGCAAATTCTTTAAGCAGAACGGGCCGTTCTGCTTTTGGAACGGGCCGTTTCACATTCAGAATTTGCACTCTGTTTTTTTAAGCAGAACGGCCCGTTCTGCTTTTGGAACGGGCCGTTCCGCTTCCCAGATCAGCCCACATTTGCCCCATACACGAAAAAAAAAAAAATTTAAAACCAACTCAGAATTCGGTTCCCGGAGTTGAAAAAACAAAAAAAATTACATTTTGATGCTCAGAATTCGGTTCCCGGGGAACCGAATTCTGAGCTTGAACAGTAAATGGTTCTATCTTGGTAAATAATCCTGCACAGTGATCATTTTTGTAATTTTTTCAAAAAAAAATATTATTTCAGTAAAAAATTCTAACATGACGTAGAATTTACAATATTTCGTGTAACTCTTAATTTTTCTGCCTATAAGCAGAAGTTACTCTATATATGTGAAAGAGAGGAAAAGTGAACCACCAGTTATTGTTGTATGCGGTATGGGAGAAGAGCATAGTCAGTTTTTGAAATCAGTGCCAATACATGTGACCGACTTTTCATTGTCAAATCAGAAACGTCCAGAAATAATATTTTTTTCTTATCCAGTCAAGTGATTATATTGTCTTTTTCTACTTAATATTACAACATTATTGGTTATGTATATTAAGTATTAACAGTTAATTATATATATAATCAATTCTATATAATATGTGTTGACTTATAACGGATATTGTACTGATTTTCTTTTACTTAAAAATATTCAATTTCTAAACTTCTCATTAAAGATAGAAATAAGACAAATTATACCGGATTTAGAATATACAAGTCATACATAATTCTCTAAGTTTAACTTATTATCTATTTTTTTTTTTATAGACATTGTGTAACATTTTAAAAGTTTAATATGATCCATTAGCATATTTAAAAGTATATTTGGCAATCAGATTATTTAAAAGTTTATTTTGTATTAATAATGTTAAATAGGCTAATTAATTTAATTTTAAATAAGTTAACAATTATGTTTTTAAAATACATGCAAGTCATTGTTTAATTTGCATGATAAAAAATAATTCTTATTATTATTATTATTATTATTAAAATTTAGAGTTTAAAATAAAAAATAAAAAATTAATTGAGAGACAATTCATGCATATCATATAATACTAACGTACACTCACACACAAACTATAATAAATAAGATAATTTTATTAAAATACACTTTCTAAATATTTCTTATGTTACATTTGAAGTATTCAAAATAATAATCATGAAGATGAAGGAAAAAAAGTAGGTAAAGATATAGTCACTAAAGATTTTATTTTTGATACCTTGATTTCATACGAATAAGGAATATGAAATTTTAAGTGTTATAAAAATGTAAAAATTATTGATGATTTAAATTTTTGTATTACAAAATTATTTATTTAGGTATATTGTTAATAGAGTTATATATTATTATTATTATTATTATTATTATTATTATTATATCATAGATAAATTGATTGACCTATAAAGACTTAATAATAGATTTTTTTTATAAGTTTAAGTTTAACTTTTTTAAATAAATAATTTTTAAAATAATTTAAGCCTAATCTTTTTATTAAATAGGTTAGGCTATAGTTTATAAATCCTTGTTAATTTAAGGTCTGATTTATTACCATTCCTACTTCTCATCCTTATAATAATCATACTATCAACTCTTATATATTAAATATGAACATAGTGAGAGCGTTTTTAGACACTTTTCTTTGATGAGAAGGGTTTTAGAGATTTTTTTTTAACTTCCTATCTAATTCTATTTTTATTTATTATAATTATTTATGAATTAAATTTTAATACTTTTAAATAAGTTATCAATAAATAAAAATGATATTATGTTATAATATAATTTTTTTTTATAAATTTAAAATATAATTTAAATGTTTAAAATATCAATTTATACACATTTTAAATATGATTTATCTATTTAAATATAATATTTATATATATAATTAATTCTAAATTTAAGTCATATATAATAAATATTTAACATGTGTGATGTAAATGCTAAAATACTAGTTTTTTTTTAATTATCTTTTAAATTGTATGCAATGATCATTTACTAACAGTTTTTATGAGAATGGAAATATTTTTTTATTAATATTTATTTTATTACTAAATATAACTAATTTCAATATCACTATAGTATATTTGATAATGGTAATTAAACTGATGGATAGAATTTATAAAATTACGATTACAAAAGAATAAGATTGAATTTAAAAAAAAAAAATCAAAGTATTTAAATTAAAAAATTATTATTTCACTATTTGTAATGAATCATGGGTTATTACATTTAACAGTTCAACTACTAGCCGTAGAGAAAATATACTCACCACTAACTACCTAGAATCATTGTGCAAGTCATGTAGATACTATAATATATACGTGTGAGAATTTGACAACAACTAAGAAATAAAATTCTATACAAGTATATAAATGTATACAATAATCTATGTACTAAATAATATCATGTTGGTCAACCCATTATATACAACTGGTCCAACTACACTGAGATAGCTCAAAAAAGATTAGCGCCACCATTATCAGCATGGCCTCAAAAGAACTTTGCCTATAACTTATTTCTGTTCTACTCTCATACCAAACATGATTATTGTTGTAGTGCTCTAATAGCTCAATTTATTGAAAACTCTTTTTGGAAAATTGACCCATGAAGATGACAATTGAGTCTCCTTTAGAACCTTACTTGGTATTGTGTGGGTAATTAAGGTCGAGACACACATATATAAACCAACCATAGTATAAAACTCTTACACAACAAAGTGAAATCTCTACATAATACAAAGAATCTTACATAACAAATCCTTAAATAAACTTCGTACTAAAGTGAAAATATAAAACTAAACATAAATAATATCATAAAAATTAAAAAAGAACATCCCTAATCTAAGTTTCGATGTCACATGTCCTATTAGAATACTCCCGAAGGATTAACATCATCATGGAAGAAGGGGAGTGAGAAAACTTTTTAGTCTAACTCATGGCATAAAATAAGAGATGAATAGTCAAATATAGTCAATACATTCTTTATAATAATAAGTTAATAACATCAATATTAAACATATATTTAACACTCATAAATAATAACTCATTCACAATACATCAGAGCATTAATCTTCATATATAATTCAATCACGTGTGAATATGAGGTGCAATGGACACAGACTCTTGATTTACATGCATATGATACCAATCACAAGGTATACATAGTACATATTTAATGATTTGTCAATTTGCGTGCAAATGATGCATTTCACATAGACTCTCTATCATATCATGAATCACTACACATACTCAACGATTTTTTATGCACATAATTTGTCATACATACAATTTTTCATGCTTACAATTGTTAATCACAACGATTTGTATTACATACTATTTACCATGCACAATTCAAATATCCCATTCAACTAGCGCATCAACATCATTCATGTTTATTTCACATTCATCAAGCATCAAAATCATTCAACCAATCCAATTTAATTTGAGTAAAGAATGCATTTTAAACATGGGTGGCGCTATGCAAAAGCCAATCTATGCCGGACGCAAGTTGTCCAAAGAGCACTCGTAGCTCTTAGGATGGTTAACCTCCAACGTGATTCATATCATTCTCAGGGAGATAACAACATGGAGTTCCCTAAAGTTCCCATGCCTTGTGAGCCTTATATCATATCATATTGCTCTATCGTATATTTTCATATTGAGAAAGAAGTTGGGCTAGGAAGCAACATGATATGTTTCCTCCCTTTTCTTTTATATACGTTATATCATATTTATTTTGTCTCATAATAAGTGTTATACTAGGTTATTTTATACAAATAAAAAAGAACTAATAAATAGATGAGAGAGAAAAGTGATTTTACAAAATTAACCTTATATTAATCGTTTTTACTAGAAAAAATACAATACAACAACCAATTTCTACATAATATTATTAGGAATGTAAATGAAAAAGAGATAATTAATAGTACATTAAAAAACTAAACTTATTTTGAAACTTATTTTTTCTTTTAATAAGACACTTATTATAAGATAAAAAAGTATATATCATTATTATTATTATTATTATTATTATTATTATACAAAATAGCTAAATATATATAAAAATTAACATATACAATATTATATATTAATTTATAAAATATATAGTAATATATATTATATAATATTGATTTATATCGTAAACATGCACACACATGGATACACGTATAATATTATACTATATATCACAATATTTATATTAATATATTATAAAATTTGTATTTAGTATTTTATTTTATATAACTATAATTTTAATAATTTTAGAATGTAAATTTTATTTTGATCAATCTACCTATAAGCTAGTCAATAAAGTTTATAAATTACTCAAATATCTCGTAAACTAGACTCATATTTTCTTTCGTATTATTTTAAAAGGAAAATCCGCATTTGCTCCGGTGGTTTTTTAAAATTAGAATAAAAATAAAAAAAATTAAATGTACAACTAATTTGACAAATTATATAAAATAAAAAATTATCTTTGAACAATTTCATTTTGATAAATTGAAAAATAAAGACTATTGCTTGATTTATAATATTTCTAAAAAGTGCATATCTATTTTTTTTATTCTCCGTCTTAATTTAAAAATCTAGAGTTCATATGTAAGATGAGTACATACATGAAGTGGTTAGAGGAGGACCGTGGACTTTCTTAGATTATTCCCTCTAAACATTTTCATGCTTTAGTTAAGAACTTGAAACTGTTTCTAAAATAGCATAGTTCATTAAAATGGTCTAAATTACAACGGTAACAAAAAGATCGAGGAAGATATACAGGTTCATAAAACACCACACACATATATGTGGTGTTCAGACAGGCATTGCTTCAAATCGTTCAAACTTTAGATACTTCAGCAGCCTGGGACAACCAAATAATCAAAAACAAAACAAAAATAAAAATCATGAGCATGTAATTATACATCAAAACTGAAACATGAACCAAAAATAGTGTTCGACATAGATCAATTTGGTGCCACAAAATAGAGACCATATGTTATATATATACACATAGTTGTGTAAATTATTAAAGTCAACCTAGTAATATTATGTTCGAACTAAGTTATCGATAATTTAATTTTAATAAATAAAAAAATTACGCATAACTTTTATACATTTGTAGATGTTATTAACTTGTTATGTAACATTTGAAGGGACAACAAAAAAGTGAGTTGATGTTAGTGCAATGGTAAGATAGAAAATGAAAAAAGTTGTAGTTAGGAAGCATATGCATATTAGTAATTTTACCTGTGTTGTTCAAAGAGGAAAGGAAGTTGATGGGGATCTGTAATTGGGAATGGGAACATGACCGGACTCTATGTGCCTGAGATCCTCCAAGAGTATCTCATAGTGTCTCTTAACTTCCTCTGCTGATTTACCACCAACTGCTTTGGCTATATTGTGCCACCGATCAGGGGTATCCTTGTCATGCATTGCAAGTGCCTTTTCAAACACCTTGTTCTGTTTTGGGGTCCAAGAAGAATCAAAAACCTTTTGTTTGCCCAAAGTGCTTGAGGCCATAAGGGAAGGGATAGCTATTAGCTTGAGCATCCAATTGCTGTGGTCCTCTCTACTTATAAGGATTAGTGTGTGGTAGTTGTAGCTCACTCATAGCCGAATCTCAGTAGCCAAAAGTTTCTTCTTTAGAACCACAAAATGAAGAAGGACAAGCCACTGCTACAAGCCAAAGAGGGGAATCAAATCAGTTTCAAATGAATCTGGTTCCGGATTTCATATCTTTTTCCCGTGTTCACCTTTCTTTTCTTATTATATATAAATCAATTTGTTCCCCTTGGCTGGCGTGATCTTGATAGCTATGTTCTATATATGGATAAAAGTTGTTTTTGCTTAGGAATTTTGCAACTGCATTTCAGCTAGACCAAATATTCTAAAATCAACTTGACCAGGTGATGAGTCTTGAGTTGGTTAGGTACTAATTATCGTGTTAGCATCGCAACATTATTCTTCATACTACACAGCAATGACTCAAGTACAAGCAGGGATGGAGGACCATCATTTGCTCCCAAGTTGAAAAAGAAATCAAAAGAACCATAAAATAGAGCATGTAGAACAAATTAAAGAGCTGATTAGAATTATATTCATATGGATCAATTCACTTGCTAGGATTTTATGCTATATTTACTATTCATTTACTATAAAAGGCTGCAGACGCAGAATAGTTCTCTAAATTTACAAAATTTCTAACTCCTCTAGTGAGGTTTGCTAAAAGGGATTTTTTTTCCTGAGTGTAAAAGGGAATAATTATTATTGCCAAGTAATTAAGGCAAACTTTATTTATTTTTATCTGTAAAAGAATTATAATGACAATAATAAAGTTTAAAGTTAAGATAGCAACTATTTTTGGTAGATTTGTACACATTGACAATAGAACAAAGAATATGGACAGATTGGATGTTGCTTGGATGTTAATTCACACTACTTCAGTGGAGGTGATTAATAGGTGGATGAAAATCAAGATTAATGACTACTTTTTTTCAATCAACATTATAGAGGATCCCTTCGTTAATCCTTGGAATGTGTTATCAAGTAGCTCAGTTAGTAATTTTTTGAGTTCTAGTCATTGTTCTTCATCTCAATCTTCACTTGGGGATAGTAGCTGGGATACTTTTTGTCATAATGTGCAGGAAAGGAATGGTATTTTTGAATTTCAAATGGAAGAGGGGAAGTGCAACCAATGGATTCAAGTTGGTAAGTATGCAGAAAATCAGGTAATCGGATTACGTGGGTGTAATTTTGAGAATCTTGATGACATGTTAGTAATGGAGAATAAGGATTTGAATTCTGGTGATATGGTAACTGATATGCTGGATGCAAATTCTGACCACATGTTGCGGGATAATAATAAGCAGGGGTGCAACCTTTTTTATGTTGAACTTGGGCCTAATAAGGACTATGTCAATACGGTTCATCATGATGGTGACCCATACTTTAGGCCTTGCATTGTGCCTAGCCCAAATAATTTAGTTGGAGGGAGGCGTGCTGATATTGGGCCTGATGGAGTAATCCGATCTCACTTATTGGAGGATGAAGGATTAATTGACCCATCTTATGTGGTGAATGAAATTCGGCGTAAGGATTTGCTGCATGCATTGCCAGAAACGGATGAAATTGGTTTAGGCAATGACCATGTTCAGCTTTCATGTGGGGATAATTTGGTGGAGGGTGTTGTTGGGTTAGGCCAAGCTACAGAAACTGCACCTCTGCGGCACAATGTGGTGGAGTGTGTTACCGAGCTGGGTTCCGCATATAATTGCGAGGCAGCGGCCCACTTTGATGAAGATGTTCTAAAGGTAGATTTTGCTGAAGGATCCAACCCCAGGTTGTGCAGTAGCGTTGAGGGTGTGGTGCCAAGTAGAGTAGTTTGCAAGATGGATAAACAAGTTGGAAATCAAGCAATAATTGCCACAGATGTGCCTGAAGAAAATGGTTCTCGTGAGGTGTTTTGCGATGATCAGTTGCGGGAGGTGCCAATCTCCCTAGCTGATGCGGCAACGGAGATATTGTTTGTAGGCTCGCAAGGAGTATCCAATGATGCTGGGAACCGTAGGAAGAGAGGAAGACCACAGAAAAAATAGAATTAGGTGAGTCACACTGACTTGCATCTAGCTGATAGCATACGGGAATTGAATGTTGCCTCTGTGGCTGCTCATGTGTGGGAGATTGGGCAAAAACTGGGTGTAAAGGGACTAGTTCCTGATGAAGTCATTGTTAAAGATCTACAAGATTTGGAAAAGCGTGATCGGGTGACAGCTGGTAGGGATATTCAGTAGTTTTATTCGGTGAATATGGGTGTGTGGTTGGGTGTTTTGTTGAGTAAATGATTCTGGTGTCGTTAAACATAAGGGGTTTGGGGGGGGGAGATTGAAAAAATTAGAGGAGAGAAATATGTTATGCAAGGATAGGGCTGATGTTTTTTTACTTCAAGAAACTAAAAGGGACGTGATTGATGATAGGTTTTGTAATTCTTTAGCTGGTGGTGGAGACTTTGGGTGGGCTTTCAAACCATCTAATGGTATGTCAGGAGGTTTACTTTCAATTTGGAGGAGAGACAAATTTACTGTGCATGATATCTTTTTAGGTGAAAATTTCATTGGTGTGGCTGGAACGTGGAAAGAAAATAATATTCTTTGCTCTATTGTTAATCTTTATGCTCCGTGTGATTTGAATAGAAAAAAGGAATTATGGAGTAGCTTAATTTAGCTCAGGGTAAATCGTGAGGGTGATGTTTGGTGTCTTAGTGGCGATTTCAATGCAGTGAGGTCAGGCAGGGAAAGAAAGGGTGTATCTACTCATTGGAGAGATGATGATATGCAAGCTTTTGATGGTTTTATTCAAGAGGCATTCTTGGTTGATTTACCTCTTCATGGGAGGAAATATACCTAGTATAAATATAACGGGTCTTGTATGAGCAGATTAGACAGATTCTTGGTGTCAGATGGCTGGCTAGCTACCTGGTCTAATACTGTTCAGTGGGGGCTGGAGAGAGGTGTCTCTGATCATTGTGCTGTTTTATTGAAAAATGAGGAGGTGAACTGGGGCCCTAAGCCTTTTAGGGTGTTTGACTGTTGGCAGAATGATGTCAGATACGAGGCTTTTGTCAAAAGCAAGTGGCGGGAGATAGTTGTGTCTGGAAGGGCTGCTTTTGTATTAAAAGAAAAACTCAAAAACCTGAAAATCAAGTTAAGGATGTGGAATAAGGATACTTTTGGAGATCTAGATCGCAAAATTAGTGAAGCCAGAGATAACTTTAACAAACTGGATCTTAAAAGTGAAGTTTCTAATCTTTAAGAGGAGGATGTTCTTCAGTGGAAGTAGTGGAGGGCACAAATGGTAGCTTATATGTCTTTGAAGGATAATCTCTTGTTACAGAAGTCGCGATTAACATGGTTGCGAGAATGGGATGGAAATACAAAATTCTTTCATTCTTGTATAAATCGACGGAGGTTTAGGAATGAAATTCGATCGTTAGAGGTGGCTAATGAGAGGTATTATGAGCCTTCTGCTATTAAAGAGGCGGTCATAGGTTTTTATGAGAAACATTTTGAGGAGAGGTCTAGTAATAAACTTTTTCTTAACGATCCAGCTTTTAAAATTTTGCAGGAGGATGAAGCTGCATCTCTAATTTTGCCTTTTACCGAGGAAGAGGTGAAAAATGCAGTGTGGGATTGTGACGGATCATAAAGCCCTGGCCCTGATGGTTTCAATTTCAATTTCATTAAGGATTTTTGGGAGACAATCAAATACGATTTCATGGCTTTCATTCATGAATTTCATGCATATGGGAAGCTAGTTAAGGGTTCTAACAGTTCCTTTGTGGTCCTTGTGCCTAAAATAGATAACCCCCAAAAAGTGGAAGAATATCGACCTATCTCTCTTATTAGGTTCATGTATAAGGTGTTGGCAAAGTTATTAGCAAATAGATTGAGGACAATTATTGGATCAGTAATATCTGAGTGTCAATATGCTTTTGTGGAGGGAAGATTAATTTTTGATGGTGTTGTGGTGGCAAATGAAATTTTAGAGGAAACAAAGAGGAAAAAACAAGCATGTTTATTTTTCAAGGTTGACTTTGAGAAGGCGTATGATTCTGTTAGCCGGGATTTTCTTCTGTTTGTGATGGAGCGAATGAGATTCCCTTGTAAATGGAGGAGGTGGATAGCAGAATGTTTTTCTACTGCTCGGGTTTCAGTTCCTTTTAATGGTAGTCCCTCTAGTGAATTTGGGGTTGGCAGAGGACTACGACAGGGAAATCCTTTAGCACCTTTATTATTTTTACTTGTTGCAGAGGGTTTGAATTCTTTGATGACTAAAGCAATTCAGATGCAAGTTTTTAAAGGCTATTCTGCTGGTCGAGATGGTATTCCGATTTCTCTCTTACAATATGCGGATGATACTATTTTTGTGGGAGAGGCCTCTTGGAAAAATGTTTGGGCCATCAAATCTGTTTTACAACTGTTTGAGTTAGTAGTTGGGTTGAAAGTAAATTTTCACAAAAGTAAGCTTTTGGGAGCTAACATTGATTCAGAGATACTGGGTCGAATGGCTTCTTTTTTGAATTGCAAAGTTGGTCATTTTCCGTGTTCTTATTTGGGTTTGTTTATTGGGGCCAAACCCAATTGGTTGTCAACTTGGCAAACTGTTATTTCTAAGGTGGAAAAAAAGTTGACTAAGTGGAAAGGCAAACTCTTGTCTTTTGGCGGAAGACTTGTCCTGTTGAAATCTGTTTTAAATTCAATCTCAATCTACTTCCTTTCTTTTTTCAAGGCCCCCACAGGTGTGATCTCTCAGCTTGAATCTTTACTTAAAAATTTCCTTTGGGGTGGGGATGATGGGCATAGGAAAATAGCTTGGGTGTCTTGGGATGATGTGTGTAAAGAAAAACATTATGGGTGTTTGGGTGTGAGAGATTTGAGATCTTTTAATTTAGCTTTATTAGGGAAGTGGAGGTGGCATTTGTTAATGGAGAGAGATTGTTTGTGGGTTAAAGTGATCACTTCTATTTATGGGGCAGTGGCTTCTTTGAATAGGAGAGTTGGCCGTAAAGGGGTATCTAGATGGTGGTATGACCTGTGGAATATTGAAGAGGGTGCAACAATTACATGTAATTGGTTTTCTAAGGAGTGTGTGAGAGTAGTGGGGAATGGTAGGAACACTTCCTTTTGGAGGGATCCTTGGTGCACTACAAAACCTTTTTGTGAGAGGTATAGTAGGTTGTTTTCTATCTCTAACAATAAAGACATGTCTGTGGCGGATATGAAATTATGTAGGGAGGCAGAGAGTGGGTGGAATTGGTGTTGGAGGAGGCAATTATTTCAGTGGGAGCAATCTTAGTTATCACTTTTGATGATGGACCTAACTTGTGTTCAAATGGATGATACAAATGATGATTCTTGGAAGTGGTCAGCTGATCCAAGCGGACTGTATTCATCAAGTCAGGCTACTATATAATTGTTAATGCCTCAATTTTTGTTGTAATCCCTCTTCATAAGTTCATATGGTGTAGGCTTGTCCGTTTCAAGGTTTCTTGCTTTGCTTGGAGGGTGATGCTTGACAGAATCCCAACCAAAGTTAATCTTGCAAAGAGGAATTTGTTACTGTCTTCTAATTCTGGATGTGTGTGGTGTAATCAAGGTCTTGATACCTCCTACCATATATTTTTTGAGTGTTCCTTTGCATACCAGGTTTGGATGTTGTGTTTGGAATGGTGTGGCCTCTTTGCTGCTCATCAAAATAATTTCATATCTCATTTTGAGCAGTTCCTAGGTCTTCCGAGTTGTGGTGCTAAAAACCAGTACAAATGGGCGGTGATCTGGTTGGCTTTAATTTAGAGTATTTGGTTGGCGAGAAATGAAGCTGTATTTACTAATAAATTCACATCTCCAAATGATCTGGTCAAATTGATAAAACTACACTCTTGGAAGTGTCTGAAAGCTAAAGATCTTGATTTTTACTATCCGTTCTCTTGTTGGTCAAAGGAACCTGCTGCATGTCTTAATCTTTATTAAGTTAACTGTATATGGGTTGGAGTACCCCTTGTACTCGCTTTTAATATATTTCATTTTGCCTAACAAAAAAAAAAGTTAAGACTTCATTCACCATACAATATGTATGTAATATTGTTAGATATTCAAAATTCACACACACGTTTCATATAATATTATCCACTTTACACTTAAATTATGATGGTTTTATTTTTTTGTCATCTATCAAAAGACTTTATATTAATGGTGACTATGTATATTTTATAAACTTTTATTTTTTTCTTGTGATTTAATGTTGCGAAACTTTATTTTACTTCAACCTTATCAAACTATTTCTTTAAGGATAGATAAAACAATGACCTAATTTTAAAAGGCAATTTATTTGTGAAAAATTGTTAAGTTTTATAGTTTTTAGATAACTAAATTTGTTGCTCGTGTGATACTCGATTATTTTGGTTACCTGTATGATATATCTAAACTTTTTCATCATGATAGTTATTATATAAACTGTATTAATTTTTATATTATATAAGTTAAAAAGATTATACTTAATTAAATAAAAAATAATTTTTTTCTTCTTTACAAAAACCTCAAATAAATTTTCTTAAGGATCTTCAAGTTTTACTTTTTTCTCAATTTCATGGAAGAAGTCATTAAAAAAAAAAAAGGAGACTTGATTTTCTATGTATACAAAGGCAATTAAGATAAGGGAACTACTACGGTACCCATGATAATTGAAGGGTTTTGATATCTTAATTTATGTGAACAAATAAATTTAAAAGAAATAAATTTAAAATAACATAAATTTTAGATTAAAAATTTGTAGAAGATAAATCTATTAAAAAGACTAATTAAAAAAAATAATTAAAAAGTTAATTTTTATAATAAATTTTATTTATATGTAATATAATTAAAAAAATTAAAAACAAAAAGTATAATAAAATTATAAAAATATTAAAATAAGAAAGAAAAATAATAAATAATACAACTGAAAAACTAATTTATACTATAAATTCAAAAAATTAACAAAAAAAACTAAAACATTTTAACAAAATATTAATATTAAACTATTTAATTATAATAAATGCTATATTAAGATAAAATTTAAAAATATAAAAATATAAAAAAAATTATAAAGATAAATTATTAAAAATATTAAATTAAAAATAAAATAAAATAAATAATTACAATAAAAAAAAAAAATTAAACGGCTGTACCCAGTGGGTACCGTAGAATCTTCCTTAAGATAAAGTCATAAAACATATAATAATGAGCACACGGAATTAAAAAGTACAAATTTAAATTTTAACTCCCCCGATATTTCAGGTGAATTTTTAATAAATAATGAATAATTTTATAATTATTCATTATAAATTTTTTATATGTAATTTTATGTAATTTTTTTATTTATATATTTACTTTATAATATAAAATTATTGTAATTATTGATCTATAATATCGTTTCATTTTTCTATATTAATGTGTTATTATATAATTAATAAAATTTAAATTTATAAAAATAATATCTCGGATGCAAAATATGTTAATATTAATATTTTTACACTTAATATTGATATAATTTTACGTTAAATAGTTTATGTTGAATATATATATATATATATATATTCAATTTTCTACGTTAATTTTTGAGAAACTTATTGTCATGCTAACATTTTTATATGATTATAAATATTAATATTATTTAAATTTTATGTAAAATATTAAGAAGAAAATTTACGTGTATTTTTAATGTAATAATAAATAATTTTTATAATTAATATGTTTACGTGTTTTTTATTTACACCCAAATTTATATTTAGGAAGTGTATTAGATTAGAATTTTAATAGATTTAAAAAAAATTATTATAAAAAATTCTTCTTATATTCCATCAATACTTATTTTAATATATAAAAGTTATATGATATTTAATCAAAACAATTAGATTTTTTTTAAGAAACTATCAAAATTTAGTAGTATTCAATTAAGATAGTTCAGATTTTTTTAGAATTCCATCAAAATTTAGTGACATTCAGTTAATACTTTTTTTACTTAAAAAAATATGTTGCTATTATAAAATATAGAGATTTCAATAAATTATTTTAAATATTAAATTTTATGAGTTTTTTTTAGTATAATTTACATGTAATTTACTATTCAAATATTTTTCTCAAAATTTTTAAGATTTTACATGATTTTTTTTTTATTTCTACTGTTTTTAATCTCTTAAATATTTTCTCTCACCTTTGTTACTTCTTTCTTTCATATATTTTTTTCTCCTTCTTTCTCATCATTCTTGGTTCTCTCTTTTCTTTTCTTCTCTATCTCATTTTTTCTTTTCTTTTTACTCATGTGTTTCATTTATCTCTTCTTCTTCTTCTCATGTTCTCTTTTTTTCGTGTTTCTTTCTCTTTCTCTTTCATTCTTCTTTATCTCTTTTCTCTTTCTCGTCTTATTCATTTCTCTCATTTATCTCTTATTCTTCTCTTATCTTTTATATATATATATATATATATATATATATTATTTACTGTTAAATTATTAAAATTTAACTATTTATTTTTAATAAAGTTCAATATTAAAATATAAAATTTTGGAACATATATTAAAAAAACTTTGCATGATAAATGATCCTTAAAATGAAAATGAAAAAAAAGTTTTCCTTAAATGAGAATAAGATTACTCTCTGCTCCTGTTAAAAGGGGATTGGAGTTGGAGAATGATTTAAGTATAGTGCTTTTAAACGGGGTGTGTGTGGGAAAAGAGAGTGGAATATGTCAAAATAAAAAGCAATGTAATGTAAAGCTATGAAAAGGTGTTTTGGTTCTGATAATGTATTTGTGGTATAAAATTGTTTCTAAGGATTGGGTGCTTTTCCACGAGATGCTTAGAGTGACGCATCAAAGTTTAGTACCATGTTGGAAACTTGGAAATTATTGAATTAATTTTTCTGCACAATTTCCTATAAAAGATTATGCTTAAGATTAATTTTATTAAAATAATTCTATTAATTTAAATAAATTAATAAATAATTCCTGAATCATTTTACTTGGTTAGAGTATGACTGTTCACCAAAGATTTTGAAGTCACTTCACCAAAGACTATGAGGAAAGACATCAATACATGATAGCAAAATAGTGGTACGAGTTTCTCTGTTTCTGTTCCAAGAGAAAATTTTGATTTTAGTTTTTCTAAAAAAATATTTATTTTTATTTTTAAAATTTTAAAACCATTAACTTTGGTCTAAAATATATAAATTTTGATTTTAATTTTTATAAAATATTTTTCACCCTTTAATTTGAAGTCGCTATTTTTTTATTCTTAATAATTATTTTAAGATAAGTAAATAATAAAAGTATCACATATTAACATAATAACATAATATTTTTTTATGATATAAAGGGGTAAAAAGCTCGACAAAAAATGATTACACATGAATATCATCCCAAGGGAGAGTTTAGAAACTTAGTCACAAAGAGCAAGAAGACTTGAAAATACAAATATCATCCTCAAGAGAGAGATTGTATATTGCAAAAGAGTCAACAATCATGATTTTGATTCTACTTATATGGTTCTACTTTACTACGTGAACCATTCCAATGTGAGAGATAATGGATTCTAACAAAGGATTAGATTCTTTGAGTTAAGTCACTTTATCAATCAAATGAGGATTAGATTCTCTGAGTTGAGTCACTTGATCAATTAAATTAAGAACTTGAACAGAGTTTGAGAAAATAGTTATGTGAGTAAATCTTTTAGCTAGAGCCAACCTAAGGCCCTATAAAATCGTCCATAATTTTGCTTGTATAACAGAAGTTAATTCCAGAGGACGAGAGAAACCTCCCGTAAAGAGACTTGATCCATGTAAGAGTAAATCACTACAAGCCGCTTTGTGAGTCAGGTTAGAGATCGCACCACCATAATAAACGTTAACCCAAGGATGACAAAGGGGAGGTTTCGTAGAGTTATCCATTGCTACCTTGTGTTGTATTAGAAAGACTAATCCTTGTTCCAACTTTGCATGTTCAATCTGATCAACAACTATATTCTTCTTGGCAAGTAAGGAAGAGTTAAATTCTCTTGAGAAGATAAATTTGTTTCTCCTAAACATAATAACATGATATTACATCTAGTAGATACCACTTGAAATAGTTGCATAAATTCTAGCTAAAGTCAATTAATTAATGAGTTTCATACATAAGTAAGACTAAAAAATAATGATTTTATATTTTGAGGAATGAAAATAAAAAGTAATTATAAAAAGTAAAAAACTTTCTAATTTATATACACTAAAATATATTTAAGTATTTAATCTAATAAATCGTTAATCTTTAATTTTTTTTCAAACTTTTTAAGTTATAAAATTATTGTTAAATTTTTGTTATCTAATAATTTTATATTTTACTTTTAATGAATGATATGATTAATTTGTATTTTAATAGTTTATCCATACATATTTTAAAGAGTTTTTATCTAATCATAAACCTATATTATATATATATATATATATATATATTAGTAAGTTTATTTATTTTTATAATAATTATCTTAAAAATTATATCAGCTATAATTTTGATTAAATAACTACATAAAATCTCCTTACATTATCCATGTATAAAAATTAAACTCCATATTTACTTACTTTAACTTTTAAGTAATTAATTTTAATTTTTAAAACAAATCTTACAGTGATAATAACAAGTGCATATATTATTAATAATATTCTATTTCAATAACACATGTATTGAAGAAGAAATTAATCTTTTAATATGATATAATAATTGTTATTATGATAAAACTTTTTTTAATTATGTAAATTAATTATATTTTTTTAATTATTATAATTTTAATGACGAAGAGATTGAGGCAGGTACATGAGAACTTATATATGAATTCAATATTCTTCTTGTTATAATCTTTTCTTTAATAAAAAAATATATTTTTTTTCAAACATTCTTTAATAATTTCTTTTGGGTCCTCCCAAAATGTGGGATCTTAGTCAAGTGTCCTAACGGCATGAACCTAACAGGGCCTGGGCTGAAGTTTCATCTACACTTCATTTACGGGCCTTTTTGTTACATCTATTGTTTCTAGCACCAACCGTCTTTTGTTTTATTTTTTTTTTATCAAATTTTTATTCGAACAATATATTTTATATACATGTTGGATTTTGTAACAATCCGTCATAGTCTCTGTACTAGATGATATAATTACTAGTAACGAAATAACTACTAACTTAAAATTATATACTTACAAATATAAGAATATGTACTATATATCTTGCAAATAAAAAATGAAGCAATTATACAATATACTAAATATAAGTATAATATTCTAATAAAAGTAAACTATACAATCTAAGTTGTCAGTCAAGTAACTTCTATATATAATACTACACAGTAGTAGCACTAAAAAAAACTTCCCCCACCATCCACTAAATGGTCTCTACTACACAATACATCAATCTAGTATGTTCATCACAATCCAATCACATGAAAATATACAAGGGTAAACTAAAGTTCAAAGCAACAACATATACAACTAGAAATACGAGCAATGAGGTTTTACAACACATTTCACATTTTTCAGCATCAACATTTCAACACAATTAGCCCTACCAACTTTACAACTACATCAAATACAACACAAGGTCAACTTAAAAAACACAACAGTAACAACTCATTTTTCAACACATCAACATACTTCATCACAGATCAACATTGCATATGAACAACATAATTAAATGATCATATCATATGCACAACACAACAACTATATGCGTCATCATACATTTCAACTAGGAGATTTCCTATAATATAGGGTGAGCAGTTTAAGTGACTTAACCATACCGAACAAACAACACAAGATATTTTTTTGGCTTACTAGATCAATAGCAAATTAGATACCTATCCACAACACTGCAACTTGGTTTCTCAAATGTCTTTACTTAAATAAAGAAGTCTAGTACCATTGTCAAGGTAGAACAACTAGGTATAGGTTTACCATGGAATTAGTAGCTTAACTAAGTCTCCTATGAGATTAGTTCACTATCAACCCTCCAAATACTATGTCCTTCCAATACTCGGTTAGGAACTAAGTTTTCAACTTCATACTTTACTTTGTTGGTCATTTGTAATCAGTATAGTTCGACTTGACCCCTAAATTGTGGTCACTTTATATATGTGTATCTCATCCTTACCCACAAAGAGTACCAACAAAGGTACTAAAAGAGACTTAACTATCCTCTTCAAGGGTTTTGAGAAGGAATTTTAACAAAGTTGGGCTCTCAGAGCACCATAACACAATATTCACATAATGAAATATGCAACTTTAAAATAATTTCTTTTCTAGTCCTAGGTTGATCAACTCATCTTAGCAACACAACAACTTCTTTCATATAATACATCCAACACACAACATATAACTTAATTTACTTTCAACTCTCAATCATTCATCATCATTAATTACCATTATATATCAACATTAAGCAACTTGATACATATTATAAGGTAATCTACATTACTCATAAGCAATTCATCAATCAAATAGCATATTTTCATTTAGTAGTTAGTGTTCAACACCACACACCTAGCGTCTAGTGCCATCTAGGCAGGGAAATCTCTGCTACGTTCATGTTCAGTGCTACACAACCTAAGCCCGACGCATGGATAAGGCAGAGGCCCTTGAGACCTCACACCTAGTGCGAAAAAGTCCCACTCCTAGTCTCATTTTAGGTAGCGAGTATTTGCTTGATTCACACCCAGTGTCACAATATCAACGCCTGATGTCATCTAGAGAGAGAGTTCTGGTTTGGCCACGATGGACACCACTTAATCTTAGGTCTGACGTCACCAAGATAAAGAACTCTTATTGTCCTCACGCCGACGCCATTCAAATAATGCTCGTTATCATTCCAACTCGAGACAAATCTCTCTTCTCACATCTGACACCACCGATCTTGCGTCTAGTGTGACAAAAACAGAGAGCCTCTTGTTGGAATGACGCTTAGTACCTCAAAAGTGAGCTTGACGTAACGAACAATATGCACTTATGTAGATCATGATTTATGTTAAATCCACTTGAAATTCAACCCACACCACACATGCAACACAAGAATATATGCATATATGCTATATACAACTCATATACAACACCATTTTCAACATGCAACACATAATTCACTACAAATCATCAATTTCCTCTTCTTGAACCCAAATCCCAACTCTCATTTGCAACCAACTCCGATTTGATCATCTTATCCATGAATCTCAATGGAATAACAACTTAGCTACTCAATCAAAATCAATAAATCTCTAGCTTCCCTTACCTTAAGATCAATCTAGAAAAGGAGGAATAAGAGAACCCTGAAACTCCATACTACCACACCCAAACAGGTTGAGTAGCTAGATTCAAGTTTTTAAGCACTTAAATTCATCAATAAGACAACACAGTAAGATTAAGGAAAGATTGGGAGAAGATTCAGAGAAAAGAAAAGAAAAACTCACATACCAGAGTCTTTCAATCTAAAATCCTATCTAAACTTCTGATGAATGAAGTTTATAAGACTCTATTCAAAATAAAAACCTTATATGCTCTTCTCATCGGAGTCAAACTGAATTTACCTTAAGAAATCTCCAACACTATTGAAACTCATAAAAAATATTTAGATTCTAGAATTCTTCAATATAGAACAACAACTTAACTTAACAATACGAAATAACTTAAAATAATTATATCACTTTACAACTAACATGTTACAAGTTTCATTTTTTAAAAATTAAAATAACATTTTAACCAATTTTTTTTAAATGTGTAATAAAACTACACAATGCCAAATTAAGGTTTATGTCAATTTTATATACATGTTTAGCTGACTTCAGGGAGATTGTGTCAATTTTCAGCATATATAGTTGTTAAAATAAAGGTTTAATTGCACTTTTTATTTCTAAATTTATATATCATCGCAAATCATTTTTTTATACAAATTTTGCACACTAATTTAAGTTGTTAGAATAAAAATAATTGTGATAGTTATTTCTTTAAACTACTACAATTAAGACAATGTTGTAATAGTTAATTTTTAAAATAAATTGTTTTAAACTTTTGATTGTGGCTATTTAAGTATGTGAAAACAAAATTTACGATATTTTATAAATCAAAGGGAAATTGAAAAAAATAAAGAACAAAATTTGCACATTTATATAATTTGAAATTAAACAGCCACAACACCATCGTTGGACTCGTAAAGCAATCATGCAAATGAAGCAAACAATAACATTTGTTTGGTTTTAATTTATTCTTATTCACCCTATTAATTTCGATTAATTATTTTATTTATTATAGCTATTTTCAAATGATTTTAAATTTACGAAAAACTTAATTTTAACTGATGAATTTTATTTATTTATTTAATAGTTTTATGAAAAAGTTTGTTAATTAGGCCATGCTTCTCTAACGTAAAATGAGTTATGTTATAGTTTACGGCAGTTGGATCTTACAGAACTAGTGTGTGATTATCAAAATGTCAAAGTAGAAATATACTTAGTTTTCCATGACTTGATTATCATTCCGCACACAGATTACATTTCTACTTTGTTTTTCAAGATCACTACAGAGAGTGAACATATAATACTGAGAATATCTGAGTATTTCCAGCGATGGGAGTGGCATACAGATGTATTATTTTATAGAATAAATATCACCCGTTACAACTGGCCCTCCAAAAATAATATTGACTTTGCTTATAAGAATTAGGGGTGGGCAAAACGAACTGAACTGAACTGAACTTATAAAAACTATACTGAACTTAAAAGTAGTTCATATGAAGTGAACTAAACTAAATATTAGTTCAAACGAACTGAACTGAACTATTCTTTTGTGTCATTGAACTGAACTGAACTATACTATAAAAACTTGAACTGAACTGAACTGCAATTTAAACTGCACTAAACTGTTATGATATTTTGAATTGAACAATTTTGACTCATTTATCTATCAAAATAGGACACATTTGTCAACTTTACTTTATTTTCCATTTTATTTAAATTTTTCAAAGGAAAAAAATATAAAATTAAGTCAAACAAACTCAGTGAATTTTAAGCTTAAAAATAAGTAGTTCAACATAGCTCAATTGATCTGTTAAGTTCAACAAAATTGATACAATTTTTTTTCAAATCACTTTTTTTCTAAAATTTTGGTTATTAAACTATCGAGTTAATCTATTAAGACATAACATGTTAAACACATTTAATTTTTATTTTTTTATAAAAATAGTTCAATTTTTATAATTCAGTTCAATTTTTATAGTTCAGTACAGTTCAACTTTACAACAGTTCAGTTCAGTTTTTTTTACAAACAGTTCAATTTTTTATAGTACAGTTCACCACCAGTTCAGTTCAATTCAGTGCAGTTTAGTTTTTTTTTCCCACCCCCAGTAAGAATCGAGCATAACCATACAAATGAAGCACTGTTCATTCTCCTCCTTCCCTCACCACACCCTTTATTCTCAAGTCAAAAGTGCACATATTTTCAAATTCCACATATAGCTTTTATACAACTCCTCAACAGTTACCCCCCACGCTCAAAATAAAATCTTCCTCAATAGAATTCTATACCTTACCAAACAAATAATGGGCTACTGTTTATGAGGATGAAAATTGTATGTGATACGAATGACATGCGATCACATGTCCTCATATTAAATGACGACAAAGGTTATTTTTCTGAGGATGGAAACCAACAATAAAAAATAAAAGATTAAAAATAAATTTACTCATATACATGATAGAAACAATCATATTTGAATCAAATAAAATTATATTAACCAAAAAAATTTCTTTCAAGCATTTAACACAGATGTATCTCTAAAATTCAAACTTGATATCATTAATTAAATCAGAATAACTCAATATGATTGGATCCACGTTCTCCTAAGTAATAAAGTTATATTCAAGTCCAAGGTATACCGTGTCCAGAAAATGGTATTGTATGGCAAATGAAACGTTAAATGAGGGAGATGTCATGGGGAAATTAATTAAATAATAGAGAAATATGTTTAAGAAACATTTGCATTTTATTACGATAGTTGGCCAGTATATATGATTCTCGATGGCGCGTTGCATGTTTGACCTTAAAATGGTTTTATTTTAAATTTTTTTATGGGTGATGCCTGGTCTCTAGGTGATTGTTTTTGCCGATTTTGCTACTTACCTATTTATTTAATCCATAGAGGACATTTTGTATTGCCACTTGCTAAAAATAATAATATAGTGATGAAAAAAGAGTCACGTATATAGGCAACAATTATCTTTAGTAGGTACACATACATATATACTAATTGTTGAACACAAAGCAACTTGGGAATACAATGACATGAGGTAGTTTAGTGCTACTGCCTGCAATAAACAGGAACAAACCCATATGCTTTGTGAATTAAATGCATCATATATACAATGCTTCAGATGTCACGGTCTCTCTCTTCCCAGTCACATTTGTCTGTAGTCCATAATCTTCTCATTAGTTCCTGACTTGAAAATTCTATCTTTTTGAAAGCAAATCAAATGGTATTGTCTAAGGCTTTTGTGTCTTTGTTCTTAGCGATTGTTCCAAAACCTTCATGTGATGTTGCCTCTCTTTTTCCATTCACATCTCTTTGTTTTTTCTCTAGTTACGATTTCAAGCTTTATGGGCTTCCTTCTTCCATGTATATAATTTTTGAAGCATCATTAAAGTCGTATAGGGTCACTCTAAAATTAAATATCAGAGTTGTTGGTAAACAAGTGTATCTCATCCCTATATAAAAGTGTGATATATATATATATATATATATATATATATATATATATATATATATCAGTAAGAAGGATTGAAAAAAATTGCTTTTGTATGTGCCTATCAAAAACACTCGATAGTTCCATTGAGAAATTTATTACATGAGCACTGAACTTGGGTCAAATGAGAAAATGCTCTAAAAAGTAAAAAACATGTGAGACTCGTTGCATCTTGTCAATGTCATGTCATTAACTGTCAGTATCTTCTCATACATGCATTTGTACACAGCATTTTTTATGAACAAAACAAAAGTGGTGATGCTTTACTTTTGTTCAGCTTCACCTTCTAGCAGATAGCTGACAAGGGACCAGATAAATCACGTTGCAGCAGTGGTGAATTGTTTTCAATTTTCATCATTGATCAGTTATGCATATTTTTCATTAGGGTCAAAAAGCTACAATAAACTGCATCTATTGAGGCTGCAATATTAGACAAAAAGAGAAATATGTTGTCAGAATAGTAGCTAGCTACAGGATCGGCATATTCAGCAAAGTATAGTTTGATTGTAGTCCAGAGACTCTGTCTGACATGCACCTTTGAATTGAGGGTCTATGCCTTTCCTTCTATTATGTTAAGCATCAATTAAAAGCAGCGGTCAAAGTGGTCAAACCTTTAATAATAATAAAGTTCAAAGGTGCATGAATATTGTAATTGTATCAATCATATCTAGCTAGCTAGGTGCATGGTAGTATCAACATGTGGTCCAATATAGAGCATACTATATATTAGCAGAAACTTGCACAGTGGTGAAATCAGTAAAAGACAGCGGACGTGAAGATGTGAAATCAGTAAGAAAGCCATGTGGTTATGTTCTTCTAGGATTTGGCCACAATTTAACAGTATAACAGAGTAGCATGTATATTTAATTGATTTTTCTTCTTTTTTTTTCCCTGAGCAAAAATCTCTTTTAAAATACTAAATTATAACTATAAATTATTTTAAATATAAAATAAGTTAAATATATATCACAGACAGGAACAGATTCAACAAAATATGTTTGAAGGAGGTAAAAGGAATATAATTTGAAATGGAATATAGTGAGATGACATGCTAGCAGCTAAATTGTTGGTTGGCTTAAGTTTAGAGGAGCTAGCAAGCAGAGACACGACGAATGTTACCTCTGTGGGAGATTTTTGTTGGTTTTGGATGATGTTTATTTAGTCTTTACTAGTATTGTTTTCAATGGTGGGAGATCTATGAAGTTTGACCCTCTTCTATTGATCATGACGCATCCTCTTAATACTTGTACCTACATACCTTAACTCCTTAAGCTTCAATTATTATCGTTTTCTTTCTTTTCATTTCACTGTTTTTTCCTTTATTTTCCCTTCTTTTAACATTAATTATTGTATAATCTTGGTTGTCACAGGCCTCAGGAGCATCCTTCACGATATCTTTCAAGCGATGGAAATGTTAAGAGGAGAATACTGTGTGTCTGTGTGTTCCAAAATTAAAAACTACAAGGTAGCAAAATTTATAAAAACACGTTACAATCTGATTAGCAGCTAAAGCTACAGCTTGTTTTTGATAAAATTAACTAACGTAATCAAACTCTAGCTAGTTTTCTTCCCTTATATAATATGAAATAAGAGTTATATTAATTTTACTCGTTATATCAGACTAAGTTAACATTTTTTTAAGGTAAGTTAATATCAGACTGTATTTTTTTTATTAAGAATTTTCGTACATATTCAATCTTTTACGGTGTGTTTGATATATATATATATATATATATATATATATATATATATATATATATATATATATATATATATATATATATATATATATATATATGAGGAGGGTTATAATAAAAGCGATGTAATTTTTACTATGTATTATACCGCTCAATAATTTTATATTAAATGTGAATTTTGTAAATTTAATCGTTAGATTTAAAGTTTATATTACTTTATGTGTATATCAAATTTTGTTAAAATTGAACAAGAACTTGAGGGTAATCAAAATGTTTATATTTTAATATATTTTAAAATGTATATATTATGTTAATTTTGTTTTATAAGAATGAAGTATCAAATCATCTTGGATTAATATAAAATTATATATATATGATCTAAGAGTAAAGAACTTTTAATTTAACGATTGGATTTATAAAATTCACATTTAATATAAGATTATTAAGCGATGTAAAAGTTACACCGGTATTATTATAATCCTTCTCTGATCTCTCTCTATATATAAAACAATATATTTTTGAAGATTAAAAACCTCCACAAATAATTATTTCACAAAGTGTAAATTAATATCGATTGGACAAAAATGTAATCAATTAAAAACTGCCGTAACGTAAAGAAATCACTTTTAAAAGAGCATAATCGATTTTGAAAGTTGATAATAGATAGTTATCATTAAAAAAATTGATTAAAAATTAGTTTTTTTTTAATCTTTTTTATTTCTCTCTTATATATTTTTCCTTATTTTTCTCTTAATCAACTAAATACAACTAATTTTTTTTTTTTGGTTCGCTCCTGGAGTATCCAGGGCCGACACCTCAAAGGGTGGGATAGCTGGTCCAAGATTTAACGCGGCTGCATACACAAGACAGGATTTGAATCTCTGACCTTGCTTAAACGAAAATCAACCCCTACCGCTGAACCACACGTTTGGGATTAAATACAACTAAATTATTAACGATATGTTAATCCAAATGATATATTGAACTGGTTGTCCCATTAAGGAAGGTATTGAATTTGGATATTATATATAATGTGGTTAAAAGAAGAGATTTTAAATTGTTGAAATTTTTCATCAAAAATCAATCATTAATAAAATTAGTAAATACTATATACTAAAATTTTTTAAATTCATTCAACATCTCACCTATTTTTATTTACTTTATTTTTTTTTCTTTTATTTTAATTCCCTCTATTACTCACATATTTTATTGCTTACGATGATAGACAAGCCCTTAATGCATAATCTCAAAGAATAATGCATGCTGTTCTTAACTTTTTTAGAATTAATTGTCCATAATATTAAGTTTTTTCAGTTTGACATACATATTTTATATTTTTAAATGTTTACTTAAACTTAATAATATCAGTGCAAACAAATACTTACTAGTTTAATGGAATTTTAAAATAAAATAGGATTAGATGTTGATATAGAAGTTTCACATCGATAATTCTGGAAACTTATTTTTATAAATGTGGCCAAAATAAAAGAGGCAGGGTTGGTTGGACAAATCATATATATAATTGTTTTTTCTTATATATATTGTGACACGCGTTTCTTAAATACCAAAGACTTACCGATATGATTAATCTATGAAGGAAAATCAGGTTGATCAGTTTTAGTTTTAGTAGAGAATCATCTTTTAACTACTCTTTTCGATATATAATTTTTTTTTTTTGACTTTCACTTTTATTACAAATTTTTTGATGTTTTATGTATTTTAAATAATATTAATTATTATTTTTTACATATATTTCTGTTTAATAATTATTCTCATTAATTTCTGCTTTATAATTGTTTTGGTTAACAATATCAAATGACGATGTTTTAGGTTTGATATATTAATATTAAATATTTTTAAAGAGTGTTAAAAAATTTTAAATTTAAAAAATTATAACCTAAAAGGAGTACATTTTCTTCATTCCCAATTATTTGACTTAAGAGGAGTACATTTACTTACATATTGAAATCAATCATATTTTTTTTTATACATAAGTCTCAAACTTGAAATCTTAGTTAATGAGATCTAGTATCACTCAGATTAACGAATTGTTGATACATTTAAATATATTTGACAATAAATTAATTTTATCCAATTTTAAAAGAGTTGAGTGAAGTTTCATTTTAAAATCTGGTCAGATACATTGTATTGTTTGACAAAACATTGTTTTCACTTTCAATTTTCTAATGCTTTGATACTCTCCCGAGTCGTGTCACAGTAAAGATACCCTACAAGTTGGGGACACTGCTGGTGCCTTCTTCGTCTTCACGCGTCATAAATGAATCAATACATTGAGACTCCCTTTACCATGACCATGACACAACACGTCTTTCATTCACTGAATTGTTTTCTTCACCAGCAATTGTAAGAGTCACCAAAGTTAACAACCAAGTTTCCTTTTCGTTTATAAATTCCTACCCTATATATAATATTACACTTTTTTCTTTTCAATGTAGCAAATGTATTATATTATTTTTAGTTAAAAGTGTTCAGCAGTCTTCTCAAGTTTTAGCCCAAACTATTAAACTAAACCATTTATACTGGGGTGCGAGATTGGCCAATAATCAACCATTTCATGCAATAACTTCTACCTTCTTCTACGTTCACATGCAAATAATTAAGTGTTTTTTTTGAACTGGGTAATTAAGAAACTCATTGGCTAAGAAGCAGGTTTTCCTTCTCAGGATAAATTAAAATTGTGCATCTGATCGTTTATTTTTAAATCCTGTTGAAGTAAGTTAGGTAAATCGTTTGGTTAAATTAATTATTTGCCTTAACCAACAAGTACAATTTTAAAGAGATAAGTTTATACAATAGTGTTAAAAAAAAAAAGTGTTATAAAAAATCAATAATCTTATCAAACGACATAATCTACAATGAAATGATAGCTTAAAAATATTTTCATTAAAATTTTAGTATTTATTTTCCTTAACAATTCTTTATAGAGTTCTACTTATTATTCTTGTTTATTAAAAATGAGATACATGCAGAATTGTTACATCGCAAAATTTATTGCCCAACTTCTTCCTTTATCTGACTACTAATTATTTATATTTGTTAATTGGGTATTCTAAATTTTCTTACAAACATTCTCTTTTTATTTATAATAATATTATTGATATGAAATATTCATCATTTTTATTAATAAATAATTTATATTAAAAAACTTGATTAATTATTTTTTAATAAATTTCTCTTTTCAATTACATTTTTCTATCCACAACACTCAGAGTGAAACCTTATATTTAGGGAAGTTGAGATATACCACTTTTTATTCATCCTCCTACTTGTTAGTTGTTACTATCACAATTTTTTTCTTTTAGTGTTGGTTTATTTTAAAATATGTTCTTATTTAATTATTGTTTCCAAAGTTAAAATTAATCTTATATTTATACATTAAAATAATTATCTTAATAAATCTAAATATTTTTAAAGACTATTATTAAAAAAAAAATATTGAAAGAATCTTAAAATTTTTCTTAACTTATCTCTTTTAATATAATTTTTTACTTTTATTTTTAAATTAATTTTAATATTTTTTTAAAAAATTATTAATAATTAAAAATACTTTATATCATAATATAAATCATCAATCATAAATCTAAAATATAATTTATATGATAAAAATATTTATTTATTAGAAAATTTAATTATAATATACTTTGTATATTTAAAAGTATATATTAATTACAAATTTTAATTATATAAAATAAAAAAAATTATCCTGTTTAATAGGCAACTTAAAATACTACTTCTTCCGATTCCAATTAACTACATTTTAGCATTTAAAATTGTCTAAAAATGATTAATATTTTGAGATCAGAGTTATTTTAATAAAATTGTATAAGAAAGAAATATGTTTATTGTCATTATGAGAATGGAGGGAATATAATATTAATTATACTTATTCATTACACCCCTATATCTCATTTGATTTTAATTTAATTTATACTTGTATATGAAAACAAAAAAAACTAATACTTTTTATTAAATAAAAATAAAAAAAAGGTAAAATAATTTTTTAATAACCATTTTATTAAAAATGATAAAACTTTTTGCATGGTAATTAGTATATATATACTATAAAAACCTTGAAAGACACTATTTATTCCAGATTCATTGGATCTGCCACTCGATTATCTCCGTTGCCACATGCATATGAGACATCTTCGGCCCCCAATTATTAATTTGGTTCATATATATCAGATAAGATAAGAAGACCTTCATCCCAGTTATATTAGTACATATTTTTCAATATAGTGTCATACTCTCTCTGCGATAAACCAAGGCTATTGAATACTGTTGTAAGACTTCTATTAGGCTACGGGTCAATTTGGTACTTTAAAATTTAATTTTTATTTTTGTGTTAAAATAAGGTTGATCAGTGCAAATTAGTTAATTTTAAAATATTATGTATATCATGTCTATGAATTGAGATACTGCATGCATTATATATTTATGAAATACATATATATATATTGTTACTGACAATTTTAATTTCTCGAACAGTACGAACAAGAAACCACATCAAATTGTACAAACTAAATAATAATAATAAAAATTGTATTAAATAGGGTAAAACAATTATTGTAATCTACATATATTTAAAAATTAATATGATTTTTTTTCTTCTTATATTCAGAATAGAGGACTAAGTCTTTGCATCGTGAATAATGTCACATTTAGTATTTGGTGGTATTGTATATTTTACCTCTTATAAAAAGTGCTTCTAAAATAAATAAAATGTCGAAAAAACCGTGATCCAGCTCAAAGGTGTTAGAAACTCAAATTCCACAAGTCAAAAAGCAAATAATGCCTAAACATGTGCCGGCCACCAGTTGATTAAATAAAATAAAACTAAGGATGACAATTTCAATGATTTTGTAATTTATTATTTTATATATTATTATAATTTATATAATTAATTCTCTAATAACTCTTACAACGTATAATTTATCTTTAAAATGCACCATTCACTTTCTTTTACACTAGTCATGACAAAAGACACTTCAAGCCTCTTCCATTGAAAGAGAATAACAATTTTTTCTCAATAACTTGTACATTTATTAGAAATTATAGGTCCGTTTGTTTAAATTTAAAAAAATATTTTTAAACAAGTTTTTTTTTAAAGAAAAAAATAATTCTTTAAGAATCGGATTATAGCTACTTCTTAAAAAAAAAACTTAAAAAATAAAAAAAAACTTAGACAACCACATAAAAAAAAAGTATTTATTGAATTAAAAAAACACTTTTATAGGAAAATGCAAACAAACAGACCTATATGTAGTTATTTGAGCATTTTTAGTGCATGTATCTTGTGGATTGTTCAAAAGCAAGCAACGATATCTATTTGTTTTTTACCCTGCATTAGAGTTGGTCTAGATGGCACCAAAAGTAATTTAAAAATAAGTTTTGTGTCTTATATAAGATATTGTAGTTTATAAATAAAAAATAATTAATTTCATAGAGTTGAGAAATGAGAGATGAGAGATGAGAAAAAGCTTCTAAAAGACTCTCTAAGATGTAAATAAAAGAAAAATAGTGAGTTACTTGTTAAAATACACCATTAAAGAAAAAAATAAATATAAATTTGCTATGAATTATTTAAATATAACGTAACATTGTAAGACCTAAAAAATAAGTACCAAGAGAGATATTTAAGATACACTTTTAAAAATGTTCTTAAAGATAATATACAAATGATAAAAGTAAACACCTAATGTGAAACTGTTGTTCTCTTTATATTAAACAAGTAAGAAAAAACATACTTCATATGAAAATGATAGTTAATTTGATAGAATAAGAGGTTATTAATTTGAAAACTATGAAAGTGATTAAAAGATAGTTTATACTTAAAAATATACTTATGAGAAGGATGTATGGGTTTTATATATTTTTATAAATTAATTGTATAAATAAAGTGAAAGTCTAAAAGGTGAGCATATAGTGGAAATTGAAGGTGGCAATCATCGATAGGACGCGTTTGGGGGGCGTGATTTGGTTTTGGCGGAGAAGCAACTTGTGAGTTGGCTGCGACTACAAGGCATGCAAATATTTTCTTTGCATGCTAACTAGCTGCTGACATAACTTGTATAAAGAAAGGCGGTGATAAAGGTAGGGAGGGCCATTAAAGTGATAATGGAGGTTGTCCTCATCCTCTTTTTTTTTATACTTCACTACTTCCCTTCCCACTCTCAATTTATATATTTCCCCACACACATTGCTTGGTATCAAAACATATCTCAAAAAATGTTAAGTTTATTGTATCATCCATCATGAGACTGTAATCAAATCATAAGTAAGAGTTGTATGTAAAGGATTTAGAATTAAGACTGAAAAATAAAATATATAAGTAGATAACAATTTTTATCATCCATCTTGTAACCCTAAATTATACTAAAATTTTATTATTTTTTTAAGATGGCAATAGTACGCAATTCTATGTAGGATCTTCGATAAATAGTAAATCCAATTTTAAAATCAATTAATTTTTAAAAGGATCTTCTCTTAAATTAATAATAAAAGGTACGAATTGAAAGTTGAACCTCATAACATCCGCAACAAAACGGATTTTGAAGGCGTCCCACAGGATAGGAGGTGTGGGTGGGACAGGTTCAGTACCTGTGGCTGAATCGAGATCAACGGGGGTTTCTATTTTTGGAACGGACTAACAAGACCGTAAGAATCTTCACCTGCTAACTGCTATGCCATGCTATGCCATCCTATTATATCAACGCGCGTGGATTACACCTCCACTACGTTAGGACGGTGTGAAAGACGCGCCGCGTGTCTTTGTGGGGGAATTCTGCAACTGATTCTGCGTTTCTCCACGTCACATGACACGACATCATCTGACATGTCCAATCCGAAGCTCCTCCAATTACCACGTGGAAGAGTCCCACGTGGGCAAAGACGTAGGTTGGACCAGTTCCGCGGAGCCCACACAAATGTTGCAATAATTGTGTTGACAATTACAATGGGCGCGTTATCTTATCACAACAAATTAATCTCAACTCATGCAATTAAAATATTTCTTCATTTTTTTTTCTCATTTAGACTTATGCATGGTTTTTCATCAATTACATAACTGAGATAATGCTAAAATTTGTAAATCAAATATCCTATGTGGTGACGTAATTTTTGACTGTTGACTTGTCTTGATATCTGTTCAACTATATATATAATTAGAAAGCGGATTAGTGTTAAGTAGAAGTGTATTACGGAAAGAAAGGGCGTTTTGGTTGTGGTTTTGGCAAGGGTGAGACACGCCCACGTGGCAATCATGTCAATGGGGTCGAGCGCCCACAGGCTCGTTTTGTGGACACATCTCTCTTTATCTCAACTTCTAATAATCTAATCCACTCCAATGTCTCTCTTCAATTAATTCACACTCACCCTATATTCATTTTTTATTCTTGTCATTACTTATTAATAATCTATTTTTTTTTTATATTATTATTATATAGTATTTCCCCCACTTTATGTATATATATATATACACATATGTTTTCTACTTGAACCTTAACAACATTTGAGTCCTCCAAGCTGAAGAAGAAGCTAGAGTTAGGCGGCATAAGAAAAGTAATTAACGTAAGAAGATGTTGCACTGTGCGAAGACGTCGGGGTTGGAAAGGCAGAGGGCGAGGATGAAGTGGGAAGAAGAGGAAGGGTTGTTTTGTGGGTTAAGCGGTGTTCTCTCTTCTAATTCTTCTTCGTTGCATGTTCACGAGTCCATGATGGTGGCTGCTGATTCGGGTTCTGCCCTGGCTGAGGTGGTGGCTCAGGCTGGCTCAATCAACATGCCAACTGCTGGGAGCCCCTCAATATCAAGGACCTTTAGCTGTCCACCTACTCTCGTGGAGCCCAAGCCCAAGCCCAAGCCCGCTGCCTCCTCAATTGGGATCAAGAAGCGCAAACCTCACAGTCCCAAGGTGTGTGGGATTTTGCTATGTATCAGTATTCATTGTTTGGTCACAATTGGCTACTACTTATAAACTAACCGCCACAGCTTTTCTTTAGTTTGTTGCAGAAAATGATAGTAGCAAAGACAAGAGGATCAAAGTCGGCGCCCACGATGGAGAATCCAAAATCACAGGAACCAACAACAACAGAGAAGAAACCTGTGCGGATACTTCAAATTCCAAACAAAATTCAAAGCTCTCCGAGGTTCAAAAGCCCGATTACATTCATGTTCGAGCACGTCGTGGCCAAGCCACCGATAGCCATAGCTTAGCTGAAAGAGTGAGTAATAATTCACGTTTTTTACTTTTATTTTATTTAAGGTCCAATGCATTTCTCATTTCTCTCTCTAGATTTTGCTTCTAGGATTTTAAACTAAGGATTCGGTCTCAATTTTTGTGCAGGTTAGAAGAGAAAAAATTAGCGAGAGAATGAAGTATTTGCAAGATTTAGTTCCTGGATGCAACAAAATCACGGGAAAAGCTGGCATGCTCGATGAAATCATCAACTATGTTCAATCTCTTCAACGACAAGTTGAGGTAAGGGTTAGGTCCATTTCTTTTTTGTCTTTCACATTGTTGTCCTTGAGGACCGATTGAAGACCTAGTGACTTATTATATATGATCACTATATGCAGTTTCTGTCAATGAAATTAGCTGCTGTGAATCCAAGGCTTGACTTTAGTGTTGATGATCTATTTGACAAAGAGGTAACGGATATTAGGATATTATATTGATACTTTTTTTCTTTTAGGTCAATTTTGTTCTCTGATTCTGACATATTTGATTCATACAGGTGTTTCCTGCTTGTGCTGCAAATTTTCCAAATATGGGAATGTCATCAGACATGACTAATTATCTACAGTTTAATTCACCACAGCAACAGCAAATTGTTTCCTATGGTGGATTAGATACGGGGATTAACCCTTCCGATATGGGGCTTAGAAGGACAATAAGTGCCCCTGTTTCAATGCCTGAAGAAACATATCTTCCCTCATCCTGTTTCACAGTAAGTTTCCCCTCTATTTACCTATCCCTTGTTATATTGGTCACTTTTCTCAATTTGATCTTATTTACGTGTGTTGCAGCAAATGCTACCCTTTTCAACATGGGAAGGTGGTTTCCAAAACCATTGCAATTTCGATTTCCCTTCTCAGCTCTTCTCAGGTAACTACAAATTTGTGCCATGTCGAATCACTTTTTTCCTTAGCCTGGTATCTTAAAAGCAGAAAGTAGAAAGCTGAATAGATTGAATTTTAATACATGATGGAGACGTTAAGGCCCACTGATATTGATAAGAGCATAAAAATGCTGAGGCCTTTTTTGTTAATCAACATAAAGATAACTTTTAAATGGATCGCATATAATTCAATTATTCAACTAGTTTTCTTTTATGTGCTTTTTCTTTACCACTATTTTTTACTTGCGGAGAGAGAAGGATAAGGCATTTTAATCACATGGCCAGGAAAATATAAGACACTAAGTTATGTATTGTATTTTGTGAAATAAAATGGATAATATTGAAGAGGAAGGTAGCTTTCCTTTTAGCAATTAAAAAGTTCTTGAGCAACTTGGATGAATAGGGCAGGACCAGGATCAATCGTTTTCTTCAAGACATCGATCATAGCCTAGGGGATTGCAAATTGGACATGTTTCTGCTTGTCATTTCACAATCTTTATTTTTTAAGACCACTTAAAATAATTACTCACTTTGGAAGTCGTTATACTAGTGTAAATATAAATTCTAAAGAAATTGTTTGATATCTCTGCAGGCCTAGTTGAAGCTGGCAATCTAAAGATGGAGATGTAGACTAGAGCTTCTATTCCCTTGGGCGACTTATCAAGATTCTTTTTGTTTTCTTTCCAAGTACATATCGCATATATAAATTGTTTGTAACTGCTCCATAATATAAATAAAATTTATTAATACCTGTTGACTTCAGTTACCTTCTTCTTTTGCAAGTTCAAATTAGAATATAGCTAATGAAAGAAGAAAAAAGTTGATAACGATCAGACTAATGTGGGGCCAAAAAACTAATCAGTTTAGGTAAGGGTGTTAGTCTGGACTTTTCATTGCTGTCTCTCCGTGTATTAAGAAATTTTAGCAAAGAAGAAAGCATAAACAAATTAATTAATTACACATGTACATCCGCAGACATACAAAAGCAAGTGTAGTGAGTGCAGCCGGTTGCATCACCATCAGCAACAAATTTTGTGCGTGGTTACATTTACGCTCCTAAAATAAGCATTAGAAAAGCACATTTACTTTATGTTATGTTTAAGTTTGAGTGATTATGATTTTATTCTTGAAAATATATTTCAATAGATTAAGAAGAAAAACAATTTATAAATTATTCTTGACATCGATACGAGACTTTTACATATACTAAAATACCATAATCAATTTTCTTATTAAGTCAACGTTGCTAGACTTTGCCGGCAAATCATGTTCAAAACGAAACTAAATGGAAATAAATTGGCTATACTTTACTCTCCGTGTATCTATCTATATTTATTCCCTGGAAATTCAAATGATTAATACAGAATTAGGTGTTAAACTAATCAACATATTGGTCCTTAGGAAGTAAATGAAGCCTGGTTCCATTTCATGATTCAATTGTCTTACCCATTCCATTTTGTTAGGTGAAACAGAAAGAAAGAACACACTAAACATGCAAGAGAGAGAGAGGGAAGACATGAGGTTGATAGTGGACCTTAACAAAGCAGGCTTTGGGGACAGAATAAGGGCCTCTTGATTGGGACAGTGATAGCAATGATGAATACATATCTCCAAATATGGGGTGGAGAAGAAGGGGATGGGCAGACATTTCCACTTCTTCAATTTATTATAATCATCTTTTGTCTCTCAAATACCCAAACCAAAACAATATATACTTCAATCAAAATCCCCATTTCTATTAACGTGTCCATGGTTAAAAGGATATACATGCTCACCCCACTTTTCAAATGTTTACAATAGTATTGACAAAGGACACTCACTCGTAGCATTCTTCGTTTGAGTTCTTCAATTGCTTAGAATTTGAACCTATCAAATAATGTTATGTTCCTGTTTCTCTGCTTTCCTTTTAACTTAATTAATACCAAGTACCCCAGTCACAGTACATGATAAATATGTCAAATTGAGTTAGTTAATCTGTAGGAAGTTTAGTTATGTTAATACCACCATTTTTTTTTATATATAATTGAAAAATGATTTTTTTCAAGGTTTAATATATATAACCATTTTTTAATCATATCAAAAAATGATTTTTCAAGTATTAATATAACCATTTTTCCATTATATCAAAAAATATCTTAAAAGACCATTGCAACTAAATGCTAGCTATAAAATAATATTATAGTATATTATTTTGCCTAAGTTTCATAATATTGTTTTCCGATCAATATCACTATGATAAGGTGATAAAAAAAATCAAAGGAAAGAATCTAAATCTTAGGAATCATCAATGGTGAAAATTGAAGACAAAAATTATTAATAGAATAATAATCAAGATTTGTTGGTAATTATTAGTGGTTATGAGTAGTTAAGAATTATTTTCTATAAATACATGTAAACTCATTGTTATAAAAGTTAAAACTTGTAAATATCTTATATATCTAATTCTAGCAACACTCACAAATCAATGAATAACTACATTATTTTATACCAACATTTCAATTCCAATAATTTCCTATATTTATTTACAATCTCTTACTTCCTATTTTTTCTCTTCTCCAAATCTTTTCACATTTTAACCCTTTTTTTTTTTTTTTCTGAACCTCTTATTATTTTATTCACATAATCTCTCTCTTCATACTTTTTCCTTTTTGAAATTCAAATTCTTTAATTATTTTTGCATTTTTGAAAGTCATAATCAGATATGAATTGTGACTTTAACAATTCTCACACTCTTAGATTGAAAGCAAAGTGTTGCTAGTTAAAAATTAAAATAAGCAGAATCCACACAATTTTAAAAGATTTAGAGTCCTATTAAGAAAAAACCGAAAACAATACCTTTGGGCGTAGATTGATGTCTTAATATGCATGAAAGGAACTTTTCAATGCATGAAGGGTTAATTGGGGCAAACTTTTTAATCTTGGAGGGACTAGCCCTAAGCTATAGTTCACTTTCAAGGGATGTATAACGGTGACAATGGTGGAGCTGTCTCATTCAAAGCAAAGATTTTGTTGATTCTTTGTTCCTGCGGAAAGGGAGAGATGATATTGGAATTTGCTTTCAGTGGCCCATCTTCACTATTTCTCTTCATATGTCTCGCTCTCTGCCCTTTCACTCACATGGGGCACCGTTCACCACTTCCAACCTTATAAATAAAAAGGCTAAGGAACAGAACAACCCACAAAGATTCCCTTCATAGCAATGCCAGCATCAAGTATTATTAAACCCTAAATCATCCATCTTTCTCTCTCTCCTTCTTCCATAAATTCTAAATCGTAATAACCACATTCCCATGCCGGATCAGGTTTTAAGGAGTGGATGTGGAACCATTTGCCCTATATAACATTCATTCTCAATAATCAACATGCATGTTCTTAATTTAATATTTATTTTAAGATATACTTCCATGCTTAATTATCGATGAAACGTCAGGATTGCATGTGATAAAATGGTACAATGTTCTTTGTCATTTTATGTAAAAACCTCATAATAAATTGAGTTGACAGTGAGAACATGCTCATTATATATATTCTTCTTTCTTTTCAAATGTATTGGTATCAATCCCAATAATTTATTTATTTTCAAAAACTAATAAAATTTTATTTTTATATTATTTTACGTTAAATTTAAGGTTTTAAATTATGATGGTGGTTGTGAGCAGGTGCAACCATTTCTAGATACAATCATGACATAACGTAGGTGTTGCGGCAACTGACCACATCACGTGATGTAGTTTTCGTTTTGAAACATTGCTTAATTTTATTGAAGTCTAAACTACTTATAGGCTTAATTCAGAAAATACATGTGTTTTCTTTTTCTGTCCCCTATATTTTAGGATTTCGCAAAGTTGTCACCACATTTTCGAAAACTAAATTTTGTCACATATTTTAAAACTTTATGTATTTTGTCATTTAATTTCTTGACTGTTTAATGTCATTAGTTAATTACTAATATGACTATTGGTATGATATAATATAATGATTGTTGAGATAATATAGTAATTATGGACATGTATTATTGATGTAATATATGAATAATGATATAATATAATGTGTCAAGTAAAATAATTAACATACTTCATTATTTTAGATAAATATTCTTAAAAAAAATAGATTATAAAACTTAATTAATTTAAAGTAAAGATTATTATATATATATTATTATGATTATTTTATTGACCTAAAATTAGATTTTTTTTTCATTTCTAAAGCCCATATGCTATTGGGATGTGGGTCTGAATTATAGAGAAAAACACAAAATGGATTTGGATGAAAATTTAATCCATTAAATCATACTTTTAAATGAATTATGGATTGATTTAGTTAAATTGGATTTTTTTTACTACTCTTAATTTTAATAAGGCTCTATATACACCTCTTTTTTTTTTTTTTTTAATTAGTACATCCCCTTTGTGTTTGTAAAATATATATATATATATATATATATATACATAATATTTTTTAATTTTTTAATTTTACATCAACTTTCAATTCAATACTTTCTTCTTCTTCTTTTTTACACATCTCATTCCTTCTCTCTTTCAGTTTTTCACATACACTCGTCTTCCCCTCATTTCCTACCTATATCAGTAGCCAGTTTTAATTCTCTTGATTTTTATATTATTCTCTTGATTTTTATATTATTCTCTTTTATTCTTTTAATTTTTACATGCACCTGAACGGTAGAATTAGTGCACGATGACGTTGTAGGCACATACAACTTTCTCAAAAGTTTCGAAGGTGCCGAGTCAAACGCGCATTTTTCTTTCAAATACTTCCTCTCCTTTCCTACATCTAGAAACCTTAACATTAAATTTAGTGTTACGAAAAATTTGAATACTAAGTTCACTATTATGAAGTATTTTCCGAAATAGTGAAACTAGTGTTTCAAAAAGTATTTTCTATAATTGTATTTTTTATATATTTCTAGAAAATACTTTCTAGATCACTAAATTTATTATCTCAGAAAGAACTTTTCAAAGTTATGTAAAATAAAACATTTTCAAAAAGTACTTTTCAGAATAGTAAAATTAGTGTTCCAAAAATCTTAAGTGTGTTGTTTTACATAATTTTAGAATTTTTTTTTTTCAAAACAATAAATTTTGTGTTCCGAAAAGTATTTTTTAGAAGCATATTAAAAATATAATCCTGGAGAATACTTTTTGGAACATTAATTTTATTATTTCATAAAGTACTTTCTGTGACACTAAAATTATTTGAAGTACTAAATTTAATATTGTGCTTTCTAAATGTGTAAATGGAGAAAGTGGTTGAAGAAAAAACACACATTTGACTCGACATCTTTGATGTTTTCAAGGAAGTCACACATGTCTATAATGTTATCGAGAACTAGTTCTCATACCAGATACATGTGAAAACTAAAAGAGGAAAGGGAGAAAGTAATAAAATGAAAATCGAAAAGGGAGAGGAGAAGAGAGTAATATACAAATCAAAAAAATTAAAATTACCTACTAAAATAAGTAGAGATCAGGAAGAAGGTAAAATATGTATGTGAAATTTGAAAAGAGAAAAGAAGATGTGTGAAAAAGAAGAAGAAAGTACTAAGTTGAATGTTGAAGGTGTTTAGGGTTTATGTAACAGCCCAAGCAACCCGCATGAGGATATTGTCCGCTTTGGCCCACGGCCTCACGGTTTTGCTCTTGGCGATGACACGCATGCCACCCCAAAAGGCCTCCTCACAAGGAAGGTATCCACACCCATATATATGGCATGCTTCGTTCGCCTTCCTAACCGATGTGGGACTATATCCACCCCCCTCAAGGGAGTCCAGCGCCCTCGCTGGCACACCGATCCGGGCCCCGGCTCTGATACCAATGTAACAGCCCAAGCAACCCGCATGAGGATATTGTCCGCTTTGGCCCACGGCCGCACGGTTTTGCTCTTGGCGATGACACGCATGCCACCCCAAAAGGCCTCCTCACAAGGAAGGTATCCACACCCATATATATGGCATGCTTCGTTCGCCTTCCTAACCGATGTGGGACTATAATGTAACAGCCCAAGCAACCCGCATGAGGATATTGTCCGCTTTGGCCCACGGCCGCACGGTTTTGCTCTTGGCGATGACACGCATGCCACCCCAAAAGGCCTCCTCACAAGGAAGGTATCCACACCCATATATATGGCATGCTTCGTTCGCCTTCCTAACCGATGTGGGACTATATCCACCCCCCCTCAAGGGAGTCCAGCGCCCTCGCTGGCACACCGATCCGGGCCCCGGCTCTGATACCAATGTAACAGCCCAAGCAACCCGCATGAGGATATTGTCCGCTTTGGCCCACGGCCGCACGGTTTTGCTCTTGGCGATGACACGCATGCCACCCCAAAAGGCCTCCTCACAAGGAAGGTATCCACACCCATATATATGGCATGCTTCGTTCACCTTACTAGCCGATGTGGGACTTCACAGTTTATATCAGGCCCATGTAACTGTTGGTTTATATCAGGCCCATAGGCCGTATAGCGGGACAAAATTACAAATGCAATGCTTTTCCAATTGGGGGATTATGGACTTATAGCAACTAGGTTTCCATTATTGCAGAGTTCATCATATATATATATCTCTTTTTTTAAAAAAATAATTAAAATTTTAAAATATATTTAATTTTTTAATCTTATATCCTAATATTTAGTTTAGCACTTTTTTTTGTTTTACATATTTCTTTCTCTCCTCTTTTCAGTTTTCATATTTACTTCCTTACCTTTTCTCCATCTTACCTATTTCGGTAGATAATTTTATTTCTTTCAATGTTACATTACTCTCTTTTTCCCTCCTCTTTCAATTTTCTCATTATTATCTTCTCCCTCCCCGCTTTTAAATTTCACACCACTTAGAGCATAGAATTAATTTTCGACAACATTATAGGGCGCATGTGACTTTCTTGATAGTGTCAAAAGCACGAAGTCAAATGTGCATTTTTTTTCTTCGAGCACATCTCCCATTTACACGTCTAGAAAATACATCAAATAATTTTAGTATTTCAGAAAATATTTTTTTAATAATAAAATTAGTGTTATCGAAAGCACACTTTGAAATTAGGTTTTTAACATATTTCTGGAAATTACTTTTTAAAATATCAATTTTACTATTTTGGAAAGTACTTTCCAGAAGTGTGTTTCTTTACATAATCCCATAAAGTTCTTCTTGGAACAATAAATTTAGTATTCCATAAAGTATTTTTCAAAATTATATGAAATAACATACTTCTGAAAAGTACTTTTTGAAATATTAATTTTATTATTCCAGAAAGTATTTTTCAAAAGTATGTTATTTTACATAATTTTAAAAAATTAAAATAGTAAATTTAGTATTCCGAAAAGTACTTTTCAAAAGTGTGCTATTTTATATATTTCTAAAAAGTATTTTTCAAAATATTAAATTTACTATTCCAAAAAGTATTTTTAAAAGTATGTAAAAAACACAATTCTAGAAAGTTATTTCCAAAATACTAATTTCACTATCCCGCACAGTACTTTAAAATAGTTAAGATGTCCTTTTCATAAGATTAAACTTAATGTTAAGGTTTTTAGAAGGGTGAAAGGAGAACAAATGTTGGGAAAAAATGTATTTAGTTCGACAAAAACCACACATATCTATAATGTTGTCATGTATCAATTCTATGGTATAGTTGCATGTGAAAAAGTGAAAGAGGTGAAGTGAAAAGAGAGTAATATAAAAATCAAGAATACTAAAGCTATATACTGGAATAGATAAAAAAAATAATAATAAAGAAAGACAAAAGAGTACATGTAAAATTTAAAAGAGAGAATGAAGGAGGTGTGTGAAAAAGAAAAAAAAAAGTAATAAATTAAAAGTTAAATGTAAAATTAAAAAATTAAATAATAAAAAACTATAGATATTTTAGAATTAAAAAAAAAAGTGGGGACTTATTAAAAATAAAAGAAAAAGGAAGTGCATATATAATGAACCAAAACTCAAACCAATTGGGCTTTAAACTAGTTGACAAAGATGAGACAAATCCAACTCGGTACCCAATCTTTTTATTCTGAAAAACACAGTTAGCCAGTTTTCACATACGAGAATGGTGCCCATGGCATGTATAGATGCAGGTAGTTGAATTTTTTTAAAACAAATTAAACAGAGAAAGTGTAAATAGAAAACAGGAAGAGTCACTAGATTACTAATTGTAGTGACAATAGGTACTAGTTAACCCAATACATTAAATTTGTGTAAAGCTCTACGTTTATGTATACAAACAGTCCAGACGGTTGAATAAAGGCATTCAATATGCTCGTAAAAGCTTTGTTAAAAAAGATACATGTCATATCCTTTATACCAATTTAATCCAATAACAAATATAATCCTAAAAGCAAACTATGAGACACAAGCCACGGTGATGGAAGTAAAAGTTACAATTAGATTTTAAATAATGGTAACGTATGCAGACAATCAATTGTTACTTTCCAGAAAAGAATATGTAAAATCACAAGACAAACCGCAGCATAGGGTGATGCTTTGTTTTTTTTTTTCTTGTTCAAATGAATTAGAAACAATCTTCACACTAGTATTTCAAGTTAGATACACGATAAAACAAAGGCAATATACAAAACATATCCCTTTACATTGTTTAAAACATAATTCCACTAGACGATTGAGGCATCTCCGGCATCTGTGAATCAAAGAAATGTAACTCCTTCAAAACTAAGGTGTATAGGAAAATAATGAAAATAATGAGTAACGCAACGAAGGCAAACCTTTTCCAGGAACAATCACAACAGGTGCTGCTTTACAGTGGTGAAAGCAGTACTCACCAACACTTCCCTGTATCACACTGAAGAAAATCACAAGAAGATGCTTCAGTACAATGGATTTAGATTTTAGATAGTGGGAGGATCAAATCAAACCTTTGAATCAAGCTTCTGCCTCTGGTCCCCATAACCACTGCTGCAGGTTTGATCCTCTCTGCTTCCTTGCAAATTACTTTTCCTGGATCACCTTCTACAATCCGAGCTACTGTTTTCACCTGTATTTTTTTATCTTATCATTTAGGGTTAAAACAATTTTCACTAATTCACTTTGATAAAAGGTGATCACAATTAATAAGTTACTACTCAAAACTCAGGCATTCAGCAAAAATCTCTCAATCTGAATCCACATCATTTGTTGGATATCAACCAGAGATATGGCCAAAATAGAAAATACAAGTGAGAAACATGATAGGGTTATGTTATGTACTTGTTTGAGTAGATATATTGATCAAGAGGAGAGTCATAATATTTTATTTTTTTTGTCGAGTTATTTCATACTCAATTCTACAATTGGAAGATATTGTTCACTTTGAACCAAAATCTTCATGTTTATGCTTTTAATCATGACTCAAAAGATTTTTAGCCAATGAAATATGTGTATGTTTTATACATTTTTATTTTTCATTTTGTTTTAATGATGTAAAACTTTATTTATATCCTCAACAATTCTCCTCTCAAACAAAAAAAGAACTTAACCTATGGGATTGTTTAGTATCACTAATGGACATTTCTTTTATTAGTAAGAAAAATTACCGGCTAGAATGAGAACCTAACTTTTAAGTCCTTATATATCTATTCTAGCTAACATAACACTAGTGATTTCTAAAGTAGGATTTAAATGATAATATAGAAAATTGATAAAAAAAAAAGAGAGAGAGAGAGTAACCATGGCTACTTGAAAAGCCTCAACAGCTAAGTTTTCCATGAGCCCCTGGGTTATGTCATAAACAACTTGATTCTTCAAGTCTGCAAATAAAAAATAGATAAATTTCCATCTCCATAACGAGAGAGAAAAAGAAGTGAAGTAAGGAACCTGAAACGGCGTGAAGGAGATGGATAGTATCAGCGAGTCTAGAAAGGTGGATGAGAGCCCAATGGAAGGCATGTTTGCTATTGGGGCCATGATCTATGGCTATTACTAAGTCCCTTCCACGTCTCCTTTCCCCTGTTTCCCTCTCCAGCTCTGGCTCCGGCACCACCGGAATCAGAGAAGGAAGCGTCACTTCCCTGTAGTTGTATTCTTCATCTTCCATTACTGTCTCCATTCACCTTTTCTCTGCTTTGAAATTAAGGAAAGATTCTCAACAGCAACTGCTTTTTTTCTTTTTATATATTTATATATAGCATTAGCGCGTCTCAGCTCGCCCTTTCTCTTTTCCATAGCCGCCTAAACATGTCGTGTCCAAATTGAAAACGTCTCCCCTTCAACCTTTCTTCATTCTTATTATTTATACCCTTTCCTTCTTTATTATTTTCTCTCAAATTATATATATAAAGAGAGAGTAAGCATCAGTTTATTCTAGATATAAGTCTATATAAATTTATTTTGTTTAATAATTTATTTTATATTAAATTTTAATGATTTAATTATTAAATTTAAAATTTTGAATGTAAGGTTAAATTTGTAATTTTTTTTAAAAATTTAAAAATTATTTAATATTTTGTTTTATTAATTTAAATTAATAAGTAATCATAAAATTATTTTATATATTGATTTAAATTAATAAAATAAAGTATCAAATGATTTTTAAATTTTTTTAATTTATAGATTTGATCTATGCATTAAGAATTTTAAATTCAATGGTTGAATCATTAAAATTTGATGTAAAACATAAGTTATTGAACGAAATAAATTTAGATAGACTTACTTCTGAAGTAAACGAATCCCTCCTCATGTATATATATAATTTTTTTACTTAAAAATAATTAAATTTTAAGTGATTTATTTTATTTAATATTATTATTTTAAAAATACTTATTATATTAAATGTGCTTAATTTTTTTAATAAAATATTAATAAGAATAGTTTGAAAATTAAAACTTAATTTCCATATAAAATCAGTAAAATCAAATGAATTTAATTAATTTCCTTGCGAATTTAGGTAGTTTTTCTTATATATGATTGAGGAAAAGTACTTTCTAATTTACATGTTGTTCTATCTAGTAATATAGTACTCCCTACTTATATATAAGTACAAAAAATCAATTTAACACAAATTAAAAAAATTAATTAAGTGCATTTAATTTTTATAATTTACATAAATGTACCCTATATTTTTTAAAATATTTTTAACTATATAATCTTATTTATTGTCTATTTTTAGATTAAGAATATTAAATGATATTAATTTAATTGATTTTTTTTAGCCAAAAAAATTAAATATATATATATTTTTTATAAAGGTTGAGAGGGAGTATTTCTTCCAAATCTAATTATAAATGATATAAGACCAAATATCAAGATAAAGAAAAAATTAATTACTATAAATATTTTTAATTAATTTTATCATAAATTTAAGTTTTATTCTAAACATATTATTCATTTTAACTGATTATTATATTTAATATTAGTTATAAATAAATGTAAAAAGAATAAAATTGGTGATAAATAAAAAGTAGAAAATAAATTTTATCTAAAATAACTTTTAAAACTCATTATTTTTATTTATAAATTTATAATTTTAAAAAAATTAATTTGTTATTTATAATCAAAATGAAAGATAGTATAAATCATAATTAAGGATTGCGTTTATATAGGCAATACGTTATAACTTTATTGCTTATAAATAATTTTATTCTGATTTGAATATGATTGTTTCTCGACATATTATTACCTTAATAAAAATGTCTTTAATTCTATCAATGATCCTTTTTGTTTAATTTGATTTTTACTTGAAATAAGATAGATAGTTCCATCGTTTAAACGAAATTATCTTAAACTTTATTTGTCTTCTAGAAACAAATAGGTAGCCGTCAATTCAACATTTCACTCCAACCTGATTCTCGTGTAGTTGACTCATCATTTTCATTGACACAGCAACACCCATTGAATATTATAAATTTTTGAAAATGTACATAACAAGTCATTTGTATTTGAAATTAATATTGATATGTAGTCGAAACTGCAAGTATTTACCCTCGTCAATCATACAAAATGAAGAAGGTGGTGACGATAATTATACCAAGTACACGCATCGATTAACATATAATTTTTTTAGTTTTATTATTGATTTCGAATTTGAGTATAAAATATGTAATTATTTAAATAAAAAATGGCCATGAGATGAATATAATATATTACGTAAAAATTGTCTTCATGAAGAAGACCTTATCTTGACCCTAGGATGTGCTTTAAATTATATAATGATGTCGGGTTTGATGAAGAAGAATATAGAGCAAAGTAAAATGAAATAGACATTAGTTGTCATCAATTGAATTGAATAAAATAAAGATTAAATGAACTGAATTTAAAGAAATGTATTTTATTGCATCCTACGTCTCTACTTTCTTTTCACCTGAATTGAAAGGTATGATGAGATGGACACAACTCTTTTTTTTTTTTTCCCCTTCTTTTATCATTCTATTTATCTCTTCAATAGTAGAATAAAAACTTATTTCATTATATTCAACTTCATCATAAAATATTCAATATATAAAAAATACAAATCATTTTAAATTTTGGTATTTTCATTATAACTTTTATTAATTAAAAAAATTGTTTCGTTCATATCTACCTAACACCAAATATGACCTAGTGATCAAAATTTAAAAATGTATTTATCTAACAAATAATTTATTATTTTTTTCACCAGTACGTACATCTATTTATGCATTTTTCATTAGTTTGAATTTTGATATTAATTTCCTAGACTTTAACTTTATCCTTTAAAAAATTATAATATCAAAAAAATTGTAATATATCAAGCTAGGAAGAAGATTTCATGAGCTTATTCTTGAAATAATGAAGTTAGAGTAAGGAAAGTTGATTCTTTGTTCCTTATTCTTAAGATCTTCTTCTTTTTCCCTTTCTTTGTATAGTTGGTGAGTACTTGTGAGAGTTCTTCCTCAAGCTATGTTGTGGAGCCAAGCTCAGATCTATGCAAAGCTTTTTCTTCCCTTTTTAACTCTTGGTTGGTTTTGTTTCTCCTAAGAGGTAAGGAAAGTTAAAACTCAAATCATTGTTATATTTTGAGTTACATGTGGTTGAATCATCGTCAAACTTGTGATTTATGGTTGAATTGGTTGAATTTAAGTAGATTGCATGTTCAGTTAGGGCTATGGATGTTCTTGAATGAGTTGGGTAAAAAAATTAATGATCTTAATATCCTTGATGGTTGGATGTGGTATTATATGAATTTTATGAGTTACATGTATGAATCTAGTAATGAAAATGAGTTATAGATGGTTTTTAAGAAGAAAATTTGTGAAGTGAAGGTGAGAAACAAAGGAAAAATCATGAATATGTAAAAAACTCTACACTCAACATTGTAGCTACAGTTGAGTGTTGCAGCTATGGAAAAAATAAGGTTTGACTAAGATCCAGCACTGTAGCGTAGTTGAGTGCTACAAGCATTAAGAAAAACTGGGTTGGTAGAAATCCAACGTTGAAGTTCCGAATTAAGTGTTGCAGAGGCGGGGGTAAATGACCTAATTTGATCTTGAGGTCTTCATGAAAGTTATAGCCTTGGATCTTAATTTTTGAATGGCTTTGAAATCACCTCAAAAGGAGGTTTATAACTCCAGTTATGACCTTTTTAGTAAATAAAGGTCATGCTATTAGTATTTAGGCAAATTATTGTCATTTTTTGTGATTTTTAGCATGATAAATGATGGAAATAAAGCCTGAGGTCTTCAAGAGAGTTATAGATAATATTTTTATCTTTCAAATGAGATAAAGATGAGTTTGATTGGATCAATGAAACTTCAATTATTTTGTGTTATGTAAAAATTATCGTTGTATGTTAATTGATTTTTACATGTTGAAAATGATATGTATTAATTTCTTTATAGCATATGGTAATATATGATATTCTAAGTTATTATATAATGAATTGTTGATATGGATGATGATGTATGAGGATGTTTAAAGTTGTTTACATTGTGATTGAAGTTGTTATGTTGAGATTACTATATATGTTGCAAGTTGTACTAGTTGTTGAAAGTTGTGCTTTAAGTAATTCAATTGTTAAGTTGTTTGAATGTTTTCAGTTGATTGTTAAGATGTTGCTTCCATTGATGTATCCTTAAAGTTGTAAAGCTACCTTGATGTTAAGTTGTTGTATCACTTTGATATTTTAAGTTGTCTTATAGTTGTAAGATAGATGCTGGCAATTTTTAAAGTTACAAGTTGTAAAGTTGTATGTTGTATAAAGTGGTAAAACTATGGACATGTGGTTGAGATATATAGATGCTAGAGCTAAATTAAGTTGTTTTGAAATTTTTTTACCTTTAGGATTTATGTGGTTTTTGAATAGAAATAGTGGAACCATATCTTAGTTCAATAACTAACTGAGAAAAGTATTAAGTTGGGAGTTAAAATCCCTAACCTAGTATCGGAGGATTGTGGTATTTGGAGGGTAATCGGTAAGTTAATTTCATAAGTGGCTTAGTTAGGCTAGCTTATGTTGTGGTAGGGCCATGCTCAAACTGTTCTACCTTGAAATAGTATCATACTTCCTCGTTTAAGTGGTAAAGTATGATAAATCAAACTATGTTGTCTATACATGTCTCTCTTATGAGGCCTAACGTTATCCTATACTTGAGCTGGCTAAGATAGATCTAACGTTGTGTTTCGGTAGGAACAAGTCACTTAAACTACATACTTCAGTTGTAGGAGATCTCCTTAGTTGAAATGTGTAATGACAGATGTTGTTGCTGTGTTGTTGTGATGATTAATTGTGTTGAGACTATTGTGATGTTGAATTGATGTTATGTAGTTGTAAATTGAGTTATTATGTTGATATGTGTTGTGTATTATGATGTCTTGTGTTGTTGGTATTGCAAATGAGATGGTGATGTAAAGTTGTAACTAACGTTGTTGATGTTGTGTATTAATTATGCATTGTCTCTTTTTTTTTATATTTTAGTTTATCTTTGCATGTTTTCATGTGATTTGGACTACGATGATCATGCGTTGTTTGGGGGCAGAGCATGGATAGGTGTGTAATGTTGTTGTTGAGGTGGGTATAAGGATGATGGCAGAGTTGGATATATTTTTGTACTGTAGCAATGTAGTGTTATGTGTAGAAATTGCTTGTTAGGAAGCTGTAGGTGTACAGTTTACCTTGTTGGATCACTATATATCATATATATTTTTGTATAATTGTTTCACATTTGAGTAACTATGCAATTAGTATGGGAATTATGACTGATCGTTACAAAAATAATTTTAATAATTAAGGAAATTATTTTTTGTTTTGTATAATATTGGGATATTGATAAATAGTTTTAAATTAATATAAAGTTTTATAAACATGGTTTATGTCGTAAAACAATCAATTCTATGTTGAAATTGTTAAGTATTATCTAATAAAATGTAAGTAAATAGTGTTCAAATGATTCAGTTTAAATCGAATCCTCATTAGGTTTATTATATTAATTATATTTTTCACTATAAAAATAAATATAAAATAATATAGTGTTACTTTGAATAAAGAATTTCGAAATTTTATTATTTTACTATCTTTGATTAATTGAATAAATTTTTTTATTTTCTATTATAACTTATAATAAACGAAATCACATGTAATTATTTAATTTAAAATAATTAAATTGTAATAATATTTTTTATTTTATTCAATCTTTAGATTTATAATATTCACATGTAACTTCTATTAAAAGTATTATTTAAAATTTTACCCAATATTGTTTTACACTTATTTATGATTTTTATGATAATTTAATGATTTTTTTAATGTTTTATAATAATGACATTGTTTAACTATAACATACATTTTTATGTTTTATCTTACATGTATATGTGTCTTATATAAATATTTTAAAAGTTTTTATATATATCATAAAATAACATAATATTATCCAATTATTCTTCCATTTTTGTTTTTTTTTTATGATTTGTGTGGTATTATAATGTCATTTTTTATTTTTCTAATAATACACATTATTTTCTTCTTATTTTCATATTTCTAAAAGCATTTAATACTACTATTATTTATATCCCGTATTGTCATCATATTACTCTAAAAAAATTTATTTTTAGATTAAAATTTTACGATAATTTCCTGATCCTGTTATATTATTAAATATTTATTTCAAAATTTAGTATTTTATTACATTATTTATTTATTTTATTTTTGGCTGTTGGATTTTAACAAATATAATATTACTTTATTATATTTTTAAAATACTTTTTTTTGGAAGCTTCATATAATTATTTTTATATTATATAATTTAATTATATTTTTTAAAATATGTTTGATAAATCTCCCATTTATTTATTTGTTATTTTCATAACCTCGCAGAGAATTAATATGAAAATGACTCAATAATAAGAAATTTCATGTAATTGATGTTTTTGAGTTTTCTATTAAAAAAGTACATTATTTCACTTTATTATTTGAGTTTGTCAATGTAGAAAATATGAATAAGAGAATAGAACAATATTTGAGCATAAGAAGAGTTAGTTTTTAGTTGTAGAGAACCAAAAGAAGGACGAGACAAAGCCCAAAAATACGTAACCTAGCGTAGTGTATTTGACGTTGTGGGCCGGGTCATCAATATCACTTTAATTTGTATTGGGCTCATGATATATATCTCTTTTTTAATAAGTACACCTTATTTTTTTAAAAAAAATAATTAAATTTCTAAAATAATCTTAATTTTTATAATTTTTAATTTTATATTCCCAATATTTAATTTAACACTTTTTTTACTCACCTCTTTCTTTTCTTTTTCAATTTTACACCTTTACCTTTCCATTACCTTCACCCATTTCGGTAAGTAGTTTTAATTCTTTCAATTTTATATTACTCTTTTTCCCTTTTTTATTTAATTTTCTTGTTATTATCTTCTGCCTCTTCACTTTTAGTTTTCACACGCATCTAGAACATAAAACTAATTTTTGATAACATTATAGGCGTGTGACTTTCTTGACAATGTCAAAAGTATCGAGCCAAATATGCATTTTTTTTTCTAAGCACTTCTCTCATTTACACGTCTAAAAAACACAATATCAAATAATTTTAGTGCTTTAGAAAGTACTTTTCAAAATAGTAAAATTAATATTATCGAAAGCATGCTTCGAAATTGAGTTTTAAACATATTTCCAAAAAGTACTTTCAAGAACATTAAATTTAGTTTTCCAGAAATTACTTTTCAAAATTATATAAAACAAAATATTTCTAGATTTCAGGAAGTACCATCTGGAAGTGTATTATTTTGCATAATTCCGAAAAGTTCTTTCCAGAACAGTAAATTTAGTGTTCTAGAAAGTACTTTTCGTAATTATGTAAAACAATATACGTCCGGAAAGTACTTTTTAGAACATTAACTTTACTATTTTAAAAATATTTTTCGAAAGTGTGTTATTTTACATATTTTTAAAAAATACTTTTTAGAAAACTAAATTTACTGTTCCAAAAAATATTTTTCAAAAAGTGTGTTACATACTTCCAAAAAAATATAATTTAGTTGAAATTTTTTTTACTAACTTTGAGTTGCCTCTTTTACCTATCATTACTCGTTAGATTCAGCATCCTTGACTATACAAGATTGCCTCTTTTTCCTATATATAATTAGATTCGATATTGTAACAATTTTACGTTAGCAAATTAACCTTTTTCCTTTTAAATTCAAATAAATCTATTTAATGTTGTAAAGTGTGACCTATTTTACTATAGCTTTATTTCCGTAATAGTCATTTTCTCTAGGTTTCTTAACATGTTTTTCCAATTACAAAACTAATCTATATCTAACTATCTATATGTAAACTAGCCGATAGATATAAACTTAAATTTTATACTAGACATTATATATAATAAGACTTTATGGTCCTATCGTATTTAATGAGAAATTAAATTGTTGATATTAATGTTATTTATTAAATGGTGTGAACCACTATAACGTACCTAATAACAAAGGGATTGAAGTAATACATAGTCCTAACTTCAAATTATGTTTGTAATATAGTTTTTATTGATAAAAGATACAAGATATTTAATTAGTACACGAAATAAAAAAATCATCTCAGTGATATATCGAATTAGTTTAAATGTGTAATGCATAATTGTAATAAATAAAACATTAAAATAATGAAACGTATTGGACCTATTATATTTAATAAAGACTTAATTTTTTTTTAGATTAATATTATATGTAATGTATTTTAATAATTCGTTAAATTATTATACTTACTGTAATTCAGTTACTACGCGACAAAAAGGTAAAACAACAATCAACTAATTTAAAGATTTTATGTGATATTCACTTGAACATACAAGTAGTGGTTATATATAGAGTATAAAAGACTTAAAAATATAAATTCCTTGAGGGGTTACGTACATACCCCGAACATATATGCAATATAAATCTATTATACAAAACTATACACTAAAAAACTTTATAGCCGATTAGTGCCTATGGACAACTAAAACTGCATAAGAGTAGTGTCACCACAAAGTTCAATCCTGTCATGTTCCCATATCAAATATAATCATTATAATTTTAATCATAAATAAAAGAAAGGGTAATTTTGTGAAAAGAATCAACATACAATAATAACATTATGCAATAACTTAGACAACTTAAACAATAACATTCATTCACCATGCAATTTCAACTTATCACCATGTATCACACATACCACTTGCTACACAATTCAACTAATCAACTTCAACTCAATCAACATGCTCAGCATAAATAACAATAAGCATCTAATGTATCGTTATGCATATATCAACGAAGAAAATCTCCTACAAAAAAGGTGAGCAGTTTAGGTGGCTAGAACCTACCAAATCACAACGTCTGACCTATCATTACCAGGCCAAGTATAAACAACGTTTGACCTTAAAGAGTGTCACGTTTACAAACTTAAATTTGATTTCTTAGGTTTCACCACTTAAACTAAGAAATCTAGTATTATTAAGGTAAAACAACTTGAAAATGAGTTTACCACGACATTAATTTGCAACCACTAAATCTTCTATGGGTTTAGTTTATCGACTACCGTCCAAACACTACGTCCTTCCAATACTTAGTTAGGGACTAAATAAGTCTTTAATCCTGTATTTTACTCAGTTAGTCCCTTTATACACGTATGTCTCAACCTTGTTCATATACGAATTTCACATAAAACTTATAGAAGCTGATTTAAAACAACTACCCATTTAGAAACCAACTTACTTACTAGAAGGTTCTTAATTGAACTCTCGTAGCATCACAACTTATATCCACATAAAAAAAATATTTTAATTTCTAAAACATCTTTTACTCTTCTATAGTTTTTAGGTATCTAAAAAAAACATGTATTTACACCATATGCCTAACAACTTAACAATTTATTTATTTATTATTAGTTTTTTAATAAAAAATATAAAATGACTTCTGTTGACCATATAAAACTAGTTACTTTAAAATGTATTTTGTGAATATTAATAATTAAATGTATTGGTATTATAACTATTAGTTAAATTTAAAATATTTGATAATATTTTGTTTTAATAAAAAAATAAGATAAAATTAACAAATAATTTATTATATATAAGTAACCTGTGAGACCCGTGGTTGCCCCACCTCTTTCTCCCTCTCAACTCTCTTTGTCCCAATTCTCACTCTCTTCTTCCTCTTTCTCTCTTGCTGATTTCTTCTCCTTTGTGATGGCTAAGGCGATTCTTAGGTGTTGATCAGGTTTAGGCGGAGCTAGCTGAACCGTGCGGAGTTTCTCTTCAAGCTTCTTCTTCTCCTTTCTCTTCCCGGAGCTCAGAATCGTCTCACCAAGGTAAGGGAAGCTAGGATTCATGCTGGCTGTACGAAATTGAGTTTAGAACTCATTGATGGTTTGATGATTTGATGATTGTTGGCTGTTTTTGAGGAAAATGGGTTTTCAGGATTTCCGGGGTTTTGATGTTGCATGTGTAAAAAGGCATGATTTTTGAGCTGTTGGTTGAAAACGTGACACTTTGCTGGGTTTGCATTTGTTTGGGATGTTGATTTTTGCAGGTTTTGGGTGAAATTTTCGAAGTAGTGAGGGTTACTGTTTGAAATTGTGCCGGGTGCAGTTCTTCGCGCCGGGCGTGATTTGAAATGGGGAATCCCTGGGTGAATCACGCCGGGTGTGGGGAGAACCATGCCGGGCGCACTATCAGACGTGAATCTTGTGTTTTTGTCACTGATATTGCGTCGGGCACAGAATAATTTGCGCCGGGCGCAAAAGACCTCGTTAGGTCTCTGGTTGAGATTTGCGCCGGGCGTGATTTTAATGCGCCGGGCGTGCGTTTTTCTTTCAGAATTTGACTTTATAGTCTGTATGAAAGTTGTAACCTTGGATGTTATCTTTCCAATGGCGTTAGAATCACCCAAAAAGGAGTTCTAGAACTCAAGATATGGCTGTTTTAGTGAAGAGGGGTCAAGCTGCCAGCATTGGTTGCAGCTGTTGCGGTTTTTATCATTTTTAACAAGGTAGATGAAGAAATTAAGACTTGGTGTCTTCATGAGAGTTGTAGGAAATCTTCTTATCTTTCATATAAGATAAGGATGAGTATGGTAGGAGTAGTATAACTCCTGATACGTTGTTTTATATGAGGGTTTTCATTTCACAGTTAGTGATTTGGTTAAGTTGAAAGTTGTTTTAGGTGCTTAGGTTGATTGGTGATTCTAGTCTGACGCCGGGCGTGACTTGGTCTCGCCGGGCGTAGAGACTTCTTGGGAGTCTCTGCCAGAGGTGGCATCGGGTGCAATTTATATTGCGCCGGGCGTGAGACCTTGGGAAGGTCTCTGCTTACCTTGCACCGAGCACGAGTTTGCACGCCGGGCTTATGAGACCTTGTGAGGTCTCTGCCTCCTATCATGCTGGGCACAATAGGAATTGTGCCAGGCGCGATGATCCCTGGTGCTCTCTAGTTGTGCCACGTCGGGCGTGACCATGAGTGCGCCGGGCGCGGATGAGATGATGATTTATGTGCTAAAATTTGCTGACAAATGTAGATATATGCTGAACAGAGATGAAATTGATGAATATGCCGTGTTGTTAGATGTTATTGCTGATTAAGGATGTTTAGGCTGTGTTGTGAGCTGTGTTTAGATGTTAAGCTGAGCTGTGCTGTATGCTGATTTAAGCTGTATTTGATGTATATTGTTGTGCTGTAATAGCTGTTTAGTCGTGTTGTAAGATGATATTGTTGTAAGCTGTGCTTTGCTGTATGCTGATATAAACTGTTGTAGGCCGTAAGGCTGAGCTGTTGTAGGAGATCTCCGAGCTGATATGCGTGACGACGCATTGTATGTTTTATTGCTATTTATGTTGTTATAGCCGCTAAGTCGGTGCTGTTATTGCTAAATGATGTGGTATTTTAAGCTGTTTTTGTTAAGCTGATTGATGTGCTGATAGCTGTAGCTGTTTACTATTCACATATTTATATATGTATGTTGTTTTTGTTCACTACTTACCCTTTATTGTTTCCATGTGGTTTGGACTGCGATAATCATACTATGTATGGGAGCAGGGCAGGGTTAGGTTGGTGTTTGCTGAGGAGAGTCTGCAGCTAACAAATGGAGTTTTTATTCTTTTGATATATTTAGCTACCTAGTTAACATTTGCTGGATGTATTTTGTACACTCTGATTCTAGACGGATTTGGACCTTATATATATATATATATATAAGGTCCAGTGTGCTGTGCTGTGTGTATTGACCAGGCGGGTCGTTACATAACCATACTTTATTTTTAATATAGTTATTAAAAGAAATTTCATGAGAATAATAATTAAAATGAATTATTTAATAAAAATGCAGTTAAATTTAGAATAATTCTTAATATCTTATTTTAATTAATTAATAAGGATACAAACTAATAATTATCTTATTTTTTTTAGGATTTTAGGACTATTTAATGAAAAGTTAAATGGCTTACATTATTTTTTATGCTGAGTGTTTTAAATTATATACTTTAAAATATTTTACAAATAATAATAAATAAAATTAATATTTTGATAAACATATAGATTAATTTAAAATAATTTATAATATTTTATTTTAATTAAAAATTCACGATAGAAATTAAAAAATACGTAGTCATATATCGAAATTTGAATTTTACGTTAATAGTTTATCTGATCAATCAAATTTAACGAACCTGTTTGATCATATTTAATAAAAAAAAGTCTTATATTAACATCATTTTAATAATGAAATATTAATTTATATAATTTTGATATTTAATTTATAACTTAATTTTTAAAAAATTATTTCCTTTAAAGTATATTTCAGGAATAATAATATTTTATTAGTATGTTTCTGTGCATTAAATAATAATTTAAAATATTAAGTGTAATAGTGAATATTACATTACTATTTATGCTCATTATTTATAAATTAGTTGCTTTAAAATATATTTCGCAAATAATAATATTTCATTTTATTTAAAGTTTATTTTGTGAATCATTTATTTTTTGAAACTTTTTATAGATGATGTGTTCAAATTTCAGCATGACATTATCATTCAAAACAGAAAACACTGATCATACAATAGCATCTAAACTGTAAAAGATGTTGAAAAAAGTACCAATAAATGATTTTTTTAACGTTTAAGGTTATGTATAAAATTAAAAAAATAATTAATATTTTAATTTTAAAGTATTTATTACTTATTTTTCTGTTATATCTTTTAAGTGATCAGAGAAGAAATATGTACGTTAAAAAAAGTAAATACATTATTCAATAAACACACATTAATTATCAATAATAAAAATTTTAAAAAAAGTAATAAATTATTAATTTTAAAAAAAATGACAATGAAAAAAAAGAAAAAAATGATTATGAATAAAAAAGAGAGTACAAAATATATTGTTAAATAATATTAAATGATTTGCTTTTAAAAAGAAAAAAAATGATATTATAATTACTTGAGCATAGTATAAGGAATGGTCTATTATAGAGTATCCATTACAACAACATATTTCAATTAACACGGATAGCCTTATCCCACTCACAATTACGGGCCCACCTAGCCAACCATACATATTAATGAACTATTTTTATTTAATGAACACTTAAATGACTGATATTAATGTTATTTATTATACAATTTTTAATAATTAAATATTAATTTTTATATATTTAATATTAATTAATAATATCAAATATTATAATTTATAATATTTATTTTAAATAATAATTAAGGATATAAATTAAGTTGTTGACTAAAACTTAAATTTTGCAATAATAGTTGATTTGACAATCAAATTTAACAAACTTAATCATATTCAATAAAAATAATTAAATTTCTAACATTAATGTTACCCTAAATATAAATATAAGTAATATTAACTAATTTATGCAAAAATTAAGAAAATTATTTAATATCATTTAACTTTATTTATCTCAATTAAAAATATTTTTCTTCTTATATTCTCTATTTTATACTCAAATTCCGTGTAATAAAAAATAAGTTTTAAAATAAGTATTATTTTAATTTTTTTAATATAATATTAATTTTAATTTTAATTTTTTAATCTATACTCGTAACATTTTTGGAAAGCTGTTGTCGTATTGTATTGTTTACAATAAAAAAAATGTTACTAATAAAGTTAATTTTGCAATCTATTTTATTTATTTATTATTATTTTTTTATAAAAAAACATAAATGACACTTATTATTGAACGTGAGAGCATTGTTCTTCATTAAAATCTGATATAAAAAAAAATAAAGTTATTAAAAAAAAAGTCAGGTTATTTTTAGAAATGATATCATTATTAAAAAAGATAAAATTAATTTTCAGTTTACTTATATTTTGGTGGACTATTCTACTTATTTTGAGTCTGAAATAGTAGTTATTATAGAACTTTGATAATTAACCGGATATTATACTTCTGACAGCGTCTATAAAAGGAGAAGCAGCGTTGATGGGTGTGGCATTCACTGATTAAGACTAAGTAGTTAGTTAAGAGGAAGAATGGCAGAGAAGAGTAAGAGCAAGATTCTGATCATTGGAGGCACTGGTCACTTTGGAAAACACGTCGTGGAGGCCACTGCCAAAGCTTCTCACCCGACCTTTGCTTTCGTTAGGGAATCCTCTCTTTCTAACCCTCACAAAACACCCCTCTTCGACAAATTCAGAAACCTCGGTGTTCATTTTCTTATCGTACGTTAACCCCAATCATTTATACATGCACGTGTCTTTCATTTTATCTATATATATATAATTGAACTGACCTTATTATAACATGCAGGGAGATATAAAAGATCACCAAAGTTTGGTCAATGCCATAAAGCAGGTCGATGTGGTCATTTCCACCCTAGGATACCTGCAGCTGGCTGATCAAGATAAGATCATTTACGCCATTAAAGAAGCAGGAAATGTTAAGGTATATAAGTATTTTTGAAATGTAGCACTTATATATATATATATATATATATACCAATTACCAAAGATATGTTACTGACACTCCCAATGACATTAATGGTAGAGAGATTGTAAGAAAAATTGTGTTAGAGAGCGATGTTAACATTTTTTTTTAATATAAATGAGAGAGATTTTGAGTTTGCACTAACAAACACTTAACACTATTCTGTTTCAGAGGTTCTTTCCATCTGAGTTTGGACTTGATGTGGACCGGACTCATGCAGTGGACCCTGTGAAGAGTTTATTTGCAACAAAGGTCAGAGTTCGCAGAATCATTGAGGCTGAAGGAATTCCTTACACTATTGTGTCAAACAATTACTTTGCTAGTTTCTTCCTACCCAAATTGTCACAGCTTCCTCCAATTGAAGCTGCTCCTAGAGACAAAATTACTATCCTAGGAGATGGAAACCCCAAAGGTATGCTATGACTCATTAGAATTCACAAATTTACTAGTCACCCTTGTACGTCTTATGAACTTTTGCTTCATTAACAGCTGTTTTTAACAAGGAAGAGGATATTGCCACTTACACAATCAAAGCTGTGGATGATCCAAGAACCCTGAACAAAATTCTCTACATTAGACCACCAGCTAATACCTTATCGTTTAACGAGCTAGTTACTCTCTGGGAGGGAAAGATCGGTAAAACTCTTGAAAGAATCTATGTCCCAGAAGAGCAAGTCCTGAAGCAAATTCAAGGTTAGCTAGGGTCAAGGGAATATGATCATTATTTTTGGTTATGTAGTGTTGCATTTAATAATGATAACTTATTTCCTTTTTTGTTTTTTTTTTTTCAGAGTCTTCACATCCCGTGAATGCATTGCTATCGCTTCATTACTCTTCCTATGTAAAGGGGGATCATACTAACTTTGAAATTGAGCCTTCATTCGGTGTGGAAGCTTCAGCTTTATATCCTGATGTCAAATACACCACTGTGGATGAGTTCCTTAATCAGTTTGTTTGAGATGCGAGCCTAGTCGATATGCTTTTTCCTTCCCGAAGCTTTGTTTTAATAAAGAGAATGTTTTTCCATTCGTCAATCTTTGTTTATATAAAGAGAATTATGTAATAGCACTCCCTTGCTGGCTGTTCCCCCTCAAAATTAGGGGTGGGCAAATAAAAATTATACTGAACTTAAAAGTAGTTCATATGAACTGAACTAAACTAAATATTAGTTCAGACGAACTGAATTGAACTATTCTTTTGTGTCATTGAACTATACTATAAAATCTTGAACTGAACTACAATTTAAACTATGCAATAAACTGTTATGATATTTTGAATTGAACAATTTTGACTCATTGATCTATCAAAATAAGACACATTTGCCAACTTTACTTTATTTTCCATTTTATTTAAATTTTTCAAAGGAAGAAAATATAAAATTAAGTCAAACAAACTCAATGAATTTTAAGCCTAAAAATAAGTAGTTCAACATAACTCAATTAATCCGTTAAGTTCGACAAAATAATTGATACAAAATTGATAAAATTGATAAAATTGAGAATGTTTTTCAATTCGTCAATCTTTGTTTATATAAAGAGAATTATGTAATAGCACTCACTTGCTGGCTGCGCCCCCTCAAAATAACCAAGTATGACGTAACCTATCCTATATATGCTATGATATTTTTATTACATGCTTGTTGATGTCATTAATTTAAATTTCATTTCCTTCTTACTTGTATCAAATTTTAGGTGAAACAATATATCTTAACAAAAAGGGAAATGACAGTATGTTAGAAGATAGTGTAGCCCAAATGACCAACAATTTCGGAGGAAGATAATTCAGTTTGACTTTTGGCAAACATTTTATCAAAAATACGGAGGATATAACTATCGAATCAATTTAAGCTGATTTTCTTTGATGTAGTAATTTGATTAATATATGCCTTTTGCGAATGCGTAAGGTCTAATAGATATATAAATTAAAAAATAATATAAATTGTGTAAATTAAAAAGAAAGGTTAGAACAGAATACATTGAAATTTATCTTAATTTCATCATATAACTTACATCTAATCTGATTAATAATATCTAATCCTTAATCAAAACTCGAGATTTTTTTCAACTAATTTTATCAAGAGTTTACATTGTTCAATCTTATACAACTAGTGATGTATCACGGTAAATAGCTCACAATAATAAAGATTTCTCACTTAAATCAATGTAAGATTCTTCATCTTTAATAAATCACAACAATAGGCATATGACATACCTCATCCAATTCAACCCAAGGGATTCATCGCCGTTAACAGATATAAAAAATACAACTATACCCCAAAAGAAAAACAGTATGATTGTTGAGGATTCGAACGATGTCGGAGTAACTTTTACTAAGTATTACATCATTCAATAATTTTATATTAAATATAAATTTTATGAATCTAACCATGAGATAAAAAATTCTTTAGTCTTAAATTATATATACAAAATTTTATATTAATCAAAGATGATTTAATACTTCATTTTTATAAAATAAAATTGACATAATATATATATTTTAAAAAATAATGAAATATAAATATTTTAATTATCTTCAAGTTGTTCAATTTTAACAAAATTTGATATAAATATATAAAATAATATGAAATTATAATTCAATAATTGTATTTACAAAATTCATATTTAATATAAAATTATTAAACAGTATAATACTTAATAAAAATTATACCGGTATTATTTAAACCCTTCTCTCTATATATATTTCTTTGCTTTCAAAATTGAGTTTTTTTTGCTGATTTTAAAGGAGCCAAATAATTAATTAGAAGGCAAAATCCATGTCGAATATAATTCATGGATTCTTGTTTTTGGTAAGAAAAATCGGCTTATTTGCAAGCAATATTATGGGTGTGTTCGATAAAAATACTGTAAAATTAGAGCTAAACTCGTTCAAAAATAGCTCTCAATTATGAAATGGTTCATGTCCTTTCCCTTAAAATAGGGACTCCCACCGTCATTTGCACAAGTTCCTGTGAAACAATAACTAGTTGGGCAGTGTCTAAAGACTTTAAACAGCTTAGAAGCACATCGGCTTTCAATAGCATCCTAAGCAACGTACTTTAAGAGACAAATTACACTCAACCTGAACCTGAAGCGAAAGCGAAAGAGATGAATTTTGCCTGAATATTGAGGTAGAAGGCTCAGGTCACAGCATAAAAAATTAACAATACAGGCTGAGATTTACAAGAAAATCCAATGAATACATGTGTAGTGACAATGATATTCGCTGCCAATATTAGCACGTCTTCACTTCAGGTATAATATGTATAATATAACAACGAGTGGACGTTTAAGATTTTCTGTAACTGCACAGTGTGCATACCGGCATCCATAATGCCATGAATACAAGTTTTTACGAAAAAAGAGAGGAAATTAACTAGCCTGAATGTTCTCAAAACCTAACCTAAGCAGACATTCAAATCATGAGAGCCAAGTATCAGTCTGCCCGAGAGCCACTGCTACCTGCAGAAGATTTCTTACTTCCATACTTCTGTCAAATATTAAAAGAAATACTGCGTTATATTTCACCAAGAAAGGACACAAAAACAAAAGCAAATCTTACTTGTGCTGGACTTAAGGTACAAAGAAATAACAGTTGTTGCACAAGCAAGATAAATGATAGAAGGGCAATTTAAGCATAAGAAACTCAACCTGCTTCCCCAAGTTGAAAGGAATATATTTGTATTTGATCATGTGTGCAATTTGGCGCCTCATTGTAAGGACAAAGAGAACAAACCAGTAACAGAGTAATATGGGCCAAAAGACAGGAACATCAAATACGGAAAAGAAGGTCATTACAAAGGCTATGCAGAGAGCCTTGGTGAAGGAATACCTGCATCCATTACAAAAATTCACGCGCATGAATAGCAGCAACCACTCTGAGTAAATAAATTACTCATGCAAATGAACTCACACCACCAAAATCACTACTCATCACACAAGTTAATTTCAATTTATGGGAGAAATTTAAGGCCCTGTTTGAATAAAACATTTCAATACGCAGTTATATGAGAAGTAACTTGGTTTTAACTAATGGAATAAGTTTAAGGTCTTGTTTGAATAAAGAAAAAAATATCAATAAACAGTTATTGAAGAAAATAAGATGGTAAAAAGAATTAAAATTCTTCTACAAGTTAAAATTAGCTTATGGATAAGTTAAAACTAACTTCTAATTAGAAGTCAAATGAGAGAGCTTTTGACTTATCCAATAGCTAATTTTAACTTACGAAAAAAGTTTAATTCATTTTACTTTCTTATTTTCTTTTCCTATAACTACAATTGTTTATTTAAAAGTTTATCTAAAAAGGACTTAAATCAGTATATCTTCTTATTTTCTCTTCCTATAAGTTTATAATTTAATAAATCAAATTAAAGGATCAGATTGATGCAATTATTATCCCAACTGTAGAAGATCTTAATCTGATAAATGGTCATGGGATCACACTTATGCAGACACAACAAAACATTGAAAGAAAACAACACTTTTCTTTTGTTCCCTATAAATGTATGCACTATCACATTAGTTCCTACTTCCTAAAACAATGAAAATTTCAAATAACTCCTTGAAATTTTCAATTGTTTCATCTAAGTTCCTAAATTTAAGTACTTACTGTTATTTTAATCCCAAAACATACATTATTATTATTATTAATATTATTATTATCACTCAAGTCATTTTTTTTTTAAATTTTAGACTAATATGATGATGGACAAAAATTGCAGTTTCAGGGACTTATTTGAAATTTTCTTAATTTTAGGGATTAATATGACCTATACACTTTCACAAACTAAAATGAAGTTTTACACTATAAATTTTTATATATTTTTAAATGTTGACATTACATAGAATATCTCAGTCCCAAATACAAATTTTAGGTCAATAACACACATAACTTACAACATATAACGAAATATAACAAACCAATTAAGACTGAATACTACCAATTGTACAACAGAAAAACTCCACGACCCATCAATATCTACCAAAGTTGGCTATTACATAATCGGTGGGCTACTTGCTGATCTATGTCACAGCCTGGGACACAATCATTTATAGTTTTATTAATCAAGCCTCATGAGGTTATAAAGACCAAAACTTTAAGGAATACGAAGTTTCTTTGGCATCTCTCCCATTCAATATTAAATCACTATATATGGCTTGGCACGAGTAAGGGAATCAAGTGATTATCTTATAAGGAAACTGGCAATGGTCCAGATATTCATGTCAAGGGGTGAAATTCTGCATTTGAAAAGTTTGTACGTTGCATACAATATATAATGGTACTGTGGAGAACATTTCAAATGACGCTATGAAGGGGTATTCTGTCATGGTTTCTGACTTTCTGTCATGAATGAAAGAGTTCTAAAAACTGTACTGAGAATTATGTAGAGACACGTCACAAAAACCACACTATGCTTCTTTTCTCTTTTCACTGGAAAGCCAAAATTAATCTTCACCCACTATCTCCCTAGCAAACTTCCATCAAAACCTCTACTGGAAAGAGTCTCTTTTATTCAAGGAATAAACTGTGTAGATCACTACTTGCTACATAAGTTAGTTATAATTCACAGGGGAAGTTTAAGGCCCTCTTTGAATAAAACATTTCAATAAGCAGTAATAGGAGAAGTAAGTTGATTTTGGATTTGTTTTGGTAAACTTCTCCATAGGACCATTTAGTAGAAAAAAATGAAATAATTTTTTCTACAAGCTTAAATTAGTTAATGCATGAACTAATTTGTAGAAGATCTCTCTTCTTAGCTTCTTCAAAATGTTAGTTTTACCATATGAAAAAACTCATGTAATTTTTCTATCCTATTTTATTCTCCTAGAAGTATTACTGGGGAAGTTTATCCAAATAGACCTTTTAACTTTCAAGAAAAGTTTAAGATCATGTGTGGATAAAACTTTTCAATAAACAGTTACCGAAGAAATTTAGAAGGTAAAATGCATTAAAATTCTTTTTACAAGCTAAAATTAGCTCATGTATAAGCTAATATATAAAGTATCTCTCATATTATCCAGTCCGCAAGCTAATTTTCACTTGTCCTATCCGCAAGCTAATTTTAACTAATGGAAGAAGCTAAATTCATTTTAATTCCTTTTTTTTTTCTCCTATAAGTGTTTAGTTATAAGTTTATCCAATTAAGACCTAAATCAGTATATCTTCTTATTTTCTCTTCCCATATTTGTTAACGAAGAAGTTTATCCGAACAGAACAAGGGACTTAACCTAACTCGGTTTATCTTCGTTCGACGCCATTATATAAAAGATCCTGAATTAGCGGAACTTAAACCGAGAAAATGAGAAATTACCAGAACTTGAACTCAGGGAGGCGGCGAATGAAGGGTTTGAACTCATCAGAGCCTTTGGTTGGAAGCATAGGGGCGTTAGAGGGATCGAGCTCAGGATCAACCAAAGGGGAGAGAAAACCGATCAAGAGATTGAGAAGGTAGATTCCGAGGCCGTAAGAAACAATGTAAAATCCCTGCACATAAAAAGTTCGCAAAACGTAGATGATTGCAATGACTAAAGTCCCAATCCATCGGTACACAGAATGGGGAGTAGATTTATCGAGATAGTATTGAAACAACTTGGAGAAGTCGTTTAAATATTTAGCCACTGGTGGAGACGAAGAAGCAGCGCCACCTCCACTTCCCTCCATTCTAATTGAATAAGCCAAGGTTAGGGTTCTGAAGTTTTAAGCTTAAAAACAATAGAGAAAGGATGATAGAATAAGAGGAAATGAGATCTGGGTGAGTGATTTTGAATAAGGTGGAGACAAGAAAGACAATTGAAGAATGGGAGCTGACCTGCTGCCTGAGTGGATCTGCGAGGCAGGGGATTAGGTTGATGCCACTTTCTTTCTTTCCTATTTTTTCCGTCAACCCTCTGTCTCTGTCTCATCTCTCATGTTTTTCGACTAGTGAAGGAAGTAAAAGGAAAATAAAAAATAAACTTTAGTACAGATCCAAAAAAATATTTGCTGTGTTAAATATAAATAAAATTATAATTATTTAAATTTAAAAATACAAATAAAATATCTGTATGTAAATGAAACATCAATAACGGAAATATTTTATTATACATTTTCGTAAAACTAGCTTTTTTCTATATATACTTTATATATATATATATATTAGTGAGAAAAAAAGCTTTATGTAACTAGTTTAAAAGATAATAGAATAACAAATTTTTCTTATAATAATTTATGTAATTACTCGAGTTTGTGTAATTATAAAGAGTAAAAGGAAGAAGAAGAAAAATAGTTATCTATTTTTATTAGAAGGCAAAATCTTTGGCGAATATAATTCATGGATTCTTTTATTTGGTAAGAAAAAACGGCTTATTTGCAAGCAGTATTATAGGTGTGTTCGATAAAACTACTGTAGAAGAGCTAAACTCGCTCAAAAATAGCTCTCATTTATGAAATGGTTCAAGTCCTTTCCCTTAAAATAGCGACACCCACCGTCATTCGCACAAGTTCCAGCGAACCAATAACTAGTTGGACAGTGTCTAAAATCTAAAGACTTTAAACAGCTGAGAAACACATCGGCTTTCAATAGCATCCTAAGCAACGTACTTTAAGAGACAAATTACACTGAAACTGAACCTATCCAATCTCCCTACTTTCGGTGATGGTGTTCAAGACCCTACCTAATCTTAACAATACAGTCGAGGCAGACAGAAAACGAAAGAGATGGATGAATTTTGCCTGAATATTGTGGTAGAAGGTTCCGGTCACAGCATAAAAAATTCACAACTCAAGCTGAGATTTACAAGAAAATCCAATGAATACATGTGTAGCGACAATGGAATTCACTGCCAATATTAGCACGTCTTCACTTCGGGTATAATAAGTATAATATAACAACGAGTGGACGTTTAAGATTTTCTGTAACTGCACAGTGTGCATACCGGCATCCATAATGCCATGAATACAAGTTTTTACGAAAAAAGGAGGGGGAAATTAACTAGCCTGAATGTTCTCAAAACCTAACCTAGCAGATCTTCGAATCATAAGAGCCATGTATCAGTCTGCACGAGAGCCACTGCTACCTGCAGAAGATTTCTTACTGCCATACTTCTGCCAAATATTAAAAGAAATACTGCGTTATATTTCACCCAGAAAGGACACAAAAACAAAAGCAAATCTTACTTGTGCTGGACTTAAGGTACAAAGAAATAACAGTTGTTGCACAAGCAAGATAAATGATAGAAGTGCAATTTAAGCATAAGAAACTCAACCTGCTTCCCCAAGTTGAAAGGAATATATTTGTATTTGATCATGTGTGCAATTTGGCGCCTCATTGTAAGGACAAAGAGAACAAACCAGTAACAGAGTAATATGGGCCAAAAGACAGGAACATCAAATACGGAAAAGAAGGTCATTACAAAGGCTATGCATAGAGCCTTGGTGAAGGAATACCTGCATCCATTACAAAAATTCACGCGCATGAATAGCAGCAACCACTCTGAGTAAATAAATTACTCATGCAAATGAACTCACACCACCAAAATCACTACTCATCACACAAGTTAATTTCAATTTATGGGAGAAATTTAAGGCCCTGTTTAAATAAAATATTTCAATTCGCAGTTATATGAGAAGTAACTTGGTTTTAACTAATGGAATAAGTTTAAGGTTTTGTTTGTATAAAGAAAAAAATTCACTAAACAGTTATTGTAGAAAATAAGATGGTAAAAAGAATTAAAATTCTTCTACAAGTTAAAATTAGCTTATGGATAAGTTAAAACTAACTTCTGATTATTAGTCAAATGAGAGAGCTTTTGGCTTATCCATAAGCTAATTCTAACTTATGAAAAAAGTTTAATTCATTTTACTTTCTTATTTTCTTTTCCTATAACTACAATTGTTTATTTAAAAGTTTATCTAATAGGACTTAAATCAGTTTATCTTCTTATTTTCTCTTCCTATAAGTTTATAATTTAATAAATCAAATTAAAGGATCAGAATGATGCAATTATTATCCCAACTGTAGAAGATCTTAATCTGATAAATGGTCATGGGATCACACACTAGCTTGCCCATTAACAAGCATATGCAGACACAACAAAACATTGAAAGAAAACAACACTTTTCTTTTGTTCCCTATAAATGTATGCACTATCACATTAGTTCCTACTTCCTAAAACAAGGAAAATTTCAAATAAGTCCTTGAAATTTTCAATTGTTTCATCTAAGTTCCTTAGTTTAAGTACATACTGTCATTTTAATCCCAAAACATATATTATTATTATTATCACTCAAATCATTTTTTTTTTATAATTTTAGACTAATATGATGGACAAAAATTGCACTTTCAGGGACTTATTTGAAATTTTATTAATTTTAGGGATTAATACGACTTATACATTTTCACAAACTAAAATGAAGGTTTGCACTAGAACTTTTTATATATTTTTAAATGTTGACATTACATAGAATATCTCAGTCCCAAATATAAATTTTAGGTCAATAACACACTCACATAACTTATAACATATAACGAAATATAACAAACCAATTAAGACTGAATACTACCAATTGTACAACAGAAAAACACCACAACCCATCAATATCTACCAAAGCTAGGCTATTGCATAATCGGTGGGCTACTTGCTGATCTATGTTACAGCCTGGGACACAATCATTTATAGTTTTATTTATCAAGCCTCGTGAGGTTATAAAGACCAAAACTTTAAGGAATATGAAGTTTCTTTGGCATCTCTCCCATTCAATATTAAATCACTATATATGGCTTGGCAATGGTCCAGATATTCATGTCAAGGGGTGAAATTCTGCCTTTGAAAAGTTTGTACGTTGCATACAATATATAATGGTACTGTGGAGAACATTTCAAATGATACCATGAAGGGGTATTCTGTCATGGTTTCTGACTTTCTGTCATGAATGAAAGAGTTCTAAAAACTGTACTGACAATTATGTAGAGACACGTCACAAAAACCACACTATGCCTCTTTTCTCTTTTCACTGGAAAGCCACAACTAATCTTCATCCATTATCTCCCTTGCAAATTTCCATCAAAACCTCTACTGAAAAAGTCTCTTTTATTTGAGGAATAAACTGTGTAGATCACTACTTGCTACGTAAGTAAGTTATAATTCACAGGAGAAGTTTAAGGCCCTCTTTGAATAAAACATTTCAATAAGAAGTAATAGGAAAATGTAAGTTGATTCTGGATTTGTTTTGGTAAACTTCTCCGGAAGAACTTTTAGTAGAGAAAAATGAAATATTTTTTTCTACAAGCTAAAATTAGCTAATGCATGAACTAAATTTGATTAAGTTCTCTCTCTTCAAAGTGTTATGCATAAGTTAGTTTTACCATATAAAAAAGTTTATTTCATTTTTCCTTCCTATTTTATTCTCCTAGAAGAAGTATTACTGGGGAAGTTTATCCAAATAGACCTTTAAACTTTTGAGAAAAGTTTAAGATCATGTGTGGATAAAACTTTTCGATAAACAGTTACCGAAGAAATTTAGAAGGTAAAAAGCATTAAAATTCTTTTTACAAGCTAAAATTAGCTTATGTATAAGCTAATATATAAAAGATCTCTCATATTATCCAGTCCGCAAGCTAATTTTAACTAATGGAAGAAGCTAAATTCATTTTAATTCCTTATTTTTTTTTCTCCTATAAGTGTTTAGTTAAAAGTTTATCCAATTAAGACCTAAATCAGTATATCTTCTTATTTTCTCTTCCCATATGTGTTAACAAAGAAGTTTATCCGAACAGAACAAGGGACTTAACCTAACTCCGTTTATCATCGTACGACGCCATTATAGAAAAGATCCTGAATTAGCGGAACTTAAACCGAGAGAATGAGAAATTACCAGAACTTGAACTCAGGAAGGCGGCGAATGAAGGGTTTGAACTCATCGGAGCCTTTGGTCGGAAGCATAGGGGCGTTGGAGGGATCGAGCTCAGGATCAACCAAAGGGGAGAGAAAACCGATCAAGAGATTGAGAAGGTAGATTCCGAGGCCGTAAGAAACAATGTAAAATCCCTGCACATAAAAAGTTCGCAAAACGTAGATGATTGCAATGACCAAAGTCCCAATCCATCGGTACACAGAATGGGGAGTAGATTTATCGAGATAGTATTGAAACAGCTTGGAGAAGTCGTTTAAATATTTCGCCACAGGTGGAGACGAAGAAGCAGCACCACCTCCACTTCCCTCCATTCTAATTGAATAAGCCAAGATTAGGGTTCTGAAGTTTTAAGCTTAAAAACAATAGAGAAAGGATGATAGAATAAGAGGAAATGAGATCTGAGTGAGTGATTTTGAATAAGGTGGAGACAAGAAAGAAAATTGAAGAATGATAGCTGACCTGCTGCCTGAGTGGATCTGCGAGGCAGGGGATTAGGTTGATGCCACTTTTGTTGTTTCCTATTTTTTCCGTCAACCCTCTGTCTCTGTCTCATCTCTCATGTTTTTGGACTAGTGAAGGAAGTAAAAATAAAAGAAAAAATAAACTTTAATACAGATCCAAAATAATATTTTCTGTGTTAAATATAAACAAAATTATAATTATTTAAATTTAAAAAATACAAATAAAAGATCTGTATGTAAATGAAACATTAATAATGGAAATATTTTATTATACATTTTCGTAAAACTAGCTTTTTTTTTTTTTTGCTTCTTATATATACCGGTGAGAAAAAAAAGCTTTATGTAACTAGGTTAAAAGATAATAGAATAAAAAAATTTTCTTATAATAATTTATGTAATTATTCGAGTTTTTGTAATTATAAAGAGTAAAAGGAAGAAGAAAAAATTAAAGAGTTATCAAATTTTATTTGTATAGATATAGATAATTCTATTGGATAAAATTATAACTTTGCAAGTAAAATCCATCTATTACATTGTTGCATAAAGACCAAGTACAACTAACACGTTTTCCTAAAATACTAAAAAAAACATGAAATTAAGTTATCATCCTATTGATACTTTATATTCATGGTATTTAATCTCCAAAATGAATTATTTTTTTAAAAAAATTAACAGTAAATAATTTGGGAAAAAATGCGAAAAAAACAGCTATTTTAACATGCAAGGAAAACTTGTATACAAGTTTTTTCTCTTCAAATTATTAATGTCAAATGTGTGTAAAATCTGACTAATTTAAACAAGTTTAACTTTAAATTTGGACTAGTATGTTTAATTAAAATAAGTGAATTCGATGTTTTTTTTTTAACAATTAGAGCTAAAATAATTAAAAACAATTCCCATTTTAGTAAATTACACTGATATTTATGAAATTTCTTGAAATTGTACTGATAATTCTTAATTTTTTAACGTTTACAATATCTTTCTTTACAAGGACACACTATAATTTTATTAAAAATTAATTAAGAGTTAATATAGCATAAGAAGTGTTAGTGACTTGTTTTTCAAACAAATAAGAAAAATAAGAAAAAATATTGTAAGAATAAAAATAGGAAGTGTTGTGTAATTTCAACAAACCTCGAGGTTTCATAATAATTTGCGTACTCTTTATGAAATTATTAATGTTAAATGTTTGCAAAACTTGACTAATTATAAAAACAAGTTCAACTTTAACTTGGACTAGTATGTTTATACTTTTTGGTTTATACTTTTATGCTTTTTGTGTCTTTTTCCTTATATGTGACAAAAAAAAACAATAAGTTCAACTTTAAATTGGACTAGTATGTATAATTAAAATAAGTTGAGCTAAAATAATAAAAATAATTCTCATGTATGAAAATAAATTACACTAACATGTTTCATGAAATTATGCTATCAATCCCTGTTTTTCTTAACGTTTACAATATCCATCCTCACAAAGACACAATAAAAATAAATAAATAAAAAAGTTAATATAACATCTAAGAAGTATTAGTGTCATATTTTTCAAATAATTAAAAAAAAATATTGTTCCAGAGTAATTTACTTACTCTTTAAGAAATGGTTCCTTTCCCTTAAAATAGGAACCATTTCTAATTGGTATATGCAAAACGTCCAATACTCACAAATCTAATCGACAGTGTATAGAAACAGCCTAGAAGCACATCAGCTTTCTACTTTCAATAGCATCCTAAGCAATGGGCCCAACGATTGACATACTTTAAGAGACAGATAACACTGAACCAGAACCTATCCAATCTCCCTACTTTCGGTGATGGTGTTCAAGACCCTACCTAATCTTAACAATACAGTCGAGGAAGAGAGAAAGCGAAAGCGATGGATGCACTTTGCCTGAATATTGAGCCAGAAGGCACCAGGTATGGAGAAATTACAGCATCAAAAATTCAAAATACAAGCTGAGATTTACAAGAAAATCCAATCAATATACGTGTAACGACAATGAAATTCACTGCCAATATTAGCACGTCTTCAGGTATGATATAATAATGAGTGGACATTTAAGATTTTCTGTAACTGCATAGTGCATACCGGCATCCACAAATCCTGAATACAAATTCTTTCATAAAAAATGGGGGAAATTAACTAGCCTGAAGCCCTGAACGTTCACAAAAGCTAACTTAATAGATCTTCAAATCATGAGAACAAAGTTTCAGTCTGCTCGAGAGCCACTGCTACCTGCAGAAGATTTCTTACTGCCATACTTCTGCCAAATATTAAAAGAAATACTGCGTTATATTTCACCCAGAAAGGAAACAAAAACAAAAGCAAATCTTACTGGTGTTGGACTGAAGGTACAAAGAAATAACAGTTGCACAAGCAAGATAAATGATGGAAGGGGGATTTAAGCATAAGAAACTCAACCTGCTTCCCCAAGTTGAAGGGGATATATTTGTATTTAATCATGTGAGCAATTTGGCGCCTCATTGTAAGGACAAAGAGAACAAACCAGTAACAGAGTAATATGGGCCAAAAGACAGGAACATCAAATAGGGAAAAGAAGGTCATCACAAACGCTATGCAGAGAGCCTTGGTGAAAGAATACCTGCACCCATCACAAAAATTCATGGCCATGAATAGCAGCAACCACTCTGAATAAATAAGATATATTGAAGCTCCAAAAATTCAGGTTAATCAAGTTTGGTTACAAAAAGGGAAAAAAAAGTGCATATATTGAAGCTCCAAAAAAGGATGAAGTATGCCGTTAATATCAAATCTAATGAAGAGGATCGAATGAAATTATGAATTCTAATTTTTATGTTGTTTTCTATTCAAGCAATGTAATAGACTAAAATATATTTCCATTTATAACTAATCCTATCTTGCATTACTTAATGTGGATATGTATCAAATATTTAACATCTTAACTTTTTTAATTTAAATATTACTTAAACAGAACAGTGCATTGTGTTAGGGTTATTTTATGATATTTGTCTGAAAGGATATTTATATCAAAGAGAAGAGAGTTATAACTTTGATATTTTTATAAAGTTATTTCACACAGAATCGTATAATGGTGAGATAAGCCCTCATAATTTTACTTTTGATTATTATCCAATATGTCTTCCAACCATTGAAGTATGAGTGTGCTTTTTATAAACGGTTATTTCTCTTCTTGTTTTATCGAAGTAGAACCTTGTTTGTATCCCAACACATTGCACAGTAATGGTACTAGTTACACCTACAAATGAACTCACACCACTTTAATCACTACTTAGAGCCTACTTAGATAAATTTCTCAAGAAGCACTTCTAAGAGAGTAAAATAGGAAGGAAAAATGAAATAAGTTTCTCCAAAATCTTCTTTTTAACTCATGCATAAACTAGCTTTAACTCATGCATAAACTAATTTTAACTTACGGAGAAACTTATTTTAATTTTCTTTTTTATTTTTGTCCCCTAAAACTAAGAAGTTTATCTAAATAAGCTCTTATTAGTTACTATAGAAGTTAATTTTATGGGCAAAGTATAACGCCTTGTTTAGATAATATTTTTCGATACACACTGGAAGACATAGAAGGTAAAATGAATTAAAATTAGACTAAAAATATACTTTTAGTCTTTTATTTTATTTTTTAGATTCAGTTTGATCTTCTTTTTTTAAAAAAAAAAAAAAATCAATTTAGTCATGCTTGTTTTAGTGCTCTTTACTTTATAGGTCGAGGCCATAGGAATTTCTTTCAGCAAAAAAGGAATAAATTGGGATATAAACAAAATTGCTAATTCCGTTTATAAACCTTTTGTATAAAAATTCAAAAAAAACGTTGTGGATTGGTATAAATTTTTGACAAAGGCAACTTTTTCGGTGATTCTAACTTTTTTCGGAATATTTATGGAGTCATATTTCTACAAACTGATTTCTTCCAATTTATGAAATTTGAATTTATTAAATTTATTTGGAGAAAGTGTTCCTAATAAAATTGTTTTATGTTTATAAAATGATTCAAAATGGACCTTTCAGTTAATTCTTAACAATTAATGTTAAAAATAAAATAAAAAAATGAGTTGACTGCGTTGATATAATTTTTCATATAACAAAGGACAAAATTGAACCTTATTAAAAACATAAAAAACCAGACCGAACCTATTTAAAAACATAAAGAACCAAATTGAAACTAAACCCAATTAGTTGATACAAAAACTCTCATTTAACTCAAAAATTGATTTTAACTTATCCTACTTGTAAGCTAATTTTAATCGAATATGTTTGGATAAACTTTTCTATAGATATTTTTAAAAATGAAACAAGTTTCTCTATAAAACTAAACAGGTTATATGAGAAAACATCTACAAATTAGCTTATACATAAACTAATTTTAATTTTTGGATAAACTTATTTCATATTCCGATATAAGTGCTTATATAAAAATTTATCCAAATGTACCCTAATACATTTTACTTTCTTATTCTTATCCTATAAGTGTTTGCTTAAGAGTTTATCTAAGCAGGACCTAATCAGTTTAACTTTTTATTTTCTCTTATAAAGAAGCTCAACCAAACGGGACCAAACCTAACTCAGTTAATCTACGTATAGAATTCCAGGTTTCCAGGAATAGAAAAGATCCTGAATTAGCCAAACATAAACAGAGAGAATGGGGAAATACCAGAACTTGAACTCAGGTAGGCGGCGAATGAAGGGTTTAAACTCATCAGAGCCTTTGGTTGGAAGCATAGGGGCGTTGGAGGGATCGAGCTCTGGATCAACCAAAGGGGAGAGAAAACCAATCAAGAGATTGAGGAGGTAGATTCCGAGGCCGTAAGAGACAATGTAAAATCCCTGCACATAAAAAATGCGCAAAACGTAGATGGATGCGATGACCAGAGTCCCAATCCATCTGTAGGCAGAATGGGGAGTAGATTTATCGAGATAGTATTGAAACAGCTTCGAGAAGTCGTGCAGGTATTGCGTCACCGGAGCAGACGGCGAAGCGGCGCCACCTCCACTTCCCTCCATTCAAATCACAACCTCGCTCTCACCTGGCACCGACAATAATCCAAGATTAGGGTTCTAACGTTTAAAGTTGATAGAAGAATAAGGGGAAATGAGATCTTTGGATTATGCTGGAAATTGAAGAATAGGAGCTTACCTGGTGTCTAAGCAGAACTACGAGGCGCGTTGATGGCACTTTTTTTTCTTTCTATTTGGTTTTTTTTCCGTCAACCCTCTGTCTCATCTCATGTTAAGTTAAAACTTAAGACTTGAGAGGGTGGAAGGTAAGGTAAGGTACTATCAGATCTATACTACGTTTTCGTCACCCTTACCACCTTATTTTATTTACTTGCCATCTCTACCCTTCTAAGTTCCAACTTTAACAACTAACTCCAACTTTCACTTTTAATTTTTAAACATACAAATAAATTAAAAAATAATAATAATTACATTCAAACTATTTATTATTATTATTATTATTATTATTATCTATTTATGGTAATATTATGAAGTATTTTTTGTACAATTAAATTGATATTAAGACGAGAATATGTTAAGAATCTCATTATCTCAAAATAAATTACTATAAATCTTTTAAAATAAATAAATTAGAAGAGGCGCCGGTAAAATTGAGAAAGGTTGGCTGAAATGGGCTTTACCGGCCCAATAGATCATGGGCTGACGTCGCCATGGTCGACAATTGACGAACCAGCAAATTGAATTTGATTGGCGGTTTGATATTTACGCTCCCAAATTGAAAAATAACGAGTGGAGGAGACTCCTCCTTAAGTAAATAATAATAATAATTTACAAAAATAAGAATTTTAATTAATAAGAGTCTGGTATGTGACAAAAATTTGGAACCCAAAATGATCATGCTGAAACAATGTTAAGTCATAATCACTCACGCTGCACTTCCCAAAAGTGGCATGAATTAGTAGGGCCTTGTGAGGCAAAGTCTTCAAATGATTAAGATTTACGAACCATGGTTCCGTTTTTCACTTGACATCCACTTTGCTCCAAGGCCAATTCAAAAAACCCACCTCCATGAATGCTAGAATTCACGCATGGGGGAGCAAACTGCAGGATTATATCTCTTAGTGTCAGAAAACCTGTAACTTGCTCACGATCATTGACCAGAAAGCTGAAACTGCTATTAGTCGCTGTTGCATGCTCCATTATTTGCTTGAGCGTTTCATTTTCCTTGTTCGCAACTGGCAAGTCCATTTTGGGCGTGAAGCTGTTTTTCAGGCGGAGACTTGCTGCTGTGAGTAAAGCCCCACGGTCTTGTTTAATTGCTGGTTTAGTTTCTCTTTTGTCAGTCTCTATGTGAATGAATTCTTCCACAGTTAAAATCCTGTTATGGCATTGAAACAAGCAATTTTGTCACATTGGTTACATTAAAATTGTTGATTCCATATTGTAGCCTACATTTGGCAGAGAGAGGACATGTTTTTGAACTTACGTTCTATTTCTAAGGATGTCATTATTCTTTACAAGATTATAAACGTCGCCGTTCCTCACATTACCAAGGAGCTTCTTAGTCATTCGATCTACAACAGCAACTGCACAAGTTTGGTTTTGCCAGAGCAACTTTAAAGCATCTGAAACACTTTGGTCCCCATATACACAACTAGGACTTTCTTGGCCTTCAAATCTGTGGAAGGATAAGAAAAGGGTCAAAGATCATTAGGAGCTTCTGATATTTCAGTGCTTCAATTGATTTATAGTTCTAGTGTTCTACTCTTAACTGCATTATCAGAAGCTCCTAACAGAGCAACATAGTCACATAGAAGATTACCAATTCATTTGAACAAGTGGTAAATGGATGTATGTAGTTCAAGGAATAATGTGAGAGTCGAATACCGGAAATCTGACAAGTTCTTGTCTGCAATGCTATCAAACCACTCTAGCTCACTTGATTGAAGAAGGTGTTGCACTACTGCGTTCTAGCAGAAAGGCACAGCATATTACAAGAAGATACTGTGCTTCAATCCATAATTCAAATTTCAAAACCGGTGCTTAACTCAGCAGATACCTGTGTAACAAAACCGATGATGAGTCCAGCTTCAGGTTGTTGTATGACCGGCAAAACGTGCAGTCGATGCTTAGAGAGAAGTAGCAGTGCATGCAAAACCGTGTCATCCATGTTTACCGGGAAAAATGGTTCCCACAGGAATGACTTAGCCAACTCGCTAACCTATTAATATTGGAGTAGTAGTAATTAAAAATTAACAATCTCTTCAATTGGACACTTTTGTCTTTTATGGCATGCATGCTTATAATGAGATTCATTCCTAATATCCTACATGAGTGCAAAAGTTGTTCAAAGAAATTTTTGTCATGGTTTGCAAGGAAGGACTAAGCAAAGAAAGTAACAAAAAGAAAACGCTAGAAACCTTGGTTTGTCCAATCTGAGGAACCTGATCCAGGATGGAGAAAAAGCCATCTTCCTCTATAACCTTGAGATGGCTTTCCATGGTATCATTCTTCATCTTGTCATATTCCTTGAAATAGTACATGTTTAATGAGAATGCCGTGGCATTTGAGTGGGGGGTGGGGTTCTCTAAAAGTACGAGTTATTTATATATGTATATATACCTCAAGGCACCAAAGAACCATGCTTGTAAAATCAATGAGACCTATATACCGATCTGAAAACCTTACGCTAGCCGTGTCCGAGTCTGACACATCAAATATAGCTGCAGAAAAGATGTCCTTTTCGTACAACACATGAATTGCATCCCTTATACTGTCTCCAGCTTTTAATTCCAAAACTTAGCATATGCATCGAATCATATAAGAGCCATGAGTAATGTTGAATGTGACAATGTGGTGTGAGTACTGATTCTTAAACAAAACAAAGTTGGCAGGAACTAAAAAAGTACCAGGTGAATTTTTTATCCCCGCTATTGAACTAATGGGTATGTGATCAAGAAATTGTTGGAGGGCAGAACCAGAATCAATCTGCACGTGTTGGCCATCATTGTTGAGGCTCGAAGTCAGGTTTTTTTCCTTGTCTTCTGACGCTAACACGTCCACTATTTTTTGAGATTGCATTGTCTTCGTTTATTGTTCTTGAAGCACTAAACTCCGTGCATTAAATTTAGCGAAACTTACAACTTTTCCATCTCCCTCGTTCACCACATGTGCCCCTAACCGCTACAAAAGGTCACATGTTACACGTGTCAATCTCTTGGTAGTCAATTACCCTGATCTTGCCACGACCTTAGTGGGTTACGTCAAGATTGGTTATAATTTAAATTTTAAAATCAAAGCCCCGTACCATGTAATACAATTTCCAACATTTTATTATAACATTATAAAAGAAAATATCAAAATATCATATACCAAAATGTTTCATTTGAAAAATAGGTCTCCCACCGACCAATTTTTCATCTTAATTTTTTTTTTTTACTTTGAAAAATTGGTTAACCAATAACCGAATTTTCATTAATATATTTTTTTACAAATTTAATTATTTGTAATATTATTATTTTTTATGCAATATATTTTTTTATTTATATTGTTAGCTTAAAATTTTAGTTAAGATTAGTTAATCTATAAATAAATTCACATTTTTTTTATTTTATAACTTAAAAGTTTTATAAGGATAGATTACCATATTCAAGTATTTGTGAATGTATGACTTTATTAAGAAGTAGATTTTTTATTACTAGGTGATTTCACGAAATATAGCAATCATCATGGATTATTATATATAAGTACATGAAAATGGATACAAGGGAACATGTTCAACCGAAAAGATGTTCTATATGTAGAAATCAAGTCTTAAAAAAAATGTAACTATCGTGTAGGATTTTCTAGCCAAAAACAATAATTTTTTTTTATAATGTTTCGTTACCTCTCATTTTATTCTTCATGTTATTTTGATTTAATGTCAATTTAACAATTTTATATATTATTTGAAATATTAATTTTATTGATTATAATATATTAAAAATATTTAACATGTTTTTATTTTTCTAATAAGTCATCAAACACATATATTACAAAATGTATTAATTATCATTAAAAAAAATACCACACTTATTATAGAAAAAAATATATGTTGTTAAAATAGAAATTAAAATTTTATTTATAAATTGACTAAATTTTAGGCTAATAGATTAAATAAAAAATATTTATATAAAAATAATAATATTACAGAAAAATGAAATTGTAAAAAAAACTGCGGTTGAGATATCGATTACTGATGATTAACTAATTTCTCAATGTATAAATAAAAAATATAAAAACTTAGGTGAGAATTGGTTGATGGAATACCAATTCCTCAAAATGAATCATAATTATAATCAACTCTTATATATTAAATATTATTATTTTATAGAGCATTTTTAGGAAAAAAAATTGTTTATGAGAAAGTTTGTAGGGATTTTTTAAACTTCTCATTTAATTTTGTTTACATTTTTCATAATTATTTATGAATCAAATTTGAATACTTTAGTATTTTTAAAATAAGTTATCAATAAATAAAAATAATCTTGTACTACAATATAAATTATTTATCATAAACCTAAAATATATTTAAATATTTAAAATATATATTTATAAAAAATTTAAATATAAATTATATATTTAAAAAATATTTATTTGTATATAAAATTTATTAACTCTTATGTATTAACACAAACAAGTGAAAGCAATTTTTCCTTTGATGAGAGAGTTTGTAAGGATTTTTTTAACTTCTCATCTAATTTAGTTTTCATTTATCACAATTATTTATGAATTAAATTTTAATATTTTAAAATAAATTATTAATAAATAAAATTAATCTTCTGTTACAATATAAATTATTCATCACAAATCTAAAATATAATCTATATGTTTAAAATATCTATTTATATAAATTTAAATATAATTTATATATTCAAACATAATACTTATTTGTATATATAATTTATCAACCATTATATATTAAACAGGAGTGACTATCTTACGTGGTGATGTTTTTAGGAATTTTTCTTCAATAAAAAAGTTAGTAGGGATTATTTTTACTTTTTATCTAATTTGATTTTCATTTATCACAATTATTTATAATTAATTTTTCATATTTTAATATTTTTAAAATAAGTTATCAATAAATGCAAATAATTTGCGCTATAAGATAAATATTCATAACAAATCTAAAATATAATTTATATGTTTAAAAATATATATTTATATAAATTTTTAATATAATTTATATTTTCAAATATAATATTTATCTGTATATATAATTTATTATAACTTTTAGTTATATAATAAAATATAGTCTATAAATAAACAAGTTAAAATATGAATGCATATCAAATATGAATCTCTATCATATACAAGAACAGTTTTAGAGACTTTTTCTTAAATATAAGGTTTTTAGAAATATTTTAACTTCTTATCTATTTTAATTTTTTATTTATAATAATTATTTATGAATTAAATTTTAATATTTTTAAAATAAATAATAAATAAACAAAAGTATATTATACTACGATATATATCATTTATCATAAATTTAAAATATAATTTATATATTTTAAAAATCAATTTATACAAATTTTAAATATAATTTATATATTCAGACATAATATATATAACTTATCATAAATTATAATTATATAATAAATATTTAGTCTATACATTGTACAAATTAAAATATTAGTAGTTTGATAAATATATCTCAAAATATGATATTTTGATAAATTTATTTATAGCTTATAATATTATAATAATAAAAACTCTACTTTTTTCATCATATACTGATTTAATTGAGACTAGAACCTACCGATAATAATGTAATAAATTTTCTATTTTTCATAAAATGATTTTGAGATTTTCTACTATACTCTTTTTTATTTTAGTTCCACAATAAATACTTTAATTGTCAAATTGTAAATTAATTAAAAATTTGATAAGATATAAGAATCTAGTTAACAAAAAATAATTAATATTATCTTAAATTATTAAAATGACAGCTAAATAAAAACAAAACTATACTGAAAAGTCAACAATTAAAAAAGAAAGAAAGAAAAACTTTCTGATAATAAAAATTGTTAAAGTTTTATAATTTTTATAAATTAAAATATTTTTAGTTCTTTATCTAATTTTTATATTTATTTTATTTTTACTTATTAAAATATATTTTTTTATTTTTTTTATCAATTTAATTATTTTAAAACAATAATTTTTAATTTTGTAATATAATTTTAAATCAATTTTTAACTGATTTCATACGTAAAATTTGTAATAATAGATTTAACTATATTAAAATTATAAAATTCAATTAATCTATAAGAATTATAATATAATAAAATTTGTGTGAAAAATATTTTATAAAGAATTATAAAATAATATAAAATTATAATTTTTAAAATTTTTAGTTATCTTTTTAACTTATTTTTATATAATTTTATCATGTTTATAATATTTTTTTATTTGAATTAGTCAAAAAAAATTTAAAATCATGCCTGTAAATTAAAAACGATCATCGCTTCAAAAGAATAAATTAATCCAAATTTAAGATATAAATAATCATAATAAATATTTTAAAAAGTAAAGAATCAAAATAAATTTAAAAATAAAATAAAAGACGAAAAGATAATTTTACCTATTTTTTATATATAATAATAACTCTTACGAACCATTCAACTTAAAAAGAAAATCATAAAATATATCATACAGCTTAAAACATGTTAAGATCAATAATAATAATAATAATAATTCCTCACAGGAAAATGCAAAAAAGAAAAAACATTTTCAAATGTTGCTATTTACATTCCAAATTTGTATTCACATGTTTATTATAATATTTTAAATGATTTCAATTTTAAATAATTGTTTATAACTATAATATAATATAAAATGACTTTATTTTTTAGTAAAGTGTCAATTTAATGTCTTATACCTAAAATAATGTTTGACCAAGAGTTTAGTAAAAGTGTCAATTTAATGACTTTTTATTTTTTTTATTAAAAGTGTCCACTCAATGTCTTCAATTTATTTACTCGTGCATTTCATTTTCATCTTTTATTGATTCTATTTTTACATGTATTGGTGGTGGGGGGGAGCTTCTATTTTTCATATAGCAAATAGGGTGGAGTTGTGCTGCTTTCTCCGATCCAACACAGCATTTCAAACAGCTTCCCCTTCCTTCCCAAACATGGGACTATTCCTCTTCCATCGCCTTTCGGTAACCAGCCCACAAATGAGCGCCATCCATTCATATCACAGTGCCATCTTCTATTGTTGCCTTCTCCATTATGATGGTGATTCCTGATCGAATGTAGAATCCTTCTTCTTCTCTCTCTGCTTCTTCAACGCCCTGCACAAACCATTTTAGTTGGTACACATGAATAGGTTGCTTATGATAGGTGTTACATACAGGTATAAGCATTGCTTACATCTTTGTTTATGATGATGACATCTTTCCCGATCTTTGCATTCTTGTCAATAATACAATTCCTTCAAAAAAAGAAAAAAAAATGGCTATTATTAGTTGGCAATGATAAATAGAATTGTTACATGATGATAATGACTTAATTGCAATTTTTGCTACCCATCTCTTATATTTTTGTAAATTTTGCTACTCAACTTTCAAAAGTGCACATTTTGCCATCAAATTCTAAAATTTCAAACATTTTACCACCTTTTTGTTGACCATCTAATGTTAGTTTATCATTGACATAGCACGTTGACCGCAGACATGATATGTTGATTGTTGACATGTCATGCTGTGTCACATCATTATACAGCATGTCATGCAGTGGTCAACAAGCCATATTAACGATCAATGTATTACATTAACCGTCAATGTTTATATCAACAATGAATTAACTACGACAAATGGTAAATTAATAAGGTAATAAAATGTGCAAAATTTTGAAAGTAAGATAACAAAATGTGCAATTTTAAAAGTTAGATGACAAAATTTGCAAAAGAAATGTGAAAAATGTGAAAGATGGGTAAAAAAGTGCAATTAAGTCTTATTATAATATTGATGCAAACAATCTAGTGTCCATCAACTGTTAGTTGAAGTTACCTAATTTTGGTATTGCTCCCAATCCCAATTGGGACCTTCCCCTCTGCCATCAGAGAAGCAATTTCGGATTCGGTTTGGTAATAGTCCGCTCCCATCATTACAGTGTCCTGTAAAAGGTGGTTTAGTTAGGAGGAATCTGAAATGAAATGGTCTGGCATCACGGGTCTAGAATATGTAGTAGTTTAATCAATTACCCGGAGCTCAACACCATAATCTAAACGTGAACGTTCACCCACAATGGAGTGTTGGACTGTGCATTCCCTCAGGAAACATCCATGGGAGATAATGGCATCCACAATCTACCAAAGCAACTCAAAACGAATCAGTAAGACATTTAATGATGTTACTAACATACTATAAGATAGATTATGAATATCATACCCGGCATTTGTCAATCTTCGTTGGTGGAAGGAATCCTGGAGACGTGTAAATGGGAGTCTTGGGGTCATAAAATTCAAACTTGTGACTCTGCAAGAGAGTGGTGTAAAGCAGATAACTATTAGTTTCAGATTAACTGGGCAATGACACTCACAATTTGCAACATTTCAGCAGCTAATTGAGCTGAGTTTCACTCTAACTACTAGTTAGGCCTGTCGGCCATGAGCAATAATAATAGAGGTACTATTGCATATTATAGTTATACTATCCGAATTCATGCCTCCTCCAATTAAGTATCTATACGGTACAATTTGCCATTTCCTAGTGGCCTCCATTCTCAGCCGACAGCCTATAATACTGAGTAAGAGCCAAGTTAGAGAATGATTGTTATACATATCTTAAACTCACCTCTTCAGTAAGAGCCAAGTTAGCATCGTAAAAGGACTTTATTGTTCCAATGTCTTCCCAATAGTCTCTGAAAAAATATGACTGCAAACACATAACTTTGCATTATTACCTATGTCATAAATGGCACATACGATTCCCTATAAAATGTATAAAAGCATTTGAAAGATTATTTGTGGGATTTTCTCTTACTTGGACGTTGTGGTCTTTCACAGCTGCAGGGATGATTTCAGATCCGAAGTCATTGGATGTGGGATATCTCCATTTCAGAAGATTGAGTAAAACATCTGTCTTGAATACATAAACACCCATAGATGCAATATATGGTGACTTGGATGCATCTTGGGGTGACAGCCCAAGAAGAGAGGTATCTACTTGCTGCAGAGAATAACACAGAAACACATGACTACATTGTGACCAGACAAATATATCATGAACATATTATTATGGTTGCAACAAGTTTATAGAAAAGTTAAATAACTACAACAAGAAAAAGATGAAACATCAGGATTCATGGCTTTTTGGGTCTGGAAGTTTGCAAATTGCTAATCCATCCTTAATAACTTGTACCTATGATGCATTATAAGTCATACTGGATTTAAGAATGTAAAATGCTATAGTGCTAAGAAGTTCACTCTTAGAAGGATGAGGAAAGACTCTTGAAATTAACAAGGATAATTTAATTTTCTTTTCCTTTTGGTAGTAAACAACCACAAGAGAATTACCAGATAACTTGAAAACAGAAACAAGATGCAATGCAACATTAGGTTAGCTTGTGAATTACCATTGCTTTCAGATCATCACCCTTTGGTTTTTCTGAAAATTGAATGATGCGGCCTCTGTCCTCTACTTTAACCAATCCATAATCTGATGCACGGCTGAAAAACATGCAATTAAGTTTGTAAATTTCCTGTCTTTAGGAAATTAGTTGTTTCTATTCACTCACCCTATAAAGAAATCAAGCATAATACTTATATTGACTTAGCAGCATAATGATATTGAGCAACAAAAAAAAAAATCTTACAGAACACACCTGTCACCCACAGCAGCACATGAAACTGTAATATCAGCATTTCTATCAACGTGACTCTGTTCATTTGTAACCGAAGTAAATCAGAAAAAAAAAATGGAAATAAAATGAAAAAATATCATTCTACAAAACAATTACACTGTATACCTGAATGAGGTCCATGTAATCCATTCGATATAGATGATCTCCAGCCAAGATCAACACATTCTCAACGTTTGTATTCTTAACTTCCTGCCAAAATGATCCTATCACTTATTAAAAACCTCAAAAAGTGATAATTATAAATATATAAAAAATACTCAAGAAAAAGGCCAAGTAGTATATATAAAAAAACTACGTGCCCACCTCAAACACCCAAGTGAATTGTCTCACAGCATCTGCAGTTCCTTGGAACCACTTCTTTCCCGCCTCTCCTGGTGTTTGAGTAGCCGCCAGAACCTTTTTGGGGTTTAGGTTGATTTAATTAGTCACCAATATCATAATCATAAAAAGGAAAAAACTTGAAATTGGTCACTTAGAACCCTCTTTTAGTGGCTTATATATTTATCAAACAATCACAGTAACCAGAAGGGCCACAGTGATGGATATACTTATGCACATACATACCTCCACAGTCCCGTCCCCAAAGTTGATTCCATTTCCAAAATAGGTGCGGGCGACGTGACGGTTGAGAGATGCAGAGTTGAACTGGGTCAGCACGAATATTTTATTGATGCCACTGTTGAGACAGTTGCTCATAGGGATGTCTATAAGCCTGTAGCATCCACCAACAGGAACCTGAAGCACACCGCATAATTACAACAACCTGGAATTCCAACAACCTAGGATCATTCAGACCAGAACCATGAACACGATTCACTTACCGCAGGTGTGGCAGCACGTTTTGTGAGAGGAAAGAGTTGTGTCCCTGGTCCTCCTCCCAGTATGATGGAAACAACATTTTTCGGATCAGCCCTTCGTCTCAGGAATGAAGGCACTTGCAAGGTCTGAAACTCAAAACAAACCAAATAAAAATGCAACCACAAAAAGAAAGTAAAAGGTGAAGCCCAGAATCAAATTCAACCTACCAGGGATTCTTTGGCATTGTTTGAAGTGAGAACAGCAGATGCAACACCATGTTTCACCCTCTTCTGGCTTCTCGAACTTTTATCCAACTGATTCATGACCAAGACACTGTTGTTCAAGCCACCTTTTATTCTTTCCCCTAGAAAGCCATTTTCTTGACGAAAAAAGTAGCCTTTCTCACAGTTTGCAAAATGGGTATTAGCTTTCAAGTTCACACAAGCAGAAGAAGCCATTGCAGTGATCTAAGAAGATGGTGATGGATCAAATGTCCAAAATCCTTGAGAACTGCAAAAGACCTCAATTTGTTCAGTTACAAACTATGAAGTGAAGTGTGCATTACACAAAGATCATGGGAAACTGTAACTAATTAATTGATTAATTAATATAAAGAAAACCTTACCTTGACACCAAGAAATGTGAAGGGGAAGATGATTAAATTAATTAATTTGTAAACGTGCAATAAAGTTGAAATCTGGAGAAGCAACCATACCACAGGTCAATTATTAGGCATATAATGCGATGATCGAGTGGTGTTGAAGGTAGAGGTTGCTTTTATTGGCTTCTAGACCCCTCACGAGAAAGAAAAATCTTATGGGGTTTTTATAAATATTAATTTCCAAAAACTATAGTCTATGACCATCAAGCTCAATTACCTTAGTCCAAGTTTCTAGGTGCAGGGTCCACGTGGAAAAGCCATTAAGGAACAAAGACATGTCAATTACAAGCAGTGGCCGTAGATGAAATCAAAGAAAAATTAATTAATATCTAGATCGTTCGAAATTTATTGATGTGAATTTCTACGGTTGTTATTTGCTTGAAAAGAGAGTATACTCATCACTATGGACTCTTATTCAGTCTGCTCTAATCTGACATGAAGCATGGGAGGTACCAAGCCTTCACATGACGTAAAGTAATTTGTCACTAATAATTATTGTTTTTGAATTTGATTGAGTTTCATTTCATAATGATAAACATTTTTATGCTTGCAATTGCCATTTCACTATCCAGTTATTTCATACATTTGTCATTTACTATCCAACCCTGATGTGTATAGGTAAAACAACTTGTATTTTTTGCTTTAGCGTAGATTTTTTTACAAATTTGATTCTAAAATAATTAGTTTATTTTAAAAAGTAATATTTAAAATATTATATATTATATATAGCAATTTAAAGTTTCATTATAAGTGACACTAAATGAGGTGAGTAGAATATTCCATTTGATACCTCCAGAGTCTGAAACATGGACCATCTCTCTGGTAATTCAGATTAACTGAGCATATATACAAATGATGTTATTCAAAAGGCAAATCATTGCCCACCAAAAAACAAGCAAATCATTTTCAAGAAAACAAAAATATTCCTTTTCTGTTTTTAGACTGTCAAATAGTCCAATTCTTAAAAAATGTCCATATATAGATGAGAATTAAAAATAGAAAAACATTCCAAATTCGTTGATCGGCCCGCTCATTTTGTCATATTTGAAACTTTACTGTTTTCCAATCAAATTCAACCAGAATCAAATAAATTAAACAAAAAAAAAAAAGGGTTAGTTTGAACTGCTATATAAACTTGAGCAACTCAATTAATTATTGTAAAACATAAAACAATGCCTCATTCATTTTATATTGTTCATCACAATACATACGTTTTAAGAACATTACAGGATATTAGTTTCAAATCCCATTGTCATTACTATATACTAAAAATACATTACAATACATAGTTGTGATTTCATTTAACCATACATATGAGATGCATAATAAGAATACTAACAAAATCTGACATAATTGAAAAATAATTTTTTTCTATAAAGTCTTGCTAAAGTTAGTAATATATATATTCTATAACCGTATAAGAGGCTATATTTTTCCTTAATCTAAACTTTTAGTGAACAAAGAAATAAATGCATTTGACTATACATGTGAGATGCTTAAAAAAATGGTGGTAAAGTAATAAATGTTTTGAATCAGCAATAATGGAAGAGAATATGTACAAGGTTTTTTCAATTTTGTAAATCTTGCTTTATTTTTATTTTTTAAAATATAACATGCTGGATCAGTTGGAGGCATAGTCTCGTCCTTAGTACACGAGGCCGCATGCATGTAATGTAAGGTTCTCATGGACGCAGGGCCCATCATTTGTCAGTGGGCCCACCTAAGTATCTCTGTTTGTGGCTTCTGATCCTTTGCGGTCCACCATACCTTTCCCATGGCATGCTTTGCTCAGCTAAGTACTTGATTAGTATTAAAACAATTACCAAGCACATTTAAATGTGAAAGCCACGTTTTATACAATACTATTAGTTTATTATTATAGTGTTTATAAAAGTTATATTTTGTTTGGGAGTCATTAAAAACAATGAATGATTACATGAGGCCCGTTAATGAGAATGGGAGGCCCACACCGAACGATTACTAGAACAATACACGTGAGAGGGAGTGGTGCATGCTGTGTATGAATTTGGGCTGATTATGGGAAAATGGACTTTAACTTTAATTGAGAAACAAACAAGCGCATGATGCTGAGACTCACACTCATTATTTGGGTTCTACTGTGGATGATGAATGTGAATACGATGCCCTCCCACTGTCTCCACCGTTCATTTCTGTAGAAAATCCCATCAGATTTTGTTTGATTGCGGATGATGTATGATATGATCATCTCCACCGTTAAAGTGGTGTAGAAAATATCAACCTTCTCGGCCCCACCACTTCTGGGACATCACACGAGTACTAAACTCGTCCTACTTGAATTGAATTCTTTTATAAAAAAGAAATACATTTTTTTTAATATAAAATTTAGAGGAAAATAAAATATTCCTTGCAGCAGAAAGACAATTTACAAAGTGACAAAATTCATGTGACATGCTCTGCTGCTACCGAGTAGCAATTGATTAAAACAAAAATAGTAGTGATTGAGAATTTGAGATCACTCAGATAGGAGTTTATTTATTTCTATTTTAGCTTAATTAAAATTTTCATTTCTAATTGTAATTTATGTGTGATTTTATTTTCTTTAACTTTATTTAAAATTCCTTTTTTGATTCTTTACTTTTTTTAATCAAGCTTTGCTATTACTTTTTTTTATTTACATAAAACTCTCAAATCCTTACGTTTTACTTGTAGGTTTAAGATGGGAGAGATACCAAATGATTTAAAAGATGTAGAAATTAAAATCTGGTCTTTGACAGATTTGAATGAGATTGAGGTTTTTAAAACAAGGAAATTTGAAGTTGTTTAATTTTTTTAGCCAAATATAATATTTTGATCGATGAATTTTGGGTAAAAATAGTTTAAAGTAATTTAATAAATTCATTTAATGAAATTTTTTAGAATAAAAATGAGAAATCAAGAAATTTATATGTAACAAAAATTATGGAAGAAATTGCTTATAATAATTTGAACTTTTAAAATATTTAATTGCAACATTTTAAAAGAAAATTGAAGTAAACAGTCATTCAAAGACTAAAAATATATATTAGTAATAATAGATGAATAAAAATGTAATTAAGTTTTTTTAGAAGTAGTTTCTGTATGAATTAGATATTGAATGTACGACGCTATATATTTTATGCATAATTGAATAAATATTTGTTTAACTCACTTGAGTTTTTCTGCTGCTGTTATCATTTATGATTCAGGAAAAAAGTTTAACCTAAGAATTGTAAACTCTCTCATAGTACATTAGCAAGTGAAAATTGAATCAACCAATAACAACATAAAAAAAAAATTGCTAGTTTTTTTATCCGCTTTATGTGTTAAATTAAAAAAAAAATTGTTGACACCTTATATGTTATTTGAAACTTAAAAATATAAAAAAAAAAATAAATATAAACACAAAGGAATATGATGTAATATATACAAAAAAAAAAGTAATATAATGTGATAAATAAATAAAATAAATAAAAAAGAGATGAGAGGGACTGGGGCACATATGTGTACACTTTTCTTTTCTCCGTTTTACTCCTCTTAGATGCTTTTCACGTTTAGAATAAACTGAATTGGTAGTTTAGTATACTTTTAAGAAAAACGAGTACAATATGGAAATGTGAAACTCATGTTTTTTAGATCGCAGATCTCATGAAATTCTCCATCTATGGGAATTGTTTTTTACTTCAAAAAAATCAAATATTAAATAATTTATATTGTAAATAACAACACAAATACTTTTTATTTTTGTTTTTAATATGGATTTAAATCTATTTTTAATTTTTTAAATTTAGAATATATTTATTTTTGGTCCTTCAATTTTAAAACTATTATTTTTAGTCTTTATAATTTTATAAAATTATGTTTTAACCTCTCATGTCACCAATAATATTTGAAAATGACACTTATACACCATCAACTAGATTTAAGAAACACCATTAGTTAAATTTTATGTGATAGTATTTAATAGATCCCTTAACAAAATTTGAGTATAAGAAATAAAGCAAGATTTTTTGAAATTATATGAACTAAAATAATTAATTTTAAATTTGAGAGATAAAAAATAAATTTATCATAAATTTAAAAAATTAAAAATGTATTTAATTTTTTTTAATATATTATTAATTCCTAATATTTCATTTGTCAAAACACACTACTTTAGTCCAAATGCATCAAATGTATGCTTGATTTACCATTTGCAAGGCACAAACTTCCATCCATACATTTCAATAATGTAAATAGAGAAATAACAATACTAGTAGATTAAAAACAATAAAATATGATATTTATATGTTTAAAAAATTTCACATCACTTAAATCTCTGAGGTGCATTTTTAAGGACAAAATCATGATAGCCTAATAAGGGTTAAAGCGAACAATATTTTAGACGATGACTCTAATGATGTTTGCTAGAGGATTTACGGTCAAAACATTGACACTAAAAAGAAGGCCTAGGTCACTCTTACCTTTAGCTTCGATCGAAGGTTTATTTCACTATGTTTAAATAGTCTCACATCGCTTAAGAATCAAGACTAAGAATAGTTTATAAACACTCTCCTTCCTTAATTCTTTGAAGTGCCTTTTGAAGGATAAAATAGTGACGACTCAATAAATGTCAAAGCAAACAATACTTCAAATATGGTGACCTTAATGATGTCAATGAACTTATGATCGGAACACATGGACTATGTTTAACCCAATATTTTTTCTAACTACGCTCTCGGAAGGAGGTTCTACTTCATCACCTAAGAAAAGATATCCCTAAGTTGTAATGGTAGTAAAAGAATGACCTCGTCCTCCTTTAACACTAACTATATCCTTTATAGATGAGAATTTCGTTGGTGTGGATCCTCCTAAGGATGACCCATTGGTGATCTCGACAGTAATTTTGGAGTATATAATGTCAAAAGGATTTTGGTCAATTAGAGAAGCTTGGCTGACGTGATGTATTGGGATGTTTTCATTGGATTGAGGATTCTGAAGGTTTTGTTGTAAGAGTATAATGAGGTACTTGTTGGTTTTGTTGGTGAGTCGATTGAGGTTCAAGGTTTTATCGCACATCAATACCACGTTCAGAAGTGTCGAAGATGTGAAGACCATTGTTATCAGGTATATAGGTGTAAATGCACCTTCTTCATACAACGTGTTGCTGGGATAACCATCTTTTAACAAGTTGGGGCGGTAGTATCAACGATACATCTTAAAATGAAATATCCTCTAGATGACAACCTATAGTGGGAACTCTTTAGGTGGATCAGAAGATAGCTAAAAAATATTATGAAGATAACATGCGGGGTTTTCGAATTTTTTACAACCCTCCTAAGTCTCACGTTGTCAATCTAGTGGAAACAGATCTTAGGGAGGACTTCCATGAGAGACAACTCGGACTAGTAGAGAATGCGAAGGAAGTTGACATCTGAAGTGGAAGAATGGTCAAGGTTGGCGTAGGATTGAATGGTGAGGTTAAAGATAACATAATTCAAACACTTACAAGGAATAAGATGACCAGGTATTGATCCGGACTTCTTATGCCACAAGTTGGCATTAGATCCAAAGGCCAGACCAGTCGCTCAACAAAGGAGGAAGTTTGTCGAGGAGAAAAAAAGAGTAATTGCAAAGGAAACAAAAAAGTTGTTTCCAATTGGTTACATTCGAGAGATTCAGTATCCAACTTGGCTATCAAATGTTGTGATAGTGAAAAAGTCTAGTGGTAAGTGGTGTATGTGCACAAATTTTATTGATTTGAATAAGGCTTACCTAAAAGACTCATATTCGTTGCCTAGTATTGATTACTTGGTGGATGGGGCATCTGGATATGAGTTGCTAATTTTTTTGGACGCTTATTCAGAATTTAATCATATTCAGATGCATTTGAATGATGAAGATAATATTGCATTTATGGCCGACTAAAATAATTTGTTATAAAGTAATGCTAATTGGACTTAAAAACATTGGGGCCACTTACCAAAGGGCAAAGATTGATGGATCGGGTCTTGAATGATCATTTGGGTCGGAATGTGGAGACATATGTTGATGACATGGTGATTAAGTGAAGACTAACAACTCTCATCTGACCGATTTACAAGAAGTTTTTAAAACCTTGAATCAATATCAATTGAAGTTAAATCTAGAGAGTTATTCGTTTGGCATTTGATTGAGGAAATTATTGGGTCTCATGTTGACACATCAAGGAATAGAGCCCAATCCAAATAAGTGCTTAGCTATTATATCTATGCGAAGTTCAGGAAATATGTTAATGAGGTACAAAAGTTGATTGGGCAAATAAATTTCTTATCCTGATTTTTGTTCAAAGCAGGGGATAACGTTTTTCCTTTCTTCGTGAAACCTCAAGTGGGTTTGCCTTTATTATTGTACTTATTAGTGATTGATAAAGCTATTAGTGTGGTTTTGGTTTAGGAGGATGATGGTACAGAGAAACCAATCTACTTTGTTAGTAAAATGCTCCAAGGTGCAAAAATGAGGTATAGAAGGCTTGAGAAGTTGGCATTGGCCATGGTAATAACATCGAGAAGGTCGAGGCACTATTTTCAAAGTTATTTTATTATGGTTTGGACGAATTATCCTATTTTCCAAGTACTCCATTAACTTGATTTGGCTGGTCGAATGGTGAAGTGGAGCATGGAGCTTTACAAGTTCGACATAACATATGAGCCTAGGGATTAGTAAAAGGTCAAACACTTGTAGATTTCCTAATAGAGTTGAAAACTCCACTAGAGGAAGCATCGTTACCAATCAAATGGATATTATTGGTAGATGGGGCCTCTAACTTAAAGGGAAATGAGGCTGGAATCACATCAGAAGGACCAAAAGGAGTGTTGATAGAGCAATCTTTGCACTTCAACTTCAAAGCAAGTAACAACCAGAGGCAAAGTATGTAGCACTGCTTGCAGAAATGAAATTAGCTCAAGAAATGGATTTGGCACAATTAGTGGCGAGCTACGTTTAAAGAGTTTGGGCTAAAACATGCCCCGCAAGATTAGAATTCAAGAGTCAACCTTCTTTCAAAGTTAGCTAGTACCAAAAGGTCAGGATGCAACTAATATGTGTTTCAAGAGACCTTCTCACAATTGAGTATCAACAAAGTTGTCGTTGAGGTACTCTTTTTGCATGAGGAATGGGAGAGTTGGATTGGATCTATTATTGCATATTTGCAGGAAGGTCGACTTCCTCAAGACTGAGAAAAGGTTAAAAGAGTTGTCAGGATTCGGCTCGTTTCATGTTGATTGCTAGTTAATTATACAAGTAGGGGCATAACTCACCTTTGTTAAGATGTTTAGCTCTTTCTCAGGCCAGTGTGGTGGTGCAAGAGGTACATAATGGAGTTTTTGGAAGTCATATTGAAGGGTGAGTTCTATCTCAAAAGGTCATTTAAGTTGGATATTTATGGCCAACTTTGCACACAAATTATATGAAGTACGTCCAAAAATGTGATAAATGTCAACGTCATGCCAATTTACATGTCATGTTGTCGAAGCATCTGCACCTAATCTCGACCCTATGGTCCTTCCATAAATGGGGAGTGAACATTCTCAATCCTTTTCCTATTGCACATAAACAATTGAAGTTCTTAATTGTGGTTGTTGATTACTTTAGTAAATGGATTGAGGTCAATGTTGGCAATTGAGAAGGTACACCATTTTGTCTAAAAATAGGTTGTATGTCATTTTTGGTGTGCTTCATACCATCATTGTTGATAATGGAACCCAGTTGTAGCTATCTCCGCTACCATTGTTACAGGTTCACTAGCAACTGTTAAGATTTTTAAATAGGCAAGCGCACCCAAGTCTCTGTAGTAAAAATAAAAGGTTGTCGAACCTCAGGGACTTGTGAGATAACTTAGATTTCTATTATATTAATTGATGCTTATAAATTTAAAACTGGAATAGTTACACATATTCAAATTTGATATATATGATTTTCCAACTTCAAGAAACCAAAGAGTAATTTGATTTAAAGAAAACAGATATAAGAAACAGTTGGGATTTGATTTCATCAATCTCCCTCCTATGTATTCCTATTGATTCTTTCTAAAATTTCCATTACTCATTGTTATTGCATTCTCTATTTTCATTCAAACCCAATCCCTTGGCATAAGAAATTCTGGGATATTCAACTCAATGAATGATTCCTCACTTCATTTAGTTCAATATTCCGCATTACGAATCAGAACTTGTTACAACTATTAAGATCAAGACCATCCCTGGCTCTTAAAAATAATAGGTGATTTGACTCAAGTCTAGATCCAGAAAATGTTTTCCAACTAAATTCTAAATCCAAAATCAAAGATAAGTGATCAGTTTATCTAAGCATTAAGAATGGAATACAAATCACTAACAAAGGGTAACAGATAATATATATATATGAATCAAAGAGAAATACATAGGAGTTTGATGACTACATCAATCCCAAACTTAGAGATTAGCTCTCCATATTACAAGAAATCACCAAGTTACAAGTTGAGAGGTAGAAGAAGAAGATCCTTTAAAGATTTGCGTTCCCACGAGCTCCAGAGTACTCTGTTTTTTTCTTCCTCTCGTGTCCGTCTCCCCTTTCTCTCTCTTTCTTTCCTTATATATGAAAACAGAGTAAGCAAGAGAGATATGAATCCGCTCAGCGCCTCGAAACGGCTGAGCGGATTGAGAGTTCTTCACCATGAAGAAACCTGAATTCTTCACCATGAAGGAACCTAGGCGCTGAGCGCCTTTTATTCGCTGAGCGGATAGGAGGCAGAGAGCACCTTCACATTTCTGGATGAAATCCGCTGAGTGGATTGGAAATGGCTGAGCGGATTGGAGGCAGAGAGCATTCCTTTTCTTCCAGGGACCAATTCGCTGAGCGGATATGATCCGCTGAGCGCCTTCATTGTGGAAACTCTCTGTTCTTATTCCGCTGAGCGCCTCAGAATGGCTGAGCCATTCTTCTCCAGGTTTCAACTCCTACAAAATAAGCACAAAATTAGATCAAAGGCTTCCTATTCTATGTGCTAACATTGATCAAGAGTATCTCTTTGATTCCATGCCTATATAAATCAAAATAACATTAATAACAACACAAAAACTATTAGATAAGTGTCTCAAATGAATGTTAAATCAAGCTAATTAGACACTTATCAAACTACCCCCAACTTAGAAATTTGTTTGTCCTCAAACAACAATCTTCGTTGAGAATAATATGACTGACTCATCTTTCCAGTGAATACAAAAGTTTCACCCAACAAATATATCAATACATTTTTCATGATTTCACAGAATACAATGAACTTATTTTTCAAAATCCAGTGAGTGATTGCTACAACAATTGATACCCAATTGATGACAAACATTGTGAACCTCAAGCACACTCAAGGAAAATATCCAATCATCTTCCATTGTTTTCAGCCAAGAGCACTCAAATTTCCTCACTAGTGTATAACTCTCTTAGTATATTGTGCAGATGAGTGTTTCTCTCCTTTCATGCACCAAACAAGCTAAGTCTGATTTGTTACCTGTCTCTCACAAGTCTATTGTTAAGACTAAGCATGAATTACTAAGGACTTAAGAGGGTTGTAACATGGCCTGGCTATCAGAGATTTGGTTTTTCTTTGGGAATCTGATCTGAAAGCCTGTTTGACAAGAGACATTCTCACTCATATGGTTAATCAAATCCTTGCTCTAGCTTGAATTCTCTTGATTCTTTATACCTCATCCCTCTTTGAATGACTTACTGGTTCCTTCTCTTTTGAAATATTGCACAAATTAATGGAATGATAACAAGGAACCTTGATTACAAAATTAACTCAAATTTTTTTTTTTTTTTTTTTTAATATTTTTTTTTTATATATATATATTTTTTTAAGAGATATACATAATAATACACTGTAATAGAGATATACAATCCAGCTTCAACCACATGATCTCTCCATGCAAACTACCCCCAACTTGGTTCAAACCCACTTGTTTCATAAAAATGTCTCTTACCAACAAGGCTAAGGACAATCATGGTTTTCCATTTTGAGCTTAGGGGTTCTGTTTAAGGTCAGATTTTATGTTCAAGGATTCATGGGTTGGCTTTTTTTTTTGGCTACTGGTTAAATTAAACAACTGCCTTAGAAATTTCATGCATAGCATAACTGTAACTAATGAGAGACTCAAACAAAACTGACCGCATGAATTAGTGATGACTCTCCAAGATTGTATTTTAACTATTTGGCTCACTCACTCACACGGTTTGGTTAAGTGCCCTAACATCAACAACTTTAGAATCATTTCAACTTCACTTGAACAAACTTGAAGCACACAATCAAAGTCAAAATTGTAACCACTTGTGCAACAATGTAACTTCCCAGATTAGAAAATATTGATCATTGAAAACTTGGAATCATAAATTTGCACTTTCTAGAAAAATTTGTCAGTTGAGTTAAACCAAAGCAAGCAACTAATGTATCCAAAATAATATGCACAATACTGATAATAAATAAAACGAAACAAAATAAATTGCACAAAAACCCTCAGATGTCCTCATCATCATGGTCATCTCCTTCTTGCTCCTGCTCATCCTCTCCTCCTTCAAAATGTGGACTGTCCCCAGGCCAATAAAAGTGTTGCTGAAATGCCTCTGGGGATGGCCATTGGAAAGGAGGGCCACCCTGAAACTGTTGCTGATGGGCATGATACATGCTAGTGTTGAGTGACATCAGTGCCAGATGGTTGGCCAGATTCTGCTGCTCTATGTGATGAAAGTGTGCAGCCATGAAGTCCTGAGCATGTACTTGGGAAGAAGAAGAGCCTTGCCCATGCCTCTGGGGTCGAGGTTGTGAAGCATCTCCATGCTGCTCACTTTTGCAATGTATTTTAATATATGCAGCATTGATGGGAGGTCGGAGAGCTTTATTTAAATTGCCAGGCAAACGAGAACCACTAAATAAACATAGCCCAGTAATTAAACCTGGAAAGCCCAAAGGTCTAGAAACACCTGTTGAAGACGGAGAAGATAGCACGATCTTGTGTATTTCATCTGAAATAATTGTAGGTATATCCACCTCTGTCTTTTGCAAAATAGAATAAAGAAGTGTTGCTCTGGGCATGTTTAGATCAGATATGTGGGTGATGCAGTACACATTACAATATAGGAGATTCTGCCAGATACGTGCAGTGGTAGTCAAGTTCTTCCTAAGGAATGAAACTGGGTTACCTGTGAGTCCCACTGTGTATGTACATCCAGGCAAACATAACAGCTTAGCCATTTTGTCCGCATTAAAAGCATGGGCTTTCTTCAATCGGCCAAATTCATCCAAACCATCACCTCCTATAACATCACGACTACCCAAATACTGTTGAATGGCATCCCTAGAATAACTGACCACAGCGCCTCTGACCCAGCTGTTTCTAGTTTGATCAGTCCTCTGGAGCGGGTAAGCATTGGCATAAAACTCCTTGATGATCTCTTCATTATATTTCTTTTCAGGAGTAGCCAATTTGTTCCATTTCCTGCGAGTCAGCTCCCTTTGGAAGTCCATATATTCTCCAGCTTCCAACTCCACCCGTCTTTCAGCAACTATTTGGCGAGGCTCCAACTCAGTATATCGCTGCTGCTTAGTTTTGGTCATGAATCTGTTCCTGTCCAAACGGATTGAAGCCACAGGTGAATGGGTAGGCTCCTCAGTGTCAGAATCATGTGGAGGAGGATTTGAAGAAGCAGCCCCCTTCCTCTTTTTACTGGCTGGAATCTCATGAGTGGGTCTTGATTTTCCCATCTGCAATTCATTCAGAACAAGAGCAAACCATAAATGTTAGACAATTTCAGTTAATTCATGCAATAAAAGAACATGAGATTCTGCATTCCATCCGCTCAGCGCCTCTTATCCGCTGAGCGCTTTAAGCCATCAAGGGTTTCTGACCTCTATCCGCTCAGTGCTTTGGAAGCGCTAAGCGCCTTGCTCCAGAAGTTGAAACTGAACTATCATTTTTAAAACCCATGGCTATGGAACCCACGCCAAAATATACTTAAAACTTAACAATGTATGGCAGTGAAATTCAAACCCTGATTTTGGAATGCAGAGAGTTATGCCCCTAACATATAAGGTACGAACCTGAATGCAGCAATTTCAAACCCTAGACATATATCTTTAAAAACAAACCATTGGATTACAAAATTTCAAGAACAGAATAATAACCAAATCCTAACTAACATAAATAGGGCAAAGCAGCAGAATGTATTTCATGAATAACAACCAAGGGTTGGCGCAAAAGAAGAATGTATATGAGCATACCTGGGATTTGAGATGATGATTTTGGAAGCACACAAAAGACTAAGGAATCAGAAGAACTTGAGAGCAAGTGAGAATAAAAATAGCAAAAGGGAGGGGGAAAGGCTCTTTCAAACGTTTAGAATAGGAAAGGGCTGAGTGGGTTATGTGTGACCCTTGAGCAGTTGAGGCTTTCACTTCAAATGAAGGCTCAAACCCGTAACTCATCCGCTCAGCGCTTGGGAAGCGCTGAGCGCTTTGGCTCCAGAGAGATCACTAACCCCAGGCGCTGAGCGCCTTAATTTCGCTGAGCCAATTGGCTCCAGAGAGTTCTAGGGGTTTTCTCCTTCCAGGCGCTGAGCGCATCCCAGGCGCGGAGCGCCTTGCCTCCAGAAACCCCTCCTCATATGAGGCGCTAAGCGCCTATCAAGCGCTGAGCGCCTGACCTCCAGGGACTCATCTGATTATTGACTGATATAAAGGGCTGAGCCACTCAGAGGGGCTGAGCCACTGAGTCCTGGATCAGAAATTATACAATTCTTATTCTAGCTCAGTTTTGATCCCAAATTCCTTAATATTCTTCCTTTACTCCATCAAAACAAACACACATTGAACATCAAAGAAAATGCATAATCTAACACAATATTCTTGAATTTATTTTAAGGATTAAATTCTAAACTCACTCCCTAAAACATCACACATATGAGATTAAACATGCAATACTAAATAATCAAACCACTTTTAAAAACATAACGTCTGGGTTGCCTCCCAGCAAGCGCTTCTTTATTGTCATTAGCTTGACACTTCTTGAAGTCATGGATCAATGAGATGAGTGACATTGGTGAGTTGCTCAATATCACCACCTAAGTATGGCTTAATTCTTTGGCCATTCACCATCCAAGATCTTCCAGAGTTTGGTTCTTCCAATTCTACTGCCCCATATGGCTTAACTGATTTGATGACAAAAGGGCCTGACCATTTGGACTTGAGTTTTCCAGGGAATAATCTCAACCTGGAATTGAACAATAACACCTGTTGACCTGGTTGGAAGTTTCTCTGGATAATTTTTCTATCATGATAAGACTTGACCTTGCTTTTATAAATCCGTGATGATTCATAGGCTTGTAACCGCATCTCTTCAAGCTCATGTAACTGGAGCTTTCTCTTTTCACCTGCAGCTTTCAAATCAAAATTCAATGCTTTCAATGCCCAATAGGCCTTATGCTCCAACTCAACTGGAAGATGACAGGCTTTCCCATAGACAAGCTGAAATGGAGAAAGTCCAATTGGAGTTTTGTATGCTGTCCTGTAAGCCCACAATGTGTCATCCAATTTCAAAGACCAATCTTTTCTTGAACTGGCTACAGTCTTTTCTAAAATTTTCTTCAACTCCCTATTGGAAACCTCTGCCTGTCCATTCGTCTGGGGATGGTAAGGTGTAGCTACCTTGTGTCTCACACCATAATGCTGCAACACATTCTTCAGCTGTGTGTTACAGAAATGAGAACCACCATCACTAATGAGCACTCTCGGTGTTCCAAATCGAGTAAAGATGTTCTTCTTCAAGAACTTGATCACCGTTCGTGCATCAGCCTTCTGAGTTGCTAAAGCTTCCACCCATTTAGAAACATAGTCCACAGCAACCAGAATGTACTCATTGGAATAAGAGGAAGGAAGTGGTCCTACAAAGTCAATTCCCCAGCAGTCAAACACTTCGATTTCAAGAATATTTTGCAATGGTAACTCATGCCTTTTGGAAATTCCACCAGTTCTCTGACATTTATCACAATTCTTGCAATGTTCATGAGAATCCTTAAAGATAGTAGGCCAGTAGAATCCAGACTGGAGAATCTTTGCGGCTGTGCGATCTCCATTGTAGTGACCTCCATAGGGTGAATTGTGACAGTGCCACAAGATATCCTTGACCTCTGTACCTGAAACACACCTTCTTAACAAACCATCAGCACCAATCTTAAATAAATAAGGATCATCCCACACATAATAAGTAGCATCCTTTAAGAATTTCTTTCTTTGCTGCCAATTAAAATTTTCTGGAATGACCCCGGCTGCTTTAAAATTTGCCATATCGGCAAACCAAGGTCGTTCCTGCACCAAGAATAATTTTTCATCTGGAAATTCTTCATGGATTGCACTTTCAAGTATGGTCACCTCATCATTTTCCAATCTGGAAAGGTGGTCTGCAATTTGGTTTTCACAGCCTTTCTTGTCCTTTATCTCTAAATCAAATTCCTGTAACAATAAAATCCATCTTATTAACCTTGGCTTGGAATCAGATTTAGTTAACAAATACTTGATTGCTGCATGGTCAGTAAACACAGTAATTTTTGAGCCAATCAAATAAGAACGAAATTTTTCAAGTGCATACACTATTGCAAGTAATTCTTTTTCTGTGGTTGCATAATTCATTTGAGTTTCATTCAAAACTTTACTCGCATAATGTATGGCATGAAAAATTTTGTTTTTCCTTTGTCCTAGTACAGCACCTACTGCATAATCACTCGCATCACACATTAATTCAAAACCAAAATTCCAATCCGGACTAGTGATTATGGGTGCCGAACACAGTTTTTGTTTCAAAAGTGAGAAAGCAGCCAAGCAATTATCATCAAAATTAAATTTAACATCTTTAACAAGGAGATTGCTAAGCGGTTTGGCGATCTTTGAGAAATCTTGGATGAAACGCCTATAGAATCCAGCATGTCCAAGAAAGCTTCGAATCCCTTTTACATTTGTTGGTGGAGGAAGCTTAGAGATGACTTCCACTTTAGCTGGATCCACCTCGATACCTTTCTCAGAGATCTTGTGGCCAAGCACTATTCCTTCAGTCACCATAAAATGACATTTCTCCCAATTAAGCACCAAATTAGTTTCAACACACCGCCTCAGTACAGTGTTGAGATTCTCTAAACATGTATCAAATGATGCTCCAAACACAGAAAAATCATCCATGAAAATCTCAATACACTTCTCAACAAGATCAGAAAAGATGGCCAACATGCACCTTTGAAATGTGGCTGGTGCGTTACATAATCCAAATGGCATTTTCCTATATGCAAACACACCAAAAGGACATGTAAATGCTGTCTTTTCTTGGTCCTCCGGATCCACTGCTATCTGATTATAACCAGAATAACCATCCAAAAAACAGTAGTATGCCTTACCTGCCAACCTTTCTAACATCTGGTCCATGAAGGGTAATGGGAAATGATCCTTCCTTGTGGCCTGGTTTAGTTTCCGGTAATCAATACACATCCGCCAACCAGTGACTGTCCGTGTAGGGATCAATTCATTCTTATCATTCACCACGACCGTCATACCTCCCTTCTTAGGAACCACCTGAACAGGACTAACCCATGCACTATCGGAGATAGGGTAAATCATGCCAGCTTCAAGCAACTTAATCACCTCTTTTCTGACCACCTCCTTCATTGTTGGATTGAGGCGCCTTTGAGGTTGTGCTACAGGCCTATAATCCTGTTCCATCAAGATCCGGTGCATACAATATGAAGGGCTAATACCTTTCAAGTCTGACAGCGTCCAACCGATAGCTCCTTCATTAGCCTTCAGAACTTCAATTAGCTTCTTTTCCTCCTCAACAGATAGGGAACTATTGATTATAACTGGTTTGCCACCATTTGCTTCAAGAAAGACATACTTGAGATGGCTTGGCAATTGCTTCAACTCTAATTTCTGAGGTTGAAACTTTTCCTCCTTGTTTAAATCTTGAACACTTGTTGAACTAGGAGAAATTTCCTTTGCTTTGTCCAGCTCTTCCAAACACTTCTGTATTTCTTTTTCATCCTCCTCATTGATTTCACTGACTGCATTAACCAGTGCTTTCTCTAATGGTGTAGCTACTGAGAATGACTTTTGAGCTTCCATACACAGCTCATCAATCACATCCACTCTGAAGCAGCCTGACTTATCACTTGGATGTTTCATGGCTTCAAATACATTAAAATTCACTTCATCATCCTGAACTCTAACCTTGAGTTTGCCATCATCAACATCAATAATGACCTTGGCTGTCTTCATGAATGGTCGTCCTAAAATAAGAGGAACTTCAGAATCTTCCTCCATATCCATGATAACAAAATCAACTGGGAACCAAAACTTATCAACTTTCACCAAGAGGTCTTCAACAATACCATGAGGATACTTTATGGATCTATCAGCCAGCTGCAGGGTCATCCTGGTAGGTCTCACCTCTACTTGGCCTATCCTCTGTAACATAGACAAAGGCATCAGATTGATACTGGCTCCTAAGTCCAACAATGCCTTCCCCACAGAAACATTGCCAATAGTGACTGGCAAAGTAAAACTCCCTGGGTCTCTAGACTTTTGTGGAAGTGACTTCTGAATTATAGCACTGCAACCTGCCTCTAGCTCCACTGTTCCATCTTCACTCAACTTCCTCTTTTTTGTCAGAAGCTCTTTCATAAACCTTGCATAAGATGGCATCTGTTCCAAGGCCTCTGCAAAAGGTATGTTGATCTGTAACCGCTTGATTATATCAAGGAACCTTGCAAATTGTCGTTCCTTGTCTTTCTTTGACGGAGCATGTGGGTAAGGTAAATTCTTCACAGGAGGAGGCCTAACAACTTCTTTCCCTTTCTTCTTACTCTCCTCCTTCACCTCTCCATCTCTACTCTCATTTTTTTGACTTTCTATTTTATTTTTTTCATTTTTGTCAGCCTCATTATTCAACTCCACTCCTTTCTCACTTTCTAACTCAACTCCACTCTTTTTTTCTTCTTCTCCACCATTATTGTCTCTCAAATTATCACCAATCCCTTTTCCTATCACAGTGCCTCTCCTAGTTGTAATTGACTGACAATGCTCTTTAGGATTGACTTGTGTATTAGCTGAAAATTTTTTGCTTTGTTGATCTGCCAATTGCTTGGCTAGCTGCCCCACTTGAACCTCCAGGTTTCTGATAGACGCTTCAGTGTTTTTCTGGTTAGTTGTGGAAACCTGCATAAATTGTGTAAGAGCATCCTCCATTTTTGACAACCTATCTGGCTGATAAGAAGACTGATTTTGATATGGCTTTTGTGGAGGCTGCCTTTGTGATGGTCCTGCTTCTTGTTTCCACCCAGAGTACTGATTTTGATTATTTCTCCAGCCTTGATTCTGATTATAGTTACCAGAGAAATTCCCTTGCCTTCCTGGATTGTTCATATAATTAACTTCCTCCTCCTGTTCTGATTCAGATATAGAACATTGCCCATTTGGATGATCACCTGCACAAAAATCACATCTCATTACTTGTTGAGAGCGTGAAGATGATCCTACTTGAAGTTTGGACATCTGTTTCCTTATCTCTTCCATCTGCTGAGAAAGAAGCTTATTCTGAGCCAGAATTGCATTTTGAGTATCCAATTCTAGAATTCCCCGTTTGGAAGGCTGGCTCCTGTCATGGTGAGCTTGGTAATCACTGGCTGCCAAAGCATCAATAATAGTGATTGCTTCCTCAGAATCTTTCATCATCATAGAACCACCTGCAGAAGCATCCAATAACATCTTTGTTTGAGGCCTTAACCCATTACAGAACATGTTGAGTTGTGCAACATCATCAAACCCATGATTTGGGCATTTCCTCAGCAAGGATTTATATCTCTCCCAGGCCTCACACAAAGGTTCATCAGCGCCTTGAGAAAATGTTGCAATTGCTGATTTGGCACTTATATATCTAGAAGGAGGAAAGAATCTAGCTAAGAACTTCCTTTCTACGTCCTCCCATCTAGTTAGGCTCTGATTTGGATGAGCCTGCAACCATGTCTTCGCTTTTCCTGTCAAAGAGAAGGGAGATAATCTCAAGTAGACCGCTTCTTCATCTTCTCCAGGAATGCCCATAGTGCCAATAAGCTCATAGAAAGTTGACAGATGTGTGTAGGGATCTTCATGGTCCATCCCTGCAAATTGATTGGCAGTGATGAGAGATAATAATGCTGGTTTCATCTCCACCCCCTTAGCTGGTCTGGCTATACTGGAAAAGTGCCTAGGACCCAATTGATGATTGTATTCTCCAAGGAGTCTCCTTGGCTGATGATGAGGTCCATGACCACCTGGTCCTTCTTCAGCCATTGATTCAGAATTAAAGTGTTGAGCTGAAACTGAAGTGGAAGTACCCTCCTGTACCCGTCTCTCCTGTTCAAGCTTCCTTTGTCGCCTTCTTCTGCTATTATTTTTCCTAGCTGTTTTCTCAATCTCTGGATCAAATAACAGCTGCTCAGCAGGAATTTTTCCTCGCATACAAAGACTGACTTAAACAGAAAAGTTAGAACAACAGGTAAAGAATATATTCAACAAAATGAAAACTAAACAATATATACAATAAGCTCCAACTAGTACAATAGAAATCACAACTATCTTGACACAAGTCCCCGGCAACGGCGCCAAGAAACTTGTTAAGATTTTTAAATAGGCAAGCGCACCCAAGTCTCTGTAGTAAAAATAAAAGGTTGTCGAACCTCAGGGACTTGTGAGATAACTTAGATTTCTATTATATTAATTGATGCTTATAAATTTAAAACTGGAATAGTTACACATATTCAAATTTGATATATATGATTTTCCAACTTCAAGAAACCAAAGAGTAATTTGATTTAAAGAAAACAGATATAAGAAACAGTTGGGATTTGATTTCATCAATCTCCCTCCTATGTATTCCTATTGATTCTTTCTAAAATTTCCATTACTCATTGTTATTGCATTCTCTATTTTCATTCAAACCCAATCCCTTGGCATAAGAAATTCTGGGATATTCAACTCAATGAATGATTCCTCACTTCATTTAGTTCAATATTCCGCATTACGAATCAGAACTTGTTACAACTATTAAGATCAAGACCATCCCTGGCTCTTAAAAATAATAGGTGATTTGACTCAAGTCTAGATCTAGAAAATGTTTTCCAACTAAATTCTAAATCCAAAATCAAAGATAAGTGATCAGTTTATCTAAGCATTAAGAATGGAATACAAATCACTAACAAAGGGTAACAGATAATATATATATATGAATCAAAGAGAAATACATAGGAGTTTGATGACTACATCAATCCCAAACTTAGAGATTAGCTCTCCATATTACAAGAAATCACCAAGTTACAAGTTGAGAGGTAGAAGAAGAAGATCCTTTAAAGATTTGCGTTCCCACGAGCTCCAGAGTACTCTGTTTTTTTCTTCCTCTCGTGTCCGTCTACCCTTTCTCTCTCTTTCTTTCCTTATATATGAAAACAGAGTAAGCAAGAGAGATATGAATCCGCTCAGCGCCTCGAAACGGCTGAGCGGATTGAGAGTTCTTCACCATGAAGAAACCTGAATTCTTCACCATGAAGGAACCTAGGCGCTGAGCGCCTTTTATTCGCTGAGCGGATAGGAGGCAGAGAGCACCTTCACATTTCTGGATGAAATCCGCTGAGCGGATTGGAAATGGCTGAGCGGATTGGAGGCAGAGAGCATTCCTTTTCTTCCAGGGACCAATTCGCTGAGCGGATATGATCCGCTGAGCGCCTTCATTGTGGAAACTCTCTGTTCTTATTCCGCTGAGCGCCTCAGAATGGCTGAGCCATTCTTCTCCAGGTTTCAACTCCTACAAAATAAGCACAAAATTAGATCAAAGGCTTCCTATTCTATGTGCTAACATTGATCAAGAGTATCTCTTTGATTCCATGCCTATATAAATCAAAATAACATTAATAACAACACAAAAACTATTAGATAAGTGTCTCAAATGAATGTTAAATCAAGCTAATTAGACACTTATCAGCAACTAAGGGAGTTTGACTTGAAATCGGAGGAAATGAGGTTATCGTCCTCTCTGAAGGTCATCATATTGAGGACAATGACCAAGCTCAATCAAAGGAAAAAACTGGGGAGACCACTTTCCTTTAGGCTATATGTGTTTTTAATTTCTAAAATATTAAAATTATTATTTTATTCGCTCTCAATTTTTTACTACTAGTAATGATATTAGCGTGACTAAAACAATATTTTTTTGAGATTAAAGAGACAAACAATAAATTTTAAATTTGAAGACTAAAATAATAGTTTTTGATATGTAAGAGTCTATACAAATTTTAAATTTGAAGATAAAAAAATATATACTCCAAATTTAGGAGATTAAAAATATAATTAAATTAAAATATAATTATAAAATAAAAATAATTCTTAATAATGATAAATATTATATTTTATAGAAAAAAATTCTACCACACAAGCATACAATCCATATATCTAAAATAAAAAAAGTACAACCAAATAACTAGGAATAGAAAGACAAGGATACTAGAAACATAACTAATGGATTTAGATGAATGATTTAGGAAGTTCATGAAAAAAGAATAAGAATTTTTTTTTCATACATGAATTTCTTGAATGAATTTAAGAAGGGAAAAAGTTGTTTTCATTATTATATAGTATTGAATATAAATTATTAATATTATAATTTTAAATATATTTAGAGTCAGTTGAAATATGATGTTTTTCTAATTAGTCTTCCTTTATATTTTTGTGAATTTTATTCCTTACATTTAATCTAATTTCTTATAAAATATTTGTAAGAAAATCTAAAAAGTTTCACACTTTTATGTTAAATTATTTAATCTAATATTGACTCATATATTTAAGGAATGACTTTTAATGAAAATATGTCCAATGTGATAGTTGTTAGATTTAAAATATATTAAAAGTCATTGGAGATTATTTTAAAGTTATTAAATTAATTCCCTTCCTTCTCACTTCATTAAGGGAAATTTTGACAATAAAGAAAAACTAATTTAAAAAATAAATTAATAAATAAATAAATGGAAGTTATGGATGTTAAGAGGTGGTTTTTTTACAAAAGGATAACCACTTTTCTTTTCATGACTGCTTTTTTTTCTTCATGACTACATTCATGAAGGTTTTTCTAAAGAAAGAAAAGAAAACAAGGAGAATTGTCAAGAATATGTAAAAAGGGTTTTCAATAACATCAAGAAATCTGTTCTCACCTGAGATTGGTCTAGAGACGACTTATCTGATGAGATTGGTGAGCCACCTCTAGTTTACAAGTCGGTCACTCCGAGATGGGGTGATACCTGCAAAAGAGACTCCAATGGTCATTGATAATGTAGATGTCTTGTGTATATATAGCATGGCACCTTGATGATTTTCTAGGGTTTTTTCTCCCTTATGCGAATATCTTTATTTGTTAAGATAAGATTGCCTACTTATCTCTTTATCCTATCAGTTAGGGAATGATCCTGTTTTTGGCCAATGTGACGAGGTGACTCAAGGGAAGAAGTGGCCATTGTAAGTCGGCATGAATTACATGTCTTTACCCCTTGACCGAGCTTGTTTACTTGGTTGAGCTTGACCGAGTTTGCTCACTCGGTCAGATTGGTACAAAATCAATTATAAGAAGTAAGAGAAGGAAGAACAATTTATCAGAAAATTGAATTGCATTTATGGATTCATTATGTCTTCTATATTTCTCATAAAATGATTAAGTATAAGAATAATGAGAAATATATTATCTAAGATCCTTAAGATTATGGAGTGTAATTATCTTGAATGATGAACACTATGAAATTACACATGATTATAAAAATTATCTAATATTTTAATATTGAGAATTAACTTATATTATTTTTAATATAAATAATTTAAAGTTATAATGCAAATAAATCAAAGTAATGAAGATATTTTTCACATCCTGACTAATTTAATCTAAAGATAAACTATAGTAGGACTAAATATATATTATATTTGACTTTCACTATTAAACTAACCTTAATATTCATAAATTAATCTGATCTAATTTTAATTTTTTTATAATTTAAAAATTATAATCAAATTCTCAGAAATTAACATAGTTAAATCTATGTTAATTTATGGTAAATCCCCATATCACTACCGAAAGACATTTTCAATTTATTTACTGTTGTCCAAGATCGGGTACCAGGTCGTGAAATTGGTGGATAATAAATATGAGAAAGTCATCCTAATTTTGTGTCAACAATCAAATGGACTCCCAAGTCTGCACTGTACGATTTGCATGATTTTCATTGCATCGGCAGTTGATATTATTTTACCCTGCTTAACTTATTTTCGACATGGTTTAATTTCACCATTTGAACTCGTTTCTGGAGAGGTACTGGGAGTCCAATCCGTGATCACCAGTCTTTCTTAATTATAGAAAGGTTCCAACCCAACCACCTAAGTTCGACCCAACCCATTTAAAATCCACCTACTCACATATCTGAGTCAATCACACAGTCTGATCTATCCAAAATAGAAGTTAGTCATGGCATGCCGATCTTATCGCGATTAAGGTATTAATTTAGTATTGTTTTCTCTTTTCTTACCCTTTATTTACTATAAGTAGGACACATCTTATATATAAACAAAAAAAATGTTTAAATTTTTATACACAAAAATATAAATATATTTTAATCAAGTCAATGTTCTTTAATGTTTTTGTTCTTACCAGAAACAACTAGGCCAATGACATCATCAAGTAAGATCTACTTCTAGTCTTGTAGCCTGACATATTTAGGTTCCGGTGAGTGAACATACTCAAAAGATTTACGAGAAACATGTATATTAGTCTTAAACTTAACTTTATGAGATTTTTTTAATATGTAATGATTACAAAAATCTAGTTTATCCAATTTATCACCATTCAACATATTTTGTTTTCCTAGTTTCACTAAACCTTTTTCACTAACATGCCTAAGCCTCAAATACCATAATTTTGCGGGGGTAAGGCTGCGTACATCTACCCTCCCCAGACCCCACTAGGTGGGAGCCTCGTGTACTGGGCCGCCCTTATAAATGCATGAACAATAACATTATAACCATAAAAATGTACAAACTATTTCTTTTAGTTTCCTTAACAACTATTAAGACATCATTAAAGATCTTCATCATACCATGTTCAATTTTAGTAGAATAACCTAAATCATCAAACATGCTTATTGATAAAACATTCCTCTTAAGTCCAAAGACATACTGCACATCTTGTAATAGAATCTCACGATTATCAAATATTCTTAAATGGGCAATACCCATACCTTCCACCTTGCAAGCTTTGTTGTTGTCAAAAAGCATCACTCCATTTTTTTTAAGTTTCAAAGTCTCAAAGAAATCCTTCACAAGACACATGTAGTAAGTACATTCAGAATCCATAACCCAATTCCTTTGCATTTTTAATGCTGATGCCACCAACACTGCTACACTTTCATAACCATCTGAAACAACAACATCCAAAAAATATATAGAGCTTTTGGATTCCTTATCTCTTTTCTCAAGACAATCTCTCTTGTAATGACCAATCATATGTCAGATATAACATCTAGGGTTAAACTTAGTGTCACTTTTCCATTTTGATATAGACTTATTTTCATTTGGTCCTTTCTTCTCATTCTTTCCCTTTGAGATGTTCAAGCTTTCACCATTATCCTCTATCTTCAACTTTTGATTATTTTGAAGTTCCTTAGTTTGAATTGAGGTCTGAATCTAATCCAAGATAACGACTTGATCTTTTCAATATAGAATAGTATCCTTGAAATTCTCAAATGATTTTGGTAAAGAGTTGAGTAGGAGCAAAGCTTTATCCTTATCTTCAAGCTTCACCTCAATATTTTCTAAGTCATCAAGAATCTTTTTAAAATCTCCATGTTGTTCTTGAACCGATCTTGTTTCTGTCATCTTAAAATACTAAAATTTTTGCTTTAAACATAATTGATTTGCCAAAGACTATGTCATGTATAAAGATTCTAGTTTGACCCACTTGGTAGCAAGACACAAGATGATAACCTCTCTAAAGGCTTTATCAGCAAGACACAAGATGATAACCTCCTTGCCTTATCAATCATCTTGTTCTTTTCTTTTTGTGATAATAATCTAGACATTTTTACGTCACCCTTCAGAGCTTCTGTAACTCATTGTTGCAGCAAGATAGCTTCCATCTTTATCTTCAATAACCCAAAGTCATTCTTCTCTAAAAACTTGTCGATATCATATTTGGTTGTTCCCATGATTCAACCTTTCTTTTTCTTTCTTCTTTTCCCACATACAACGCCACTTGTTGGTTCTAAAATAAGAAAGAAAGCAAACAAGAACAAACCTTATGCAAGAACAAACACAAAAAAAAACGTAGAAACAAGAATATCCAACAAGAACGTAAAATGTAAACATAGAAAAAGCGTAATAGCAAATGAAAAAGATTGAGAGACGAGAACACAATAGATTTACCCGATTCAGCCAATTAGGCCTACATCCACATGAGAGAGTAGATTCCGTTGTCTTAAAACAAGACCAAGTCTTTATGACAGAGCAACCTCTTGCTCTTCTCAGAAATTCCTTAATCTCTCTAATTGGTTCTCTTTTTCTCTCTACGTATCTTCTTCCCAGTTCATTGTACTTACACTTAGCACTTTGATCTCACACTTCCTCTCTTTGTGTCACTCTTAGAAAGGATCCCCAAACAAATATATATAGGGATCCAAGACACTAAGACTAAGTCTTATAAAACTGGATGGACTAAACCCACCAAGTTAATGAAAACAAACTTATAGTTTGAACTCATCAGTTTAATGGAGATAGACTGAATGTATAAAACTATAAAGACGAAAGACTTTACAAATCATACAGATGATACATTAGATTTTGATTCATAATAAGCATTACATTTGTGCTAAAAATGCTGTCTTGATGCAATTGATCTTAAGTCAGAAAATGATGAATCTGCTCAAGAGGATATGACAACAAAAGTTGAGAAAGATTTTCAGTTCATTATCACTAGACATATACATTTATGGATTCCATGTACAAGTGTATCTATATCGATCAGTACAAAATTGAGTCCCAGCTAGGTTGGACTAATGGTTAAGAACATTAAGAAGGGAAACTCTGATTTTAATCAAACGCCTGAATAGAAACTCAAGTCCTTCTTCAAAGTCTTGAATGCACGATTCCATTTTCTCCAAGTGGTTTTGCAGATTGTTTATGTCTTCAAATTTGCAAGTCTTGGTAAATACGAAGGACTGCAATGCTGCATCCACCAGGGCAAATTCACTTTCATCTGCCGCTAGGGAGCAAGCCACTCTTTTGGGTTGAATTAGCTGGGAAATTGAAAGCCATCGGTTTGCCTTTGATTGTGTTGAGCCTGAGATAAATTGCAGCAGTGATTGAAATGTTGATAGTGTAGCCACTTCCACTTCCTGCAATATGCTAATCAAAGCCACTGTTTGGTGGCTTTTATTTGTAGCTGATGAGATGTTATAATTCTTTGAAGTGCCATTCAAATTTGCCAAGGCTTTGGAGATGGCCTTTTTCACTACTTTTCTAGATGTCAAGAATTTTTTAACCTCTGCTGTCAGCTCCACTTCACCACCCCTCTTCCTTCTTATCATTAATTGAAGTTCACGTGTGCATTCTTTTGTGTGCAGCAAAGCATCTTTGGCTGCTGTACACACATCTAAGAGCCTTAAGGATCTATCCAAAAGCTCATCCACCCAATTCTCTTGATGCTCATGAACAAGAACATCTTGAGTGAGGGGAAGCTGAATCAATTTTTCAACACACTCAATCAAATCTTGCAAGCCTCCTACCTTATGTCTCAGTGATGAAGAAGAGGAGGTTTCATTGGAAGCCCTTAAGCTCTCCAACTGTTCATTGCATTTTAGAATGAGAGGGTGTGGTCTAGAGGGCAAGCTATTTGAGCGACTGTGAGATTTTGGGTTCAAAGGAGAGGATGCCATTTTCCCCCAAGAGAAGAGAAGAGAAGAGAAGACTTGATTTTGATGAAGAATTGAGTCTATGGATCTGCCCTTCCAATGGCATCTTGTCAATATATATAATGGCTGTAGGAGACATAAGGAATCTCTTCTTAAGCAAATATCAATGAGGCTAACTAATATGAGATTTGGATCTAAAACAATTACATAAATGTTAGAACAGTGTCTCTCCCAAGGAAACTGTCCAACTCATATTTTGTCTCAACTTGCATGATTATGACATTTTCAATGCACATGCCTCACCTAAAACGTGTTTTAGCGTTTAAGTGTAACTCATCTACACGTGTGGACTGCTGTATTAATATGCTAAAACAACCTTTACATTGCCTCTCTTGAGGAACAAGAATCGCCTTGTTCTCACATATAAGCTTTAACTTATATATTAATATTAATATAAAGCCAATCCTGTTGGATAATCTTAAATTTCTAGAGATATCCGAGATATCCGAGATATTCGAGATATCCAAGATATCCGGGATATCCGATTTAGTTATCTGGAATTATTTGATTTTGAGTTATTTGGTTTCAGATTAGATAAGATAGTTTTTTGGTAAGTTTTGATTTGATAAGATATTTTATTATCTTCTTGTTAATTCAGTACGTTGTACAATGGCTATTTAAAGGCCATCTCTTATTCAATAAAAATCACAGTGAGTTGCTACGATCACCCACAATTTTAGTGTTACTCGTCTCTCTTAGTTTTTCTACAAATTGGTATCAGAGCTATATGCTCTGAGTGCCGAGTGTGAGAGGAAAACAGTGTGCGCCTGTGAAGGGGGAAGAAAGAAGAAAGAGAGAGTAATGGCAAAGGTTGTGAATGGAATGACCGTACCACAACTGTCAAAGAAAACCAATTATGATAATTGGTGTTTACAAATGAAGACCCTGTTGGGTTCCCAAAGTCTATGGGACATAGTGGAGAAGGGGTTCCAAGAACCCGAGGAGGACGAAGACCAATCTGTGGCTCAGATTGCCACATTGGAAAAGACACGAGTGAAGGACAAATCGGCTTTGTATTTTTTGTACAATGCCGTGGATGAGTCAGGTTTCGAGAAGATTGCAAACGCTGCATCTTCAAAGGAAGCATGGAAGATCTTAGAGGTTGCGCACAGAGGTAACCACCGTGTCAGACAGATCCGACTTCAAACTCTCCGAGGAGAGTTTGAGAGTTTGAAGATGGAGGATAAGGAACAAGTATCCGAGTACATAACTCGGGTGGAGAAGGTGGCTAACCAACTAGGAAGGAATGGGGAGCCAATGCCAGCAAGTAGAATTGTGGAGAAAATCTTGAGATCATTAACAGATGATTTCGAGAGTATTGCATGCGTAATTGAGGAGTCAAAGGACTTGTCAGTTCTCTCAGTGGAAGAGCTCGCTGGGTCACTCGAAGCCCACGAACAAAGGAGGAGGAAGATGAAGAATACTCTTGATCAAGCATTACAGGCGCAACTTGATTTGAATGAAACTCGGAACACTCAGGGCCGAAGATCAGGAGGACAAGGATGAGGTGATCATGGAGGACGAGGCAAAGGACGAGGTGATCATGGAGGTGATCAAGGACGAGGTCGAGGACGAGGTGACCATGGAGGTGGACAAGGACGAGGTGATCGTAGCCAAGGAAGTCAGCCAAGGTCCGAGGTGGAATGTTATAAGTGTGGCAAACTCGGCCACTACGCAAAGGAATGCAGATCGGCAAATTGCTACAACTGTGGCAAATACGGTCACATAGCAAAGTATTGCCGAGCTAAAAGCCGAAGTGAAGAAAAAGGGAAGAATCTTCTCACAGAAGAAGAGGACGAGGAAGCAGGAATTTTGATGATGACGCAGAGCTCGGAGACCAAGCTACGTCCGAGTTGTGCCTCCGAGGTCCAGCTAAACTTGAGTTGCGTCGAGAGATCAACAATTGAGCCTCCAAGCTCATATGAGAAGTCAGAAGCCGAGCTTGATTCAAGTTGCCTAAACAACTCGGTCTGGTATTTGGACACTGGAGCGAGCAATCATATGTGTGGAGAAGAAAGTTTCTTCAACGAACTCATCAAGGTAAAGGCTGGATTCGTGTCATTTGGGGATGATTCCAAGGTGGCGGTAAAAGGGCGTGGAACCATCAAGTTTATGCAGAAGGATGGACGAGTTGGAGAAATAAGGAATGTCTACTACGTTCCCGAGCTTAAGAATAACATCTTAAGCATGGGGCAGATGATGGAGAAAGGAAACTCGGTTCTGATGAAGGATCGAGTGCTTTATTTGAAGGACAAGCATGATCGTTTAATAGCCCGAGTGGAGATGAAAAAGAATCGGATGTATAAACTGGAGATGAACATCATTCAAAATAAGTGCTTAAAGCTAGACGTGAAGGATGAAGCAATGATGAGGCATTCTCGTTTTGGGCATTTAAACATTGGAGGTTTGACCGAGCTATCAAAGAAGGAGTTGGTGCATGGACTACGTGGTGTTGGGTATTCAAGAACAAGTTTTCCGAGCTCGTCCGAGTACAAAGCAAAGGAGCAAGACATCTACAACTCCACTGACGAGTTACATGTAGTATGTCTATTGACAAGAACAGAAGACATAAAATCTGAAGAGGTGGTACTTGATGAAAGATGGAAGAAAGCAACGGATGAGGAGATCGGATCAATTGAGAAGAGTGAGATGGGAAGTAAAGCTGAGCTAGTTGAGGAGTTTAAAGAAGTGAAGAGGGAGTTTGTGATGACCGATTTGGACATCATGAAGTACTTTCTGGGTTTAAAGGTGGACCAAAGAGCAACGGGTATTTTTGTGTCCCAAAAGAGGCATCGGCCACCTCGACGCAGGGGGTGCTGGACGTTGCATGGCTCGCGGGGCCATGGTACACAGAGGAGTATCGCGCTCTGGTGGAAGAAGCATCGAAATGAAAGAAGAAGGAGAAATTTAAGATTATGGGGGAGTTTTGTTGGATAATCTTAAATTTCTAGAGATATCCGAGATATTCGAGATATCCAAGATATCCGGGATATCCGATTTAGTTATCTGGAATTATTTGATTTTGAGTTATTTGGTTTCAGATTAGATAAGATAGTTTTTTGGTAAGTTTTGATTTGATAAGATATTTTATTATCTTCTTGTTAATTCAGTACGTTGTACAATGGCTATTTAAAGGCCATCTCTTATTCAATAAAAATCACAGTGAGTTGCTACGATCACCCACAATTTTAGTGTTACTCGTCTCTCTTAGTTTTTCTACAAATCCTTGGTCTGCCCACGGACGGACCTGCGCTGTTTTCTGTAATGGCCAATGGTATATCATTCTTTGCAACTTGCAGGAGTATATAAAGATGCAATACACGTGTACACAATTGAAACAGATCACAATAACTGAAGTCAAACCCAAGCATGTTCTTACACATGGTTTTCCATCTCTTTTTCTGTTTCAAACTTACATTGGTTGTTGTGTTTCTGTTGGTTCTATCATATATTCATCTCAAAAGAGAATCTATAAAAAGATTGTAAACTAAAGCTAAATAAGAGTATACAAAAACACTTGGATTAAGTTAGTGAGGAAGAATTTTGAAAGTTTACATGAAGTCATTATTCTAACAAAAAAGAAAAGCAGAAAAAAGATTTTTTTCTTCTTAATTCTATCTCTGTTAGTAGTTTACACATAAAGTCTTTGAGATTTATATTTTTAGTCATACTTAATGATAGATGGTCTTTTATGAATGAATGAAGCTTAAGGATCAGCATAATCTCGTTTAAGTGAGAAAAAATAGGATTATATTAGTTACAATTGAATTAGTGTGTTATTAATTTCCACTTCTCATCTGTCTTTCACATTGAAGGAAAAATAATACGTAATAAACTGTAAACTAAAGATAAGATACCAATTGGCTTGTCCCCGTAAGAGGAACACAATCATCTACTTATTTCTTTTCTTTTTTCCCAACATGTACAGCGTAGACATTTAAATTTTGATTAAATCATCAACCTAATAATGACAATCTTAAGCTTGACAGCTAAGATACGTGTTCAAATTGACTTTGAAGCACATGTGGTTCAAGCCTTTTTGTATAGATAAGAAGGCTGATCAAATTGTTATAATTTTGAAATTAAAACATGTTTGTTTAACCTTTCTTTCCTTTCATTTATTTTATAAGTGAAGTTTTGAAACAATAAAGGGAAATTGAAAGATAAGATTTGGAGTGCACTCAAGAATAGAGAAAAACAGAGAAGTTGAAATAACTATAGTCCGATCATTAATTAACATATGTTCTGCAGAAAAAAAAATTTATTCACATTAATATACAATTGGGAGAGAGTACTCATGTGGTCAAAATTGAGTTCACAAAAATCAGAGATGTTCTATGATTAGTGGTTGAAGATATTGAGAAGAGAAACTCTATTCCTAACTAGTTTTCTTGAGAGGTGTTCAACTCCTATTTCTAAATCCTGAATGCACATTTCCAAATTTTCAAAATGGCTTAGAAAACAATCAATAGATGAAGGCTTGTGACTGAGTAGAGACCGCAAAGCTGCATCCACCTTCTCAAATTCATTTGCGAGTGATTCTTGAGAGTCACAAACCACTCTTTTAGGTTGCATCAGCTTCGAGATTGCTGACCATCTGCTCTGCTTTGGTTGTCCCTTGGGGTCACAGATAAACAAAAACAGAGATTCTAATAATCTCACCGTGACCTCTTCTGCTTCTGTTAAGATACTAAGCACGGATAAAGCGTCATCATTATCTTTGTTTGAGGGGAAAACTGCAGACTCATTTGTTATGTCTTTCAAATTTCTCAAGGACTTTCTTACTGCCTTGTTCAACTTGTTCCTTGAAGCCAAGTATTTTCCACCCTCAGTTGTGAAAACAGTTTCATCGCCTTTTCTTCTTCTGATGACTGAGTGAAGTTCATGTATGCTTTCTTTTGATATCAGTAAGCATTCTTTAGCTGTATTGCAGATATCCAGGAGCCTCAGAGACCCTTCTAGGATGTCATCAACACATTTGTCGCTGCACTCTCTTGCTAAGACTTGTTGTTTGATTGGCAATTGGAGCAACTTATCGGTGCAATCATGCAAATCCAGCAAACCATCAAGTTTGTGGCAAAGTGAAGATGATGAAATTGAAGAAGTGGCTTGAGAGTCCTTCAATCTTTGCAGATGCTCCTCATGTTGTGATATGAGAGGGTGAGGTGCGGAGGGCAAGCTGTTGCATCGAGTGTGGAGAGAGCTCTTTGTGTTTGTTTCAGTGACTGCCATTTTCTCTTTTCAGGATTCAAAAGGCTAGGAGGAGATAGGATATATTGTGTCGTGTATTCTAAACTCCGAGTCTTGAGTTTTAAGGGTTAGCATCTACTTTATATATAGCAAAAGAATTATGAAAGACAAGTTTTTCTTCTTCTTTTTTAATCTTTTCCCAGTGTGTCACATAATGAGCATCAAAACTAATATATTATATTTATTTAGATCTAAGCTTCCTCCTCATACTGAGCATGTTATTGTAACACAAAGGAGACAAGAAGAATATATTTCCTCACTTGTCTGGGTCTAGCAATGCTTCCCATGCACCTAGACTTCTCATCCCCGAATTTTCAACTTTCCCAATCACATATATTATTGAAAAACGGCATCATTACGAGCTACTAAAATAAAATATTAAACTCAATGGAACATGCATCATAATAGAAGCTATTGTCTGGAGGAGGAACTGTTACAATTCATAAATAAAATTCAGTTTATGAACTTGTCTTCCCAGAACAGGACAGGAGAGAGAGAAACTTTATTTTCTGATATCAATGTATTAATTAAATATTTTATATAATGTATAAACTCGTGCTACCACTTTTGCATTATTTGAGTATTCAATGCATAATACATCCATTTACATAAACATCAATAAATTACTTGTATGACCTGGGAACAATGCATACACTTCGCCATCCAGATATGAACGATCTTTGATGTTTGAAGATGAATAGATACCCACACCCCGCCTCCCTATTTTCAAGCCATATACAATTAAACATGTTCTACTTAATGGTATTAATAAATAGGGCTGCTTTTCCACCTGCAGACACAAGATCCACTTCCAACGTTCAATCCCATCAGTTCCTCTCTTGGAGTTCACAATTTGATTTGTTGTATCTTGGACCTAAAAATATGGAGGAGACATAGCATAGGTGGCCATCTATGGAATATGTCATGTACATGTCATTCCCAAGTTAAAAATTGAGCAATAAGTTGGAATGCTTGGTTTGTTGAAAGCACTGAGCAAACAATGCAGTGGTAGCAGTAGGATTGTAAGAGCAGAATTAAGATAACGTAGTTGCATTCTCAATTGCTGACATTTGAAAACAAAACTATTCTTCTTGTCTCCTCTATTCATTTGCTATATATTGAGCAGATATCACCTTCTAATTCGGAGAGTTAAGAACAGATTGTATTTTTATTTCCAGCCACCTTCATTTTCTAAGAGGAAATGACAATAGTAGAAACAAACATGAAAAGATGGCTTCACGATCGCAGCAACAGGTTGCCTACTGCATCACACCCCATTATATCACAAGTCAAGGAGAATTTGCACAGGTCGAAGGATTCTGAAGTCACCACGTCTTTGTCATCATCGTCTTCAATAAGTCACAGACTCGATGACTTGAAAGACTTGCATGACAGCACTAATAAGTTGCTCTAATTGACAATGTCCCAACAGGTATTGGCACAAGAAAGCAGCAGCAAAGAAATTGATAAACTATTAGATGGGTCTCTGAGTCTCTTGGATAGTTGTGGCACAATTAAAGATTGTCTGTTGCAAACAAGGGATAGCATGCACAAACTTTTATCAGTTATTTGCAGGATAGATGCAGAAACCGGATTCATAATAAATACTTGCATGTTGGGTGAAAATGAAATAGGCAATTGGAAAGGCCTCGGTAAACTTGAAAGCAACATGTTAAGATCCAATTATAAGGTATGAGACTTGAGTCTCACATTAGAAGTATGGGATTCTAGTGGGGGGTTTAAAGATCTTGGACTCTTCAACTATAACAGCTAGGTTTTGTGGTGTGGTTCTCATATTAGAGTCTTCCACCATGATTTCCAGCTGCAAACAAGAGACGTGGGTGGTGACGCATTGCAGTGACTCCCATTGTTCTTATCAAAATACAAAATAAATTCACAGTTTCTTCTTCAAACAAAGACAAGGAGATTTTTTCCACGCTTAGCATGTAGCATCTTACTAGAAGCAGAAGTGGATTGGATACTATGGGGTCATTAGAATCTTTGATTTTTTTTTTTTTTTGGCCCAAAAGACAGTTAAAGCAGAGAAGGAGGACAGTAATCTCCAAGATCGTGCAGCCCAAGAGAATATCTTGTGATTCTGAAGTGTTAGACTGTTGGGATTCAAACAAGTCCCACATCGATAAAATAATACAACAAATAACAACTTATATAATACAAACATACTTCAATGATTGAGAGGCCTTTTGGGTGATGACCAAAAGCAAAACCCGGCTCTAATACCACTGAAGTGATTATTTTATGGTATTTGTCTGAGAGGATATTTTATGAATTATTTTTATAACGTTATTACACAAACATACTCCACAATGATGAGATATTGTTTGAATCCCAACATAGACACTAATGAATTCGAAATTCTTGACACATAGCCTCTCATCAGTTCAAACTTCAAAGCCTTCTTCTACTGAGAATTTTCAAAGCGTGTGCAAAATTTAGAGTTGTGCACCGAAGATATTGAAGTTGGAGTTGAACGCCTCCCAAGACAGTTAATTAGAATCAGAGTTACTTTAATCAAAGTTGAACGTGATTGTTGTTTGCTATATTAGAACACCCATTATTAGGTGGTTATTGGATCGACCATTACTTTAATTAGAGTTGAACGTGATTGTTTCTTGGTGTAAAGGAGTGTGTTAGAGATTTCACACTATTGAAGCCGTTGAAATCTCTGACAGTATTTTGGATGTGAAGTTTTATCTAAAGTTTTATGTTGTAATTAGTGTATCTGTTAGTCTGCTCTAGTACAAGACCCATACCTTTTGGAGTGTGTTCAACTATGTAATGATGTTGGATAAGTTATCCATACTTGTTAAGTAGTTGAATGTGTGTTCATATGTATTTATATATGTTATATATATGTATTAAAAACTTATCAGCAAAAATACCGATGAAAAATCCTTCACGTTACTTTATTCAAAATAAAGTATATAATCTTCGGCTTACAAATCAGTTTGTAAAGTTAAATTAGATTGACCAGTGACTTGCCCTCAGCATAATGAATCACATATGATATATACATGGATCAAACCACATCCACACATAAGAACACTATTGCTGCTAATTTTTCAAGGCTAGGCTGTGTTTCTAACAACAACTAACTAGCATGTTGTTTGGACGCTGTCTAATATTTTTTACCCAATCGATTGAACTTGCACTCGCATAGAAGTTTCATTATATAGTCGAGAATTTTATATTAAAAAATGATTCCTGGATTTTCAACGGTGACCATTCACCTGAGAAACATATAATTAAACAGTACCCGATGAAAAGAATTGGAAGCACCCAGCACCTAATACCTATTGAACCTAAGACGCCAGAAAGAGAGAGCAAATACCGGATTGCGGCGACTCAAAAAAGTCCTGGCCGGATTTCGCCAACGCGTTGAGTTGCTCCATTGTTGTTATCCACGGAACTAACAAAAACTACTTTGTTCAGTGTGCACCAAGCAAGACTCCAACACAAGGTATTTTCTCTTCGTTAGAGACATAGCAAGGAGGGAGGTTTTGTTCTGTTGTGTTGTGCTTCAACTTTGGGGGCATTTCAAGGCTTGTTTCTTCACTGCTCAATTCAGTTCTTTCTAAGCCCATTAATATACAAACTCATTTTACTCTGACGTGTAAGAACAAAACAACAATACACGTTCTTATTGGTTATTAATAGGAAATTTCAATTTGGTTCTTTACTTTTTCCTGTCAAAAAGACATGTCAAATATAACATTGGGAGAATTGGCATATGCCTACAGGCTGAGTAACAATACTAAAAGAAATGATAAGACAAGAGGACAATACAATAGAAGAACACGTATATTAGTTACTGAATTTACATTATTTTTGCAATTTTATATTGGATATTTAAAAATGTTGTCATGATTTTATATTGATCTTCAAATCTGGAAACGATGAATCTGCTCAAGAGGATATGACAACAAAAGTTGAGAAAGATTTTCAGTTCATTATCACTAGACATATACATTTATGGATTCCATGTACAAGTGTATCTATATCGATCAGTACAAAATTGAGTCCCAGCTAGGTTGGACTAATGGTTAAGAACATTAAGAAGGGAAACTCTGATTTTAATCAAACGCCTGAATAGAAACTCAAGTCCTTCTTCAAAGTCTTGAATGCACGATTCCATTTTCTCCAAGTGGTTTTGCAGATTGTTTATGTCTTCAAATTTGCAAGTCTTGGTAAATATGAAAGATTGCAATGCTGCATCCACCAGGGCAAATTCACTTTCATCTGCCGCTAGGGAGCAAGCCACTCTTTTGGGTTGAATTAGCTGGGAAATTGAAAGCCATCGGTTTGCCTTTGATTGTGTTGAGCCTGAGATAAATTGCAGCAGTGATTGAAATGTTGATAGTGTAGCCACTTCCACTTCCTGTAATATGCTAATCAAAGCCTCTGTTTGGTGGCTTTTATTTGTAGTTGATGAGATGTTGTAATTCTTTGAAGTGCCATTCAGATTTGCCAAGGCTTTCGAGATGGCCTTTTTCACTACTTTTCTAGATGTCAAGAATTTTTTAACCTCTGCTATCAGCTCCACTTCACCACCCCTCTTCCTTCTTATCATTGATTGAAGTTCACGTGTGCATTCTTTGGTGTGCAGCAAAGCATCTTTGGCTGCTGTACACACATCTAAGAGCCTTAAGGATCCATCCAAAAGCTCATCCACCCATTTCTCTTGATGCTCGTGAACAAGAACATCTTGAGTGAGGGGAAGCTGAATCAATTTTTCAACACACTCAATCAAATCTTGCAAGCCTCCTACCTTATGTCTCAGTGATGAAGAAGAGGAGGTTTCATTGGAAGCCCTTAAGCTCTCCAACTGTTCATTGCAATTTAGAATGAGAGGGTGTGGTCTAGAGGGCAAGCTATTTGAGCGACTATGAGATTTTGGGTTCAAAGGAGAGGATGCCATTTTTTCCCAAGAGAAGAGAAGAGAAGACTTGATTTTGATGAAGAATTGAGTCTATGGATCTGCCCTTCCAATGGCATCTTGTCAATATATATAATGGCTGTAGGAGACATAAGGAATCTCTTCTTTAGCAAATATCAATGAGGCTAACTAATCGAGATTTGGATCTAAAACAATTACATATATGTTAGAGCAGTGTCTCTCCCAAGGAAACTGTCCAACTCATATTTTGTCTCAACTTGCATGATTATGACATTTTCAATGCAAATGCCTCACCTAAAACGTGTTTTAGCCTTAAATGTAACTCATCTACACGTGTGATCTGCTGTATTAATATGCTAAAACAACCTTTACATTGCCTCTCTTGAGGAACAAGAATCGCCTTGTTCTCACATATAAGCTTTAACTTATGTATTAATATTAATATAAAGCCAATCCTTGGTCTGCCCACGGACGGACCTGCGCTGTTTTCCCTAATGGCCAATGGTATATCATTCTTTGCAACTTACAAGAGTATATAAAGATGCAATACATCTGTACACGATTAAAGCAGATCACAATAACTGAAGTCAAACCCAAGTTTGTTCATATACATTGTTTTCCATCTCTTTTTCTGTTACAAATTTACGATGGATGCTGTTTCTGTTGGCTGTACCATATATTTATCTTGAATGAGCATGTATATAATTGTGCACTAAAGCTAAACAAGAGTATAAAAATTTCACCAGGATCAAGTTAGTAATGATGAATTTTGGAATTTTACATGGAGTCATAACTCATAAGTTCACATCCACTGCTGTACTTGTTGTACATAGGTGTGTATGACTCATTCATAATGGACAGACAGATATTGAAGTAGAGCAGATTGAGTTTGGCCCGCCTATTTATTGGGTTACTGACTAATTGGGTTGAGGTGTAAGGTTATGTCCTTGTAGTTTATATATACTTGATATAATCCTATTTATTTCTAATAATAATAGAAAACACCAACTCTATTTCTGAGAATGTAGGCACATTGCTGAACCTCGTTAAATCATTGTTTGAATGTTGAGTATTTTAGTCTCTTGTTTTAGAATTTGGTTGCGTTGCTAACCGTACCAAAATAGAAAAAACTTATGCTCCACAATCCATCATAAGATTTTTTTTTTCCGTCTTAATTCTATCTATTGCTAATTTACACATTTAATCTTTGAGATTTATATTTATAGTCATACTAATGGATCATAATCTCGTTTGAGAAAAAAAGTTGGATTATATTAGTTGCAATCGAAGTGTTTTAATGTGCTATTTATTTCCACTTCTCTTTGTCTTTCACGTTGGAGGAAAATTAATAATAAACTGTTTATTAAAGATAAGATACCAATTGGCTTGTCCTCGTAACAGGAACACTATCATCTTCTTTTCATTTTTTTTCCAACATGTGCAGTTCGTGCATTTAAATTTTGATTTAATCAACCTAATGCAATGTTAAGCTTGACAGCTAGGATACGTGTTCAAATTGACTGTGCATCACATGTGGGTTCAATGCTTGATTTGCAGGGTTTTCATTTCTTCTCTTTCTTTTTGTAATAATTTTCATTTTTCTAATCATGAGACTTTAGTCTTCCTCCTCTTTGACCATTCATTTCATTTTTCCTTCTTGTATATAAAAGAAGGCTGATCAAATTATTATAATTTTGAAATTAAAAAAATGTTTATTTAACTTTTTCTTTCCTTTCACTCATTTTAGAAGAGAAAATTTGAAAGAATAAAGAGAAATTTAAAGATAAGATTTGGAGTGCACTCAAGAATAGGGAAAACGAGAGAAGATGAAATAAATATATTTTCTTAATTAACGCATTTTGCACAAGGAAACAAAACTTAATTCACATTAATGTGCAATGGGAGAGAGTACTCATAGGGTCAAAATTGAGTTCAAAAATATCAGAGATGTTCTATGATTAATGGTTGAAGATGTTGAGAAGAGAAACTCTGTTCCTAATTAGTTTTCTTGAGAGGTGTTCAACTCCCATTTCTAAATCCTGAATGCACATCTCCAAATTTTCAAAATGGCTTAGAAAACACTCAATAGATGAAGGCTCGTGACTGAGGAAAGATAAAGTTGCATCCACCTTCTCAAATTCATTTGTTAGTGATTCTTGAGAGTCACAAGCCACTCTTTTAGGATGCATCAGCTTCGAGATTGCTGACCATCTGCTCTGCTTTGGTTGTCCCTTGGGGTCACAGATAAACAACAACAAAGATTCTAATGACCTTGTTGAGATGCCTTGAATTTATAATTTTGTCCGTTACTATTTCACTATTATTTAGGTTGTAATGAGGCTGTTATATTTTATCCTTGTTATTGTCGCCACCGGCCCAAACGGGCCTCGGCGGTCGCAAAGACGGTCGAGCTCGCTTTTATTTTAGTTTTGAAAATGTATTGGATTATTAGAACGACTTGTTCTCAAACTGAGACCTTGTCGATCTTATCCAATTTATTTATTAAATGTCTCACCAATCCATGTTAATCCCAAGCGGGACCCTCCATGGATTAGTGGTTTTCGTAGTAAAAGGGTTCATGGAGTCGCCACCAATGTTTTACTCAAAACATTGGAAAAAGAGGTTTAAGGCAATCGATTCAAAAATCGACTTCGGCCATTACAACCAGAGTCGGGTAAGGGAGTCGGTTACGCGTGGGGAAGGTGTTAGCACCCCACAGCGCCCCTTTCGGGTTCCCTATGACAGATTATTTCTAAAAATAATAGTGTGAAATTACTAAATTACCCCTATTTATTCTAAGCAATTACAAATTAACTATCTACATGATGACAGTTTAAATATGTACACACAGAAAGCGGTAAAAGAAGGGACTTTAAAGAGATAAACCTTTGAAGCGTGCTTTCTTATATATCTTGACAGAAATTGGGAAGCGTTTTGGCGTTCCCTCCCTCTACAAGACCGCTCGCTCCCTCCTATAAAATTTTTGACTTTGGAAATCCGATGGATTTCCCTTCGACTTAGTTCGAGACTCAAGCAAAATGCTCAGAACTCAAAAACTTCGTCGGATCAACTCTCCGATTGATTTCCAGGCAGAGCACTGCTCAAAAAAACCCAGAATCCTCAAGAAGAGGGTTAAAACTCAGTGTCAAAGTGTCAAATGACGTCAAATTGACGTCATATTTATAGGAATGAGGCGCAGTACGGCCCCTGGGGTCAATACGGGCGTATTGAAGTTTTTGAACTTCAATACGGCCGTATTGAATTCAGTACGGCCGTATTGAAGTTCAAAGACTTCAATACGGGCGTACTGAGTTCGCCGCGGCCGTATTACAGTTCAAAATACTCAATACGGCCGTAGTGAACCTCTGGGAGGCCGTATTGAGCTTCATTCCTCCCACTTTTCTTATTTTTGCTATCCTAAGACCTCTAGACCTACAGAGAACCCTCCTAGGGCCTTCCAGGAGTCCTTCTGGCTGATCTTCCTTCAGTCTTTGAGAGCCTTCTAGCTTTATTTCCGACCCGGACAATTTTAGGGGTCTACAGCTGCCCCCCCTTTACTTAGTCGGACGGCCTTTTGGTGTACCGGCTGACAAGTAAAGGAGTTGATCCAATTGTCCGGGTGATGTGCCGACCTTCTGACTTGTAATGTCTTCCGGTGGAAAATTGTTGAGTAGCCTCTCCAGGTGAGTGCATACCTCGGCGCTTCTGACATCCTCGGTAGCTGAGTTTACCCTCTCCAGGGTCAACTTCACTCGACGCCCGAGCCGGAAGTTGAACACCGACGTGCCTCTGGCGACGCTGGTGATTGAGTACCGTCTCTCCAGACCTAGCCTCACTCGACGCCCGAGCCGGAAGCTAGACACCAATGTGTTAACATCACACTGATGATTAAGTATTGCCTCTCCAGGCCCAACCTCACTCGCCGCCCGAGCCGGAAGTTGGACACCAACGCACCTCTGATGACGCTGATGGTTGAGTACCGTCTCTCCAGACCTAGCCTCACTCGACGCCCGAGCCGGAAGCTAGACACCAGTGTGTTAACATCACCCTGATGATTGAGTACCGCCTCTCCAGGCTCTGCCGCTTAACATTTGGCAGTTGAGTTTGCCCTCTCCAGGGTCTGCGTCTTAACATCGGCAGGTGAGTTTACCCTCTCCAGGGACTGCGTCTTAACATCGGCAGCTGAGTTTGCCCTCTCCAGGGACTGCGTCCGTGTCTTCTGATCACTTCGGCAATGCGAGTTTACCCTCTCCAGGGATTGCGTCCGTGTCTTCTGATCACTTCGGCAATGCGAGTTTACCCTCTCCAGGGATTGCGTCCGTGTCTTCTGATCACTTCGGCAATGCGAGTTTACCCTCTCCAGGGATTTGAGATGATTTTTGTCTCCACAGTCCACTATGCTGCTTCGACAGTTTTTTTTGATTTTGTGCCGCTGAGGGCTGGATAACGCAGGGATCCGTCTAGGGGATGTGCAGTCATTCATAGGTTCCTGTGCCCCAACTTGCATTGCATTGTTGGTACCCATGGGGAATTTCTGAATCCTTGGGGTGTGGACACAGATGCTCTCTCTTTGAGTTGAGCGATGCCTTATGTTTGGCTGACGTCCTTTGACGTTGGTGGAGTATCCCGGTTGTCCTTATTCGGGTGACTCTTTTCAATTTTCTGATTTTGTAGCCTCTGTGTAGGCTGTTATCCACTAGGGAATTCTGTCATTCATTTCTTGACTGGCCTCTTCTGTTAGGCAGATAATCTTGATGTTCGGTGCTTGGCTGGATGCCGCATTCCGCTTGGGGAATATTTATTGAGATTTTTTATTTTTTCTCCTTTTGTAGGGATGCCTCTTGAGTAGGCGATTGGGGATTTGGGGACCTTGTGTATCCCAGAGTATTATTTAGGAAGCCTCTGCAGGCTTAGTCTCACTCAACGCTTGAGTCGGAGAGTTATCTTCCACTGAAGAAGTTTTAAAGTCCTTTGACTTGAATATACTGCTTGGATGATCATACTTCCATTGGAGATTTTGACGATCTTGCTTGATAGCTCTTGCTGGGGATTTTGAATCCAAGAGCATGAGTTGAGGTTCCCTCTGGGGAGTATTATTTCTGCGAGCCTCTCCAGGCTCAATTATTCTGTTTACTGAGGAGTATTGTTTCGGCAAGCCTCTCCAGGCTCAGTTATTCTGTACAAACTGATGAGTATTGTTTCGGCAAGCCTCTCCAGGCTCGGTTATTCTGCGGGAGTATTATTTCGGCAAGCCTCTCCAGGCTCAGTTATTCTGTGCAATCTGTTTGTTGGATTTTCTATATCCTTGCCTTTTTTCATTTTCGGCTTTTTCTGTATTTTGCCTTTTCTTCTGATTTGGCTTTTTCTGTATTTTGCCTTTTTTATGTTTTTGGCTTTTGCTGTACAGAATTTAAATTGCTAGAGAATTTAAAATCAAACAGTGGAAATTTTCATTAAATAGAAAATAAGTTTGTACGAGAGAAATCAAAAGAAATCAAAAGATGGGACACAGCCCAAACAAACTAAATACATAAAAATTAAAGGAAGCAATCCGGTCTTCACTCATCGGCCGGCGGATCCTGAGGAGGAGTGGGGTAGTGGCTATGGAGCCAGACTGAGAGGTTGTCGAACCCCTGCACCAAGCTGTCTAGTCGAGTATCGGTACTCTGCTGCCATGTACCGATACTATGCTGAAAAGCATCGAATCGCGTGTCGATGCTCTGCTGAAAAGCATCGAATCGCGTGTCAATGCTTTGCTGCAGTGTGTCGAAGCGGGCGTCAAAGTATCCCCTGTCCGACCGTGATGTGCTAGCCTCTGGCTGCGGGGCGTCGCCTCCCTCAAAGTCGAGGTTGTTGAGGAGGTCGTCGAAGGTCTCGAGGCCATCTACTCGCACAAACCCCCCTCCTGGCGATCTAGCGATGATCTTCATGTTAATCAGGGTGGAGGCACCAATCAGCTTCGGCGCCAATGCCCCTGGCTCTGCACCATCGGGACATCCCCATGTCTCCGCCAGCTGTGAGAGGAGTGGGGCAACCAAGATGTACCCCTGTCTGGACTCTCCTCCCTCTCGTACCCCAAGCTTCTTCACGTGCTCGAGGAAGAAATATCCAGGATTGGCCTTCCGGCCGGTGGCCATGCAATATAAGGCCAGCAGATCCGGCCGTGTAATCGACTCCGGACTCTTGGACCTGCCATGAATAGTACTGGTGAGGATCTTGTGACAGATCCTAAGAGCAGTCGGGAGCCGGGAGCCCTTCACCCCTGAATGATAATCCCGTCGGCCAGTGAGCAAACTCCACATCTCAACCGGAGTCCACTGATCAGGCCACTCGCATATGGCATCTCGGAATGCCAGCTGATCAGTGCGGCTGAAAAACCCTGCCTGGACGTTGAACTCGTCCAACGTCTGCGAGCGGTATCCTTCATTCATCCAGAAATCCACCGCGCAAACATCCTCCCCATAGCTGTTAGTCGACTCCGTGACGCCGACTGTAGCCAAGAACTCCTTCGTGGCCGTCAAATATAGCTGGGATGGTGGATTAAGGAGAAATCCCCATCCTATGGCGTCGAAGTAGCTCCTGACATCATTCTCCAAGCCCACTGCTCGGAGAAGCTCAAAGTCGAGCACCCTTGACGGCTCGATGGTGAACGTCTCTATAAGCTGTAGCCGGTCCCGGTGTCGATCTGTCATTACACGTCTGGCCGGGGCTCTCTGCCTTTTGCGAGAAGATTTTGCCATTTCTGATAATCTTTGTAGGAATGCACTCACAAGCAAGGAATGTGGAGAATGAAGAAAGGTATGCAAAATGAGGGAGGGGAGGTCTTATTTATAGGCAAAATTCCGCCAATACGGCCCGTATTGGATTCAATACGGCCGTATTGGCCTTTCCATTGATGTACAAAGTTTACAATCAATATGGACCGTATTGGATTCAATACGACCGTATTGGGGTTCAGTACGGGCGTACTGGATTTTAATACGCCCGTATTGGAGTTGAAACGTTGTACTTAACGTTAACTCCAATACGACCGTATTAATACCAATACGGGCGTATTGGATTTTTCTGATTTTTGATTTTTTTTTTTTAAATATAAACAGAGAATAAGTGATCTTCTAGTACACCTATCATCTGTATGCATGTATGCAAATGAGATGCACCTAATTCTATTTGATTCAGTTTTTCAAAAGAATTAATCGATGCGTTCTTTGTTTGGATCTTGCCATTCCTCCAGACAGACTGTGCTTTGCCGATTTCTGTAACCGAGGAACGATGCGTATTTGATTTTTGGTGTTATCAACCAAATGATTCTCCCTTCCTTTAGAAGATGTATCAACCCTCCTATTGACCACTATATCTCCATGTTTCCACTTAGATTATTCAAAAATCTTTGGGACAAGGGAGAAGAGAAGGAAAGGATATATCTTTTCAAAAGTTTGTGTTTTAGAGGGGATTATTTTATTTTCGAAAAATGGATTTTGAAAGAATGGTTGGCCAATGGTAGGCTCAAGTGTTTAGGTTAGTTTGATTAAACACTTATGAAGTTAAGCACATCTTTGTTATTAATGATTGTGCTTTGACAACTTGGATAGCTTTTCTTGAGCCCCCCTTGTTGAATTCGATTGATGGTACCATCATGGATTTATTATTATTCTTTTTCTTTTTGATGGCCCTTACTTTTGCCTAAAACACCCATTTGTGGTGTCTTAGCGGGCTTTTTCTTTTTGTTTATTATTTTGTAACCCTAATTTTTGCCTAGGTCACCCTTTTGTGGGATTCCTAGCGGGTCTTTTGCTCTTATTTTGCGCAGCCCCCTTTTTGGGTTTCCTGCCGAGTTTTTTTTTATATTTTTTAGGATTTCTTTTTATCCATGATGGCACTTATTGAAGCCAAGAAAAGGTGCTCCAAGTTGTCGTGCACACTTCCACGCAAAATGATGTGGGTTTATTTTTTTAAGACGATTTTAACCTCATTCATGTTTATTCAAACAGGGTTAAATAACGCGGTCTAGAATTTTATTGCAAGCGAGAAAAGAAGCAATAAGAAATAATAATGAATGATTTTATTATAATCATAGTGGAAACATGTGCCCTATCGAGGCTCGGGGGTCGGGCTGTCCCCGAGGAGTGATCTCTAATAGTCATCAGGTTTACACATCCCTATTAGAAGGAAAAGAACACTTGATGACGACAGCTGGCCTTGACGTTTGTGAACCAGCCTTCTTAAAGATCTGGCTTAAAGAACGTCGAGAAGGATCTTGATTCCTCTTCGTCCTTTGATCTTTGCTAGGGTTGTATCCTAACCCTTGTTTCCCCGGATTGTCCTTGATAATAGGTAGCTCCGGGATCCCTTGGGAGTCCTTGCCTAATCCTTGTCCTGGCAAGTATCCATTCTTTGTGAGCATATGAGCTACCTTCTTCATTTCTCGGGGAAATATCTCAACATTGGCGATTTCCAATGCTTGGAAGGCGGTTTCCAAAGCTTCCTCTGCTGCATCCACATAAGGTATGTTGGATGGCTTACTGATGAGTATGTCATCTTCAGCTTGCACGGTCACCAGTTTGTCACCCACGATGAACTTGACTTTCTGGTGGAGCGTAGAGGGTACAGCTTTCGCATCATGAATCCAAGGTCGGCCGAGGAGACAGCTGTATGCAGGAGTAATGTCCATTATTTGAAATTCGACGTTAAAGATAGTGGGTCCGATTTGGATTGGAAGACTGACTTCTCCCACCACTTCTCTTTTAGAGCCGTCGAAAGCTCGAACGATCATGTTGCTTGGGCGCATTTGGACTCCCTTGATTGCCATCTGATCGAACGTTCTTTTTGGCATCACGTTCAAGGAAGATCCATTATCTACCAAGACCTTCGCGATGTGATACTCCTTGCACTTTACAGAGATGTGCAAGGGCTTGTTATGGTGCGGTCCCTCGGTGGGGATCTCTTCATCTGTGAAGGTGAGGTGATCATTAGCCGTGATGTGACTAACAATCCCCTCAAATTTGTCTTGGGATATGGTGTGTGATACATACGCCTCGTTCAAGACTTTCAACAGAGCTTGCCGATGCGGTTCGGAGCTTAGGATCAACGACAACAAAGTGATCTTCGCTGGTGTCTTGTGAAGTTGATCCACAATGGAGTACTCGCTCTGTCTGATGAATTTTAACAGCTCATCAGTCTCCTCCTCGGATTCTTTTTCCTCGGTTTTATCTTTTCCTTTTTCTTTATTCTTGGGAGCTTTATCATGAAGATCTTCGGGAGTGTAGATCCTGCCACTCCTAGTCATGCCCCCAAGTCCAGCGATATTGGAGATATCACTGTCGGCAGAAGTATGGATGTCGTATATCCATGGCACAGCCTTATTCGATTCGTAAGGGAAAGGTCTTGGAGCGACAATCCTTAACGGCGTGGGACCTTCCCCTTTTTCTGTCTTGATTACCAACAACGGCGTCGTCGTGTGTTCGCTTTGCGCAGTTGTTGGTTTGCATTTTATCACAAATGGCGTGCGATCCATTCTGAACATACGCATCGATTAATTCTTTCTTTTTATTAATCTTTATTATTAATTACCAGGAGAGATAAATGCAAAATGAATGACTAATGAGATGCAAAGGCAATAAATCTCAAAAATACGATTTTATTCATTAAAGAAAGTGTTCAACTTTTATACAATGCTTTGAAGCAATTTTTTACAATAAGAGAAAAGCCGGTAAAAACCCACAGGCGGGTTCATATTTCTTTGCCATTCATCTTCGGCTTCCTCGACATGACGACCCATTGCTTCAATCTGCGTATGGACCGCTTGGCTCATATCGTCACTGATTTTCTGAGCCTCCTTCGCTTTCTGAGTATAGTAGTTGATCATGGCCTGTAGCTCATTAAGCTCGTCTTCGGCTCGATCCTTCTCCTCTTGGAGTTTGGCCATTTGTGCCAATCCTTCCCTTTCCTTTCTGCGGAAATCGGAAAGGTTTGCGGCTTGTCGTTGAGCGACTTCCCGCCATTGCTGTGCGTCGGATCGAGTCAGAAACAAATCATCTTGCATGTCCTTGATCAACTGTGCCTGCTTTGCATGCTCGGCTTCAAGGCGTGCTATCTTCACATTGACTTCTTGGAGTTGACTACTCGGTTCAACCTTTGGCATTTTGGATGCCCGAGTAGTCTCCTCGTTGAGGTTAGCACACTCATCCTTGAGCCGCTCTATCTCATGGTCTTTCTTCTTGCATTGCCTTTGAAGACCATCAATGGTGAAACTGGATTCTTCGTTTTTCTCTTCAAGAACTCTCATCTGAGCTCCCATGATTTCCAGTTTCTTGGTCAAGACGTCGACCTGTTCTTGCAACACCCTCCTTGTAGTCGTGGTTGCACAAGAGGTGGATGGTTGTGACACCCCCCTCTCATTCCTCCATTTCTCGTAATCAATGGAAACGGACACCCGAGGCTTTTCAAGCTCGAGATCTCCCTCATAGGTTGGTCTCTCCCACGCTCTTATAACAGCGTGCATATCTCTCTGATGCTCGGGATCGAAAGAGAAACACAACCCTCCCAGCTCCTCTATGGTAGGAATGATTTGGGTCCTCATTAGTTGCCTCATAACCAATTTAGGTGAGTAGGTTATGCAACCTCTGAGGCCCATCAACGGTATGCTCGAATAACTGCCGCATCTTATCAATACATGGCTCGGACGGAACCAAGGGCAAACCCACGTGAAGTGCTCGATACTCCACTGTTCCATCTCATCCTTCCACTCGGAAGCATATCGGCGGCAGACGGGGATCTTTGAGAAGCTTCTCAACGGATCGGGCAAAGTCCCCATGTGACTAGAGGCGTAGAAATGTGTGATGCCCCACACATATAACAAGGAGGTGCAGCATCGGATGATCTTCCCTTGCTTCTGTTGAGATAGATGAACAGATAGCAAGGTGTCGGCAAGAATAGCGGGCACGGGACTCTTCATATGCACGTCCCAAGCAAAGAAAGCGTCCATCGCAGCATGGTCCACTGTGTTAGCGTGAAAGGGGAATAGGATCGTCCCAAACACGGCTAACGCAAGAGTCTTGTTGAAAGCTAACCAATCTCCCTCACCAGCCAAGGAAGAAAGGTGGTCTTCGATCATAGCAAGCTTCCAACCCTTGATACTGTCGTTCCCTACTAAGGCAGCTGATCGTAGTGGTAGTTTGACCTGAGTGGCTACTCTCTCTACGGCCACATGGTTCCCCTGAAAAAGGTAGACCCCAGCTGATTTAGGCCACCGTAACATGAGCTCGTACTCCTCTAGAGTAGGAACCAGGTCAAACTGGGGGAACTCAAAACAGTGCAGATCGGGACTCCAGAAGTGAACCAATGCCCTCAGAAAAGCTGGATCCACACAAATCCTCATCAAATCGAGAACTCGCCCATAAGATTTCTCAAACTCGACGCGAGCCTCTCTTGACATCAAGGTACAGAGGTGATCCAACCTCTCAGCACGGTATAATAGGAAGTCCACTTTCTTTAATGGCCTTTGCACCTCCCTAGACCTCTCCATAATCTACAATACAATGCATGATATGAGATGATGGCGATGAATATGCATGCATAGTGTTTATTCAACTAAGCATTATCATGTTTTCGGGATATTCCTAAGATGATGCATGATATTGCTTGGTTTGGATAAATACGTATTTTTTCTTTTTGAGTATTTTGTATTTTTGTATATTTTGGGTGAAAAGGGAAACTACCTATATGAATGCAATGGAGGCAGATGTTAACACCATGTACTAGAAAATCTTTATTTCTATTTATTCTTATTTTTTATTGTAAACAAGAATGTTGTATGTTTAAAAGGTGCAAATATATGCTCATACAATGTCACATAAAAAATGCACACACAATTCACTCATCCACGAACAGTCACGAGCGAATCACGAGGTAGGGGTATCCTGCAGAAATGGTGCATATTCAAGGTGGTTCTAACTGTTCTCACCAGTCCAAGGCCCCCAAGGTGCCCCCATTATAGGGACTCAATTCCTCTCATCGTAGGTCGATGGAAAGCTCCAACGCACCGTCGGACTCAAGTTCATGGTTATCACCTTGAGTGATGTTTTCCGACAACGGTCTACGGGCACCTATAGACCCATTCGACAACCGGCCGTACTAACATCCACTCCCTATGGTTAATCACTCATGCCCCCGGGTATAGAGGGAACTGTTGTGTGCAAAGGTTTGTGTGCAGTTTGTATTTCAAACAATTGCGGAATTTAAACATACAACAGTTATTTAAAGCCATATAATAAATCATGTTATCATACAAGCAAGGGGTAACGAAGTAATTTTTAACTATTATTTGTTAAAAACAATCTGTCACTAAATGGGACTGACTCTCGAAGCTTCCCCAGTGGAGTCGCCATCTGTCGCCACCGGCCCAAACGGGCCTCGGCGGTCGCGAAGACGGTCGAGCTCGCTTTTATTTTAGTTTTGAAAATGTATTGGATTATTAGAACGACTTGTTCTCAAACTGAGACCTTGTCGATCTTATCCAATTTATTTATTAAATGTCTCACCAATCCATGTTAATCCTAAGCGGGACCCTCCATGGATTAGTGGTTTTCGTAGTAAAAGGGTTCATGGAGTCGCCACCAATGTTTTACTCAAAACATTGGAAAAAGAGGTTTAAGGCAATCGATTCAAAAATCGACTTCGGCCATTACAACCAGAGTCGGGTAAGGGAGTCGGTTACGCGTGGGGAAGGTGTTAGCACCCCACAGCGCCCCTTTCGGGTTCCCTATGACAGATTATTTCTAAAAATAATAGTGTGAAATTACTAAATTACCCCTATTTATTCTAAGCAATTACAAATTAACTATCTACATGATGACAGTTTAAATATGTACACACAGAAAGCGGTAAAAGAAGGGACTTTAAAGAGATAAACCTTTGAAGCGTGCTTTCTTATATATCTTGACAGAAATTGGGAAGCGTTTTGGCGTTCCCTCCCTCTACAAGACCGCTCGCTCCCTCCTATAAAATTTTTGACTTTGGAAATCCGATGGATTTCCCTTCGACTTAGTTCGAGACTCAAGCAAAATGCTCAGAACTCAAAAACTTCGTCGGATCAACTCTCCGAGTGATTTCCAGGCAGAGCACTGCTCAAAAAAACCCAGAATCCTCAAGAAGAGGGTTAAAACTCAGTGTCAAAGTGTCAAATGACGTCAAATTGACGTCATATTTATAGGAATGAGGCGCAGTACGGCCCCTGGGGTCAATACGGGCGTATTGAAGTTTTTGAACTTCAATACGGCCGTATTGAATTCAGTACGGCCGTATTGAAGTTCAAAGACTTCAATACGGGCGTACTGAGTTCGCCGCGGCCGTATTGCAGTTCAAAATACTCAATACGGCCGTAGTGAACCTCTGGGAGGCCGTATTGAGCTTCATTCCTCCCACTTTTCTTATTTTTGCTATCCTAAGACCTCTAGACCTACAGAGAACCCTCCTAGGGCCTTCCAGGAGTCCTTCTGGCTGATCTTCCTTCAGTCTTTGAGAGCCTTCTAGCTTTATTTCCGACCCGGACAATTTTAGGGGTCTACAGTTATAAGGCTAAAAGGCATCTGTATCAGATATCTCTATTCATTCATAAATAAGAAACTCTTGAACTGCCCGTGGACGTAGGTCACACTGACTGAACCACGTAATTTGTGTGTCGTCTTCTTTCTCTTCTCTTTCTTTTACACATTGTCATAACAATTGGTATCAGAGCTCTAGGTTACGCTAGGGCCTGATCTGAAGAAACGCAATGTCTTCGTACAAATTTGATATTGATAAATTCAATGGATCGAATGATTTCACTTTGTGGAAATTGAAGATGAAAGCGGTTCTTGTGCATCAGGGTTGCGCTGCAGCACTGGAGGGTGCGGATAAATTACGCATAACTATGACTGATGATGAAAAGAAAGCGATGTTGGAAAAGGCGCACAATTTGATTCTCTTGAGTTTGACTGATGAGGTTCTGCGAGAGGTAAGTGAAGAGACAACGGCTGCAGGGATGTGGAAGATGTTGGAAGATAAATTCCAGCAGAAATCCCTAACCAATCGGTTGTATCAGAAGCAACGTCTCTATACCTTGCAGATGTCTGAAAATATGTCTGTGAGAGATCATCTTGATAATTTTAACCGAATTATCTTGGACCTACAGAGTATTGGAGTTAAAGTTGATGATGAGGATCTAGCTATTATTTTGTTATGCTCTCTGCCAAAATCATATGAGAATTTTATTGATACTATGTTGTATGGAAGGGATAGTATTACTCTCAACAATGTGAAGGACAACTTACAATCTAAAGAATTGAAGAGAAGAGTAGTCTCTAGTTCTAATGTAGATGATGTAGGTCTGAAAGTTAGCAGAGGCAGAAGCATGGAGAGAGGAAATAGTAGCAAGGGTCATACACGCAGTAATTCACTTTCAAAGTCAAAGAAAGTGAGATGTTACAAATGCAAAGAGGTGGGGCACATAAGGAAGAATTGTCCACAACTGAAAAAAGATAGAAATAGTAACGCAGTGCAGCTGTTGTTCGTTCTAGTGCAACTGTCTCTGGTGAGAGTTCAGATGAAGGAGATGGCGGAGATGTTTTGACTGTCAGTACTACTAGTTTTGCTGATACATGGGTCATGGATACTGGAGCTTCTTATCACATGACTTTTAACAGGAAGCTGTTCAATTCATTTAAAGAATGGAATGGTAGTGTAAAGTTAGGTGATGATGAAGAGCTTGGAATAAAAGGTAGTGGCGCTGTACAGATAAAAATGTATGATGGCATGGTCAGAACGTTTGATGCTTGGTATGTTCCTGGCTTACGAAAGAACCTGATTTCTATTGGTACCTTAGATAAACAAGGGTACAGTTTTTCAGGAAATGACAGACAAATTACAGTTTCTAAAGGTGCTATGGTTGTTATGAAAGGAAAGTTACAACATGGAATTTATGTTATGCTTGACAATTCCTTTCAGAGAACGGTGTCTATATCTCATTCCTTAGAGCAACATGTTGATAACACAAAATTATGGCATTGTAGGTTGGGACATATGAGTGAGCGTGGACTTGCAGTGTTGAGTAAACAAGGACTGTTGGGTGGAGCGGTGACAGGGAAATTAAAGTTCTGCGAATCTTGTGTTATGGGTAAACAACGCAGGCTGAAATTCAGTCACGGTAAGCACACTTCAACCGAAATATTGCAATATGTTCATTCTGATTTATGGGAGGAGCAGGTATTTTGTGACGTTTATTGATGACTACTCTAGAAAGGTTTGGGTGTATTTTTTGAAGTCCAAGGATGAAGTGTTTGGGCGTTTCAAGGAGTGGAAGACTATGGTTGAGAAACGAACCGGGAAATTAGTCAAGACTCTAAGAACAGATAATGGACTGAAGTTCTGCAATGCATTATTTGATGATTACTGTAAAGAAGCAGGTATAGTTAGGCACCTCACAGTGAGACATACACCACAACAAAATGGCGTTGCTGAACGAATGAATCAAACACTACTTCAATGTGCTCGGTGCATGCGTTTAAATGCTGGTCTCTCAAAAGAATTCTGGGCTGAAGCAGTTAATACTGCTGCCTATTTGGTGAACAGGTCTCCATCTACTGCAATTGACTTAAAGACTCCTCAGGAGGTATGGTCTAGTAAACCTTCTGATTATTCTGGCTTACGTATATTTGATTGTCCTGCTTATGCTCATGTTAATGATGGTAAATTAGAGCCTAGGGCAATGAAATGTATATTTCTTGGGTATCCTACGGGTGTCAAAGGATATAGATTATGGTGTACTGAAAATAACAGAACAAAAAAATTTGTTATTAGCAGAGATGTTACTTTTAATGAGTCTGCTATGTTTGGCCAGAAAGAGGAGGTTGAAAATCTTGTAGGAAATAAAAGTACAAATAAGGGAGTTCATCAGAAGGTGGAGTTTGAGATTGAAGATTCAAATAAAGAAAATTTGAATCCTGTGGAACAATCTAGTAATGTTCAAGAAGAGCCTCAAAGCATAGCAACAAGGAGAACAAGGAGGGAAATCAGAAAAACCTACGAGGTATGCAGATATTACTAATGTTGTTGATACTAACTCTGTTGCATATGCCTTCGTAGTTGGTGAAAATCTTGATTCTGATGAGCCTAAATCCTATAAGAAGGCAATTCAAAGTAAAGAAGCATCGAAATGGCTAATTGCCATGGATGAGGAGATGCAGTCACTTAAGAAAAATCAAACCTGGGAGTTAGTACCATTACCTAGAGGTGTGAAGCTAGTGGGATGCAAATGGGTGTTAAAAAGGAAAGAAGGGATTCCTGGTATTGAACCATCCAGATTCAAGGCAAGACTTGTGACAAAAGGTTTTTCACAGAAAGAAGGAATTGACTACCATGAAGTGTTCTCGCCTGTGGTAAAACATAAGACTATTCGAGTTATGTTGGCTATGGTGAGTGCTTTGGATATGGAGTTAGAGCAGCTTGACGTGAAAACTGCATTCTTGCATGGAAATTTAGAGAAGAGCTAGCAGATTTACATGTCACAGCCAGATGGATTCCTTGAGGCCGGAAAAGAGAACCATGTGTGTTTGCTGAAAAAATCCTTGTATGGTTTAAAACAAAGCCCGAGGCAGTGGTACAAGAGGTTTGATGCTTTTATGATTTCCTATAATTTTGTCCGAAATGAGTTTGATAACTGTGTTTATAGTAGGAAGCTATCAGATGGTTCCTATATATATTTGTTGTTGTATGTGGATGACATGCTAATTGCAGCTAAGAGCAAGACTGATATTGATGCTCTTAAAGCTATGTTGAGCAGTGAGTTTGAGATGAAGGATTTGGGTGCTGCCAAGAAGATTTTAGGAATGGAGATTTGGAGAGACAGGAATGCAGGTCTACTTTATGTATCTCAGAAGAAATACATTGAAAAGTTGTTGCAGTCTTTTCAAATGGAGAATTCTAAGCCTGTTAGTACTCCCTTGGAAACACATTTTAAACTTGATGCTAGCACTCTTCCTAGTACTGATGAAGAGAAGGAGTATATGAATACGGTTCCTTATTCTAGTGCTGTTGGGAGCTTAATGTATGTCATGGTTTGTACAAGACCAAATTTGGCTCATGCTGTGAGTGTGGTTAGTAGATTTATGAGTAATCCTGGAAAGGCTCACTGGGAGGCCGTGAAGTGGATTATGCGATATTTGAAAGGTACTAGTAATATCTGCTTAGTTTATGGTTCTAATGATATTGGGTGTGGTCTTATTGGCTATGCAGATTCTGATTATGGTGGAGATCTCGTGAGGAGAAGATCTTTGACATGTTATATCTTCACTCTTTTTGATTGTGCTGTAAGTTGGAAAGCAACACTTCAACCTACTGTTGCTTTGTCTACCACTGAAGCGGAATACATGTCCTTGACAGTGTAGACACCCAATTTCGTCCGGGGGGCATACAATTAGCAAAATAGGACATCAGAGGGTCCAAATCAATTTTTTTAGTGGCCTAGAACGGGCCGTTCTGGAATTGGAACGGGACGTTCCGAGACTCCTAAAAGGCCTAAAAATGGTAGGTTAGAACGGCCGTTCTAGACCAGAACGGGCCATTCTAAACCAATCAAAAGGACTAAAAAAGTTAGGTTGGAACGGGCCGTTCTAGGCCAGAACGGGCCGTTCCAAACCCATCAAATGGCCTAAAATGTGTTTCCCAGAACGGGCCGTTCTGAAATCAGAACGGGCCGTTTTAGGGTACAAAGTTAACACTTAACGTTCGGATCCGGAATGGGCCGTTCCGAATCCAGAACGGGCCGTTCCGGCCCACATCTGATGCTTATAAATAAGAAATCTCGGACACAGTTCAGGGGACCTCCAAAATTTCGTCCAAAGCTCCATAGAGCTCGAAATCTCTCCCTTTTCTCTCTCTCTCTCTCCTATTGTATTTCTTGAGTTTTTTGAGGCTTATTATAGTGTGAAAGGTTGCCACAAAGCACCTAAAACCTCCATAGTTGAAGATCCAATAAAGCTTGTTACGAGGTATTACTCATCAATCTTTTGTTTTATCTTTCTCTTCTTTTATTTTACATTGTTATAATAATAATAATCATGTAAATATTTTAGAGTCAATTGTTTAATTTAAATTTCAAGCATGTAAATAGTCATCAATAAAAGGGGATTTAATATTTATATTATTATTTATAATGTTATATTCGTTATAGGGTACCGATTAAGGGCGTTGTAGGGGTGCTTAATACCTTCCCTACACGTAACCGACCCCCGAACCCAATTCTGGTTATCAAGGCCATTATTGGACTTTTAAAAACCTTTTCTTTTTTCTAATGTTTTGAGTAAAATATTGGTGGCGACTCCATGAACCTATTTTCAAAGCCATTAATTAAGGATTAGTCTGGTGTCCGGGCATTCCTTAATTGATGAGACTTTTTAAAGGATGTCTAAACTATACGTCGTGAGATCGGAAATTTTCGGGTTGCGACAGACAGAAGGGGTTAAAGAAGGTATATGGTTGCAAGGTCTTATTGATAGTCTGGGTTTGAATGTGCAGAGACGTATACTTTATTGTGATAGTCAAAGTGCTTTGTGTTTGGCAAAAAATCTAGTCTATCATGAAAGATCAAAACATATTGATGTCAGATTGAATTTCATACGAGATGTAATTGAAGACAAATTGTTCTCCATAGAGAAGATAGCTACGGTAGACAATCCAGCAGATATGTTGACTAAACCTTTGTCTTTTGAAAAGTTTAAGCATAGCTTGGACTTGGTGAATTTTCGCATCGCTTGAGACCATTCGGGGAGAATAAGCAGGAGAGTTGTTCTTGATTACTGGTGGCTTGGGAAAATTCAAGTCAAGGTGGAGAATTGTTGAGATGCCTTGAATTTATAATTTTGTCCGTTACTATTTCACTATTATTTGGGTTGTAATGAGGCTGTTATATTTTATCCTTGTTATTGTTAAGACAAGCAATGGGCAGCGGAAGCATAAAACATAAAAAACCATACAAACCATAAAACAGAGAAGAGGAAAGGTTAGGGAACAGAGCAATTTCGTATTTGCTGAACAACCATACTATTCTGTTTGTTTTTCATTCATATATAAGGCAAATACATGAAAAATGACAGCCATACATAGAGCTCATAAATGCTGTCAGTAAAACACATGTTCCCATCATCATTAAGTGTGTAGATTTGCCTAAAATCAGAAACCTAACAAGATATTATCTACTGCACTAAGTAAACATAATTACTGCAGAACTTTACCCACTAATACAAGCAACCATAATTAATTATAGCAGTAAAAACTAAATGAAAAGTTTTACTGCATTAACACTCCTCCTTAAAACTTTTCTTAAGGACTCCCAACTTGCTTCTTAGCTCATTAAACTTAGCACTTGGAAGGGCCTTAGTGAGTATGTCTGCCAATTGCTCCTCGGACCTGCAATACATCAACTGAACATCTCCATTCTTCTCAGCTTCCCTTATAGCATGAAATTTGACATTGATATGCTTGGTTCTTCCATGTTGAATTGGATTTTTAGCAATTGAAATGGCTGACTTGTTATCACACCATAGCACAGTAGGTTCCATTTGCACATGACTCAAATCTGTCAAGACTTTCCTGACCCATATAGCTTGATTTGAGGCTGCTGCTGCAGCTACATATTCAGCCTCGGCAGAGGATTGAGCAACCACATCTTGCTTCTTAGAGTTCCATGAAAATACTCCACTACCAAGTGAAAAAACATATCCTGTTGTGCTCTTAGAGTCATCAATAGATCCAGCCCAATCACTATCAACAAAACCTTCAACCTTTCCATCACTTTTGCTATACCAAATGCCAAAGTCAGCAGTACCTTTCAAGTATCTCAACACTCTTTTGCCTACACCAAAGTGTGTTAAACTTGGTGAATGCATGAACCTTGAAAGTAAACTACTGCAGAACATCAAATCTGGTCTAGTTGCAGTCAAATAAAGAAGACTACCAACCAAACTTCTATATTGAGTCACATCTGCCTTTGCATTACCATCAGACTTGGAGAGCTTTTCGTTGACAGCAAGTGGAGTTGAAACAGGATTACAATTCTCCAGTTTGAATTTTTTCAGCAAGTCATTTGCATACTTTTTCTGTGAAAGAAAAATTCCATCATCAAACTGATGCACTTCCATCCCCAAAAAATACCTCATCATTCCAAGATCTGTCATTTCAAAAAACTGCAACATGCTGTTTTTAAATTCTTCAATTTCATCAACATCATCACCTGTAATCAACAAATCATCAACATACAGAGAAACCACAATTTTCTTTCCATTGCCACAATCTTTCACATAAAGAGTAGGCTCATTTTGGCTCCTCCTGAAATCATTTTGCAGAAAATGAGAATCAATTCTGCTGTACCAAGCTCTTGGAGCTTGTTTCAGCCCATACAAGGCTTTATGAAGCCTATAAACTTTTTCTTCATGACCTGCAACAATAAAACCATCAGGCTGTTCAACATATATTTCTTCTTGCAATACTCCATTTAAAAAAGCAGATTTAACATCCAAGTGAAAGATTTTCCATCCATATTGAGCCGCTAATGCAACAATTAATCTAATTGTTTCATGCCTAGCAACCGGCGCAAATGTATCACCATAATCGACTCCAGCCATTTGAGAATACCCCTTCACAACAAGCCTTGCTTTGTGCTTGTGGATGGAACCATCCGGATTTAATTTTGTTCTATAAACCCATTTGACGCCAATCACATGTTTGTCCTTGGGCTTTGAAGTAAGTTCCCAAGTGCCATTTTTGTTAATCATGGCCAGCTCCTCCTTCATTGCATCTTTCCATTCTTCATGCATTGAAGCCTCTTCAAAACAAGAAGGCTCACTTACAACAAAATTGCATTTTTCATAAATTTCAGCCAAAGACTTGGATTTTAGCACAGGAGAATCAGATTCAGCAATCTGACTTTTATTCTCATTTGCAGCTTGCTCCTGGTCAAAATTGGTTGTCAACTGTTCTGTTTTTGTGCTCCTTTGAACTTCATTATTTTCCCAATTCCAGTATGCATTCTCATCAATTTGAATATCCCTGCTGATCACAATCTGTTTTGACCTCATATTGTACACCCGGTAACCTTTGGAGTTTGCAGCATAGCCTAAGAAAATCCCCATTTCAGCTTTGTCATCTAATTTGGATCTTTTTGCTGCTGCAACATGAGTATAACAAATAGATCCAAAAATCTTCAGGTGTTTGGCAGTGGGCTTCACTCCATTCCAAGCTTCAATTGGTGTTTTCTCTTGAACAGCTCTTGTTGGCAGCCTATTCAAAAGATACACGGCTGTATAAACAGCTTCAGCCCAAAAACATTTTGGCAATTTCTTTTCAGCAATTAAACATCTTGCCATCTCCATAACTGTTCTATTTTTTCTCTCAGAAACTCCATTTTGTTCAGGAGTATAACTTACTGTCAATTGATGAACAATGCCCATATCTTCACAAAATGCATTAAACTCATTAGATGTATACTCCTTCCCATTGTCGGATCTCAACATTTTAATTTTGCAGCCACTTTGAGACTCCACCATGGCTCTAAACTTTTTAAAGACATCAAAAGTTTGAGCTTTGCTTGATAAAAAATACACCCATGTCATTCTTGTCAAATCATCAATAAACAGAAGAAAATATTTGCTTTGGCTAAGAGAAGGAACACTCATTGGACCACACAAATCAGTGTGAATAAGCTCCAATTTTTCCTTTGCTCGTGTGACATTTGTTGATGAAAAAGACTTTCTATGCATTTTTCCCAATTGACAAGCATCACATAAATCATCAATAATACCCATCATAGGCATGTCTCTCACCATATCATGAGTTTGCAAAAATTTCAAAGCACCCATATTAAAGTGACCATATCTTTTGTGCCATAAAACAGAATCATCATGTTTGGAAACAAGAGCTGATTCATTCACTTGATTCAAACTGATTGGAAAGCTATTATCACACATTTCAACCTTAATAACTTCAGAATCATTTGAATCCAATATGATACAACCATTGTTTTTAAATGAAAGAGAATATCCTCTCTTCATTAGTTGAGCAACACTTAGCAAATTCTGATCCAAATCAGGAATAAATAAAACATCATGAATAAATTTAGGACCTTTGCTAGTGTGAACAGAAACTGTACCTCTTCCTTCAGCCTGTACGATATCTCCATTTCCAAGCTTAACTTTGGTTTGGACAGCCCTATCCAAAGTAGTAAAAAGACTTGAGTCCCTCGCCATGTGGTTTGTGCACCCACTATCAACATACCATACATCATTTGAACCTGAACTACTTGTTTGAGCAGCCATAAACAAGTGTTCTTCATCTTGGAGTTGCTGATCGGTGAAGTTAACTTGATGTGCATGTTGTGGTTGAGATTGGTTCTGCCTGGATCTGCAGTACCTTTCTCTATGTCCCCACTTCTTGCAAATGTTACATTGGATTTGAGGCTTCCCCTTATACCAACAATCTTTTGACAAGTGATTTGTTCTTTTGCATGTAGAACAAGGAGGAAAATGATTGTTTGCTGCAGATTCACTACTCCCATCCATCTTCGTTTTCCCCTTTTGGTCACCAACTGCTTTATAATTTTGCTTCTTTTGATTTTTCTGACCAGCTTGCTTTCCCTTGTGTCTTGCTTGAAATGCACCTTCAGTTACATCATCCATTCTCATGGAGAATCTTTGCTCATGAGCTTGCAATTTACTGACCATTTCGGAAATGGTTAGTTTCTTAAGATCACATGACTCTTCAATGGCAGCAACTTTGGCTTCAAATTTTACGGGTAGACTGATCAACATTTTTTCGACTACCTTGTGGTCATGGACCACCTCTCCATACAATCTCATTTGGTTCACCAAGTGAGACAGCTTTGAAGTGTACTCCTTGACTGATTCACTTTCCTTCATTTTCAGCATTTCAAACTCTCTTTTAAGAGTCAATAGTTTGATGGATCTCACCCGTTCATCACCGGCATACCTTTCGTTCAACTCGTCCCATATTTGTTTTGCTGTTTCCAAATGCATAATGCTTGTAAAAACATCATCTGTCAAAGCTGAATGTAAACATGAGACAGCTTTTTCCTTCTTCAAAGTCTCCTCCTCATGTTGCTTCATTTGAGCTATTGTAGGATTAGCCCTCAATGGTGGAACTTCCTTATCTTGATCTACATACTCCCATAAGCCAAAAGACTTCAAACATGATCTCATTTTGACAATCCATATGTGATAGTTTTCCCCAGAAAATTGAGGAACAGCAAATACACCATTATTCCCTGAAGCCATTTTATCACTCACTCACAAGTGTTTAATCTCTCCTCTCAATTTTTTTTCAGACCCACAGCCTATAAGAACAATGCTCTCGATACCACTGTTAAGACAAGCAATGGGCAGCGGAAGCATAAAACATAAAAAACCATACAAACCATAAAACAGAGAAGAGGAAAGGTTAGGGAACAGAGCAATTTCGTATTTGCTGAACAACCATACTATTCTGTTTGTTTTTCATTCATATATAAGGCAAATACATGAAAAATGACAGCCATACATAGAGCTCATAAATGCTGTCAGTAAAACACATGTTCCCATCATCATTAAGTGTGTAGATTTGCCTAAAATCAGAAACCTAACAAGATATTATCTACTGCACTAAGTAAACATAATTACTGCAGAACTTTACCCACTAATACAAGCAACCATAATTAATTATAGCAGTAAAAACTAAATGAAAAGTTTTACTGCATTAACAGTTATAAGGCTAAAAGGCATCTGTATCAGATATCTCTATTCATTCAGAAATAAGAAACTCTTGAACTGCCCGTGGACGTAGGTCACACTAACTGAACCACGTAATTTGTGTGTCGTCTTCTTTCTCTTCTCTTTCTTTTACATATTGTCATAACAGACCTCACCGTGACTTCTTCTGCTTCTGCTAAGACACTAAGCATGGACAAATTGTCATCATCTTTGTTTGATGGATAAACTGCACGTTCACTTTTTGTTGCTTTCAAATTTCTCAAGGCCTTTCTAATTGCCTTCTTTAACTTGTTCCTTGAAGCCAAGTATATTTCACCCTCAATTGTGAACACAGTTTGATCACCTTTTCTTCTTCTGATAACTGAGTGAAGTTCATGCATGCTTTCCTTTGTTCTCAGTAAGCATTCTTTAGTTGTACCACAGATATCCAAGAGCCGTAAAGACCCTTCTAGAATGTCATCAATGCATTTGTCACTGCACTCTCTTGCTAAGGCTTGTTGTTTGATTGGAAATTGGAGCAACTTATCAGTGCAATCATGCAAATCCAGCAAACCATTAAGTTTGTGGCATAGTGAAGATGATGATATTGAAGAAGTGGCTTGAGAGTCCTTCAATCTTTGCAGATGCTCCTCATGCTGTGATATGAGAGGGTGAGGTGCGGAGGGCAAACTGTTGCATCGAGTGTGGAGAGAGCTCTTTGTGTTTGTTTCAGTGACTGCCATTTTCTGTTATCAGAAATCAAAAGGCTAGGAGGAGATGGGATATAAAGCGTTCAATGTGTTGTGTATTTTAAACTTCGAGTCTTGAGTTTTAAGGGTTGGAATCTACTTTATATACAGCAAAAGAATTATGGGAGACAAAAAGTTTTTCTTTTTTTGTGTCACATAATGAGCATCAAATCAATATATTATATTTATTTAGATATAAGGTTCCTCCTCATAGTGAGCTTGTTATTGTATTACAAGGGAGACAAGAAGAATATCTTTCCTCAGTTGTCTGATTCTAGCAATGCTTTCCATGCACCTTTACTTCTCATCTTCGAATTTTTATCTTTCCCAATTACATAAATAATTGAAAAGTGGCATCTTTGCATATATAAAAATCAAATTATTGAGCATGCATCATAACAGAAGCTATTGTCTGGAGGAGAGTTTATGAACTTGTCTGTCAAGATCAGGACATGAAAGAGAGAGGGAATCTTCATTTTCTGATATCAGCATATTAATTCAACATTTATTAATGAAACAAATTATTTTGCATTTGTACATGAAATTACTTGTACCAAATTGGTTAGGGAACATGAAAGGTGTGAGGGTGATACATCAACCTCAGTAATGATGTTAATGCAATGTCTCTTGCACAGGAACACTCCTAATTACGAGCAAGCATCTTGATTTGGATCTCACATCTGCCATGCCATGTTTCCTCAGTGCTTCCCTTATATCTTTTTCTTCTTAAAATTGGCATCATTGCATGTTTATATAAAAATGCAAATTTTGCAGTGCAAGCATATAAATAGGAGAATTTGTCTGGTTTGCTGGAGCTGTTTTTATTCTTAAACACAATTCATTGTACAATTTCAAATTTGTCGTCTCCGCTCTCAATCAAGGGCAAGGCGAATCTTCAACTGCAGATATCAAACAGAAACACAATACAAGCAGTATAAGAGGCTCTGTTTTGTTGAAGAGCAAATCGCTGAGGTCTTTGAAGACAACAAGCAATACCAATCACATTGGTTAATAACATTTTTTTACCAAATTTTCTGTGCAACATGCAACTACTCCCTTCCACCGAAGTTAGTTCACACATGATTCATAAGGATTGGACCCTTCTAAATAAACAAAATACATTTTACTGATTTTAGAGATTAATAATTGACTGATTAGAAAATAAACTAAAAATTAAATAATTTTACTAATCTTAGAGGTGCCTAATCCATATGTAATTATGGAAACTGGAGACATAAGGAATCTCACCTTATCTGACGCGCCCTAACTGAAGACTAGCTGATTTTGATCCAGATCTCAAAAATGTTAATACAATAACGCAATGTCTTATGCACGGGAACACCCCAACTCAAGACTCGTATTTTTCTTTAACTAACACTTTCAAATATACGTGCAGCACGTGTGGACAAACAATCACGATCATTGTTTTATTTGATATAATAATAGTTGTATTTGGATTAAATTTCTGATGTTTGCATTGGCTTATCCTCTAATATGGAGGACATTAAGTACGTTGTTAATGTGAGAACAATTAAAATGATGTCGACAATTTGTCCATTTGATTCAAATTGACTGAAATGATTGAATCCCATCTGAGCTAAGTTTGATGCCAAGTGATTGTATATTTGTAATTTTCCAGCCCCTCCTTTGTGTTTCCCTCTCATTTTGTTTTTTGCATAGATTACAAAATAGATCTTATATTTTTTTTCTCCATATTCAACATTTTTAGGAAGTCTTTCCATGCTCAAAACTGGGGGTATATAACTATATATATCACCATAACTATCTTCTTTAACAATTGTTTTATTGTAGGATTTTAACAAATGTTGTTGATCTTACTTGTCCATTTTGTGGTTTAGAGCTTGAGACAACTGAGCATCTATTATTTGGATGCCCATTTTCATATCATGTATGGCAAAAGTGGGATTTGTATTTTACTCTACCTCCAAATAGTATGATACACTTTCTGCAACATATTGGAATCATAAGAGGTAGCAAGTTGCAAAAAATTTCACTATGGATTTGGATTTGGTGCTTTATTATGTGGTCCCTGTGGTTGCATAGAAATCAATGTCTTTAAATATACAAGTCCTTGTATCAGTGGAATGAACAACCTGCCTTGTACTTGGAAGATTTACAATAATTCTAACTTTTTCAGCCTATCTAGTTTTTGATGTTGCATTTTTGTGTTCTAGGAAGAGATTTTTATGGATCTGAACATTCTGTTTTGTTTCTTTTGCTATTGGGAATCACATCTTGTGATGTTCTCATTAGTAGTCTCATATTAATAAATTGCTCTTTGCCTTTTCCAAAAAAAAAAAAACTATCTTCTTTAACAAAGAGAAAAAATAATAGAGGGAAAAAACAAAGAAATAACTGAGAATGTGCAGTGATAGAAATATGGCACATGATCAAAAAGGTATATACACTTTTGTTTAATCACATTTATGTACAAGTATGAGACGGTCAAGACAAGGTTTAGATACATATTTAGGTGGACTAATGGCTGAAAATGTTGAGTAAGGTAACTCTGGTTCTAATTAGTTGTCTTGAGAGACGTTCAACTCCAACTTCAATATCTTCAATGCACAACTCTAAATTTTGCACATGGCTTTGAAAATTCTCAATACTTGAAGGCTTTGAACTGATGAGAAGCTTCAACACTGTGTCAACCATTTCGAATTCATTAGAGTCTGACACTTCAGACTCGCAAGATATTCTTTTGGGCTGCACAAGCTTGGAGATTACTGACCACCTGCTCTGCTTTAACTGACTTTTGGGGCCAATAAGAAAAGTCAACAAAGATTCTAATTGGCTCATAGTGATCAATTCTGCTTCTTTTAAGATGCTAAGCATGGAAAAGGTCTCCTTGTCTTTGTTTAAGGACGAAACTGTGAACTCATTTTTTATTGCTTTCAAGTCTCAAGGCCTTTCCAATTGCCTTCTTCATCTTCTGTCTACATGCCAAGTATTTTCCACTCTCAATTGTGAATCCAGTTTCAGCATCTCTCCTCCTGCGGATTACCGAGAGAAATTCAAGCATGCAATCCTTTGATTGCAGAAGACAATCTTTAACTGTACTACAAATATCCAAGAGCCTCAGAGACCCATCTAATAGTTCATCAATCTGTTTGCTGCTGCATTCTTGTGCCAATGCTTGTTGGGAGATTCTCAATTGGAGCAACTTATCAATGCTGTCTTGCAAATCCTGCAAGTCATTGAGTCTGTGACTTATTGAAGATGATGACAAAGAAGTGGTGGCTTCAGAATGCTTCAATCTGTGCAAATGCTCCTCAATTTGTGATACAACGGGGTGTGGTACAGTGGGCAAGCTGTTGCTGCATTTTGTGCAGAGAGCTTTTTATGTTAGTCTCTACAAGTACCATTTTCTCTTCTCAGAAAATGAAGATGGCTAGAAATGACAAAGACAACTTGTTCTGAACTCCGGGTCTTAGTAGCTGATATCTGCTAAATATATAGGAAATGAATTGAGGAGACAAGAAGAATATTTTTGTTTTCAAATGTCACCAATTGAGAGTGCAATTACGTTATCTTAATTCTGGTCTTACCATCCTAGTGCTGCCACAGCAACATTTGCTCAATGCTTCCCACTAATCAAGCTTCCCAACTCATTTCACATTTTTTAACTTGAGAATCACATGATTATGATATCTGCCATAGATGGTATGCCTTTGCTATGTCTCCTCCTTCTTTTGAGGTCTTACCGTCTAAGATATAAAATCTCAAATTGTGAATTCCAAGAGTGCAAGTGATTGGATTGAACGTTGGAAGTGGATCTTGTGTCTGCAGGAGGAAAAGCAGCTCTATTTAAAAATACCATTAAACAGAACATGTTTATTTGTATGTGGCTTGAAAATGGGGAAGCCAGGTAGGGGTATCTCTTCATCTTCAGACATCAAAGATCGTTCATATCTCATATCTGGATGGTCATGTGTATGCAGTGTACGCAGGTCATATCAAGTAATTTGTTGATGTTTATGCAAATGAAGGTGTTAGGCACACTAAATAATTATATAGTATCATGATTCATGTACAATATTGATTATTCAATATCTAAATAATGGTAAGTGGTAGCACATGTATATACATTCATAAATATTGAACCAATATATTGATATCAGAAAATAAAGATTCAATCTCTCTCTCTCTTTCCTGTTCTGTTCTGGGCAGACAAGTTCATAAACTGAATTATGTTTGTTGGAAATATTTTGTGAAAAATATAGAAAAATTGGATCTTGCAGATTAATTAAAATTAAAATTGAAGATGGAAAATTATCATTAAAATTACCATTGAAATTCATAGAAGAGGATGCGTATGTATAGGCTTACAATCAATTTAAAATTCCTAACAAATCTCATCTACTAACAACTCTACTTGTTGAGATTATATTGAATAATTAAAAATAAAATATAATAAATAAAATTGTAACAATAACAAATATCTTATCTAAAATTTATTCAAAATTCAAAATTTAAATAAAGGAAAATCTCATAAATCTAACACTCCTCCTTGAGATTTGCCATGAACATCACAAATTTTAGTTTCATGAACTCCAAAAATTGAGTTTTGAAATGTCATGTCATCAAGTTGTTGCACATCAATTTCTTAATCCAAATCATTGTCTTCATAGTCATTCAATCTAACTCCTCCTCCTGTCTTTGAATACCATTTGTTGGAATTTGTCATATCAAATACATCAATGTTTATGAATTGACACAACTCCTCCTCCTCCTCTAGACAATAGCTTCTATTATGGTGCACGCTCCATAGTTTATTTTATTTTGGTAGCTTGCAAAGATGCCGTTTTCAATAATCTACGTGATTGAGAAAGTAAAAAATTCCGGGATAAGAAAACTAGGTGCATTGGAACTTGGAAGCATTGCCAGTCCAGACAAACTGAGCAAAGATACTCTTCTCTCCCTTGTCATATAATAGCATGTTCACTATGATATAATTGGACGCTCATTGTGTTAGACTCAAGGGAAAACCTTAAATAAAACTTCTCGTCTCACATAATTCGTTCTCTATATATAGTAGATGCCAATCCCTATAACTCCAAGATCCGAGAGTTCTGAATACACAACACAATATTTGTTTTCTGAGAAGACAAAATGGAAATCACTGAAACAAACACAAAGAGTTCTCTCCACACTCGATGCAACAGCTTACGCTCCGTACCTCACCCTCTCATATCACAACATGAGGAGCATCTGCGAAGATTGAAAGAACCTGAAGCCACTTCTTCAATATCATCATCTTCATTAAGCAACAAACTCAATGGTTTGTTGGACTTGCAAGACTGCACTGATAAGTTGCTTCAATTACCAATCAAACAACAAGCCTTAGCAAGAGAGTGCAGTGACAAATGTGTTGATGAAATTCTAGAGAGGTCTCTGAGTCTCTTAGAGATCTGCAGTACAGCTAAAGAATGCCTACTGATATCAAAGGATATCATGCATGAACTTCACTCGGTCATCAGAAGAAGAAAAGGTGATGAAACTGTATTCACAATTAAGGGTGAAAAATAATTGGCTTCAAGGAACAAGTTAAAGAAGGAAATTAGAAAGGCCTTGAGAAATTTGAAAGTAACAAAAAATAAATGTGCAGTTTATCCATCAAACAAAGATGATGGCCCTTTGTCCATGTCCATGCTTAGCGTCTTAACAGAAGCCGAAGAAGTCACAGTGAAGTCATTATGATGGAACAAGCTAGAAGTGATCGATGTTCTTCTCCTTGCTTCCTCCAAGTCCACACGTCTTTCTTTGAGGTTCCAATGGATGAATGAGACTTTGATAATGTTAATTTTTACTTACATTCTAGTACCAAATTTGTTAACACATTCAACTCTTTTCTAACTTTTGACTTATGTAATCCTCAATTTAACTTCTCTTTTGTAAGTAAAGACACTTTGGTTACACATACAGGGTTATACATAATTAATCCTCATTTTTTGTGATTTTTTGGATAGGTAATCATGTTGGAAGAGGCCATGTCAAAGAGAAGAAGCTGGATTTAACTCCAATGAAGCTAGCTGGCATCTTCAGTAGACCCGCGCTGAGCCCATAGCTCAACTCGCTCAGCACACTGGATCAGGGAGTTGATGGAGAATTGGCACCGCGCTAGGCGTGCCCAATCATGCGCCCAGCACGCCTTCCTTCATGCGCCGGGCGCGTATTGTAGCGCGCTGAGCGCGTCACTTAAAGATTTGCGTAGATGGATATAATTTCGAGCGGAGTGCGAAGAGAAAGTAATCTGGAGGCAGAACCAAACGAGGAGCAGAGTGCAGGAAGCTAGGGTTCACCTCTTCACCATTGTTTCTCATTGGTTTTCTCCATTTCTTACTCTTTTGATGTATCTTGCTAATCTCATGGACATGGATTGCTAAAACCCCTTTGTTGGGGTTAGATGTAGCCAACTTGACTCTCATGTAACTTGTTGAATATATATATATCTATCTTCTTCATTCAAATGTTAGTATCATGTTCTTGTGCTTAATGCTTGTATGGAATGATCAACTATTACATGATCTTTGATTACTTTTGGTGTGGGAATATCATTGGTAATCTTGTTTGAGAATGTGGTACCTTGTAAACTTGTGTCTAGGAATGGAACATGAGTTACTTGTTGTTTGGAGCCCTTAAACTTAATGCAAGTGGATTTATTGAAATATTCAAGGGATTGATATTTGGTAATGAAACTTAGGCTCTTTTAACCAAGGAATTGGAATTTGAGAAAATTAGCGGGCTAGCATTAATGTTTGAATGAGAAGGAGTATTTTTATGCATGAGATTAAAGTTGGTGAAGTCTAACCCTAACATTTCATTCATATAAGTTAATTTTCAAAACCGCATTCCAAGTCTTTGATGAAAGTTCACTTTAGTTCATTTGCTCTTTTAACTTAACAATTACAATCCATCAAATATGAAATCATGCTTTAGTCTGTATTAGCTTTAATTCCATATATTACCATTGTATTACTCAAGTCCTTTGGGAAGAACGACTATTACTTCTACTTACTACTTGTGCGATTGGTTCGCTTGCCATATTTGAAAGAAATCGTTTAACAGACTTCCAAACTCGCGAGAATGAAGATGAATCTGTGGCTGAAATGTCTCCTAATTGAAGGAGAAAAAAGCTCCATATAGCACAAAGGAAGGATTCCTTTGTGAAGGTGCTTAAGGAGGGAGAATTTTCCTAAGTAGTTCGTGACTCTTTGAGAGAATTTTATGTAGTGAAAATCATATATCATCAAAAAGTGGTCAGCTACAAGTGTGTAAGGTATATATAGGCGTGAAGAAGCTTGTGGAAGAAGCTAGACTAACTAGGGTTGGAAGTGAACCATGGTATGGTCACTTTAACCCTAGTCCGCCCAAATTTGAATTTGAAATTCAAATTTGGATGTCTTGGCCGATCACACTCACCTCACACACGCTCATGCGAACCTTGTGTTCATTTGGAATGTGATTTAAGTGGCATATCATTTGGATTTGAGGCATGTGAATGGCACCTAGGTGTGATCATTCATGCATGCTTCAAATTCAAATGAAATGCTAACCTAAATTACATTTCAATGCACATAAGGCTCTCTTTACCCTAAAAATGTCCTACACTATTTGACCTAAAATACAAGGTCAAAAATAAACTATACCATAATTCCTAAAATAAAAAGACAAAGAAAATGAGACCAATATTGGGTATGTAAAGCCTATGGTCAAAAACACTCAAAATACAAGGCAAAATTAATACAATATGAAATAGTCCTAATTTATGTACAATTTTGCTAGGCCAAGCCTCAAGATGTAATGGCCTACGTGAAGAGTAGCTTGGGCCTAGAAAACCCACTATCCTTCAAGTTAGTCAATCTCTCATGTATACTCCTAGCCATGGCTCTAGTAATTGGACCTTTGGCCCAAGGTCTTCCATCACATTAGAATATTTGTTGTTGTTTATCTATGACCCCAAGGGACAACCAAAGTAAGAAAATGGTTAGCAATCTCAAAGCTGATGCAACCTAAAAGAGTGTCTTGTGACTCTCTGACCTCTGTTGCACGTTTGACAAGTGTACCAATCATTACTATAGTAATAATATTATCGTCCTCAGAGATTGAATTTATTGAATACTAGATTACTAATTTACGTTAATTTTGAGTAATTGAAAAACAAATAGAACAATGAACGTAGAAAATTAACAAAAGTTCACTCAATATTAAAATTGTTAGAGAATTGATTTCATATTCTTTCCTATAGATTCCTACCCTTTTCAATTAATGCAAGAATTGTAATTATCCATTTGAGTTTATTAAGAGTTATTTATCCCTAATCTCTTAGGCAAGTAAATCTATTCATTGAACCTTAATCCCCAATTCCTTAGGACAATTATGAAATTCAATAGAATCATGAAGAACAATTATCATCTCAAACACAAACTAATTAGACATGCCCAATTTCCCAATTGTGACAAAACCTAATCTGTTCTATCTATAATCATAAACAATCTCCAATCTCCCAATTGTAAAATTGTTCATAGAATAAACATTAGAGACATGGATAGAACACTAGGATAATTAAATTTAACCAAACATCAATTGAAAAGGTTCAGAAACTATGATCCAGAATATTAAATCAATACTCTAACAAAAAGAAAATTAGTTCGCATAATGTAGAAGGAAAAATCAAAAGAGACTGATGAGCCGTTCATCTTTCAATGGTGAGTTGATCTCCTCTTGATAAGTCGTTCCTCTCCCTGATGATCAGTTCTTCTTTCTTTTCTTCTAATTATTCCTCTTTTATTTTCAGACTCTTTTTTCTTTTTTTTTAATTCCTAAGAGTTGTCTTTTCCTCTTCTTTTCATTTGGCCCAAGCCCACAACCTATCTGTGGAATTTTCTGACTTCAACTCTTCCATCTTGATACTTGCTCTCTTTAAACAATGATTTAAGCACCTAAAACACTTATTTACAAAGAAAAACAAGAAAATCAAAAGTGTAATATAAAACAAAGATAATGCATGACAAAATCATTCAATCAATGCAATAATATATGCAAATGGCCTAAACTAAAGTATGAATGCAAAGACAATTTATACACACATCACTCTCAAGAATCACTCAAATGAATTTGAGAAGGTGGATGCAGCTTTTTAGTCTCTCTTCGGTCACAAACCTTCATCTATTGAGTATCTCCTAAGCCATCTTGAAAATTTGGAGATGTGAATTCAAGATCTAGAAATAGGAATCGAGCACCTTTCAAGAAAACTAATTAGGAACCGAGTTTCTCTTCTCAACATCTTCAATCACTAATCATAGAACATCTCTATGATTTTTGTGTACTCAATTTTGACTCCATGAGTTCTGTCTCCCAATTGTACTTTAATGTGAATTAAGTTTTGTTCTTTCTGCAGAACAAGTGTAAATCTCATCTTTCAATTGTCCTTTTTTCTTTCAAATGTTCACGTCAAATAAGTGAAAGGAAAAGAAAAGGGTAAAGAAATATTATTATTTCAAACCTATAGCAATTTGATCAGCCTTCTTCATCAATTCAAGAAGGAAAATGAAATGAAAGGTCAAATTAAGGAGGAGTAAGGTCTCCTCATGATTAGAAAACTGTAAATTGTTAGTAAATAAAAGAAAATTCTGCAAATCAAGCATTGAACCCACATGTGCTTCAAAGTCAATTTGAATAAGTTTCGTAGCTGTCAAGCTTAAAATTGCCATTAGGTCGATGATTAAATCAAAATTTAAATGCCTGTACTACACATATTCTCAATTTTTATAAGCTAATGTAGGTTAAAAAAGAAGATGATTAGATTCCTGCTATGAGAGAAAGCTAATCGATATCATATTTTAATCTACAGTGAATGAGAGAGTTGGAATTACATAACACATTAATATAATTCAATTACAACTATGATAATCCAATTTTTATTGCTCACTTAAACGACATTATGCAAGATCCATAAGCTTAATTGAAAATATGACCATCGAGCATTAAGTATGACTAAAGATATAAATCTCAAAGACTTTTAGTAAATTAGTAAAAGAAATATAATTGACAAAAAAAAAAATCTAATGCTGGATTTTGGAACATTTTCTTTTTCATTTTTGATACAATGATGGTAATCAACTCATGACTTCATATACGCTACCAAAGTCCCTCACCATTAACTTAATCCTAGTGACATTTTATACTCGTATTTATCTTTAGATAACAATTTTTATTAGATGCTCTTCTAAGATGAATATATGGCATAACCAACAGAAAAACAACATCCATGGTAAGCTTGAAACAGAAAAAGTGGGGAAAAAGCTTGGGTTTGACTTCACTTGTTGTGATCTGTTTTAATCGTGCACACGTGTATTGCATCTTTATATACTCTTGTAAGTTGCAAAGAATGATATACCATTGAGAAAACAGCGCAGGTCCGTCAGTGGGCAGACCAAGGATTGGCTTTATATTAATATTAATATATAAGTTAAAGCTTATATGTGAGAACAAGGCGATTCTTGTTCTCAAGAGAGGCAATGTAAAGGTTGTTTTAACATATTAATACAGCAGTCCACACGTGTAGATGAGTTTCATTTAAGGCTAAAACACGTTTTAGGTGAGGCATTTGCATTGAAAATGTCATAATCATGCAAGTTGAGACAAAATATGAGTTGGACAGTTTCCTTGGGAGAGACACTGTTCTAACATTTATGTAATTGTTTTAGATCCAAATCTCGATTAGTTAGCCTCATTGATATTTGCTTAAGAAGAGATTCCTTATGTCTCCTACAGCCATTATATATATTGACAAGATGCCATTGGAAGGGCAGATCCATAGACTCAATTCTTCATCAAAATCAAGTCTTCTCTTCTCTTCTCTTCTCTTGGTGAAAAATGACATCCTCTCCTTTGAACCCAAAATCTCACGGTCGCTCAAATAGCTTGCCCTCTAGACCACACCCTCTCATTCTAAAATGCAATGAACAGTTGGAGACCTTAAGGGCTTCCAATGAAACCTCCTCTTCTTCATCACTGAGACATAAGGTAGGAGGCTTGCAAGATTTGATTGAGTGTGTTGAAAAATTGATTCAGCTTCCCCTCACTCAAGATGTTCTTGTTCATGAGCATCAAGAGAATTGGGTGGATGAGCTTTTGGATGGATCCTTAAGTCTCTTAGATGTGTGTACAGCAGCCAAAGATGCTTTGCTGCACACAAAAGAATGCACACGTGAACTTCAATCAATGATAAGAAGGAAGAGGGGTGGTGAAGTGGAGCTGACAGCTGAGGTTAAAAAATTCTTGACATCTAGAAAAGTAGTGAAAAAGGCCATCTCCAAAGCCTTGGCAAATTTGAATGGCACTTCAAAGAATTACAACATCTCATCAACTACAAATAAAAGCCACCAAACAGTGGCTTTGATTAGCATATTGCAGGAAGTGGAAGTGGCTACACTATCAACATTTCAATCACTGCTGCAATTTATCTCAGGCTCAACACAATCAAAGGCAAACCGATGGCTTTCAATTTCCAAGCTAATTCAGCCCAAAAGAGTGGCTTGCTCGCTAGTGGCAGATGAAAGTGAATTTGCCCTGGTGGATGCAGCATTGCAATCCTTCGTATTTACCAAGACTTGCAAATTTGAAGACATAAACAATCTGCAAAACCACTTGGAAAAAATGGAATCGTGCATTCAAGACTTTGAAGAAGGACTTGAGTTTCTATTTAGGCGTCTGATTAAAATCAGAGTTTCCCTTCTTAATGTCCTAAACCACTAGTCCAACCTAGCTGAGACTGAATTTTTGTAGATCGACATAGATACTCTTGTACATGGAAATAATAAATGTATATGTGTAGACTCTAGTGATAATGAACGGAAAATATTTCTCAATATTTGTTGTCAATGTCCTCTTAAGTGAATTCATCATTTCCAGACTAAGATCAACAACATCTTGACAACATTTTTAGCATATCCAATATAAAATTGCTAAAATAATCTAAATTCAGCTAAGTAATATACATGTTCTTCCATTGTATTTCCTCCTCTTGTCTCATCATTCTTTTATGTTTCTGTGCCCGTGTAGCTATATCAATTCTCATCATTCTTTTATATTTGACAGATCTTTTGACTACTCTAATGCGGATATTGTGGATTCATACTTGTCAAGTACAGTGACAAGTATTTTTTTGCACCACTCTATAATCTTGGAAATCCTTACCAAGGAGTCATATATACTTTGTTTACAATGCTTTATAACATGACAACATAACCTTTGATGGCTTTTTGTCTCCTACATGCTTTGCATCTCAAATTCTCTGACCAAGTTAAACATCTGCGTACCCTTTTGGTTTCTTTCCTGACTCGATACTCCCTTTCGAGATAGTCCCAAATTTTTTAAACTACAGAAGGAAGATAAGTCTTAGCCTTGTAGTTGTCCTTCTTTGTCTTGTGCTTGGGCCAATGTCAGTTAGTACTATCCAATGTGTCAGTCAAGATCATTTCTCAATAGATTGAGTGTGTTTGGATGGGGAATTTAAATGAAGTAATTCATTTATTTGAAGAATTTCAAATTTCTTGATGTGAAATACTTTGCTTGGATTGAGAATTTATAAAGAAATTGAAATAATTTAATTCAAATACCAAGAATTTCAAATTCCTTAAATTTATAAAATTCCTTGTCCAAACACACCATGGCTTGTGACTGAGAACAGAGTTTGTTATAATTTCTCACTTTAAAAGAGTTGGAACCAGAAGAATGAGGATTCTATGCAGTCAACTTGAATCTTAACCATTAATTATATTTTTAAACTTTTACAAAATTAATAAAATATAAGAAAAAATAAGTCAGCCAATTGAATCATGACTGCAGAGTCAAATATGTAAAAACTGACGTTTACAAAATCAATTCAAGTTTGTTTAAGAGAAATTCCTGATATTTGTTTTCTATAATCTGATGGTATAATAGCTTAGCTGTATTTAGCAGATTTTTTCACTGTTGAACCATGTTGCTACTATTGTAGTAGTTATTGTTGTTTCTTTTTTGATTTTTGTATTCACTTCTGGTGATTGCAACCTTTGTTGATGCATGAATTTATAAAATTGCATCTTTGCCTTTTCAAAAAAAAATGAAAAAAAAAAAAAATCAATTCAAGTCCAAGCTAGAGGGGGATCTGCTATAATTATAGAATTCGGAGAGACAAGGATATTCACCTTATATGACAAGCACTAATTGAAGACTAACTGATTTTGATTCAGAACTCAAATTGTTAATATAAAAACACAAAGTCTTTTGCACAGGAACACTCCGACTCAAGACTAATATTTTGAAATTTTTCAATAATTCACACTTCCAAATATAAGTGCAGCAAGTGTGATGAAATGATCATAATCATCAGTTTCATTTGATTAAAGCCTTCTCATAATGTTGGATGGCAGCGTGATGAAATATATATTTGCATAAAATTACTGATGTTTGCGTTGTCTTGTCCTCTTATACAGAACACATTAACCATGTTGTTTTCTGCACTTATAGCATATAAAATTCGAACCAATTACTCGTTTATATGTGACAAACTGACAATTAAATATGATGCCGACGAGTTGGTTCAAATTGACTGGAATGATTGAATCCCATGCGAGGTAAAGTTTAATACTAAGTGATTGTCATTCTCTAGCCCCTCCTTCGTTATACTCATACATGTGTCACAAAATAGAACTAATGCAGTTATGTAGAGATTAAAAGTTATTCTGTCGTAATCTTTTCCCCTTTTGGGGGCATTAGTAATGCATACTTTTCATATTTAGGGGATCATGCCAGAGTCTACACAGAGGGAGTATATATAACTATTTTCTTTAACAAAGAGGAAAAAAAATAGGAAACTAAGAATGTGCAGTGATAGAAATAAGGCTTATGATAAAAAAAAAGTATATACACTTTTCTTTAATTTATGTACAAGTATGAGACCGTCATGACAAGGTTTTGAATTGTGACACATACTTTGGGTGACTAGCTAGTGGCCGAAAATGTTGAGTTAGGTAACTCTGGTTCTAATTAGTTGTCTTGAGAGGCGTTCGACTCCAACTTCAACACCTTCAATGCACACATGGCTTTGAAAATTCTTAATACTTGAAGGCTTTGAACTGATGAGAAGCTTCAAGATTGTGTCAACCATTTCGAATTCATTAGTGTCTGACACTTGAGACTCACAGGAAATTCTTTTAGGCTGCACAAGCTTGGAGATTACTGACCACCTGCTTTGCTTTAACTGACTTTTGGGGCCAATAAGAAAAATCAACAAAGATTCTAATGAGCTCATTGTGACCACTTCTGCTTCTTTTAAGATGCTAAGCATGGAAAAGTTCTCCTTGCCTTTGTTTAAGGAAGAAACTGTGAACTCATTTTTTATGGCTCTCAAGTCTCTTAAGGCATTTCCAATTGCCTTCTTCATCTTGTTCCTACATGCCAAGTATTTGCCACCCTCAATTGTGAATCCAGTTTCAGCATCTCTCCTCCTGCGGATAACTGAGAAATTCGCGCATGCTATCCTTTGATTGCAGAAGACAATCTTTAACTGTACTACAAATATCCAAGAGCCCCAGAGACCCGTCTAATAGTTCATCATTCTGTTTGCTGCTGCATTCTTGTGCCAATGCTTGTTGGGAGATTCTCAATTGGAGCAACTTCTATCTTGCAAATCCTGCAAGTCATTGAGTCTGTGACTTATTGAAGATGATGACAAAGAAGTGGTGGCTTCAGGATGCTTCAATCTGTGCAAATGCTCCTCAATTTGTGATAAAATGGGGTTTGGTGCAGTGGGCAAGCTGCTGCTGCGATGGTGCAGAGAGCTTTTTATGTTAGTTTCTACAAGTGCCATTTTCTCTTCTCAGAAAATGAAGATGGCTAGAAATGACAAAGACAACTTGTTATGAACTCCGGGTCTTAGTAGTTGATATCTGCTAAATATATAGGAAATGAATAGAGGAGACAAGAAGAATATTTTTGTTTTCAAATGTCACCAATTAAGAGTGCAATTACATTATCTTAATTCTGGTCTTTCCATCCTAGTGTTGCCACAGCAATGTTTGCTCAATGCTTTCCACTAACCAAGCTTCCCAACTCATTTCTCAATTTTTAACTTGGGAATCACCTGATTATGATATCTGCCATAGATGGGATGCCTTTGCTATGTCTCCTCCATATTTTCAGTCCTAAGACATAAAAACTCAAATTGGGAAGTCCAAGAGTGCAGGTGATTGGATTGAACGTTGGAAGTGGATCTTGTGTCTGCAGGAGGAAAAACAGCTCTATTTAAAAAATACCATTAAACAGAACATCTTTAGTTGTATATGGCTTGAAAATGGGGAAGCGGGGTGGAGGTATCTTTTCATCTTCATACATCAAAGATTGTTCAAATCTGGATGGCAATGTATATTGTTGTGATTATTTTATGATATTTGTTTGAGGGATATTTTACGAGGTTATTTTTGTAAGACTATTTCACACACAACTTTATAATGAGAAGATATTGTCTGTTTTGAGTGATGACCAAAAGTAAAACAATGAGAGCTTTGGCCCAAAACAGATAATTTCTTATCATTGTAGAGTTGCGTGTGAAATAACCTTATAAAAATAAGGCTTATAAAATATCTCCTCAGACAAATATCATAAAATAATCTCATCAATGGTATCAAAACTGCAAGGTTGGATTCAATGACAACCCTCATAACCTCTCATAACTAATAATGTGATATATAAAGACAGATTCCGCTGCATGAAAGGTTAGATCTCTTTTTTTTAGGGGAGGGTTGTTGGGATATAAACAAATCTCACATCAATAAAATAAAAGAAAAAATAACAACTTATAAAACACAAGCATACTCCAACGATTAAGAAGCCTTTTGGGTGATGACCAAAAGTAAAACCGTGAGGGCTTAGTCCTAAAGCGAACAATATCTCATCATTGTGAAATTGTGTGTGAAATAACTTTATAAAAATAATACTTATAAAATATCATTTCAAACAAATATCACAAAATAACCCTATCATATATGCAGTTTCCCAGGTCATATCAAATAATTTGTTCAAACGCATGTATTATACTCTATACTGTATTAGAGAGAAATACATAGTCGTCTTAGATATGCTGTATACTTTTTTTTCCCTATTTTATGTTAGTCTGTGAATCATACAGACGTGAAACCAATTTCCCCTTTTTTTTAATTGATATAAGAAAAAATAATTACAATACTTACAAGCTAGTTTTCAACCCTTCGGGGTTGGTAGATATGAGTCAACACAGTAGAAGTAGAGGATACTTGAATACAGTAAACTGTAAAGGGGAAATTATTAATGAAGGTATATGAGGAGAGGCAAGGATGCAAATTCACCCCGCCTAAAAATAAACGAGCTACACAAACTTATCCATTAAAGATTAATGACAAAACGGTAAAGTTAGAAAGTTTTGAAAATGTGGCTCGTAATTGTGTTTGCTGTTCAATTTGAATCAATTTTGAGATTAAAAATAATTTTCTGTTATCATAGACAAAAATTGAGTTCTGTTTGAATCAGTTCGAAAATAATCTCAAATTTAAACTAAACAAATTTAATTTTTGCAGTTTGGATTGGATTGCTATTTTGGATTTTGTCTTTTAATTTTCAAGTGACAACACTCTATTTGTCTTTTAATGGCTAATTTTTTATGCAAGGACAACACTTTTTAAACAAAAGTCAAATGCATGATAAATGGGGAAAAAAAGAAGAAAAAAATTGTTCAAACTATTAAATATCATTATGAATTATGACTGGATCTATATTACAAATCACAATAATCTTCAATTTTTTAAAAATACAAATATATGGTCATAATAAAGTTAGGTTTTATTTGATGATAAAATAGGGAAATGAATATAAATTTAATATGTTTGTGATTGGATATTTTGATTTGGTTGGATTCAGTTTTGGGCATGGTAGCCAAAACCTAAATGGGTAATTGGATCGGTTTTTGAACACACTTACTCGATGCAAACATATCATGGACTCAAGAGAGCATATGTATAACATATGAACAATATATTGAGTTATATATTTATCATATCATCATCATCAACATAACAAGTACATTATCTACAATTTTACCCAAGACGATAATATCTATGCCATTACAAAAATTTGACACCTCTATTCTTCATCTAGTGATTAAGGATGTTGAGAAGGGCAACTCTGATTTTAATTAAACGCCTAAACAGTGACTCAAGTCCTTCTTCAAGATCTTGTATACAGCTTCCCAAGTTCTCAAGCTTCTTTTGCAATTCATTTATGTCATTAGACTTGGTTGACATGTTAAATGCAAATAACTGCAATGCAGCATCCACTTTTGCAAACTCATTTTCATCTGTTCCTTGTGTGTAGCCTGCCCTTTTGTTGTGCATCAGCTTTGATACCAAACCCCAGCTGCTTCGTTTTCCTTGTGCTGACCCAGAAAAGAAATTCAGCAATGACTCAAAGATTGAAAAAGTGATCACTTCAGAGTCTTTCAACAAGGCTACCAAGGCCATGGTTTGGTAGTCTTTGTTAGTGATGGCAAGGTTGCATTTATTTGCATTACCCTTCAAATTCTCCAAGGCTTTGAATATGGCCTTTCTAACCACCTTCCTTGAGGTCAAGAATTTCTTAACCTCTACATTGAGCTCCACTTCACCCGCTCTTCTTCTTCTTATAGTTGATTGTAGTTCACGTGTGCACTCTTTGGTGTGGAGTAAGGCATCTTTGGTTGCAGTGCAGGCATCAAGGAGCCTTAGAGATCCATCCAAGAGATCATCAACCCATTTCTCTTGGCGTTCATGGACAAGTGCTTCTTGTGTTAGGGGTAGTTGAACCAACTTTTCAATGCACTCATGCAAATCAAGAAGGCTAGTTAAATTTTGCCTGAGGAATGAAGAAGAAGAGATGGTATCAGAGGCCCCTAATCTAGCTAAGTGTTCATTGCATTGTAGGATGAGAGGGTGTGGCTTAGAGGGCAAACTATTAGAACGAGCATGGTTATGGAATTTTTGGTTCAATGAAGAGCCTGCCATTTTTCCTCAACTAGAGTTCGATGTTGAATATGTGCAATTGAATGGCCAACTTGCTATCCTTTCTTGGATATTGATCAATATATATGGCCATGGAGGCACAAGGATTGTTATCTTAAACTAATGCAAATAATTGCTAACTGATCTAGATTGATCTAAATTATTATCACTTATCAGAGATATGTTAATGCAATGTCCCCCGAGCCTAATCTTTACAACTCATACCCCTTTGTTTTATTAGTCCTTCCGGCCTCATCATTCTATAATCCCACTTGGATTTTGGTCCATACTTCTTTTTGGTACACTGTTTCTAAGTTTCTTTATCATAACTTGCACGAGGGACATTGACATTATTTTGGTAGTTGCTGTTGATACAATTATTTATTTGTCTTTTGTGAAGAATTATTTTATCCATGTAGACGTATGCACGTGTAGACTAGTTGAATTCATAAAACGAGAGCTGCATATCTCTTGCTAATCAGCTTGAAATCATACTAATAAATATACAATCATTTATCATTCTATCACTTTAATTCTGTCACTATCTACCACTAATACTTTCGGATGTGCCGGTGATTGACTTGAACGGTTTATTGCCATCCATATGCCTTTCTGTTTAACTGTGATCAGTACGACCATTTTGTATTGACAGTTTAACTCAAAATAACATTGTCTTTTAAAAAAAAAAAATGCTCTCCTCTTTAAACAAAAAATTAAATATTTTATCTACATAAATTAGGGGTTGTGAAGAATAAAGTGGTGGATTTTATGAACAAGATAGGCCCCATACCTTGATTTAGATATAGTGTTAGTGCTGAAATATAATTTTAGTTGTGACGGTGTTAGTGTATTATAGGCCTTGCTTTGCTGTCCGTATAATATAGAAAGATATCATAAGGAAATTGCATATGGATTTGCTTGTTCCTCTTAATTATAGGAAGACAAGCAACACATCGTTCATTGCATTAAACTTGTGATATTTGAGCCCACGAATGATAATTGAGGGCAGTTAATCAACCACCACGCCACCCACCAAATGGCTAAGGCAATCGTGAGATCAGCCACAATGTTGCTCCAAAATATGTGATTGATCAAAATGCAATACACAACTAAGATGCTTAGAAACACCAAGATTTGAATTAGATCATGACACTTATATTCAAATAAAAGCAAATAATTAGGACTATATTTACCAAATTAAACCTTTTATTGGTGGCTGACGGGTCAGATTATTTTAGAGTAGACATTAACTCCTCAATCATTCTTCCCTCTTAAGTTAACTCTTCGATTATTCTTTTACTTATTTTGCAGCTGGACTTGAAATAACACCAAAGAGAGAAGTGAGACATGGCTGAAAGTAATATACATTCAGTCAGTACAAAGCCAAAAGTTTATTTCTAATGATTTGCCTTTAAAGATGGTGAATTCCGGATTCTAAGACCTGAATGCCTTACTCTAGGAATCCATATGATCTTGAAAACTCTTAATAGATATAGGGCATGTTTAAATATTTTTTTTTTCTAGAAACACAGAAAGAAAAATTAAAAAATAAAATAAAATAATTTTTTTATAAATTAAAATTAATTTACCCATGAATTAATTTGTAAAAGTTTACGTATTAACTTTTTCAAAAAATTATTTTAATTTATGTATAAATTAATTTTAATTTGTAAAAAAACATATTTCATTTTTTTTCTTTAAAATGTTTTAGATAAGTTTAATCATGTTAGTCTTGTCACAGGACAGATAGCAAAATTTTATCCACCTCAAATTCATTTGTGTTTGATTGGTGAATCTTGCATACTCTTTTGGGCTGCATCAACTTGGAAACTATTGACCAATCAACTATCCTTTGGTTGTCCTCTTGAACAAAACCTAAAAGACAAAAGTTGAATCAGAGTGACAATTTCATCTTCTTATAAGTTGCTAATCTTTGTTTTAGGAAAGATAAAAGGAGCTCCATATGAAATATCTTGAAAGGTCTTCGGAATTGTCTTCTAGTACTTGATCAACCCATGTTCTTGTGCCAAGGTTTGCTATGTGGAAGGCAATTCTCGGTGCTATCCTGCAAATGATGGAGGGTAATCAAAAGGAGGGTTAAGAAGCCTTCATTAAATTAAAATGCTACTCTTATTTTGACATGAAGCATTATCTACAAGGAATACTTGTTTAGATCATATGTCAATCTTTATCATACTTCATTCGTAATAGCAATAAGAGTGTATCCCCGATGTCTAACTCCCAAAATCACTAATTAATTTCTTTTTTTATTATACTATTAATTTTTTTCCAAGTGTGTGATAAGTTCAAGCTACTAAAAATATACTAAAACCTAACAATAGATCAGAATGAAGTTGTATCGTCGTCAAAAAGTTTTTAATGAAAATGATATTACTATATATATTTTTTTGTTCATAAAAGGTTTAGAATTAATAAAATATTATGTTAACTAAATTTTGGTTATTATTATTATTATTATTATTTATTTATCTTTGAAACGATTATTTACCACAGTAGTAAATTAAAATATAAAGTTAAAATACCAAAAAAAAAAACTCTATCATAAAAAACATTGTTTGTCTCATTAATAGTTATATAAAACAATATTTAAAATGTCATAATTATTTCTCAATTACAAAATTTTCGTTCTCAAAATTTTTATTTGTTAAAATAAATGAGGATACTATTGTTTAATTTTATCTTTCGATTTTCATGTGAAATTTCTTGTGACTTCATTACAAATGATCTTTACTAGTAAGATTTGTTTCTCTTAATTGTTTGATTCTTTTGTCTGCGATTTGTATAGACATTGTTTTAAATGTGAGGTTATTTTTTAATTATACTATATCAAACTTTATTATATGGATAGGATCAAAAATATATTTTTATATTTGAGACATATGGAAAACATTGTAAAGGTTAGAATGAAAAGGAGGTAAAGAAACTTAATAAATAATAAAAACCTATTTTTCTAAGCATTTGGTAAAAACTAATAAATCGATAAGTCTTTGATTTCATTACTCTACCAACTCTTGGTAGTATAACTTTTAAAAATACGTAATCACCTTAAAATTGAAGATATCATCTTTTCTTTTTATAACTTTTTATTCTCAATTTTTCCTAAATCATTGTAAGTTTTCCATGATTTGTTGAACCATTTGAGGACCTAAGAGTGTATGTTTAAGTTCTTTGCTATTTTTATGCGGAGCTCGTAGCCATTCTTATTTGTAGTTATAAGTTCATCTGTTTGCAAAATATTCAGACCAGAATCTTGCATACTTGGGTCTATGTATCATACATTTTAGAGCCAACTGTCATCATCTAAGATTTATTGGTGTGATTAAATCGTCTGTCAAAATATCGACTAAACATTCAGCAAAGAAAGCTAAGGCGTTTCAGCCACTCAAAATTACCGGCCGGCAAGCTTTTTCTAGAAAATTGCATTTCAAAATTGTTTGATATATCCATAGCAATTATACAAAAAAATAATATTCATTGCGTTAAGCTTATAAAATATACACACACACATATATATATATATATATATATATATATATATATATATATATATATATATATCATGAACCCTTTACCCTGAATCTTTTTTAAAAGTAAAAGAGAACCACGTCTGTCTGTTAATATTTCATGTAGAATCTCTAAAATGACTTGATAACTAAAAAAAATCATCCCTCATGAACCCTTTACCCTGAATCTTTTTTCAAATAAGTAGAAGAGAGCCACGTCTATCTGTTAATACTAGATTTCGTGTAGAATCTCTAAACTATGACGTAATAACAAATTAGCAAAATGCCCAAAACGATAAAATATGAAAAAGCCTTGTGTCAAATATATTACCAAGGATGTAAAAGGAAATAAACCATGAATTTAGCAACACTGTCAAACTGATGCTGGTATGTCTCAAACTGAAAAACAAAATTACTCAGCGGTGCATCAATACTACATCTAGGTGTTTGTAGCTCTAGTGTAAATCTGCTGACTTGCATGAGCAGACACCATCCTGATTGAACCTCTAGCCATCAATTCTCTTATAGCCTTCCTTGCAAGTGATCCATTAATCTGTAAGGTGCACGCAAAATGATGAGAACCTTTGCTCATAATGCTCTTAAATTGAAATCATGCATAAAAACTAATTAAAAGTTGAGAAACACAGAAAATATATCTGATTACAAGCATTGGTTCACATACTTCTTGAATCTGGATTATTGAGAATTAAGAAAGACAGTCAAAGAACATGGAGAATCACAAATTTCGTGTTTTGAGTGTAGAACCATGGGCGCAAAATAACAGAATCACGGTGCTGAAGATGCAAAAAGAAAAGCAATTGATTTTCAGTTACTACTCCATTTGTATATTGCAAAATAAAGTTATAACAAACATATTTGTTTTGGACATAAGGCCAGCCTAACTAGATAAAGAGGTCAACCTTTACTGATTAGTAAATCAGTACCACATCTCAAAAGTTGCTATATGAAAATTACTATTAGCAGATAAAAACAATAGATGGCAAATCTTGAGTAAAGTCAAAAGGGCCATTCAAGAAAATGTAGGCACACCCATGAACCAAGAAGACTGTCAAATATTTAACAACTAACATAAAACAATTTCCCAGAATTATTCTCCAAATGGCAGCAGGCAGATACTAGATAGGAAGTACAACTATCAATAAATCATAAATCATAGGATTAATGTTTGTAATGTGATTTAAATGGCACACAAAATGTACAAAGTTACAAGTTCGCAACAATTGAAGTTGGATCTCTGCCTATCAGTCAAAATAATCCCAATTAAAAACATAAGAATAGCAAACATATGCTCTAGACAATCACATCTAGGAATGCAGATCTCATAATAGAAGACTATCAATTAAGTAACAACTGTAACTGACTCTTCACTCCCAATAAACCTCTTATCATTTGCATGTTAATTTAAACAACCACAAAATACATAACATGTATCAAAATACCACCAACACAAACGCTCTCATTCAATCCTTCACCGTAATAAAAAAATAAAAAATAAAAAAAATAAAAAATAAAAAGATAATAGAAGAGTACCCTCAAACGATCAGAGAGAATGGAAGGAGTAATGAGCTTGTATTTGGGTGCCTCAGAGAGGAGCTTGTCATAGGTACCCTGATCGAACAGAACCATGTTATTCACCTTCTCCTTTTGCTTTCCCTTGCTCCACTTCTGTTACAACACAAATCACACAAATATAACATTAATACACATCCATTTCAACACATTAAGCCATTATGCGTTGCCCAATTGGGAAAACGATAATAACTCGTAACAAAATTAGAACTTGAGCAAGAAACATGAACCTTCTTCTTCTGCTTGCCACCACCAGATTTGGCGGGCTTCGATGATGGTGGGGGAGCCTTGTCCTTCTTTGGAGCCTGCAAGTACCATCAAATCAGAAACGAGAAAACTAGAAAAATGTTAACAGAAGAAGAAGAAGAATTGAATTTCGCAGAGAAACCTACCATGAAATCCGATCGCAAACTGCGGGAGCTCTCTGGTTAGGGACGGCGGCAAAGTGGCGCAAGCACAAACCTGACTAGGGTTTTTGTTAGTGTGTCTGAGGATAAAAAGGCCAAACGATTGATTTAAACTACGTCGTTTCACAATGTTTTAGACTTTAAGTTTGGGCCTCCTTCGGTAGAAAAGAAAAACGCCTTTTTTTCCTTAATGGGCTTTGTATGTAGAGTCTAATTCAAGGTTGATGATATATACACCTCCATTTTTTTATACATACATCCCCTTTTTATAAAAAAAATATTAAATTCCTAAATTATCTTTAATATTATTTAAAATAAAAAAAAATTATTCTGGAAAGTGTTTTTCAAAGGTTGATGATATATACACCTCCTTTTTCCTATAAGTACACCTCCTTTTCAAAAAAAAATAATTAAAATTTTAAAATATTCTTAATTTTTTGCTTTTTTTTTTAATTTTATATTCACAACATTTAATTTAGTACTTTTTTTTTACAGATCTTTCTTTTTTCTTCTTTTTTTCTTTTTTCAATTTTTACATGCACCCGTTATCTTTCCTTCACCCCACCTATTTTGGTAGCATGTAAAAATTGAAAGAGAAAAAAAAGTGTGTGAAAAAAAAGAAAAAAGTAGAAAATTAAAAGTTAAAGGTATAAAATTTAAAAATATATATATAATATTTTATAATTTTTTTAAAAAAATAAAGAAGGTGTACTTATAAAAAAAACAGGAGGTGTATATATCATGAGCCTTCCGAAAAGAACTTTCCATCAGAATAATTACGGAAAGTACTTTCCATAATACTAAAATTACTATTCCGGAAATAACTTTCCGTCAAAATAATTATGGAAAATATTTTTCGTAACACTAGAATTACTATTGCGAAAAATTCTTTCCGGAATATTAACAGTGTGTGTATTTGTTACCATAATTCCGGAAAGAACTTTCTACAACAGTAATTTTAGTGTTACGAAAAGTACTTTCCAGAATTATTCCGACGGAAAGTTATTTCCAGAATAGTAATTTTAGTATTCCGGAAAGAACTTTCCATAATTATGTACAAATACACCTCTGAAAAAAAAAATTTCAGGATACTTTTTTTTTATTTCAAATAATATTAAGGATAATTTAAGAATTTAATATTTTTTTTTTAAAAAAAAGGGTGTATGTATAAAAAAATGAAGGTATATATATCATCAGCCCTAATTCAATTTTCACATGGACTTATATAAGGCCTACTTACACTATCATCAGGCCAGCTACCCTTTAATATTTTATCTATCTTTAAAACATATGAATGAGAATAAGTCAAATCACGTAGGTTAAGTTTTAAATATATTTTTCATATTTATTTTATAAAATTTAAATTTATTTTATAACTTATTATAAAGATTTTTTTTTATAGGTCTCACATTGTTTTTTTAAATGTGTTTATTAATTTATGTAAAAATTTATTTTGTATTAACAATTTTAAATATGTTAATAAATTTAATTTTAAATAAGTTAACAATTATATTTTTAAATACATGTGTGAGTTTTTGTTTTGATTTGTATGATAAAAAAAATGGTTTACTTAATTATTATTAAAATTTAGAGTTTAAAATAAAAAATAATAATTGAGAAACAATCCATGCATACTCATGTTCATTCACGTATAAGCTATAATGAAAGAAAATAATCTTATAAAAAAAAAACTTTCTAAATATTTTCTATATCCTATTTGAGGTATTTTAAATAATAAATCATGAAAATGAAGAAAAATAATAAACGAAGATGCGATTACTAGAGTTTCTATATTTTTTTATCTTAATTTTGTATAAATAAAAAATGTAAAATGTTTAAGTGTAGCAAAAATGTCAACAATAATGATAATTTGATTTTTTATATTATAAATTTATTTATTTTATTTATTTATATTGTTAATGATGTAATATATTATATTGTTAATATATATATATATATATATATATATATATATATATATATATATATATTATCATATAAATAAAGAGATGGCCTAATAATTTTTTTATAAGTATAAGTCCAATTGATTTAAATAATAGACTTTTGTAAAGCATAAACCTAAGCTTTATTAAATAAGTTAGGCTAGATTTTAAATATGTGAGATTTTGTTTAAGATCTGACTTATTTTGATCCCTATCTATCAATTATCACAAATTTTGGGTCTAGTTAGACAAACAACTTATTTAGAATCTTATATGATAAACTTTTATCGAATAAGGACTTATAATATTATAAGTGCTTAAAATTCAATAATTTGTTGTATTTAAATATACATATTAATAAGTGCTTATAAAATTGGTAAAAAGAAAATACTTATATAATTTTAAATTGTTTGTATATATTACTATTTAAGTACTTATAATATGTTATCTCATTTTAAAAATTAAAATTAAAATTTAACCAAAAGTAAAATATAAATACAAAAAATAATTCAATAATTTTTAAAAATAATATCATACATCACAATAATATTAAAAATGATTAAAAAAAGTATTAGTCATCGTTCACCTAATTTTAATTTATAAAATAATAAAATTAATAATAAAAATACGAAAAATGAAATATATACATATAACCATGATTAAAAATCAAGAGTATGAATTTTAAAAAATAAAAATCAATTTTATATATTTTATAAAATAATAATTAAAAAATTATTGTATAAATATCAACAACAAAATTATTCTGAACATACTATTTTATAAGAAAAAAAATAAAGTTACAAGTTATATATATATATATATATATATATATATATATATATATATATATATATATATTTTATTTTATTTTTTTATGAGGGAATGTGGATTTTGGGGGGAGAAAGAGATGGAAAAAATTTGAGGAAGGGAAAAATAATTATAAAAAAAACAAAAACTTTTGAAGTGAGAAACATAAACTTTTAGAGGGAGTAATGAAAAAATATATTACTAATTTTTAATAAAAAATAATAATAAATAAATAAAATAAAATAAAAATTATTTACGTTGGTAACAAGATTCAACTCATATATGTTTTAATAAGTTTTTGTATAAGTAATTAATTCTGTAAAATAACAATAAAAAGTTAATAGATTTAATTTAATAATTAATTTGTTAACTTCATTTTATGAATTGGCTTAATATCAGTTAAAACTTTAGCCTATTAAGTTGAAATCATGTATAAATATTTTTTACATAAAACTATGTATAGTTTGGAAATGTTTAAATAATTTTTTTTCATAACCACTTATAAAAAAATAAAATAATTTTTTATAAATTAAAATTAAAATATACTTATGTTAATTTGTAGAAGATTTGTCATACTAACTTTTTCAAAACCTTGCTTAAAACTTATTAATAAGTTGATTTTATAATTATTTTTCTTATATTCGTATAAATGCTTATGGGTAATTTCATATTGTTGATATATTTTAAGTTAGTTAAATTTAAATTTGTATAGTTTATCTTATTTGATATATGTGTGTTTTGTTCTTGGAGGTGATCAATGGTATGTGAATTTTTTTTTTATTTTTTTGTTAATTTTTAATTGAAAATCTTAGTTTCTCAGTAGTTTTACAAAAAAATTCAGGAGATATAGTTTTTGTGAACTATTTGTCTCTCATTTTCTTACAAAATCATTCCCATGAAAAGTTGGGAATCCAATTTTTTCAAAGTAAAGAAAAAAAATTGTGTATATAAAGATATCATAATTAATATCCTTTTTAAAATAAGAAATATATAGTTGAATTCATCTATTCCAAAAATATTCATTTTTTCACACACTCCATTGTTTATTTTTCAAATTTTGATAAAGAAAGTAGTCATATTGTGTACTCCCTTATAAGTTCCATGTAAATCTTTGTCTCTCTCATTCTTATGTCTTTGTGTGAGTGAATATTTTTTATTGATTCAAAATTTGTTATTTTCATCATTTTTTGTTTGATTGATTTTGTGTCGATATCTATTTCATTGAACTATTAAATTATGTATTCGTGACTTCATCAAATATAATTTCAATATGTAAAACCTAATTAATATTTTTTTATTCATTATCACTTGAACATGTAACGACCCGACTGGTCACTACACACAGCACAACACACCAGAACACCACACAGAAAGAACAAGTATATACATATAGTGTCTAGAATATACATATATATATATATATATATATATATATACAAGGTCCAAATCTGACTAGAGTCAGAGTGTACAAATTAAATACATCCAGCAATGCTACACTAAGTAGCTAAAAACAACAAAAGACTAAAACTCCAACTGCCAGCTGCAGACCCTCCTCAGCTCACCAACCTAACCCTACTCTACTCCCATACATAGTATGATCATTGCAGTCCAAATCATATGGAAACAACAAAGGGTAAGCTAGTGAAAAGAAATTAACATACATATATAAATATATGAATGGTAAACAGCTACAACTATCAGTACATCAATCAGCTTAACAACATCAGCCCATAATATATCACAACATTCAGCAATATCAGCACCACATAGCGGCAATAACAGCACTGCATAGCAGCAATAACAACACCGCATATCAGCAATAACAGCACCGCATAGCAGCAATAACAGCATACAGCTCAGCATTATACAACACCGCCAAACAACTCACAACCTAGCTAACACAGCTCAAAGCACAGCACAGCACAGCTAAACAACTTACAGCACAGCAATTTACATCAACTACGTCTTAACACCATAATTAAGCAATTATCATCTAACAGCACAGCAATATTCACCATTTACAGCTCAGCTCAGCATATAACCACATCCATCAGCAAATTTCAGCAAAATTCAACACACAACAGCCTATAATTACTCATCACATCCGCGCCCGGCGTGGCACAACCAGAGAGCACCAGGGGCCAGCGCGCCCGGTGCAATTCCCATTGCGCCCGACGTGATGGGAGGTAGAGACCTCAATAGGTCTCACAAGCCCAGCGTGCTCATCCCGCGCTCGGCGCAAGAAAGTAGAGACCTCCCCAGGGTCTCACGCCCGGCGCAATATAAATTGCGCCCGACGCCACCTCTGACAGAGACTCCCAAGGAGTCTCCATGCCCGGTGAGACATGGTCACGCCCGGCGCCACACCAGAAACCCCAAAAGCATGTCACATACTGATATCACGCCCAGCGCCGTCCCACCACGCCCGGCGTGGGTCATCCAGAGGCTCACATTTGCAAGCTCGCCCGTCGCACACATCTTTGCGCCCGACGGACTTGCCCAAAAAGGGAGCCCTCTGGTGGTCACGTGCCCGGTGCCAAGAACTGCGCCCGACGTGATACTCAGCAGCAACCCACCTAGTACGAAAATTTCTTCAAAAAATTGCATTAACATCCAGAAAAATCCACATGCAATCGGTCCAAAACATCACATTTTCATTAAATCACCCAAAAAGCCCAACTTTACCCACATGCAACCATAAATAATGAAAATCCCCAAATTTTCACCCAACCCCGAAAGTCCCGAAAACGAGTTTTCTTCAATCTCAGCCACAATTATCAAATCATCCAACCATCCATGAGTTACTAAACTCATTTTCACACAACCGCATGAATCCTAGCTTCCCTTATCTCGGTGAAGAAATCCGAGCTTCCTATAGAAAGAGAAACGGGGAAGAAGATGAAGAAGAGCTCAATAGAGAAGAGCAAAGAATATCTGGCTCCAGCTAGCTCCACACGGCTTGCGTTTGAGAAGAAGAACCTCTAAGGAAACACCTCTTCAGCTAGAGAGAAAAAGAGTGAGTGAGAGTGAAGTAAAGAGAGTGAGAGTTGAAAGGGAGAGAAAAGAGGGACGGTTCTCACAGAACAACAAACACAAAAATATGAAAACACAATAATGTTATTAACTAATTAAAATATAAATTAAACTAAATAATTCAGTAGACATAATATTTTTTATCTTTTTATTTTTTTATTACTTTTAATTATTTTTTTTAAGAAAAAAGGAAATCAATGCAACATGTATACACTTTTAACAAATTATTTTATTATATATTTTTTTATCACAAATGCTTTATTGTTATCCATATAAATATTCTCAATAATCTTTATAAATAATTAAATAAATTTTAGTCATTTTCAACATGAGATTGAATCATAATTTTTCTTATACATGTGCTATTTGAGAAATTATATGGGTCAAACCATGCATTAATGTGCTTAGTCGAATCCAACCATATTGATTTTATTACGTAAATATTCAAATTCAGTCAAACTTTATTGAATTAAAATTAAACCAAATTCATCTTCACTTGAATTATTTTTAGTCCTAATACTTTCTTTCTTTTGAATTAAGAAGCATTGAAAATAATTTATAATAAAATAAATAAAACTTATATAAGAAAATTTAAAATATAAATTCTCATAAAAAATAATCGAATAAAAATTAAATACAGCTTTAAATTTAATCATTTTATGAAGACAATAGTAATATACGGAATCAATATCCCGTCTTTCTTCTCTCTTTTGTTATCTTTCTGGTTGAATCGGTGACATTTATTTACCAAATTATTATTCAATTGGAACACAAGATTATGTAAAAAAAAATGTAGCTCCAGAAAGGTGTTAAAAAATTAATCTAAAATTTACAATCATTATGGAATGACGTATTATGAATAAAAACTTATAAACAAAGATCCATGCAACAAAAAAAAAAAAAAGTCATAAATAAAGAGTTATATCATCTCTTATAAATAAGGAGATTTTTGGACAATATTTGTCATTACATAGAAGGGGTCACTGATTAATTATGTCTGATTAATTATAGAATTTTCTTTGAAAGAAAGAAAAAAATAAAATAAGAAAGTTCTTATATTTCTTTTTGAGAATTGAGAGAAAGAGGAAGTTGTTTCCACTACACTTGAGTGGTCATTTTTGAAAGAGAAACTCTTTCTAATTTTGCTTTTATGGTAGAGATCCTTTTATTGAACTATATCTTGTGATTTTTGTTATTCACATTGAGAAATTTTTTTATATAATAATTTTGGTGTTATTCTTCTACTCTTTATTTTTTTTTCTGTATAGTATTTATTTTGTATTTACATATGTGAGAACGAAATATGTTAATTTTCACCAAAAGAAACATCTAATTTTTTCTTAAAAAAAGTTCTAAAATTCAAATATTGAATGAAAAATAATTCAAAACAATTATTATTGTCGTGACATTATCTCCTAATTAAAAAATTTTGGCGACCGTTCCAAGTCACTCATATTTCTTTTTCTATTTCTCCGTCCTCTTTATAACCAAAATAATAATATAAAAATGAATTTCCGCACAATTATTTGGCTGTCCAAACAAACCTAATGTAAATTCACCAATCATTTCCACATGTTTTTTCTCAACACCGTTCTTTTAGTACGCACCAAAAGATTCCCATATATTCTTTAATCTCAGTTTATTGCGTGTATACTTGCAGAAGATATATACTCAGTTTATATAATTAAATTTTTTATTTATAATAATATAACTATTTTTAATAAATAAACTATATTATAATTAAAATTTAGAATAAATAAATAATTTATTCTTAACCTAATAACCTGTTTTTACTTTTTACAGGAAACGAACACATTTTTGGAGATTATTATTATTATTTATCGGAATCAAATTTTTTAGCGAAATGATTGAACAGCAAATATAAGGGCTTTGCAATTAATGTACCATTAGTCAATTCCATCTAATTCTAATATCTAAGTTTAAAGGTATTTGAGGACAATATTTGCTGTTACTTCTCTAATTTGTTTGATATCGTGTTGTTGCTTTAACCCGTGGGATATACACTAGATTCTTAATCAAACTTAAATAGTATTTTGATAAGGACAAAACATAGGAATCTGGCCATTTGCCAATGAACATTTCAGAGGAAAGATGCCTAGAAATACAATAGCTAACTTTACCCTTTAAAAATAATATTCATTGCTATCAACTTTCTCACCATATATTATACGGTAAGCTTTCACTAGCACTTAGCTAAATTGTTTAGTTTTTAGTGGGACTGTGTGCAATAACACGTGGCATGACAGATTCTTATCCTCATTTAGTATTAATTTATAGTTTTACTTGGAAAAGCACAGTTCAAGTGTTAAATTTGCAGTGAGTGACAATAATAATGGTGGATTGTAATTCATATATAGCTTATTTCATGGCTCAATGTGGGACACAAGTTCGATGGCTAGTATCCTACTAAAACAGAGGGATCTTGTATATCTGTAGTGGACCCTTCATTCCTCCTTGTAGTTTAAGTAATCTCTGTGAAGTGTGAATAAGGACATGATCGAATCTGGATTATTCTGGAACCTATCCATGAGAAAACTCGAATTATCAGAAAATAATTGCACGATAGTTTTCTATAATGTCGCTATTAAGACAGGTTTTCCACAGATTATTTATTTGCAAAAGGGTTATCTTGCTTTATAACTAATTGGGGAGGAAAAAAGAGCTTAAATGAAAATGTTAATCTAATAGTCCAACTAGGCACGTTCCATCTGAAGGCAAAAGTTGCATCTTCCTCCATTATCGGTGGGTCCAATTGAGGAGTGAGAAAGTGGGAGTGAAGGCTTTTGAGTGTTGAAGGAAATAAGAAAGAAAGAAAGAAAGGCAAAGCAAAAGAGAAATTAAAGTGAATGGCTTTTTCTTAACGAGTAAGAAATGGGTCGCTAATCACTCAGATTGGTATTATTGATTGTTTTCTATGTTAGCCAACTGCCATTCTCTCCAATAATGTGCTGCCATCTTACCATAAACTCTTTTATGACTTCATAATTAATCCCAACTCAACATACATATGGTACAAAAAGCTTTTGTACCAAACATAGGTTGATATTTTAGTTAAATCATGGATTAAAAAAATTATAAATATGTATGAATTTTTATGGAAATGAGACACGATATTAGGTGATATTTTTCGTCCAACACGAATTTGTATCACTTAACAAATTTGTTTCTTTTTACATAATTTAACTATGCATACTAAAACTTTTTCACTAACTTAAACTGAAGCACCCCACTCTTTCATCTTCAAATTTTCTAAGCGAAAATAAAATTGTGGTACTAAATTTGAACTCAAGTCATGAAATTAGGTTGTGTTTTTTTTTTCTTACACAGATTGTCTTCAGTTTGTAGTTTATTCAATATATATATATATATATATATATATATATATATATATATATATATATATATATATGTGTGTGTGTATAGAAAACTCTCTCATTTGAACTATTTTACTTATATCAGTTTGTTCAATTCTTATTTAGTGAATTTGTCATAAAGATAATTAATCAGTTAAATTTGATTAATTATTATATTATGCATGCATCTCACACGAACATAATCATTTTTAATGGAGTATATATTAGTGGCATGAACAATTTTTTTAAAAATCCATATGTACTATGAATCTGATATGATTATTTTATTGTATATTTTTAAAATATTATATATTATTATTTTAAAAAAAATAGAATGAAAAGTTTTAATTATTAATTAGAAAATTAACTTACATATTTTATTATAAATATATGTATATTCTTCCCCTTTACTTCTAAAGCCAAATCCACTGTGACACAGTATTTTCTCGAAAAAATTTGTTATGAACCTTTTATAGTTTAATATAATTTATTGATTTCACTGCATTAACCACCCCATGCATGTCTTCTTCAAAGGAGGGAATTAAACTACCATAAAAAGGATCAACCTGTTCTGTTTTGAACTAAACCCTGATTCATCTAATAAGCTCAATCAATGCTTATACATCCCACTAATATTCTAGTTAATGCACAGAGAAAAAGTAGAAAAAAGAAAGCATAAAATGGAATTCCAAAGAAAAAAGTTAAAGGAACAGATTCAGTCTATATTTTCTTTTATTTTATTGAACATCTTTTTTTTTTTATATTTTTTTTTATTTATACTTTTGCATGTACTTTAGACTGGATTCTATAAATTAGAGGAAGAGCAGCCAATCCGAAAAAGAAGCAAAGAAGAGAAGCAGAAGCAGAAGCATTCTGAGTTGCCACATTTCGAAAGCAGATGCACTGTACTATAAATAACAGTACAAGAATCACTTCCTCCACTCCGTTTCCATGCTTCCAATCCTAGAAACCGCGAGTTTCTCTAATAACCCATGTCAGATGCATGCTCCTGACAAATTCTCAGTCCCTTTTGAGCGAGTGAGACCCATCTAAGCAAATTAAACAAAACCAACCACTTTTTCTAGAATGGAGTCCACCAAGTTCCACAAGCTCCAAACAAAGAAAACCACGAAACCTCAGAAACATCATCGCCAGCTCCGAAAGATCGCGAACCTGTTGCGCTACGCAGAGGTGTGCGTGGTTCTGGTCTTGGTTTCGAGGCTCTCCATCAACCTTCCAACCACGCTCAAAACCTCAAGCGACTATTTCCGCAACTTCATGGGAAGTCCTCGTTTTGTGTTTTTCCTCGGAAACGTCATAATCATAACGTTGTTCGCGCAGTCGGGCCAGTTTTCGAATCACTCTTCGGCAACAAAACCTACCCCAGAGCCCGATCTTTATCTCGAGTTTCTCCACAACAGCACCATGAATCAGAACCAGAAACTTGAACCCCATGTCGAGAATCGCCCACTAAAGGCAAGTGGTGTAAAGGGTCATTACAGAAGGTGTGAATCGGAGATTGTGAAGCGCGTGCAGGACGAGAAGGCTCGGCGCGTGTTGCAGAGGTGTGAGACTGAGAAAGTGGGAGTGGCTAATTCTACTAATTCGTACCCTGAAGATCGCATGAGCAACGACGAGTTTCGTCGTAAGGTTGAGGCTTTCATTGCTCGCCAACAGAAGCTACGTACACAAGAAACTCTCTAATTAATTAATTGCTTGCTATGACCATAGGAGTATTTGTATTGGTATATTGAGTGGAACCATATATACCCCTCCCATGTCATTGCTTCGGTTATTTTAATAAACAAACAAACAATCTCATGCGATGCATATGTATACATAACATGTAATTAAGTAGATCTTAAAGTAAATTAATGTTTTCATCCTAAAATATATTGCATTTATTAGTTTGAGTTTTCATATTAATTTTGGTAATACAATGCGTAATCTGATTCTCAAAGAACTTGCGTATGGTAAGAGTATGTCATGCACAAAATAGAACTTCTCTATTTATAACCAGAATCGAAGATGGCATTTTCTTGCTTTGGGCAAAGAGAAACAGCTGTAGGCGTTATAATTTTTGAGAAGACGTGAATTTTTGGCTGAAATTCGTATCTTATGCCTTGATCCCGACCCAAAGTGTTTTTTTTTTTTTTTTTTTTTTTCATTTCTTCATTAAGTATTTCAGTTCTGCTAATTTCTAGTGGGGAAATAACGATACACGGTGTTACACGCACAAAGGAAAAATAGATACCTAATTAACGTGAATGCCTTCTTATTATTAGGGATGAAAATGAGACCTCCGTTTCTGTTTAGTTGAATAAAAATCCGTTTTGATTTGTACATGTTCCATACTGGCGCGAATATATGTAAAGTCGACTCTAAACCATAGTTTTAAAAACGGACCGGTGATCGAACCGGTTAAGGTATTGGGTTAGTGGGTCAAAGGTTGAACCGGTGGGTCACTGGTTGAACCGCATGACTCGATTTTTATTTATTTTTATTAAAAAATATTCATATTAAATATATTTATACTTATAAATTTTAATAAATTCATATCTTATTTTAAATTTAAATTTTTCTATCTTATTTAAAATTATTTTTATTTTTATTTTGTAAAAACATACATAAAAAAAATTACATGTTAAACGGTATATTTAATAAGATTCCTTGCTTTTTCATTAAGAGATTCAATTTTCATTATTATTTTTGTGATTTATGATCCCTTAAAAAATTAAAAAAAATTATAAAAAAAAAAGTGGTTGAACCGGTTTGACCCACCGGTTCACCGGTTGAACCGGAAAATTGACCGGTTCAATCCGGTTTGAAACGGGTCGACTGCATAACCGATCCAACTTCATATTCGGACCGACTGGACCACTGGTTCCCGGTCCAACCGGTCCGACCGGCCGGGTCGGTCCGGGTTTTAAAACACTGCTCTCAACTATCAATAATTCATTCATAATCAAGATTTTTTTTTAAAAATTGATTAAAATTAAAGTAATATTAAATTTATAATCTAAAAATTAAATAAAAAGTCTTTTAATAAGTAAATGACAATAAGGTAAAATAATTATACTTATTTTTAAATCTTAACTCTCAACTTGTTGTAATAGAAGAAGGAAAAAAATTAACAATGAAATCACATCACAAAGAAACTTTTTATGACTAACAACCGACGTTTAGAAATTGATTGAGATTCTGATAGAGTAAAAAAAGTTACAATTAAGAGAATAAAGAGGAAAAAATAATTTAATAATATATATTATATATATCACACTTTCCTCTTTATATTTAGCATCATTGATTATATTTTACTAAAATTATGGATAATTTTTCTCAGAATCGTAAATAGATGTTTGTTGAGAAATAGAAACATCACCTATATCAATTAAATAATTGTTGGTGATTAATTTATTTTTATAATATATTTTTTATATAATTTAATTGTATAAACTTATTTTTATATTTATGTAGATTAAAAATAATTTGGTATCTCCCTCTAAAAATGAGACCCTGGACGATCACCCATCTTGACTATGTTCAAGGCTGCCACTAGATATTCACAAATTTCATAAATATTCACAAATATCAATGAAAATTTGTGTATTTTTTAAAAATAAAAAAAATACAAATAATTTTATATTTGTATTAAAAATAAATAATTGATATTAATTTTTGAATTTATAATTAATATTATTTTTTTGAAATATTAAAAATTATATAAAAAATATAAAATAAAAATATTAATATTTAAATAATTTTATTTAACGAATGTTAATCTACCATACCCATCCTGTCCCATTTACAAATAAATTGAGAAATATTTGTACTAAATTATTTAAATTATCAATTTATTATTTTTAATGGATTTTATAGGTGGATATGTGCGGCTACTATTTTTTTTTTTTTGTCATCCCTACTTATTACCAACTATGGGTGTGTTTTAAAATTTACTTATAATAGGCAGAAGCTTATGGGTTATTATAAGTTGAAAGTTGAAAAGCTAAAAATTTATATAAATAAATTAACTAAATTAAAAATATTTGATAAATTAAGTAATAAATATAAATAAAATTTATTTATTTAGTAAATATGAGAATGACAGTGCAACATATAAGTAAAATAATTTCTAAAATAAAAAGAGCACGAAATATTTTTTAAGTAAATTAATGAAGTTAAAAAAATAATTAAGGTAAAGTATAAATCACTTCAATTAATTTAAAAAAATAAATTTACATACTAAACAAATTTATTTATTTTATTAAATTAACTTATAAATTAGTAGATTTTTTTTTAAAGCAGAATCCATTACCGTCCCGTTTGGAAAGGTGGAAAAGCATACTCATCATTGCCGGAATGCAAAAGCCATACTAGGGAGATCTTTTGCTATTAACCGCCACAAACTCAACATGCCACCATATATTGTCGGCCACTGCCTATAGATTTTCATGTTTTTTGCTTTTGCATTATTTTTTTTTCTTTTAATTATATATATAGATGATTTTATTTTTAAATAATAAAAAATTAATTATTTTTATAATATAAAATTTGAATATGAAATTTTAAAATTTAATCACCAAACACAACATCAATATTTTTATTAAATAAAATATAAAGTATTAAAATTTCATTAGTTAAATAATAAGTAATAATAAGTGTGGCAAGTAGCGGCTCACACGCCACATCATTTATGCTTTGCTTCAGTCTTCCGTGGGTAAAATATCACTTCTAAGCCATTAGAAATTTGAATATGAGTTTTACTTCTTTCTTTCTTTCTTTTTTTTTAATTATAAGTTTAGCTTCTTTCTTCTTTTTTTTAATTATAAGTTTAGCATTTTATTAATTTTTTTGAACTAAAATTTTATCACTTTATTTTTAATTTGTTTCTTGTTTTTAAAGACTTATACATGGAACAAATCTTCGAAACTAAAAAATAATTTGAAAATAGTGTGACAATTTTGTAAACTAAAAAGTGAAAGAGATAATAAAAATTTTAAAAAATAGAAAAATAAAAACACAAGTCAAAATACTCTTAATTTTTTGTTTTTAAAAGTCAATTTATATTCTCATTTCTTTTCACTTTCTTCCAAAGATAAAAATAATATCAATTTTTTTCTATTTATTATTTTTATTTCACACTGGTGTTTCAAACAATTGTTTTTAAATAAAAATTGTTTTCGTAAAAGATGGAAATCGATAAATAATAAAATCTTACATAAAAATTAATTTCGCAAAAAATCGAAATCAGGCCTGTCCGTACGTGGAATAAGAGTTGGTATATGTATGAACTACGTGGAATATCTATATTTGTCTCTATTTTCTCTCACTTTCATGGTGGTTCTTGCCATAAAAATTACTTATTTATCTTATATAAATTACTACAAAGCTTCATTGAGTCAGCACCTGTGAGTAAACAAAATAAGCATGGTTCCTTAAATATAAGAAAGGAGCGTTAAAGATTCTCTAGCAGGCTTGTTACTCATTGACTTGTATCTTTTAAATACACTGCCAATTGACTTTGGAGAAATTGTCGTCGAAACTTCCCACGAATAATATAAAAAAAAATGGATATGCAACATTTAAATGTTACTGATTCTTAAATACATCAAATTTAAAATTCATAAAAACACCAAGCTCCTTGAGTTCCTGTTAATGTTTACATCACTTTTAACCGGTAATGTAATAATGTACTGTCCAGAATATGTATGTTCTAGAAGCATTTCCTAACAAGACCCAAACTCATGGTATTTGAAAAAAAAGAAAAAAATAGAGAGAGAGAAATACGAATGATGCAAAAGTAGCAGAATCAACGAATTGACTTAGATGTTGCACTGCATAAGAGATGTCAAGTCGAGTAGTTGTAAGATAAATCAAACGACGATATGAGGAGGGATTAGGGAGAACATCAGCAGAAGCTTTATGAAGCTTAGTGCAATAGTCAATGAGAGTGCTGACAGGTTTAGCACCAATCAACCTAGTATCAGTGAGAATATCAAGTGCATACTTTTGTTGGCAAACATGAATTCCAATTCTGATACGTTCAACTTCTAATCCTAGAAAAAATCATAAATTACCAAGGTAGGTATTATTAAGAAGTTATGTGATGGAGGTAATCATAGAGATGTCATTACTAGAAAGAACAATGTCATCAACGTATACAAGCAAAATAGTGATCCGAGAAGCATTTGACCATTTAAGGAATAAAGATTGATCTGATTGAGATTGCTTGTAACCATGTGAAATACAATAAGGAATGAGGACAAACGAGCATACAATTGACAACTCACTTGCTTCAAATCGTAACAGCAATGTTGAAGACGACAAACTTGTCCCGGCTTTGAAGAAAAGATGCCTGGGGGAAGCTGCATGTAAACCTCTTCATCAAGTGTTCCATGGAGAAACACATCGTTAACATCGAGCTGTTTAAGATACCAATCATTGATAGCTGCAAGAGCAAGAAGCAATCTAACAACAGTCAATTTTGCAATAGGAGAATAAGTATTCATGTAATGAGGCACTCCATTTGTGTAAACCCCTTAGCCAACAAGCGGGCCTTATATCATTCCACAGGCCCATCAGCTCAATGCTTTATTTTGTAAACCCAACGACATCTGATTGCGGACTTATTAAAAGGAAGTGAAGTAAGAACCCATGTATAATTTGCTTTGAGAGCAGATATTTCCTCTTGCATTACCTTAAGCCAATAGTCGTGCTTAGAAGCTTCTTTGTATGACTTTGGTTCATTGACAGAACTTATGGACATAACGAAATTATGGTATGAAGGTGACGATTGGTCATAAGACAAAGCACTAGATAAAGGATAACGAATACCTGGATGATGATTGGTGCAAGTTGATACAAAAGAAGTATGGAAATCTTGCAGAAAAATAGGTTTATGTTTAGGTTTTTGAGAGCGACGTAAAGAAATGGTAGGGGATGTGTTAATGGGTTCACTTCAGTGGCAGAGGAATATCATTTAGGTGAATTGGTGAGTGAAGTAGGAGTAGATGGGATGTAATATTAAGGAAAATAGTCTTGTAAGACACAGCATTGCGAGATACTTCAATATTTCTAGATTGAAGGTTATAAGTGAGATAACCTTTAGTTTGAGGTTTAAATCTAAGAAAAATGCAAGGATGGGTGTGTGGATCAAGCTTTTTATGATAAGTAGTGATAACTAATGTAACAAAGACAACTAAAAACTTTAAGTGAAGAAATATCACAAACTTGTTTATGTAAAAGTTCATAGGGTGCTTTATTTTTTAGAAAAAGAGTTGGTAAACAATTGATTATAAATAAAAGCGTAAAAGACCAAAACTTTGAAGATAAATGAGACTAAAAAAGAAAAACATGAGTAACATTCAAAACATGTTAGTGCTTACGTTCTACAATACCATTTTATTGTGATGTTTTAATGCAATAGGTTTAATGAATTATTCCTTTAGAAGTAAAGAATTGTTGCATGAAAAACATTGTACCATTGTCTTTGCAAATTATTTTGACTTTAGATTCAAATTGTTTTACAGCTTGTGTAATGAAGTTTTGCAAAATTTGTTGTGTTCCATATTTGGAAGACATAACAAAAACTCAAGTAAAATGTGAATAATCCTCAATGATGGTTAGAAAATATTTTTGACCATGAAAAGAAAGTTTGGCACAAGGGCCCCAATATCAACATGTAATAAAGCAAAGAGAACTTAAAACATGATAATCATTATTAGGGAAACGAAATTTTCGTTGTTTAGAATAATAACTAGTATTACACATAAAGTTTTTGTTACTTAGAAGAGAAGGATAATAGTTTTTCATAAGAAGTATAGGATCATGAGAAACATATCCTAATTGAAAATGCCAAAGATCAATAGATAAGCGATGACATGAAGGCTATATAATGTGGGTACGGTCAAAAATAAGGTTGGCATTGATAGGAATATTGGGAGGCTAGAGTGTGAGGCTGTAAGTTTGTATAGTCTCGCAACAATATTAACTGTACCGATCATCATCTTAGTGTTCATGTCATGTATCAAACATTTATTGAAAGAAATAGTTAATATGTAATTTAAAAAAGAGACAAGTTTGGAAATGGAAATAAGATTGAACGTAAAAGATGGTATGTAAAGAACATCAACAAGAAATAATGCTTCAAAAAATTTAACAAGACTCAAATGTGTAGCTATGACTTCTTGACTATTGGGTAAGCGAACTACGACTGCTTTAATGGATGAATAGGAAGTGAAATAAGCTAAAGAAAAGGATACTTAGTTTGTAGCACTAGAGTTTAATATCCATATGGTGCATTGTTTGCTGAGTTAAAGGAACAAATAAGAGAGAAAGGATTACCTACGGTAGATGAACTATTAGTAGGACTTGGAGAATAAAAAATACCAATTTGATTGACACAAGGAGTGGATGAAGAAGAGGCTTCATGGCTTGGCTGTTGTATTAAGGCGAGCAAGGCTTGATGTTGCTAAAAGGTGAAGCGTAGAACATGACATTCGTGTTGTTGATTATTAGATTTTTCAGTGACATTTGCAATATCCATCACTAAGCTATTACCATTGGCATTTGTGTTGCTATTATGGAATTTATGATGAGGAGGAAAATCATGCTTCCTGTAACACACATCTATAGTATGGCCAGTTTTTTCATAATGAGTGCAAGATTTGATACCACGATATATGTTGCCTTGTTTGCAGGTTCATTGGAAGGAATACTATGCTTCTTGTAACAAACGCTCTTTGTATGACCAAATCTGTCACAAAATTTGTAGGTGGAGGAATAAATGGAATTGGCTGCATTAGTTAATGTGCCTTTTATTCAAGATTCAAATTGACAAGAATACCACCATTACTAAGGATTTGTCGCTCTTGTTGCACAACATAGTAAAACACCTTCAAAATCGGTGGCAAGGGATCCATCGTGAGAATGTTAAATTTAACGTAACTATATTGATCATTAAGACCATGTAGGAATTGCATAACTTGATCTTGCATTTTTCTCTCCAAAATACTAGAAAGTGCATTACAAGAACATTGTGGTGAGTGTTAACTATTTTTATGTTTTAGTATTTGTTAAATAACTGCGCCCTGATTTCTAGGAATGGGTGCTATTCTTTCGTCCAATATTCACGTAGGTTGTTAGTCAGTTTCCTTTCAGTTTCTTTTCCTTTCAGTTTCTTTGTAAAAGCTTATAAATGCCATCTCCAGTATCTGAATAACACATGCAGTTTTTCACGAATATTTGAATTGCATCAGTAAATACTCTTCGAGTATTAACAATTGGTATCAGAGCCAAGGTCATGAGTTCGATACCCAGCGGGGCAATTGCTGTTGCATCAATTGTCTTGTGGCGGAGGCTAGGTGGGCCAAGTCACTGTCGAATCATAGTGCTTGGGCTGCTATGCCCTTAAATAGGCTAAGTGGGCCAAGTCACTGTCGAATCATAGTGCTTGGGCTGCTATGCCCTTAAATAGAAAGAGTTGCGCCCTGACTATCAGCTATAACTTTTGGCCTAGTGGATTGGGCCGAAAGCCTCCTAGTTCATCCCAAACTATAATTTTGTGAAGAAATCAATGATAGTAATATCACCTTGCTTGATGGATGACGCCTCCTGCCGTAAGTTGGAGATGCATAACAAGTCTCCATGTGAATAACATGACTTCAAATCTTTTCAAATGTCAACAGTTTTATCTATCCATAGGATACTCTGCCTTATCGAAATTGAAACAAAATGAACAATCCAAGAAACAACCATATTATTGCATCTTCTCTATGCAATGTGAAGAGAATCAGTGTGTGAAGGTTCTTTGCGTGTTCCATTAACAAACTGAAGTTTGTTTTTAGCGCTTAAAGGTGTCATCATTAATCTACTCCATGAATTGTAATTTGATGGATCCAAGACTGGTGAAACAAAAGCAATGGTAGGACTTTCACTCAGTTGTAAATAACAGGGACCATACTCGATATCTCATCAATGACACTCATTTTAAAAGAAGGGGAAAACGATGATTAGAGATATGTGCAGTAGAACCTTTCAAAAAAAAGAGCTTTGATATCATAATAAGATCCAAACTCATGGTATTTGAAAAGAGAAAGAAAAATACACGCAGAGAGAAAGAAAGATACGAATCGAACCTTATGATATTATTGATCAGCAACAACTTATTTACAAAAGAGTAAATGCATGGTTCTATGCAAAATGAAAATAACAAAATAAAACAGATTTCTATTATTCTATTATCAATATGAACGTTTTAATTATAACTAACCGCCACATTAGTTATAGCTAAGATTTCACGTCATCATATATCTTTTTTGAATATCTTATATATTCATGAAGACTTCATCTTCAATTACTCTTGGTGATGTGCATGACTAGATTAGGGAGCTCCAATTTCTCCACACCATAAAGTTGGACAATATAGTTCTTGAACCTGCAGAACAATTTATCCATGATTTCTTCCCCAAACTCTGACTTCAAAATTGGTTCAGCAACAGCCCTTATGTCCTTTGCTACTGCCTTTTCATCAATAAGAGACTCATCATCACTCACATTGATGTTCTTCACCCAATCCGTTCTGATTGTTTCCAATCTCTGAATATCAAAAGACCCTTCTTCCTCAATTATTTCTCTAATCTCCTCAGCCGTAGGACAATATGATGGTATGTTAAACGAGTCCAATTTTTTCTGCTCTATCAATTTCTGCACCAAGTTACACATAAACATAAACATCATTTATATACTTATAGGTAATCAATTAACAAAGTGAAAAGCTACAAACTCTATGTACCTCTGCAGCCATGTCATTAAGTGCCATACCAATGACAACCCAAGCATTTATTAGTTCATTGTGTTCATCTCTGCCAATGAATGTTAGGACCATAGCACCACCAGGAAGAATTTCACTGGAACGTGATCTCAAGAAGAATTTGAAGTCTTCTTGAAACTGTGCAAAGTATGCTTTGTGCACTGCTGGAGGGCTTGCCCTTGTTAGATAAATGGCCCCTTTGTTTATTGGTTCTGCACCCTCTGTCAACTCATCTGGAATCTGTCGTATCAAAATGGAAATGAATTGAAGTTAAATTCCAAAGTTATGATTTTGCCACCATGCATGCTATTATGTATACTTTGGTTAAAGAAACATAATAAGTTTAATTAGTAAATATTGTACCTTAGAAAGCCAATGTAGACTATAGGAGGAATGAAAGAAATGAATGGAATCATTGGGAAATAGCCTCCCATAGAATGATCCAGGTGTTCCACTAAAGAAACATGGACCAAAATTGTCTCCCTTCTCTTCTTGCATTCTCTTGTAAAATTCGGGAAGTGACTTAAAGATGGTATTGAAATCGTTTCCAAATAGGTCATTGAGGAAAAACTGAAACATGGGTGGGTCACGATTCAAGGTTTGACTCAAAGGATGAACAACGTTGATGACGTTAGATGCGACTAGCAGTGCATTTGGACCTGATGAGCAACCCAAATCAGCCACTTTCAAACAGTTTGGAAGAGTGGAGCAGTACAGCCTCATTATGCTATCTTCAAGGATGTGTTTGGTGATCAACATCACTTTTCTCTGCATGCATGTGAAATCAATAATTAAATTAAAAATGAACAATGATCAAAATGCTTTTAGTTTTAGCAAGGCATGCTTGCAGATTATAGAAATCAAGTTAAATTGGTATATATGGGGAAGCTGAGAATACGAACTTGAAATGTGGAGTTGTTTGCATAGCTTGTTTCTCCCACACCTCCATTCATGTGAAGGACTTGCTCAGTTGCCATTGCTGATGCTGTGAAGCACTACTCCATTTGTATATTGCAAAATAAAGTTATAACAAACATATTTGTTTTGGACATAAGGCCAGCCTAACTAGATAAAGAGGTCAACCTTTACTGATTAGTAAATCAGTACCACATCTCAAAAGTTGCTATATGAAAATTACTATTAGCAGATAAAAACAATAGATGGCAAATCTTGAATAAAGTCAAAAGGGCCATTCAAGAAAATGTAGGCACACCCATGAACCAAGAAGACTGTCAAATATTTAACAACTAACATAAAACAATTTCCCAGAATTATTCTCCAAATGGCAGCAGGCAGATACTAGATAGGAAGTACAACTATCAATAAATCATAAATCATAGGATTAATGTTTGTAATGTGATTTAAATGGCACACAAAATGTACAAAGTTACAAGTTCGCAACAATTGAAGTTGGATCTCTGCCTATCAGTCAAAATAATCCCAATTAAAAACATAAGAATAGCAAACATATGCTCTAGACAATCACATCTAGGAATGCAGATCTCATAATAGAAGACTATCAATTAAGTAACAACTGTAACTGACTCTTCACTCCCAATAAACCTCTTATCATTTGCATGTTAATTTAAACAACCACAAAATACATAACATGTATCAAAATACCACCAACACAAACGCTCTCATTCAATCCTTCACCGTAATAAAAAAAAAAACAAAAAAAAAAAAGATAATAGAAGAGTACCCTCAAACGATCAGAGAGAATGGAAGGAGTAATGAGCTTGTATTTGGGTGTTTATTAATTTATGTAAAAATTTATTTTGTATTAACAATTTTAAATATGTCAATAAATTTAATTTTAAATAAGTTAACAATTATATTTTTAAATACATGTGTGAGTTTTTGTTTTGATTTTTATGATAAAAAAATGGTTTACTTAATTATTATTAAAATTTAGAGTTTAAAATAATATAAAAAATAATTGAGAAACAATCCATGCATACTTATGTCCATTCACGTATAAGCTATAATAAAAGAAAATAATCTTATCCAAAAAAAAAAATTTCTAAATATTTTCTATGTCCTATTTGAGGTATTTTAAATAATAAATCATGAAAATGAAGAAAAATAATAAACGAAGATGCGATTACTAGAGTTTCTATATTTTTTTTATCTTAATTTTGTATAAATAAAAAATGTAAAATGTTTAAGTGTAACAAAAATGTCAACAATAATGATAATTTGATTTTTTATATTATAAATTTATTTATTTTATTTATTTATATTGTTAATGATGTAATATATTATATTGTTAATATATATATATATATATATATATATATATATATATATTATCATATAAATAAAGAGATGGCCTAATAATTTTTTTTGATAAGTATAAGTCTAATTGATTTAAATAATAGACTTTTGTAAAGCATAAACCTAAGCTTTTATTAAATAAGTTAGGCTAGATTTTAAATATGTGAATTTTTGTTTGATCTGACTTATTTTGATCCGTATCTATCAATCATTACAAATTTTGCGTCTAGTTAGACAAAAAACTTATTTAAAATCTTATATGATACTTTTATTGAATAAGGACTTATAATATTATAAGTGCTTAAAATTCAATAATTTGTTGTGTTTAAATATACATATTAATAAGTGCTTATAAAATTGGTAAAAAAAAAATACTTATATAATTTTAGTGTGTTAATTTTGCAACTGGAACGGGCCGTTCCGGATGCAAAATTAACATATCAAAAGTTCAACCAGAACGGCCCGTTCTGATTTCAGAACGGGCCGTTCTGGTTTCAGTTGTTTTCAAAAAAATTTGCGATCCACGTGGCATCCACTTGGCGAACAGTTAACTCCGTTCAAATAATTTGGACGGAAGTCCCACATTGAAACCAATTAATTTATTAGGGACCAAATTGAAACCAATTAATTAGTTTGGACCAAATTGAAACCAAAAATAAAAGTGAAACTAAATTGAAACAAACAATTATTATAAGGGAACAAAATAGGTTTTTAGCCTATATTTAATAGGCTTCATTGCACTTTTATCCATATTTAATTACAATGTCACATTAAAGTTCTAATTAAATAATGTTTTATTCTGTTAAACATTATAATTATGTAATTTTAATTTTCTAAATTTTAATTAAATAATTTTAATTTTTAAATATTACAATTTTTTAATTTAATCACTCAAATATTAGTTATATTAATATTTTTCCAGTATAATTATATATTAATATCTTTCAAATATAATTATATATATATATATATATATATATATATATAATATGTTAAAATGGTTTAAAGAAATCATTTTTATAATAATAAAAAAATGGTCAATCCTGAATAGCTTTCACCATGGAATTAAAAGTCAAATTGGGCACAACCCACCAAACGCTATTAAATATTATTGTTAATATAAAAAATATGGAATTCTATTTTCTTGATTTTATAGATTCCTGATTTGTTCGGTTCTGGGTTAGGGTCCACCACCTCAAAAACAATGCATGCATGGTGATATTATACGACTGTATATGTAAGTAATTATGAAGGCAACTAATTAATTCAAATGACTCAACTAACATAAGACTGAGATTAATCTAGACTAATTAAATATATATGTTTGAATACTCATCTACACATATTCTCATACACTTAAACGGAAAAATATGAGTATAAATAGATTGATTGAACATATATTTGACTTATTCAAATGATAAAATAAACATGCACTAAGTCGACAATAAGTTAAATATTCCTCGCTCACTCATATGGTCCGATTCATCGACTATGATAGACGCCTTAGCCTAAGTTCGATTTCCAACACAAATGAAAAAAAAAATTGTTAAAAAGAAATATTATTTTAATAATCTTCATGTCTCAAACAAAATTAGTATCATGATGGAAAAAAAATTAAAAATAATAAAAAAAGAAAACCTAGCATGTGGGGAAATGTTTGAAATTAAGCGGATGGAGGGCCGAAAGGAAAAGTCTCCTGAATCATTGGTAATGAGAAAGAATGAGGAGTGAAACAAAACAAGACCATAAACACTATCACCCATTTTTGACTTGGAATAAAGTGAAGAAAGATACAAATAAGAAAAATACTAACATCCCATTCTATTACACTCTCTTTTATAAGTTTAAATTTCGTTAAAAGACTAGATCTTATGTATTATTTAATAACTTTCTCTCTTTTAATTTTTATGATTTTCAATAAATTTTAACTAATAAGAATAAAATGTTATTAGAATTCTTTATAAATAAAAATGCAAAAATGTTAAACTAGTCTTATAAGATATTAATATGGTTAAGAAATTAAAAAAATACTTTTTCATTAAAAAATTGTATTCCACACTTTCTTTAGCATAATTTTATCGTAACTTTTAATGAAATTTTTGTAGATATTGATTTTTTTTATTAGGACACCGATCACTCACCGAGAGATAAATTTACCTTGGGTATTGGGGAAGTTTGTCCTAACTTTTTCATAATCTTTTAATTTGTATTATATTTTAGTATATAGATAATTAAGATAATTTTTTTATTTTTAAAATTTTAGTCGTGGGAGAGAATAATATATATAATTCTTTTCCCTTCTATAGTTTTTATAAAATACTTCGTTCTCTTTTTATATATCATTTATTATGAAGATAATGACACTTTTTAAAACAAATATTTTATTTATATTTTTATAGTATTTATTGTTAAAACAATTATAATTTTCTTTTTAATTTGGAAATATTTAGGTATTTTTTTAAGAGTATCCAGTTTTTGTTGCTCTTATAAAAAATTGTATTTGTAATTAGATGATTTTATTATTTTTTATTATATTGACTTTATTATAATATTTTAAAATTAAAGACTACTTATTATTAATTCTTATAAATATTTATGAATATTTTATAATGATGGAGAACTTAAGCTTTGAGACACACTAGTAATTATTCATTTTTCTACCAATAACATTATTCTTTGTATTCCTGTGTTAAGATACACACTTCAATTATCCTTGTTGTAGCAGGTCTGGTTTTGGGTCTAGGTCTTCTCGTCCTTCTTTGAGTAGTCCGAAGTGAAGGGAGCGTTCAAGTAAGTGTTCGGCGTAATAAATGCGATAGTTGAAAATTGGTTACGTACCTCGTAAGGGGTCTATTTATAGTGTTTTTTGTTGGACTGTGATTAGGGATTGGGCCCCAGGAAATTAGGGGACTAAATCGGTACATTACGTAAATTAACCTCTCCATAATCATCCTGGCGTAAATCTGTGTCTTGGCCGAGCACACCGACATGTTCCGTTTCGTGAGTGGTCAGTGGGCTCGGGTATTCGCTTTAGTCGGTCACGAATTCGAGTATTCGGCGTATTCGGCTCCCATACGGTATACTTTGTATATTGTTTTTGTCTATTTTTCTCTTGTTCTGTGGGGAGTTGCTACGGTACCCTCAAAGATCGAGAGATTTCAATACATTTTTTTATATAAACTCATAAAAGATTTTAAAAAAATAGTTTAATTATAAAATGAATAATCTAACTTATAAAATAAAAAGTAAGATAAAATTATAGAGATTAAAATTATAAGATTTTAATAATATTATAAAATATTAAAAAAATTAATAAATAGTAGAAATAAAAAATTATTAAAATTACAATATAGAAATTCAAAAATTTAAGACAAAAAGACAAAAAATATACTTAAAAAATTATTAAAATTAAAATATAGAAATTCAAAAATTTTAAGTGAAAAAATAAAAATATACTTAAAAAATTATTTAAATTGAATTATTTAAATATATAATAATATTATTACAAATAAATTAGAATATATAAAATAAAAATAAAATGACTAAATAATTTAAAATTTGAAAGAATAAAATATCATAAATATTATTTAAATAAATTATTAAAAATATAAAATATAAAAAACTGTACCGGTACCCTCTCAAATAAGATTGGTACCATAGAATTTCTCAGTTATGTGTTTGTCATTATATTTTCTCTAGCATGCTTCTCGTTTTAAGTGCGCGATTTCAGACACATTATTGTGTTAATTTTGGGAAAACTAATGATTTGTTCTCGATGTTTATGGAAATTTACTTTCATGACAATAAACATTATCACAAACACAAAATTATTTTTCTATTACTTAATAAACGATAAAAAAAAAGAGTAAATTCTTGTAGTTGGCTTCTTTTATTGTAAAAGATAATATAGTAAATAAAAAACAATTTAATTCAATTTAATAATTTTTTTATAATATAATTAATATCGACTTTTTGTGAAAACTTATAATCAATAATCAATATTTATATCAATTTATACCAATGAAAATTTATGTAAATATATTTTTATTATATATTCTTAAACTATTTAAAAAACATAATTATATAAATGTTTTATATAAAATTTAATACTTATATTTTTATATATTTGCTCAGGAAATTTCAATTTTAAAAATTGACCATAGTCATCTCTTCTTAACTCCATCCCTGGATGACACATTATCATACATATTCGATTTGGAAAGAAAAAGAAATTGTGACTGTATGTAATTTAACTGGTTAAATAACAAAGACTAAATTACACTTATTATCTCCTTATAATATTAAACTCACAATGTTATTTTTTTAATTTTTAATTCTATAATTTTAGTCTTAAATTTTTTATAATTCACAATTTTTATCTCATCATTAAATATCCATTTATTTATTATTAAAATTCTAACTTTGGTAACAACGTGATAATTAATATTTAATAATATTTAGATTAAATTTTATTTTTAATTTTTTTAATCTTTTTTTCAACTCATTTTAACACTTTTATGATAAAAAATAAATAAATCAATTTCAATATATTACGAAAACGTAATGCAGTGAATTTACAATTTATTAAAAAGAAATTGCAATGTTAAAAATATCAATACATTGTTTTTTTTGTAATGTATTGAATTATAATATTTCCGGCATTACATAAACTAGTTTCGAAATTACCACATAACATTTCCAAAAAAAAAAAATAGCAGGTTCATGCATAAAAAGCGATTTATTTCTGTTTTGTTTGGGTTAATAAAATTATATAATTGTAAAATTGTTACAATTTTTTTTTTATAAAGAGTTATAACTCATTCTTATTAGATTGGTCTCTATAGAGATAAAATGATATTTCTAATCATAAATCTAAATCTAAGATAGAAGTTAAACCTCAATCTTAATTAAGAAACACAAGTGTCATCATATTAACAACTTTTTACAAAAGGTTATAAGAAATATAGTGTAAATATCATTGCAAACGGTTTATAATAATATTTACATAATCTTGTTTTTTTTTATGAGTAGGAAAATAAAAAAGAAAGAAAATACAAGACTAGGATTTGATAAAAAATAGTTTCTTGAGCATTTGTTCTAACCAAAAAGTTTAGGGGTGTTAGACAAGAATGTAACAACACAAATAGATCTTGAGTCTTGGCCTCGTATTTGGCAAGCCAGACAACACACGTGTTGCCCTCTCTTAATGTATGTTTGAAGCGAAGATCCCAAGCATAGTTGAGGAAGGATCAGATGGAATTCACAATTGGAGCATAAGGGTGATGAAAGGGTGTTCCATGAGATATTAATCTGAGCGTCGTTTGAGAGTTGTTTCATAAGACGTGGATATGTAACTTGCTGAGCAAGCACATTGGATACCATGCTAAATGACATGGAGTTTCGCATTGGTGTTTGCAGTAAATCCGCAAGAGTCATAAAATCCCATGATCCAGTTACTTGATGTGGTTCGAAGATGGCCACCAAACCTGGAGGGCCAGGATTACCAAAGGAGCTACCATCAGTGTTGATCTTAATAAAAAGGTCAACAAGGGCTGACCAATGAACTAGACGTGGTTGATTAAGACCAATAACTAGGGATTCCTTGATGATAATGTTGAGGAGAGACATGATCTGGTTATGTGAGAACCAGGCTGGCCATATATGGTCCTTGAATATATATGCATTGCATGCCTTCCAAATGAACCAACATGTTACAGCAAAAAGTTGTCCTTGATTACTAGTGATGTACGTTATGACATAACCACGTAGCTCCATTCAACATAAAGGAGTCATCGTTGGTGTTGAAGCGAAGCTGATGCCAAACCTGTGTGGCTTTTTGGGCAATTGCAAAGAGTATGAATCCAACTTTCCTCAGGAGCTCCACACTTATAGCAAGAACAAACAAAGGAGATATGATGCTTAAAACAAAGAAGGTTGGTGGGGAGACTTCAATGGTATAAGAGCTAAATCAGGTGCTTAATATTTTCAGAAAGGTTGGTGGACTAGATCTAGGACCAAGTTTAAGCACAACATGTAGATTAGTAGGTTCACGGGTAAGCCATTTATAGGCAGACTTGGCATAGTAATCTCCAGATTAGGAAGGATTCCACACAAACATGTCTAGTACATTTTGGTTTAGGAAGATGGAACTGATGTACTTGACCTTCGAAGGAAGAGTAGTATATAGTTGGTTAAAATTTCAAGTACCATCCTTAAACACATCTTTCACCAATAAGAGATTATCTGTAAAATATGAACATAATCAACCAACTCACATAACTTACCAATAGGTCACCAAGAGTTGAACTAGAAGGACAAGTCTCCACAACCAATTCTAAGGGAGAATCCTTCTCGGAGGTGGTAAAGGGCCTTTATGATTGAAATCCAAGTGTATGACGCTCCACTTCTAAGTTCCACATCCCATAAGGAAATGTTGTTAAGGTATTTAGAGCATAAATTCTGGACCCAAAGCTTATTTGGGTTGATGATAAAAGACCAAATATGCTTACCAAGAAATGAAATGTTAGCATTTCTAGTGCATCTTAGGCCAAGTCCCTCCTATAGGCGTTGCTTAGTCACAGATTCCCAGTCCACCCAATGGCAAGATGGTTTACCCCAAATAAAATTACGTATAATAGAGTTAATCCCAACACATACGCTTTCAGGAAGCCATAGATTTTGCATGGAATAGGTTGGTATATGGCACCAAGACCCGACTTGGTTAGAGTAGTCTGACCAACATGATTTAATAAATGGAATTTCCAACTAGCTAACTTGTTATGTATACTATCAGGATGTAAGACAAGTTTGAATTCTTGACTCGCCCAATTAAGAGAGGAAACCCAAGGTACTTACCTGGGTTTGTTGTATGTTGAAACTCTAATACTGAAGCAATTTTAGCCAATTTTCTTCTTGAACATTTCTTAAGGCATATAATCTAGATTTTTGAATGTTAACCTTGAGACCAAATGCAAGGCAGAAGGTGTGTAGAATTTATCTGGCTAAACGAGCTTGAGAACAAGTAGCCCGAGTGAAAAGGAGACAATCATCAACAAAAAAATAGGTGCGAGAATTTGGGACCATTCCTGCATAAGGAAATTGGTAACCATCTACTGTTAGACACATTATCCTGGATGAGAATGGCTAGCTCTCCATGCACAAAAGGAAAAGGTATGGGGAAAGTGGATCCCCTTATCATAGGCCTCTTCTTGGTGAAAAGGAATGGAGATGTTCACCATTCCATTTTAATGTGAGAGAAGTAAAGGAAGTATAGAACATGATTAAATCAATAATCTTTGGTGGGAAACCAAAGTTTGAGAGGTTGAATCTAAGGTAGCTCCAATCAATCCTATCGTACACCTTTTCAAAATCAATTTTGAGGAGTAACTAACCTTTCTTGCCTTTCTTCATTTTATGTATATGGTGGACAAGCTCTTGAGCAAGTAGAGCATTATCTAAAGAACCTTTGCCAAGAAGGAAGTTGTTTTGACGGGGACCGATAAGTTTCTCAAGGTAGGGTTGGATTTTATTCACAAGAACTTTGGATATTAACTTTAGTAACACATTACATAGATTGATTGGCCGAAACTCCTTTAAGAAAGCTGAAGTTTCTTATTTTGGTATAGGAACTATCAAGGTTTTTGCCAAAAGGGGGTTAAAACTACCTGTTGTGAAAGCATCATTTACAATCTCCTATACTGTATCACCAATAGTATCCCAATATGTTACGAAGAAGATCGGTTGGAACCTATCACTACAAAAAAATTTGTGATTTGTGGCGGTTATTTTGGCAGTTTCTGGCGGTCAAAAACCGCCACAAATCGCATTACTGGCGTCACTAATAACCGCCGGATCCACGGTCGCCAAAAACCGTTTGATATATCAGGGTCAAGTGCTTTGTAAAGGTTCATGGAGAAAAGGGCAATCTTTACCTCTTGGAAGGTGATAGGGCTTTGGAGTTTAATGGTCCTAGTTACATAATCTTGTTTAATGATTACAAATAATAAGTTAAATACTAATAGTTGTTAATTTAAATAAAACTGAACACATTTCTTTTAATCAAGGCGGGTCCAAGCATAAAGTTGGTCAAACCTTAGCTTTAGGCTCCCAAAATATTTTTTTTTACTTATATAAAACTTAATGAATTAGTTGTATCAATACTAATTTTAGTTTGTTGGTTAGTGTTTAAGTCTAGCATTGTAAGGATTGGGGTTTGATTTTAGTATTGTAATTTTTTGTTGAAAGTTTTTTTTATGGATGATTGTTGATTTTTTTATTATTATTTCATATTTAAAAAGGTTCAACTTTAAAACTTACTTTAAGTCTTAAAATATGTTGGACTGACCTTGCTTTTAATAAAAATCAAATTCAAGTTTTGTGAGTGAAAAAAAATATATGTAACTAAAAGAATACATCTTATTAAAGATATTAAAATGATAAGCTAAATTTTCTCATAAAAATTAGTCACTTGGTAAAGTTGATGTATACTTTGCATTAATAATAAACTTTCAAAATATAATGAGTTAAATGTTATATTCACTTAAATATAATTATATAAATTTCTCACATGAACATGTCATCTGGGCCATACTAAGCTTCAATTTCATTAGTCAAATAACAAAGCAAGAAAAACTCGAAATATATCCGTTGAGGCTCAAGAACAAAAAAAAAAACTCTTCTTTTCTTAACGCACAACGAATGAAAAACATACAAAACACACATTAAAAGATTAAAAAAGGACCACACTTATTAAAATCCCTCTCCAATGCATCACTCTCATTAAGCATCAGATCCTACTTACTAAGCACACACTAGTTAATTAAGCAACTCTATTAAAGATGCTTTAACACAGATTAAAAGATATCTCTTAGACTTGAGTAATTTGTATCATTTTCTTGTCATAAACATGACCAGATAAGCATGCTCTAATATCTGTTCTTCCAACAGGTCAGCAACCTTCTTTCTGAATCTAAGGAACAATTCATGAATTATTCCTTCTCCAAACCATGCCGTCAGTAAAGGTTCAGTAGTAGCTCTCACGTATTTGGCTATGAAATTAGCTCTCACATTTCTATCTAAAACATCATTACCATTCTCCTTCAACCCCTCATCCCAACGTGACTTGAAACTCTCCATCTTCTGCAGAGTAAAAGACCCTTCTGCCTCAATCAATTCTTTAACTTCCTTAGCTGTAGGACCAAATCTTGGCATATTAACTGACTCCAACTTCGCCTCTTCAATCAAACTCTGCATTACATAATATGTTACACTCCATAATCCTTAGACATTGTAAGAAATAAAAAAAAAAATGAAACAATGAGAATTTTGTTGAATGTACCTCCGAAACCATGTCATTGAGTACCAAACCAATTAGTCCCCAAGGAGTGATTATTTCACAAGTTTCATCTCTACCAACAAATGTTAGAATCATACCACCACCACTCACTAATTCTTCAGCACGTGATTTTATAAACAGATTGAAATCTTCACTAAACTGTTCAAGGTATGCTTGGTACACTGAAGATGGGCTTGTGCTTGTGAAGTAAATGTTTCCCTTGTTAACCAATCCTGTTCCCTTAGCCAACCCCTTTGGAGCCTATTGCCAAATTAAACAATGAAAAATAAATACTGAAATAATGTTATATATGTAACTACTTTGTCATATTATAAATTGAAGTTAACCTGAGAGAGCCAATGAAGACTGGTGGAAGAATGAAAAAAGTGCATGGAATTGGTTGGGAAGAGTCTCCCATAAAAGCTTCCAGGTGTTGCATTAACGAAACATGAAGTACTAAATTTCTCTCCCTTCTCTTCTCGTAGCCTCTCATAGAAGGAAGGTAGGGACTCAAAGATGTTGTTGAAATCGTTTCGAAATTGGTCATTGAGGAAAATTTGGAATGTGGGTGGCTCAAGATTAAAGGTGGCACTTATGTTATGAACAGCATCAATTATATCATGCACCACTTGAAGTGCATTTGGTCCTGAAGAGCAACCCAAGTCAGCCACTTTGAAACAGCTTGGGACAGAGTTGCAATACAGGCTCCTCATACTATCTTCCAGGATGGGTTTCACTTTTGATATCATCTTACTCTGCATGAAATTAATAAAATTAAACCCAACATAAAACATATAACGAATGACTCGCAAGGTATCTGTCGGAGATTTCATCTTGGCTAGTGATTTCATCAATGTAGAGTTTATAAATAATAAAAAATCTCAACTTTATAAACCGATTTTTTTAATTTAAATTCACTTTCTTAAAAGTAACATTTGAAGATTATGTTGTCCAAAATAGTTAAATAGTATGATGATAGATGGAGAAAGAGAAATTAGTACTTGAAATGAGGAATTGTTTGCGTAGCTAGCTTCCCCAGCACCACCATTAGCGATGATAAATTGTACTGTTGCCATGGGTCACAAAACTGAACACTGATGATCAAAACCTATGATCGAGTGTGGTAGTTGGTGTCACAGTCATGATTCATGAACATCCATCACCTTTTAAAGAGGAGGAGGCCCAATAATTTCAATTTAAGTGGGCCATCGAACATTAGAGTCCAAGTATCCTTACGTGAGCACATACGCAAGAAAAACATCTACTTTGGATAGAGGGAGTTTAGTTGTCTGAATCTGAAATATCATATTCATGTCTTGGAATGAACATTTATTATTCGAGAAAGTTGAACTTTTGAAACAGTTAAATAGGAGTTTGGTATTGTCTTGTCTCTTTCCTCTGACAAGGACAAAAACGTTGTTAAAGAAGACAATTAGTACAAGGTTAGGCAGTCAACGTAATCCTGTAAGAGCTAAGATTCATGAATTGGTGTATCTGAGATTCTATTATAGTTCAATTTTTATTTCTAAAGTAAGGAAGACGTATGACGTGTGAGGCTCTATCTCAGTGCTTTGAAACAAGAATAAAGAGGAAGAAAAAAAACAAAACAAAAAAAGAGCAGTCAGTTTGGTCACCCACAGTGTCTATACTCTTGCCAAGCTAATGGTGCAAATCGGTTCATGCTGTCCTGCATAGTATGTTTATCCGTGGCTTTGCATGCCGATGCAAAGGGGAACTCTCATGAGAGAGTAGTTCTATTTTATTTGTTATTGCTTTTCTTTTTTGGCTTTTTAAGCTATTGTAACCAGAAAAAGAACCATGCATTTCACTTGCGGACTTCAAGTTGGGTTGGTCGCAGACTCAATACAAGTTGCAGGTTATAACGGGTCAAACAAAAACTCATTCAATTTAAGTCTCTAAAATGATACCCAAACTCAGCAAAATAAAATAAAACTACGTTTATCCATTTCTTAATGGAAGTTCAAATCAAGATATGATCAAATCGGGTTAAAAAGATCCACGATTAATTCATGCTTAAAATTTAAAGCCCAATCTTTAAATTTCATTAGAAAAGTTTAGGTCGAGTCAATCAATTTAACCCATTTTAGTGAAGATTGAAAGAGAAGTAGAAAAGTCTGAGCGAGAAGTCGAAAGGAGTTGAAACAACTTGTAAAAACTTAAAACTAGAATTAGAAAACCTTTTTCTTATTCCAAAAGTGAGTTAAAATGGTTTTGAAATTCATTTAAAAATCATTTCAACCCTATTTTATCGAAACGGATTTTATTTTCAAATTCAATTTTGGTAACAAAATTGAAAACTCATAATCACCCTATATGGAGCCTTAGCTTTTAGGATTTTGTTCAATGTTTCAAATTTTCAGAAGGTTTAGATAAAGATAGAAATGTTGTTCTTATCATCTTAAACTTGAATTCTATCACTTGAGAGTGTACAAAAAACGCAAAACCCAAACCGTCGAGTTTCAGATCCCTCAAAAGTCAAAAGTAAAGTACAACAGGGTATACATTGGAAAGGAAGGAAATTGGACCAAAGAATCCCCACCAACAATATGTATGCGATGAAGTATGTCTTACGAGATGGTCTTTAATTGTACACAGATTTAACATTATCTCCCTATAGTTGCGCCAGAAACAAGGATAACAGATGGCTTCAGCATCGAAGAACTGCAAGTAAAACAACAGATAAGAAAATGCAAAAATCAAGTGACTAGGTATCCATTAAAGAGTTTATAGTTATGCGTTGACAGTGTAATCACTAATCACAAATCATAGTATGTGTGATTTTGAAGTAGTTTTTGTAGCATTATCATAAATTTCTCCGAAAGCATAAACATTAATAACTCGTTAAGGTGTCATTTAGCTTGCCATACAGCCCCTAAGGTGTAGATATTAAATTAAGAGCTACATTGCACAGCACCTCAGCATCCATGCTTGTTAAGAACCAAGAATTAGGAATGGGATGTAAAAGACAGATTTTATTGAATATGTTGATAAGAACAAGTAATAGGAGAGAGACAGAGAGATCTGTCCTCAAAGGTTTCCCTTCACAAAGAGTTAATGCTCAACATACTCCCCTTTTGCCCCAACATCCTCCTATTTATTAACTCATTAAGCCCCTAACTAACTAATTAATATCCTAACTGTCTTGACTAACTCCCCCCTTCCCAAAGTCCTAAGACCTAACACATGCTCACCATGGTTTACTGCTCATAGACTATAAAAAAGCACCAAATCACATTCTATTCACCTCGTTTTAATATAAATAATAACGGTAACAAATCCGGCAGAGTTCAATATAAATAAAACTACATACTTGCCACCTTATTTCAAAAAGAAGAAACAACCTGAAGGAGCGAGAATCCCCAGACTTTAAACAGACATCTTCATATTAATCTTCGGGTGAGGATTATAGCCTATGAGCTTGAAATCAGCAGCCACAAAAGAATCTATATCTTTCTTCTTTGGATTTATTTTCAAAGTCTGCATTGTAGTACATTAAGGGAGTCAACAAGGAAAAGAGTCAAGACAAACTAAAAGAAGTGCTAAACATTACACATACTGGAAATGGTTTTGGCAGGTTATGGAGCTGCTCCTGTAAGGGATTCACATGATTGCTGTAAACATGTGTATCCCCAATAACATGGATAAAATCACCTGGAACAAGATCTGACAAGAAAAAGACATTGGTTATTTTACTTTTAAATTACTTTTTAAGCTTTATTTTTCTCTAGTGATATTATCAAAACCAATAAACTACTGAATCCAGAACCTACCTAGACCCCAAACATCAACTCTGAAACAAAGACTTGTTGATAAACTTCCGAAAACAAGTACTCTACCAAAAAAGCTATAAAAAATAGTTGAAAAGTGAAAATAGAATACTACCAAGAAAAATAAAAAAAAATCCTCTTGTATGCAAAAATTTCTCAGTTACCAAAGAAAGGGGCATATAGAACTGAACCAATCTCCACACACAACTAATGTCCAAAAAAAATATTAAATATAAGACTCAGGCTAATCAAATCACCTGAACCAAACTTTCTAGGGTCAATTACAGTTTTAATAAAAAAAAATAAAAACCGAAATCAAGCATGGACAAAGATCAGTGCATGAGCAAGTCTGGTTATTATCTCCTGGGCCTGGAAATGGAATTAGCCAGAGCATCATCTTTGATATGATAACCAACACCTATTAATTAGCTTCAAGTCATTTACAACCATATAAAGTGGGATAGATCATCTCTTATTACTACCACAAAACCTCAAAACATTTGATCAATTGACTACATATTTAAGTCTGTAGTGAATGCTTCGAAAATTTGCATACCACAAACATGAGCAATCATGCATGTCAGGAGGGCATAAGAAGCAATATTAAATGGAACACCCAGACCCATGTCAGCAGATCGCTGGTACATTTGACATGATAACTCCCCATGAGCTACATAAAACTGCAAAAGTTAAAAAAATAAAAAATAAAATAAAAAGAGAAAAATATCAATATATGTGTGGAGAGGGGAGGGGGGAGGTTATCAAAGAAAAACTGAATAAAGCTGCAGACCTGTGCAAACATGTGGCAGGGTGGAAGTGCCATCAATTTAAGATCAGCTGGATTCCATGCAGAGAAAATGATTCGCCGATCATTAGGATTATGCTTTATCTTGTTAATAACATCTAAAAGCTGATCAAACCCTTGGCCGGAGTAGTCATCATGCATGTTAGTATATCTATAAAGTGTAAGAAAGGAAATACAGAGTTGAGCAATTCTACATAAAACAATCTTTTGTAATACCTTCAGAAAAAGAAAAGGTATAATTCACCTACCTGGCACCAAAATGCCTCCATTGAAACCCATAAACAGGCCCCAAGTCACCCTCTTCCCTCTCTGTCAAACCAATACTGTAATAAAAAATGTAAAACCAATTACTAACTGCAATATAAAGAAAAATGTACAATTTTTACTTCAAATGTTAAAATATATAGTTATGCTTGCCAATCAAGGTATTCTCTGGATGCATTGCCATCCCATATATGAATGCCTTTTTCCTGTAGCACCTGTCAATATACATTGTTTGCAGAACGAAGTTCATTAAATCAAATCCACCATGTCAGTAAACTGTAAAAGATTCCTTGATAACTAAGTAATAAAACACCTCATGCAAATGAAATACGTGAATGACAGTTTAGTCCATAACCCTTTATTTCTAAGACACCAATAAAAAAACAGTGGATAAGCAAGTGCAAGCTGTGCTATCACAGAATACAGATAGAATAATTTTTTCACTCAACAATAATATTCAACTCCATGAACATCCTCAATAATGATAAGGATCTAATGCAACCCAACTTATGTAGACAGGCAAAAAGCAAGCCCAGAAATCCTTCAAAACAATATTCATATTAGAGTCAGTAGAATACGAGTTCAGCACTGGATTTTAATCAATCACAAATGAACTAGGCAAAATTTCAACATACACTCCCTGAGCATGAGAAATATTTATCATTTTTTTTATATATATATTTTGACATTATGAAGGTAATTATGATAAAAGATATATTATTAAATTCTGCATAGATTAAAAAGAATGTAATCATATTTATATGTGAAATAAATTATAAAAAAACAAATAATACCAGGAATGAGTTAGTTTGAAAGCACCTAAGCTTTCTACATAGTTACATATATTCAAACTCAAGTTCAAACAATATAAAGTACACCAACGTCATGTTCCCCAATATTTGGCTCATTGCAGCTACTTTATGACCCAACTAAGAATAGGTGAGGTTTCGTTTGTGCATGGAAAAGAATGGCTGACGATATCAATACCTTGGCATTTGTTGAGCCACTGATAAACCAAAGAAGCTCTTCAACAATCCCTCGCCAAAATACTCTCTACAATTGATTGAAGAAATCAAGTCAAATTTTCTATCAAAATTAGCAAATAGATATTCCCCCTTCCTAAAAAACATCCAAAGAAGTAAACACAATATATCAATCCCAAAGAAAAAAGAGAAGAATTCATATGAAAGACAAATTATTTTAAACAGTAGATCAACAACATCTTAAACCATAATCTCTAGTTCTCTACTATATACCTTAGTTGTTAGAAGAGGAAAGCTTCTGCGCAGATTGAACCTCATCTGTGGAAATATATAGACAAAGTCAGCATATAAATCACAGTAACCTTCAATATACCAATTAAAATGTTACCTGGCAACCAAATTTTGACAAGGTACCAGTCCCTGTCCTATCAACCTTAGTTGTACCTTCAGAAATGATGTCTTGAACCAGCTTAAGATACAAATACTCCTCGTGTCTCTCAAAAATCATTTTAGGAAGAAAAGAAAAATCTTTGACCTCAAACTTTAAGGAGTCAGAATTATTATCAAAATGTGGATTGTCAGAATTATTATCAAAATGTGGATGGATATTCTGACTTGGGGACTCTGCAGCTGAACTCCTTACACGCACAAAAGTGGTGAAAGAATAGCGGATTTCGTTTTCCACTTTAGGAAAGGATGAGTACCATGGACAAAATATAGTGGAATCAACTGGAGGCATAAAAGTGTCGCACTCAATGCTTGACTGAATTTCTGTTAAATGGATGGCTTCACATCCAGGTGCATCCAGAGCCTCTCTGAACATGAAAATTATCAGCTAACACAGAAAGAGCTATAACTTGAAAAGGAAGGATAAGATGAAGAAATATATTTAAAAATAAATATACATACCTAAATATCTGTCCACCTCCTATAACAAATACTTTCTCAATTGACAGAGAGTAAGGAGAAGCAGCTAACAGTTCCAATGCAGAAGGCATACTTCCACATATAACAACATTCTCTGCCGTTGCAATATCAAAGCTGCCTGACCGAGTAAGAACAACATTAAGGCGACCAGAAAGAGGCCTGTACTCGAGAGGAATACTCTCCCAAGTTTTCCTTCCCATTACAATGGCATTCTTCTTCCCAGGATCAGATGTTTTCATTGTGATTTCCTTAAAAAATTTGAGATCAGTAGGCAATCTCCAGGGTAATTTCCCATCCTTACCGATGCCCCAATCTTGAGTGGCAGCAACTACCACTTGGTAAGTCCTTTGTAGGTTTGGTGGCGGATTGACATTGTCGTTGTTGTCTCCGTTGGAGATAGCAGAAGAATCGCTAGCCATTATAGACCTCAAAAGCCGATGGGAACTTAACGAGGGTCTCTGAAAACAAGGACTGCACAGCCAATTCTTTTGGAAGTGCAGAGGAATCTAAAACCCAAAAAGGAAATAAATTAAAACTATAAAAAGTAACTATAAACGGCACCATTCATGCACAAAAAACACTAAAGATGAAAGGGACACATCATGCTATTAAAAAGAGAAGAAAGACAATGCAACTAAAACCTAAGTCGCTTTGAAGCTGAATACTAGAGAGAGGGGGCATAAGCCCATATTTCAGCAAGAACTGTTGTAGCTAATGCATGAATAAATCTAAGCAAAGATATGATTAGTGGCCGAGTTGAATATAGCAGTGAATCCTTCAACTGATGCAAGACCATTTACATTCCATTCCCCAAACTTAGGCAAAAGTTTTCCTTTTGCTCATAATAATGCACATACAAATGTTTATATATACCAACAAATGATTAACTGGTGAAAGTATTTGCACTAATCAACACATATGCAGAGTAGCACACACCAGCTGATAAATACACCACTAATCATAACACCCCTTTTGTTTGAGATCCCTTGATGAATTTGGGCCACCCAACATTAACCTTAACACAAGTTGTTTCTTTTGTCTCTTACAGCAGTAATGTTTAATGTTTTGGTTGGTGTTTTTTTGCCCCCATTTGGAGGCCTTCCAGCCTGACATGTATCTCGTTTACATGATTAATAGCATCTGTTTGCTTCCATATGCAATGCCAATTTGATTGAAGTACAGGTCAAATTCTTTTCAAAATTCAAATAAATAGATATGTTACAGTTGAGTTATGGTAACTCAAATAAAGTGAGAAGAAACACTCATTGACCAAGGGGTGAACGAAACAACAACCAAGACAGCAAGATTAATCAAAATGGAAGAAGAAAGGTTGTTATGGGTCTGGAATCTGGATCAAGGACATTAGTAGCTCCAGGGTCACCATTACGAGACAAAAGTGAAACCATATTCGTCACCAAATCAATAGTATAACCAACAAAATTTTCCAAAATCAAACTCGCACATGTTACAATTCAACTGCACATAAGAAGTTCAAGCATTTTCTAAACTATCAAAACTACTGAAAAAAAATAAAAATAAAAAGCTGGTGAAACAAGAACAAAATAATCATCGAGCATATATGAACTCCACAACACAAAAAACAATAAAAAAAAACAAAAAACAGAAAATGTGGCCGAGGAAGGTACTGACCGATGTCAACCTGAAGAGCGTAATTTTGAAAGAACTATTATGACCTAAAAAGGAAAAAACAGAGTGCAAAATTCCACTAACTTTTTCAAGTGAGGAAAAACATCAAAATCCGAACTGAAAGTATAATTGTATAATAATAAAAAGGCGTAATTAGAAAATGGAAAAGAAAAGTTAACAAGAGAAGCAGGTGCTGATAGTGAAAAATGAGTGAGAGTATAGAGACCTGATAGATTTCTTTTTTATTTATTTATTTTTTCATGCAGAATATTGTAAAATGATGGCTTATAATTATCATATAGGTGTGTTTGAGACAAGTTGAGTTCAATCTAATTAGAGTTGAAAAAAAAATTGTATATTTACAAGTTTTTATTTTTTGTGTGTTGAAATATATTTTTTTATAAAATATAATTTTAAATTGATATTTAAGCCTACATAATAATCCATAAAAAAAAATACATAATAATTGAGTAATGTATCATCGTTTTGGATCATGGGTCATATGTATGTTTTTTTCTGCTACTTGAAAGATTTGTTAATTGCATATTTTTCAAATTCTTGTAATAAATATTTTTATGTAACATTAAAGGAACAAAAATAAAAATTTCATATCTTAAAGAGATATTAGTCATTGATAAAAAAAAATATTAATTAAAGATAAATATTTTAAATAATTAAAACTAAAATTTAATCATTTATGAAGGACTAAGAATAAATATTTAAATTTTTTAAAAAATAAATTATAAAAATTAACCTCTATGTATTAATACAAACATTTATTTTACTATTTTTATGAGTTTTTCTTTTCAACAAGATAATTTATAAAAAAAATATTTATTTTATTTTTATTTATTATAATTATTTATTAATTAAATTTTAATATTTTAAAATAATTTATCAATAAATAAAAATAATTTTTATTATAATAAAATTTATTTATCAAAAATTTAAAATATAATTTATATGTTTAAAAACATTTATATTGTATATATTAATTTTAAATATAATTCATATATTTAAATATATTATTTATTTATATATATAATTTATTATAAATTTTAATTATATATAATAAATATATTTGTAAAATATACAAGTTAAAATACTACCTAAAATTAAAACAAGTTCATTCTGATTCTGAAAATTAAAATTAAAAAATGATAATATTTAACAAGTATTATGCACAGTAAAATTGCTTGTTAATCAATTGAATGCAATAAAAAGCCATTCAAAAAAGTAAAAAAGTAAATATATCCAAAATCAAACAAAATGAAAATCGCAAGCCAAACTTTTTTCTTATACAGGACTAAATTAAATTTATATTTTTGTTTAGTAACAGAGTAATACGAATTTTACTCTTAATTAGTCTCCATAATGACTAATCATTTTTAATAAAAATTTATTCTTTTAATCACATTTTATTATTAAAAAATTTAATTTAAAATTTAATTTAAAAATATCAAATTTGTTCAAACCTATAATTTATTGATCATATTTCGATCTAATCCAATTTAAACGAAAACATATATTTTTATTTATAAATTTATATATGATTTATATTTATATTTTTATACTTTATTTATTTATAAAATTATCATTAAGTTACATTTATTCATAAAAATAAATAATTAAATAGATTTTTATTAATTTTAAAAACCAAATTAATTATTAAAATTAAGTCTCTCTATCCAATGATTGTAAGGTCTGTCTTAAAATATAAAAATCAAAATTTATTATCAAATAATAAGTGATTAACGAAAATCACGTCTTATATGCACAGATTAATTGATACAAGAATTTGATAAAAAAAATTATATAAATTTATTTTAATATTTTAAAAAGATAAAATCAATCTAAAGTATTTCTCATATTTTTTATTTTAAATATAAACTTATTATTTAGTAAATGTTTCGTGTGTTGTTAAAAGTTACACTTAACTAAATTTAAATATATTTAAATATGTATTTTGTCTAAGTATTTAAAATAAATATTATTCATTTATTTTAAATTAATTATTGGAAATAATAATAATAAATTGAAACTTAAATAGATAAAAATAAAAAAAAAATCAATATTATTCATTTTAAAATGAATAAAATAATATTTACAAAATATAAAAAGAATTAAAAATAAAGAGAAGAAAATAGATCAAAATTGATTAATTTTACAAAAATTAAACTTTATTAAAGACATATTTAAAGATTCATTTTATATTAATTATGTTATATTTTAAAAATATAGAGATAAGAAAGTGGTGGACACAATATTTAATGTTGACTCCAAAGCGGTGATCATTAATTATTTGCAGCAGCAAGTCATGACACGGGACAAGGATGAAACTAATTTTCAGCATATTTTATTTCTCTAATGTTTCAAACTACAATTTAAACTCACCATTCCAATTCCAATTAATTTGGCAAAATCAACAATCAATCTGAAAGAGAACAAATAAATAATATAGTCAGTGAAGGAAAAATCAAGGAAAAAGTTTCCCACATCAAATTAAACTTAAAAAATGAGGCAATTTGAAGTTACCACATTTTGCTCTCATCACCTTGTTAAAATGAAACCGAAACTCTTCTCTCCCTGACTGCTGGCTGAAGATGAAGAAAAAATTGAGAAAGTTGAACTTATTATATCATGACTCAGAGAATATTAGATTGAGGATTTGATTTTGATTTTGCATGAAAAAAATGGCATTATACAGCAACACCTAGCATTTTCTTTTTCTAACGAAGCCCCGTGTCATCGTCAACTATCCAAGCAAGCCACGTAAATTATAGACTTATAATTCACACCAAAATAAAATAAGAATTCGGTAACCATTATTTACAAATAAAAAAAAATAATAATGATATTTTATATATTAATATTAAATTACAAAAAATAATTATATTTTATATACGGATATTAAATTACACTATCATTCTCCAAGTTTAGCCAAGACTCATAATAGGAGTATCGGTATAATTTACTAGCATAATAAGGTGATTTATAAAATTTATTTTAGAATAGTCAGTTAAATAATTGTTTTTAATAATATTTTTAAAATAAAAATAAGGTTGTTTGATAGTTAGATATTGGTGATATGTAAGGCTGAATGTTTTTTTTAAAACGAGAGGTATAAGGAAACAAAGGGCAGGTATTTGCAAGAGATAGTATTGTGTATTGCTTTGTGAAGCTTAAAACTTTATTACTCTGATATGTAATGGCCTATTTATAGGCTTTTAGTCAGTGCAATGATGTTTTTAGAGATGGGTAATAGACTTAAATATTTTAGTTATCTTGTTTTAAGAATATTTCTCTAGCACTTTTTTAATAACATTTATGAAACTTAAAGTAAAAGGAATTCAACAAAAAAGATAGTGATTGAAATTACAAGAAACATACTGTTTAATAAGATCATCACTTTAGATATGAAAAGTAAGATTGTTGAATCTACAAGCATATATGAGGATAAGTGAAAAGTGACTGAACCATAAACCTCCTAGGTTATTTGTTGAATTTGTACTATTGTGTATGAATATGATTGTGAATTTGATGCTATTTTGTTTTCTAAATCATGTATGTTGTTCTAATCAATCTATTGGACAATGAAATTAAGCTTTACGAGGGTTTTAAGATTATTATGTATGAGTTTGAGGATTTTGGATTTAATTAGATAAATTTTGATGTAGTGATGACATGAGGTATTAATTGATCATTTAACCGAATGGATTGTGAATTGAAGAATTTGATTGCTTAAGTAAGTATGAATTTTAGGAGAACAAATTATGTAGATTGTTGGTTTGCAAAATGCGTATTCTACAACCGCCTTGGGTGTGAGGATGGTCACGCCAAGTGTGGGGCTGCTAGAAAAGTCTCAAACCTCTCGACATTGGGCATAAGGTGTTGCATCTTATGCCATTTGAAGTCAATTTTATAAGGATGGTGATGTTGAGTGTGACCCAAACCATGCCGATCAAGATTGAGACAGAAAGGCCCTAAACCTCACCATGCCAAGCGCAAGTAATCTCATGTCGAGCATGAGTTTGGCTGAGAGGTCCTTAACCTCTCCACTCCAGGTGTGCCAGTCAAATCCTGTTGAGCGTCACGTCTTTTACTTTTAAAAGATGCTTTATCTTATTAATAAATTAATAACTAAGGAATCGTGAGGAGGAATTGAGATTGAGGACTAAGAAAATGAATTAATGAGTAGTGATGTGTAAATCAATGAAATCTGTTAGACTAATATTATGATGATGTGTGTAGAGTATTGTTGAGATATCATTGAATGATTATGATGAATTCTATAATGATTTATATTATGAGAATATTGATGATGAGATGTGATGAATAAGTCTAGTATTGTGGATTGACACTCTAGGAGATGAGTCATACACATTGTGTTGTCATGATGTGTGTATTGAATCCATGCATACATATTTTATTTGAGAGATAGTATAAGTATATGTAGGTCGAATATCATAAGTCATCTACTTATGTCCCGAGAAATGTTATGGTGGGAAAACCTCTAATTGGAATGAAAGATTACAATGACCAATTGTAACACTTCGACAAGACCTTGATAGATATCCCTTAGTTGAGGTGGTTTGTAGACACTATTGATGGATGGTCCCTACATTATTCAATGGAGTAGTCTCGTAACATTACTATGTTATTTTGTGTTCTCAATGATGAGGAGGAAGATATTAGTATCACATGCATATAAAATTACGAGTTTTATTACATAAGTCTTATTTGTAATTGATATATGTTGTATGACTTGTTGATTATGGATAATGAATGAATATATGGAGATGATTATTTTCGATATAGGGCATGATGTTTATATGAGTGTGAGACATTATTGATGTGTATGCCTACATTTATGTCTTATATAAGTTGTTTATGGATTAGATGTATTCTCACTCCATGTGTTTGCATATTTATATTTGGCCTAAACACTATTTGCAAATTATTACAAGTATAAGATGATGTATTTGATGAGAGAGAGACATAAAGAGAAGTTTTGCTATAATATAACATTGGGACAGAATTTTAGTATTAATAGTTATTTGCATTTGTTAAAATTCTATTTCATTATTTTTTTGTTTAAATTTTATTAAATTAGACAGTTATATTGATTCAAACTTTATTTTCTATATTTCCTTTATTTAACAAAATTATGATTAAAGAATTGTAAATATTTTTATAAAATATTGATAAGAATTTTATTTTATTTTTATTTTATAAAATTATTATGTTATAATTATTTATTTATTTAGAGTAAAAGGTATCACAATCTCAATTTTTCTATAAATATTCTGCGTATGTTTATAGAAATTTGAAGTATCTTCAACAATTTCAAAGAGTAACTCGGACAAAAGTTTCAAATTTTCCATTCATAATAGCAGAAAAAGTTTTCTCATCTCTAAAAAATTATAAATTCCTAATTTCATGTTAAAAAGTTTGATTATTTACTTTTCTCTTTTCTTTTTATCTTTTTCTAATTTCATATCAACTTATCTCATTTGATGTAGAAAAACATCATTACCCTTTTTATATCATCAAGATCTATCAAATTGACCGAGTCATTTTTTAGTTCTATTTTATTTTATTTTGTGTGTGATAACAGAATGAATCCTCTCCAGTGACAATATTGTATTTTTACTGAATACGATATTTAGTCATTCTAAAAATATTAAATATAATTTATTTTACTATAAAACTGGGTTTTAAAAAATTATGAGTGAGATTTTAATACCTGAGAATCTCAATTAATATTATTATTCGCTTTAGAGTGTGATAATTAATGTTGTTGATGGAGAAAGAAATTTGTGAAATGTGGAAGAACATTTTAGTGAGTAGGAGTCACGACATGGACTTAGTGGAGCTCCATATTAACAATAGCCACTCTCTCTCTCTTCAATCAAGCAAAATCATATAAATTCAATTTTATATATTAATGGAAAAGGAAAAGCCATACATAAAAATAAATAAATAGTTGAGTGAGAGAAACTATTTATACATTAATTAACTTTAAGGAAGACTTTATTTTATTTTGATTTGAAGACTTTTCTCGATCACCTTGAATTAAGGCATCATTCCCTTACCTAAACTTTTAATTGTTATATATAAGTAATTACTATGCATCCTATTTGTGTCAACAAGTATAGCCTCGGAAAGATTAGGGCTATTTAATTAGTATGTTTTTTTTATATATATGATGGTCCATAAATGGATTAATTATCAGTTATGCGTCTTTTTAATCCCTTCAAGAATACCTCTTAATTATTTAAAATACATTATTAATATCTTATAAGTTATATATGTCATTAATTCAGCTTCGCCCAATATTGATTTTTCAGGTGTTTGAAATTTATTAGAATCAGCTCAGTTTACGTTTGGGAGTGTCCCAACCTAATTTAGTGTTGTATTTACGTTACAAGTAAGTTTTTAATCAATTATGTTCTATTAAATCTTTATTATTAACTAAAATTTGTTGAAAATTACAAATAAATATGTTGCAACATCATATGGTTAAAAGATATTTAATTAGAGTTAAAATTCTAGTCTTAAATATGGAATTAATTATGTTAAAAAGGGAATACTCACTTTTTATGTACTAATAATTATTAATTATCATCGATAAAGATAAATTATCATTTTTAATAGTGGATATTTTAATAAAGATAATAAGTCTTTACTTTTAATAGAGAATATTTTACATTAATATCATGGTAAAAGGAGTGAGTATGTGTGACATGTGCAATTGAGTTGTTTTTCATTTCACTTATTTTTCAATAAAATTATTATTGCGAAATTCTATCTAAAGTTTGGAAAAAAAAATATACAGAATATAAAATAAAGAAAAAGAAAAAGAGAAAAATGAAAAATGTATCATTGCTAAGGAGTCCTTTCCAAATTGAACTATTTTTTTAATACAAATTAATCAAATGATTAGGTGCAAACCAAATACATATTTTAACCAATAAATGCAGCTGTCACCTTTGCAACGTAGGCAAGGGGGGTGAGAGGGTTCTAAAAGATTTAAAAAAGTAAAATCTTCATAATGTGAATAGTATCTCGAATTTAAGTCTATATAAAAAAATGAATGAAAAAGAAGAATTCTACTAAAAATACCCAAAACTAATAAATACTTTCTACAGTCAAAAAAGAAAAAATCATCGAACCAAATAAAAATCTTGTATAGTAGATTTTTTTATATGAAATAATAGATTTTTTTGTGAAAGAAAGGAGTGAAAATCACTCCACTAGAACCCTCTATCAAAATTTGATACAGAGAAAATATATTTTAATTTTTTTATTCGAGGAGCCCAAAATTTGATCATTCAAAGTTATACACACATCACCACATTAGTTCTTTAAAAATATTGGTCATCCAATTATATAGTCTCTTAAATATTTTATTTTTCATCATTTTAGTTCTTTAAATATTTTTTTATAAATTGTTTTTCAAAGATTTAATTTATTACCAAATTAATTTCTTAAAAAAAGATACTTACTGTTTTAGTTCTCCATAAAATAGTTACGTCAAATATTTGACCTCTTATCAGATCAGAATTTCAAAAAGTAAACATCTCTACTTCATTGCTTTATAATAGTTTTTGTTTTCTTTTTTAACTCAAAAGGTAATATCTAATGGTTGTTTTCTTTTTAGAGAAATATTTTCCTTTTTTTCAGAAGAGTTTGTCAAAATTTTATTTCTTGACAATTACAATACAAAATTTTAAATATGGATAACATCTTAATCTTGAAAAAGAGACAAATCTTAAAATAGTCAAAACAAAATATTAACATCTTTAAATTTAAATAATGTTACAAAGATTTGAAACATAAATAATAGATTTGTAAAGATCCTAAATAATTCCTTTTTAAAACCGAAGATAGTGAGACATTTTTAACATTAAATTCTCAAGATATTTATTTTTCTTTTAATGGTAAAAATGAAGCTAGAATGCAATGGAGGTGTGTACTTACAGAGAGTATCTGGAACAAAGATAATGTTAAACTCATAATGTATGAGCTGTTAGGTATGGTTAATAATAATAATAATAATAATAAAAATAATGTGACATTGTGAAGCAACGGAGTGGCTTGCATTTCGCCAACGCCATTTCTCATAGCAACTGAAGCTGACAAAGAATCACCTCATCAAGACCCCGTCAACGGAAATTGACAATCAATAAATAAAACATAAAAAAAAAATAGCAAACTCTAAAATTATCTGCTTGTTTTTGAGAGATATATTTGGATCATATATTGCACTTTTCTCCTGGCTTTGCAGTCCCTAGCTACATTCCTGTGTCAAGGTACAATCTAAGATTCTATTACCTCCTTCTCCTTCCAACATTAACTGTATGAAAATAATGATGTTGATTCATAAACGAGATTTATACACCATATTATTAGCATTTCTAGTTGCATGAGCAGCATATTTGATCGTTAACATTTTAACATGTCTATGTTTCTTTCTTTTTCTCGGTTTTATCTTTTTCCATGCATGCTAAATATATTGCATTATAAGCATTGGTTTAATTCTGACACGTTTTTTTTCATGGCTATATTAACGTGCAGGCGTACGTCAAATCTCCGTTTTGGGCATTTGATGTATTATAGTACTTGATTTTTGTTTGCCTCAGGGCTGTCTTTGCTCATTTGAACAAGCTTATAATTGCAAGATTCAATTAATCATGGCTGAAGTTATGTCCACGCCTGTTGACCGACTCATGAAACCTGGTAAGTCTAATTCGTTCAATTTCATATTTCACAACATCCTCTGCAGATTTTGTCTGCAATTTTATGCATGCACAACGAAATCTTTGAGTCTGTTTGCATTCAAGTAAAGTGTTTTTGAGAACTTTTCGATTGAAAATAAAGAATATCTTTGGATAGAGAAGTTTTAAAGAATGTTTCTTAAGCTTGTATCCAAATAATCTCTTTATCTGTTTTACACCAGCTAGAATGTGGAATACTGCAGGTTTCTTAGTGGGTGTTTGGTTTATTATTTTCACGCATTTCAAGTCTGTTAATCGGAAAAGCATGAATCGGAATCAACGTCTGGTTGAGTCCTCTCAACGGATATCCGAACATAGCCTTAATTTGTGATGAATTGATGATGGGAAAAATGAATATATGAAATTGACATTAGTTAATCATCATAGACAAACATTTTATAGTCAGATGTGCTTGCTTATCTTATTAAAGCCTATATGCATGCATCTTACAGAAATGTGAATCAATGTTAGAAATGCAAATGATTGATTTCTTCTAGGGTTTGGTTTCAATTGCAACAACTCCAATATAAAGTTCCAAACAAACACAATAGATTAATGTTACTGGTTTTACGTAATTGAATATACCTATAAAATTGTAAGGATAATAATGCTTTCAATGCTATACTGCTATTCATTAATTGTTGGTTCGATAACAAACTAAGCATTATAAATCCAGATGTCATGTATTTGAAAAACATGTAATTTATTTGTGCAAATGTTGTTAATGGAAACAGGTATATCATCAGATGAGGATGTTTAGAGTGTGAATTTCTTTCTTTCTATCATCTTATTCAAGCTTCTGTGGCTAATTTTTTTCTTCTAGTTCATGAACTTGAATGTTCTGACGATGAAAAGAAGAAAAGGGTTGGATCGTTCAAGAAGGTGGCAATCAGTGCCTCATCTAAGTTGAAAAATTCCCTGAGCAAGAGGGGGAGGAGGCACAGCAGGGTTATGTCTCTATCCATTGCTGATGACATTGATGTAGAAGAGTTGCAAGCAGTTGATGCTTTTCGCCAAGCACTAATCTTGGAAGAGCTATTGCCTTCAAAACATGATGATCATCACATGATGCTAAGGTAGCCTTGTGACATGGTTTCTTGTTCAGTGATTTATTTATTTATTTACTAGCTGTAGTATGAATAGCTATGTTTAATGACTTAATTTCACAATTCTATTAATTTCCCTGTAATTTAATTGTACTATGATTCAGATTCCTAAGAGCAAGGAAGTATGACATTGAGAAAACAAAACAAATGTGGGCAGATATGCTTAAATGGAGGAAGGAATTTGGTGCTGACACTATCGCGGAGGTATTCTTGTGCAAAAAAAGAAAATTCACTCTTCATCTTGTGATGTTTTGTATAACTTTATTTATGTATCTAATGTTATAATTTTTTTTGTCTTTAAGGATTTTGAATTCGAGGAACAGGATGAAGTTCTAAAGTACTACCCACAAGGACATCATGGGGTTGACAAGGAGGGACGACCTGTTTACATTGAAAAGTTGGGCCAGGTTGACTCTACCAAGCTGATGCAAGTAACAACAATGGATCGTTATCTCAAATACCATGTAAAAGAGTTTGAGAGGACCTTTGCTGTTAAGTTGCCTGCATGTTCCATTGCAGCAAAGAAGCACATTGACCAGAGCACAACTATTTTGGATGTGCAAGGAGTGGTATGTATAAAATTTTAGGGCTATATAGTTCAATCCCTTTGCCAAAGAAAAACCAACAAGAGAAAAGTTTGAACAAGGCAATGTTAAATGCTATCCAACATAAATTTAACAAGGCAATGTTCATTTCCAATGTTATTTTTGGTGCATATCATATCATGATATCAATTGTTATTATGCTTTTCACATGGAATGAAGTTGCACACAATTGTTGACTAGCATGCTTGGTCAGGGCCTTAAAAGTTTGAACAAAGCTGCTAGGGATCTCCTCCAGAGGCTTCAGAAGATTGATGGTGACAACTACCCTGAGGTATTGTACTAGTTTATTTTATCTACATAGGCATGGCAAAAGTTTGAATTGCCTTCTCAAATTATCTAATTGAACTTTCCTTTCTATGCAGTCACTGAACCGTATGTTCATCATCAATGCTGGTTCTGGATTTAGGCTCTTGTGGAACACCATTAAGTCGTTCCTAGATCCCAAGACCACCGCAAAAATCCATGTAAACATTTTTAGTCTTATGAACCAAGGTTGATTTTCAGTTAAGCAGGGACACTGAACAGATTAATGATTTGTTGATCAGGTCCTAGGTAACAAATACCAGAGCAAGTTGCTTGAAATCATTGATGCCAGGTTAAATTTATCTCCTCTCACTGAATTAAAGTGTTTTATTTCACAGTTGACACTCATCTTCCTAGAAATTTATGCTATCCAAGTTCACACTGTGACCAAATTGGGTTGATTTATAAATAAATAATTAGATCTGTCTTCCATTGTGACACTTGATTTACTCATTAATTAAGACCATTAATAACACCTCAGTTCTCTATCTATTTACCAGTGAACTTCCAGAGTTCTTGGGTGGCACTTGCACTTGTGAAGATAAAGGTGGTTGTATGCTTTCTGACAAGGGGCCATGGAACAACCCAGACATCTTGAAGGTAGTTTACTGTAGAAAGTAATTTTTTTTCTCTCTAGTTACATGAACAGCAAAGAAAAACAATAAAGTATTTGTTCTGGATGAATTAGATGATTCAAAATGGCGAGGGCAAATGCAAGAGAAAAATCTTATCCGGGATTGAGGAGAAAACAATCACAGAAGATAATACAACACCTCAAAATGTAGTGAGTTTCCTACCTTTTGGCAATTTCAGAATGAAAAGCTTTGTCAGAAATTTTTATAACTGAGTATAACTTTTTTCTTTTGGCTCTATAAATCAAGGCAATCAAAGAATCATTTCCACAGACATACGATGTTGATGTCAAGTGTGTATCCCAAAAAGTAAGTTTGATTACATGATGCAATGTAAATCAAAATTTCTTTCTCAAAGTCATGTAATGTTTCTGATGAATGGCCTTTATATATATTGCAGGGCGTAAAGAAATGTGGTGCGTATCAGTGTGACGCATTTGGCACTGTGCTCAATAAGCCAATGGATTCATCCTGGAATAAATTAATACAAAATGATAAAGTTGCACTTTCTAAAGGTATTATTACGTAACACGTACTGCCATATAGAATGAATTTTCCCATGCACTGTTGTGTTGTATTGTACTTGCTTTTGTTAAAACTAAATTGATTTTGCAAAAGGAGCAGAATGTTTCCCTAGCAAGAGTGCTTCTGATGGGTTGAGCAACCAGTTCATTGGTGGAATAATGGCGTTTGTGATGGGAATAGTGACCATGATCCGCATGACAAGGAACATGCCAAGGAAAATCACTGAAGCAGCACTGTATGGGAGCGCAGGATTATATGATGGTAGCATAATGAAAGCGGCGGACATATCATGCAATGATTACATGGCCATGATGAAGCGCATGGCTGAACTAGAAGAGAGAATGAGCGTCCTCAGCAAGAGACCTAGCATGCCACTTGAAAAGGAGGAAGTGCTCACTAATGCTCTCAGCAGAGTCACCACTCTGGAACAAGACTTGGTTTCCACCAAAAAGGTTTACCACTTTTATTCTTCAATTCAATGCCTTCATAACAATGTGTTTTATTTTGCTTACTATTTTATTTCGGATTTAGGCACTTGATGATGCCCTTACTCGACAAGTGGATCTCCAAGCTCAAATTGAGAAGAAGAAAAAGAAGAAGTTGGTATGTCATACTTTGCAGCCATGCAAATTTCTTCTATAGATTATATCAACCACTTATGTTGACACATTTTTTGGCTTTGTGATTACAGTTCCGCGGCCTCCGCTGTTTCACTGCGTGATTTGCTACATGAGGAAGAGTTGTAAAATTGGAGACTTTCTCTTTCAACAGCTATAAAGTATTTGATTATAAACTCCTGCACAATATAAAGTTTCCCATTCCTTGACAACTGTGCATACGTTGGATCAATTTAGGCATGGTTACTTTTATGCTAGAAAAATATCAGACTATATTGCTTTCCGAATTATTGGTCTTCAAATCCATTGATAGTAACACTAGTTTTTGTGTTATCAATGTAACCCGCTTTGCATCATTCTCAAATGTCATGTAAAATAAGTTTTTGGAATTATCTTGTGCAATAATCATGAAATATATTTTTACAAGTCACCAAAGTTTTGATTTGTCTCCAAACCGCTCCGTATTAGAAGAGAAAATGTGTTTTAATACCATTTTTTGATACCATTAAATGTGACATCATCTACTTCATATCAACATAACATATAATTCAATAATCATAAAAAAGATTTTTCAAAATATTTTTACTGAATAAGACAGATTTTCATGGGAAAAAAATATCATATAACGAACGGAATCAAAACAATAAATAAAATCGTGATTTAAAAGAGTAAATACAACAAAATTAACATTAAATTCAACTAATAGAAATAAAGTCCTAACTACTATCTCGATGTCACATCCTATCAAAGCATAATTTAATGAAAGACCTAAGTTTTGTCTCTAGTCTCATCATCCCCATAATGAACATCACCTACAAGCACACACCAAACATCAACAAAGAGAAAATGAAAGTAAGAAATATTTCATTCTAACTACCGATATAAGCTATAGATTGATAACCACATACATGACTCAACCAAAGTTATCAATAACAGATAACAGTTTATGACAATGTGACAAAAACTTGTATACATATGACAACCTATGGTGGACACAATGACATATATATATATATAATACAAAAACAAAAAATAAATAACAAACAACATAAATAAATTAAAAACAACAGAATATCAACTTAAATAATTAAATATCAAAACAACAATATCAAAAGAATAGAAACAATAACAGAATAGGAACTCAATGTTAGAACTTATGAGTAGAATAAGAACTCAAATTGAACCCAACAGATGAAGAAGATGAAGAAATAAAAGAATAAAAGATGAAGAATGGGAGCTTTAAATAGGAAACCAAATATAAAGCACAACTTTTACTCTTTGCTACTCCCACACTTGGTGGCCACACGACACTTGATGTCACGTCATAACAAATGCTTTTGCAAAAAAGCAAAATTCACACAATGTCATCAACATGCATTTTAATGAATTATAATCGGTCAAAACACACAACAAGCATGATTAAACATTGTTAAGACATCCATTCACTTACTCATATTCATTACTATTAATAATTTAGTTTACTCCATTCTTAAGGTTTACACATGAATCTATAGGTACCCATATATTCATAATTATAAGCACTTATACCAACAATATAAATATGATTACTTATCAATTATTTTAATTAGAGTACAAAAGAATTATATGGACACAATAATACAATTCACATTCAAAATTTTGGGTTTCTCCCTCATATAACATACATAAACAAAACAAGATTGGGAGTCAATCTTGTAATCTCGTTCCTATATATAACACATACCCGAAAGCAAAATTACTTTCTCACTCTTACATCAGTAAATACTAACAATTGGGTGCAAATCTCTAAAATCATCTCTAGATACCTCTAATTTTTCAAGCTCTTTAAGGCACACAAGTGTAAAGAAAAGTGAGACGCGTGAGACAATCCAAGCATAACTTCTTTTATAAAGAAAACTCTAACCCTATATAACCCTATTTAATCTTAGGGGAGTGTATTGGATTAGGATTTTAAAGGACTTTTTTAGTTAAAAAAAATCCTGCGGATTTTAAAAGACTTTGCAGGATTTTCATGACTTTTAAGATTTTGCAGGATTTTACAAGACTTAAAATCAGGATTTTAATGGATTTTGCAAGACTTTTTAATCGGGATTTTAATGGATTCAGTGGAATTTTGTGGAGTTTTGACATTTGATAAGATTTAAAAAAAATTCATAAATTCAAATTTAAAAAAAGTCAAAGACAAAAATAATAAAAAATAATAATAATGTCTAGATAAATAATAATAATAATTCTCCATAATATCCTATCCTCTTTTCATAGCATCCACTATCAATTGTAACAATTCATCGGAATCCTCCATTGGTCCAAGCTTCATAGTTTTCTTTCTCTTTTCCTTTTTCTTTATTATTTCCTTGTGAATCTCCCATTTGAATTACTAAAACAATATATGTTGAAAACTAATTATATAAATAATTATGGATAAGAGACAAAATTAATAAAATTATATTATTATTTTTAGAAGCACACCAATCATACAAGATCGAATATATCTTGACTATCCAAATGAATCAAATACCTCAGTCATTATACAAAAAACATGTAAAAACGGAAATATAGAAACATAAGATAATTTTTTATATAAAAAAAATCAGTATATTCGATACTGAGAAAATATTTAGATATATAATTTTTTTTATATAAACGAAAGTATTTAAATATAGAGAATATATATATATTATTTTAGTTATATATTATATGATAATTTTTAACGATATTTATAAATGTAAATTATTCTAACAAATATTTTAACAATATTTCTTTTTTTTAAAATAAGCTAATGAAGACATAAATCCTAAACCCTAAAAAATTAGATACTGCAATGTCTTATGTTAATTTTCTTTTTTAAAAATATAAAAAAATTCTTAATTTCACAATATAAAAACAAAAAGAAAAATTTATAGTAAAAAAAATAAAATAATTGTTGAGTCATAAAAGGAGGAAGGATAAGAGTAACAAATTCAATGGAAGGAGAGAGTTCGCAGTTTTTATGCTGAGAGGGTTCTTTACCCAACTAAGATCCATTTTCATCTCATTCTACTCACAGAAACCCTAACAAATTCATCTTATATATATATTGTAGAGATTATGATATCAATTTCATCTTTCACCTTTTTCTTTTCTTGACGTGTGTTATAAAAAAATACCACTTAAAAGTTAAAATTTCAAGCATTTTTTTGTGTTATATAAAGGAAAAAATTCAACTACATAGAATAAAATAAAGCAAGTCAATTAAAGAGAACGAACAGAAAAATAGAGCAAGTCAATGACACTATCATTTACATATCAGAGTTTCACAAAATAGGAGAATGAGATGAGAACAATACTACAATATTATATATGAGCAATGAACAATAGTGTAGTATTATTAGTAGAGAAAAAAATGGAGAAGACAGGAGCATAGAAAAAAAAAGATGAAAATCTCACTTGAAAATTCTTGAAACACTTAAAAAATCACTTGAAACAATCCTTCAAAATCCGATGGGTTTGGATGAGATTGTTTTATGAATCTGGTATTTATAGATAACACTAGAAAGTCCTTCAAAATCCCTCTCACACAACAATCCTTTAAAATCCTTATATTTTTGAATACCAATGGATTGTTTTTAAGTTGTAAAAAATCTCAAATGAATACCAGTGAATTTTAATGGACTCTTTAAAAAATCTTGAAAATTCATATTGAATACCACTGATTTGTTTTTAAGTGACATAAAATACTGATTGAATACCAATGGACTTTTTTACTCAAAAAAAGTCTTTTAAAATCCTATGAAATCCTAAACCAATACACCCCCCTTAGTCATTCTTCCATCCTTAATAATTAATTAATAACTCATAATTAAATAATTTAAATATTCCTTTTTATTTGCTAACCCTCATTAATAAAATAATCCAATTAATTATTTAAAATCTTTATTAACTTTTTTAAAAATAAAACTCAAAGTGTTGTAGCATTAATTCAAATTGATAGATAATTATAAAATTATTTTATATATTGATTAGAACTTATATAATAAAATATCAAATAATTTTCATATATTTTAAAAATTTATAAACTTGATATATACGTTAAATTTCTTTAATTTAATTATTAAATCATTAAAATTTAATATAAAACACAAATTATTAAATGAAATAAATTTTTAGAGTAAATGAAACCGTTCTCATATATATTTGTATTTATTAAATAACTTCTCAATAGATTAACTTTCACTCTGCCTTTTTATTTTCCTTCAATTAAATAACTTATATTTTCACTTTATTTTTTACTTACTTTTCTTATCTTTACTTCTTTTATCTTCTCTTTCTCTTCCTCTATTTCCCTCCTCCCTATCAAAAACACCCAGAGGAAAAAAAAAAGCAACAAGTAAAGGAGATAGAAAAAAAAAACCAAACATTATATATATATATATATATTAGCATAATTTATTATATATATAATTTATATTTATTATTTTTAAATTAAATAACCTCTCAAAAAATTAACGCGCACTCTATTTTTATTTTAACTAAACATCTATTTTCACTTTATTTTTTATCTACTATTCTTCATGTCTTTTTTGTTCTCTTTCTCTCTCTCCATATACTTCCCTCCCTAATCCAACACACCCGGGGAGAAAAAAATAAAGATAGAGCGGGAAAAAAAAAGTTTTTCAACTAACAAATTAATCACAAGGATAAATGAGGGTAACCATGACAAAAACAAAAAGGCTCGTGTTTTACAAGGTAGCAAAGATAGCACTTCTGGATATACACACGTTGAAACAATTCTCCATTATGTTTGCTCATATTATACTGAAAATGAGTGGCTGTCAGAGTTACATCATGTGCAAGGTTAACATTCCTTGAGAACAACCGTTCTTTGAGACATCCTCTGCAGAATCTCTTTCCCAGTAATAAATCTCACCAGCAAAATTTCTTTTTCTGATACACAGCAAATGAAGGAAATAAAAATATAAAAAATCTGATACATTTCAAGGTTTTAACTTAGTTCACAAGATACACTTACCCGCAACTTGGCCTCTGCTTGTCTGTCAATGTAAGCAAGCAGCTCTTCTTGCCTCATTAATGCATCATACAGAGCCTATGCAGAATTCATCAAATCCAAATGTTAGGGACTCGAGTAAGCAATATATGAGACCCTGTATTCATCATATCTCCACCCTATACACTATGCCATTTTGGAATGCACAAACATGAAGCAATGGCATGCTTTTAGTATTAAATATAAAGAATAAAAATTATGAGGAAAACGAACAAATGGATATATCTCAATGCTTTACACATATACCCCATAAATATAGAGAGCATTGGCATGACAGCATAATCTTCAGAAAGTAGTGAAAAACATAAGCATTCTACCTTTTTAGTAGCAATTAATTCAGCTTCCAAAGCATCCACCCGGCACACAGCAGCATTCAACAATTCCTCTTTCTCGGAAGGCATCTCGGATGGCTTAGATTGGAGTGTGTCAACCTTTTCTTCAAGTTCACCTAACCTTTTCAGCATGGACGGAAGGAGATTTTCCTCTGTACATGGTGGAGTTGATGAAGGAGGAAGAACTTCCATGTTTGCTGTATCAGGAGTTGGTTCTGAAGTACTCTTATCATCATTAGATGATAATGCAGGAAATTTCTTGGTAACAGGATATGCAACTTGACGTAAAAGTGTTAAAACAGTCAAGAAGAAGACAGACAGTGCTAACCAAATCCGAGCTTGAAGTCCTTCTGGACTTTTCTGAGTGTCAGGAAGAGGAGAGGCTCCTGCATCAAAATTCAATTTAATTTTTCGGAAGAAAATTGCATCAAACAATTCAAATCAAGAAAGCAAGTTGCACTGTTAAGCAACAAGGCTCAAACTCTTAGATACAGGTACAGGAATTGTTTAGATCTCACTAAGACTCTTAACAGGCCCATCACAAGACCTTTATAAGCATAAGCACAAAAAGCAAGATGACTCTTATAATTAAGTTTTTTTTTTTTTTTGGAAGAGGTTATACCGAAGCTTATGAAAACAAGATAAAAAAATTATACTACACAAATATAAATACTCAAAAATCCCAAAATTAAAGACATAAGTCATCAATAATTGAAAGTTATAGTGACATAGTCTAGCAATCACCATAAATGTAAGACATAATTAATCATAAGTCAATAACAATCAAACTCAACGAGCATAAAGCCGATCAAAATACCATAGCTTTGGAAGCATTATACAACTAGATTAATTTTCAGTGAACAGAGTACATCCATAAAAACTAGTCCATAAGCCACTAACCTTTTGAGGTGTAAGACCTCTGTAGAGATGCTTGCTTCTTCCAGCCAGCATCAACAGGTATGTCTACCATTGGAACATATTCATCATACCCTGACAAGTTGCTGGCATAGCTTGCTTTTCCTACTATCTTAGCCTGACAAAGAACACAAATGCGAACTTTTATATTGGGGACAGAACAGGGCAAATCCTCTAAACAGGTACCTTCACATTTTATTTTGATCATCCTCGTGATATTTTTTATTATAGCAGACCAATTTCAAATTACTGTATATTTAAATGAATACAGTACACAATATAATATGTGCAAGAATTATGAATGAACACTTTATTTCCATTTAATTTATGCAAGCAGTGTTCATAATCCAATCCAATTCAATACAAACCATAAAAATCACACCAACTAAATCAAAAACCAAAAAATATATATTTTATTGGATCTGGTGGAATTTTGGATCAAACTTTAGAAAACTAGTCCAATCCAAACCAAACTTTTGTGTGCATATATAATATTATTAATGAGATTACCGGCTATACATCTATAAATAGATATTGTGAATTTACTATACTAATTTTTTTTTATGGTCATATTATTCTATTTTTTAATAAGCTTATTAATTCAAAATTAGTTTGAACTTTGATTATCGTCTTATTTCTTTACATTAATAATGAAAAAAAATAAATTATGGGTAAGGTTGTAACTTAAAAATGCAGGTGGTGATCTCGTATGAGAACTTCTTTTAGTAAATGCAATCTAAAATGAGGTGTATTCATTTTAGATATATAGTAATTGGCTTATGATTTGAGATATTTGATACTTTGAATTAGTTTTTATTATACTTAGTGTATTTCAGGGTTTACTTACTAGTTCCCAAAACAAAACAATCATAACCAACTTCTCTAATAAGTTAAACACTCACTTCCTCACGAACAGGGGTCAGCCTAAGGTGTGAATAACTCTTCATTGCTTTTGGAGAGGATATATCTTCAGCTTCTGACCCTGATTCAGCAGTGGATGTATCGCTTCCTTTTACCTGTTACGTAGAGGTGATAAAATTAAGTATGATAATTGATAAACAGGACAATGAGGAAAAGATATGGAAGCATTAAATTTGGTTCCATCAAAAAAAATGAAGTACCCTTGGGTATCCCGGCTTGGCATACACAATAACCTTTCTTTCATTGTTAAAAACTTTTACAACTTGTTTTGACCGCCATGCTTCACCATTGACAACCATCTGTGGAAAGTTTGCATGCAATCAATTGTCAGCCTATTACAAGTCAAACTGACACAGTGTAATATCAGCCAAACCTATCAAAAATCAACTAAGAACAGCATATAACCTTCAATATTTCAGGGTTTTTCCAGGGCCCTTTATCAGATCTAAGGCAACCTCCCTGATCTTCACAAGTGCAGGTACCTCCCAGAAATTCTGGCAACTCACTTCATCATGTGCACAATAATATATTAGGCATTTAAAAGGATCATGTAAATTGTAGCAGTGCAAAAAATTAAAAAGCAGTGGTCAATGGAAAAGGAAAACATAAATACAAAAGTTTTAGTACCTAGCATCTATTACTTCAAGCAATTTGCTTTGATACTTGTTTCCAAGAACCTACATAATGTTTCCAAAGAATCATCAAGCAACTTCAGCAGTCTTATACCATCATTAAGCAAATCTTTAAATAGCTAGAAGATGGCATTTTACATACATGAATCTTGGAAGTCGTTTTGGGATCAAGAAAAGACTTGACAGTGCTCCACAACAACCTAAATCCAGGCCCAGCATTTATAATAAACATTTGGCAAAGAGTCTGTATCATTAATAAAATAATCATTAGCCACTGTGACCATGTATATCATCTTTCAAATTTCCAAAAACTGGTGAAATCAGCATTCCAAAAGAAAATAGCAAATAATTATACAGGGAACAAGATAACACACCTCAGGATAATTGTCACCATCAATCTTCTGCAAACGCGTAATGAGTTCCCGGGCAGACTTTGTAAAGTTCTTAAGGCCCTGATGATGTCAATTACATAACAAATATGTTACTTGATTGCAAGAGCTCTCTCAACACAAGTGGAATAATTATTATAGGTAACGTACCACTCCGTGAACATCCAAGATTGTGGTGCTGGAATCAATGTGCCTCTTGGCAGCAATAGTGCAAGCAGGAAACTTGATTTTAAAAGTCCTCTCAAACTCTTGCACATGGTATTTCACATATCTATCCATAGTTGTAACTTGCATAAGTTTGGTTGGATCAACTTTTCCCAGTCTTTCAATATAAACAGGTCTCCCCTCCTTGTCAACGCCATGATGGCCATGTGGATAATACTTGATGACTTCATCCAACTCTTTGAACTCAAAATCCTGATGAAAACACCAATCAGTAGGTAAGCCGCCAATCAATCACTGAAAAAACATGTCGTGTTCGTTGTACTTAAACCTGCCAAAACAGAAGCGAAGCAAATGTCCCAAATTGCATCCGCAATTACCTGCATAATAGTGTCGGCACCAAATTCCTTCCTCCATTGTAGCATGTCAGACCACATATGGTTTGCCTTGTCAATATCAAACTTCCTCGCTTTCAGAAATCTTTAAGATCACATAATAATTAAGAAATTCCATTCAGCTATGACCATTTTCGTCGATAATCATTCAAGTAATTCAACAATTAACACTAAGCTAGGGTTTCATTTACTTTATTTTTCTCAAAATCATCACCATGAGCACGGAGCTCTACATGTAGAATTCGTAAGTGAATAATTTTATAATTGTTCGATTATCACCTCAACATCATATGGTAATCGTCAAAGGCTTCTGGAAGCAATTCGTCCATGATCAAGGATTGGCGAAACGCATCGACAGCCTGCAGCTCCTCGATATCGCGAACGTCCTCAATCGAAACGGAGCTAACGCGACCATCACTTTTCCTCCTGCTGCTCTTCTTTCTAAGGGAATGTTTGAATTTGGAGGACGCATTCAGCGCCTTCTTTTTGAGAGATCCAATTCTGGTCCTTCTTTCGTCCTCCGAGTTCTCGAAGTCAGATCTCCTCTCTCTCTTCTCATCACTCCCTGAAAACCCCTCAAAACCTGCCACAATCCACAATCAAAAATGGAACACAGAAACCACAAGATTCTACGCGAAATTAAACGGAGAGGGACTCACAAGGTCTGGCAAAACGATCCAGAGGGCCGGACATTGTAGGTGCGACGATCAATTGCGACGCAAACGCATAAAGGATTGAGAAACCCTAAGAATTGAGGATTGGAATCGAAACGATTGGGAAGGTGCAAGGTGCTTGGTGTGAGTGAGTGAATTGGTTAGGATTGTAATTAATAATTAATAAATAAAATAAATGAGGGGCGTTTGGCGTCGGCGACAGCTAGAGAGAGGGCGCGTGGAATTGGCGTTGGTGTTGATATAGGAGGCGGAGCTGGAGAAGGAAGGAGGGAGAGGGTGTGGGTCCCACTGAGTTAGGTTGAGTGACACGTGGCGGTGGCGGATGTCAGAAGGGTTCAGAGAATAAGCCAATAGGAAAGAGTCAGTCTTCATTCCCTCAGGGGGAGGCATTTTGTCAAACCCACCACCCTCCACACTCACCTGCGCTCTTAAAGTTAGCCAAAAAACTAAACTTAATTTCCATTTCCTACTTTTCATTCTTTTATTTTCTTTAATCTACTCCATAAATATTTATTTTATGTAACTACAACTAATTTATAATAAATAAACATTTTAACATAGATAATATTATAATTTAAATTTATAATCACAGTCATTAAAAATGTATATTTTCTAAGATATAAGTTTAATTTACATTTAATTAATAATAAATAAAGTATATTGTGATACAAAAATTAATTTTAAATATTAAAATTTATTATTAAATTATTAATATTTTATTTTCTTTTGACAGCAAATATTATAATTTAATAAAATAACTAAATATGAAAACAATAAATTAAAAGAAATAAAAATTAAAAAAATCTCAAGTTAAAAATATTATTTTTTGTGCTTTGTTTATTATTTAAAAATAAATAAAATTTCTAGAAAATTTTTGTTTTTCGATAATATTATTTTTAGAGAATTTTTCCACAGCAAAAAATCATAAAAGAAATGAGAAACTAATATTCCAAGTTTCATACGTTAAATCAAAATTGTGATTTGCAAACTAACTGAAAATTACATGCATTTAGTTTTATTTAATTATTTTTTGTCTTTAAATTAATCCTTAATTTTTTTTTACAAGGAATCCTTAAATATTTTATAATTGTGTTTATAGCGACATGCTACATTAAACTCAATAAAAATCACTACCCTTTTCTATATCATTATAGTTATTTTTTCAAAAAAATAAAGACTTTCCTATACATTTCTTTCAATTCAATTTTTTTGTCTTAATCAAATTGACTTGTATACCGAAATATAGAAATCAACTTGATTTTAATGCAAACAACAAAGATCAATTTGACTTAAGAAGGAAAACTTTGTATGCAAAGAAAAATAAATATAAACTAACTTGGCTTGTATTCTAAAACCAGTTTGACTTATTGCATTTCGTAGGCATCAATCATACTCAATTATTAATTAACGGATGAGAATCGTTGAGTTGAAGAATTTCTATTGTATTTCTATAAAAATTTATTGTATGATTTACTGTTGATATATCATTAATATAAAATGAGAAATGGGCAAAGTACTTTCGAAATAATTCTAGTTCTTTTTATTTTTTAACTCAAAAGCGATATCAACTTATCATTGGATTTATTTAAGGGCGCATAAATTTATTTAAGGAGTCTATATTTTTAATAAATAAATTTTACATTAATTCAAAAGTCAAAAATTAATTTCGTACTTAAAGATCATATTATTATTATTATTATTATTATTATTATTATTATTATTATATATATATATATATATGAATTGATATACTAAATGCTAATTTTAATTTTATTGTTAGATTAATAATTATATATATATATAAGAGTAGTTTAAACATATTAAATATAATAATTTATGATTGAATAATAATATACACTTATTTTACATTAGTAATTCACATATTTTTTTCTTATTTTATTTAAATTTTATATAAATTATAAATATATATATATATATATATATATATATATATATATATATATGTGTGTGTGTGTGTGTGTGTGTGTGTTGATCCATCTCTACTGTCAAGTCTCAACCTACTTTTCCCTTAGTTGAGTGGGAGGATAGAAACCGACTAATATTTAATAAACAACAAATTGCAATGAAATAACATTAAGATATTATACCAATTAATGTTTAATAATATTTAAGTTAAATTATATTTATTTATTTTCTCTTATTTTACTATTTTATGAGTAATTCGATCATAAAGATGATTTCGTCATTGAAGCACTCGATCGTTCTTCTTTCCCTGTTTTTTTTTAGTTGTGTTTTGTTTCTAAAGTAAAGACTTGTCTCTCCCCAAGATGTCTCTCTCTTCTTAACCTAGTAGTAAGGTTTCGTGACTCTGATTTTTTGACCACCCTTGTGATCTTTATCTCAATGCTTTTTTATTATGTACATGATCCACAGGTTTCACGTATCTTGGGTACATATCTTATCAAGCATTGGTTTTATATCTTTCATTCAACAATTTAATTGAGTCATTATACTTAGAGTGATAGAATGGTCAGTTACCCTCTTATGTTGAGCTTTGTCGACATTGAATAATATAAACATGATTGGTCGATCTTTGACCTATAAGGGTATAATAAGTATATTATCTTATAGTCTCATGGGCCAAGTCTATAAACTCAGAAAAAGTCTAGATTTATCATGATTTAGTAGTTATTAAGATGATTGACCTCAAGTCGATTAGCCATAGGCCTAGGAGGTCAGTTGGCCACAGGCTTAGGAAGGAGGTCAGCCACAAGCCTAGGAAGGAGGTTGGTCAAAAGTCTAGGAGGTAGGTCAGTCACAAGCTTAGGAAAAAGGCTAGTCACAAGCCTTAGAAGTAGGTCGACCATGGGCCTAGGAGTTAGGTCAATCATCGGCCTTGGAGGGTACAATTTCTCTTATCCGACGCTTTACTTGATTTATTGTAACTAGCGAGACACATTGATTGATTAACCTCCTATGAGGAGATCAGTCAACAATTGCCTAACCTGACAAAGTTAGTCGCCCATAGGCCTATAAGGGTACACAACCCCCTGGTCTTGAGCCTAAAAGACAAAGAAACTAATTGAATTGTAAATTAAGTTCAATTTATAAGATTTTGTCATCATTTGTCAGATACCTTGTCAATCGACCTATATGGGTAAAGTTAATATAGCATAAATCATGGTTAATCTTTACTAGTCAAGTTAATAAAGATTAAAATGATTAACATAACAAATGATGATAATTCTCCCGCAGACAAGATTATGGAGTAATAAAAACATGTCAATCAAGTAACTTTGCATACCACTATTTGACCAAACTAATTAATTATCATCGCAACAATCCTTCATCAGTCAAACTTGCTAAACAACAAAAAATACCAAGTTAATAGGATAGTTCATTATAGTCCTCCCTCGATTGAGCTTATTAAATAACAAAAAGATTATTAATATAATAGTTCATGATAATCCTTCCTTGGTTGAGTTTGTTAAATAAAAAAAATATTGCTAATGTAATAGTTCATGATAATCTTCCATCAATCGAGCTTGTTAAATAATAAAAAATTGTTAATGTAATAATTCATGATAATCTTCCTTTGGTCGAGCTTGTTCTAAAAAAATTTAATTTAACTAGCTTGCATTTTGCCATTTGACCAAACTCATTCGTCAAGGCATCACCAGCCAACTAAGCTAATTTGACCAAGCTAGTGCTACAAAAAAATAACAATATTACTAGCTGGCATTTTGCTTTTTAGCCAAACTAGTTCATCAATGTGTCACAGTCACCAGAGCTAATTTGATTGAGTTAGTGCTAAAAAATAAAAAAAAAATGTACTAGCTCGTATTTTGCTTTTCAACCAAACTAGTTTGTTTAGGTGTCACTTGTCGACCGAACTTATTTAATCGAGATAGCTCTAAAATTTTCAATTCGACTTACTCACATTTTGCGTCAATGATTTTCCATTGTTTGTAGGCTTAGTATGACTCAATGATCGTACTAGGGTCGATTATTTTTGAGTCGTTCACAATCTCAACATAACTCAATGATCGCACTAAAATCAATTATTTTTGAGTCGTTAGCAACCTCAACATGACTCAATAATCATACTAGGATCGATTATTTCCAAGTCATTTGCAATCTTAGCACGACTCAATGGTCGTACTAAGATTAGTTATTTTTTTGAGTCATTCATAATCTCAACACAAATCAATGTTCATATTAGAGTTGGTTATTTTTTAGTTGTTTGCAATTTCAACACAACTCAATGATCGTATTAGGATCGATTAATATATGCAAGAACGAACAAATGATAGTTTGAAATACCTTTGAGCTTTTATTGAGTGGACAAATGCAACAATTGAAAATACAAAAAAAAATGAACATAAAGAAATAACTGTAATAAAAAAATATTGATAAGCTTGAGAATCAAATGGTTGTTGATGATCAACTGTAACAAGCCTTGGGAGATGTCAAATTCCATGTTCGGGGACAATTCCTCCATCCAATGTCTCTATCTGATATGCTTCTTTACCGATGACCTCCTATACCTCTCTACTTCGTTGCTCGGTCTCATCCACCCTCATTTGTGCCTCTTCATTCTCTTTCTCCAACGCCTCCATCAATTGCTTGATAGAATGATTCTTTGCTCCATGGTTGGTTTGATGTCTCACCATTTTTTTTGGTCTGAACGTGGGATACTCAAAGCTTTTATTTAGGGGTCTGGGAGTGAAAAGTTTACCAAGCTCCACGGTGGACACCAAAATGTTTTGACCACAAAGATGATATCGTTACCAAAGCACTCAATCATTTTCCTTTCCCTATTCTTTTTAGCTATGTTTTGTTTCTAAAACGAAGACATGTCTCCCCTTAAAGTGTGTCTCTCTCTTCTTAACCTAGCAGTAGGGTTTCATGGCTATAATTTTTCGGCCCCCCTTTTGATCATAATCTCAATATTTTTCTATTATGTCCATGATCGAGTGCACATATTATCAAGTGTTGGTTTATATCCTTCATTTTGCATTTTAATTGAGTGATACTTAGAGCAGTAGATTGGTTGGTTATCCTCTTATTTGAAGTTTGGTCAACATTGGGTATCATAAACATGATCTTTAGGTCTTTGACCTATAAGAGTACAATAAGTATATTATCTTGTAGTCTCATGGACCAAGTCCATAAACTTAGGAAGATCTAAATTTATTGTGGGTCTATAATTATTAAGATGATTGACCTCAAGTTGATCGACTATGAGCCTAGTAAGGTGGTCGACCATGGCCTTGTGTAAGCCTATGAAGGAGGTCGACCACAAGCCTAAGAGGTAGGTTGATCATAGACCTGAAAGGTGAGTCGACCACTGACCTAGGAAATAGGTTAGTCACGAGCTTATAAGGTAAGTCAGCCGACTCAGCCATAAACCTAGAAGGGTACAATTTCCTTATATGATGCTTTACTTGAGTTATTATAACTAATGAAACACATTGATTAATTAACCTCTTATAACGAGATCGGCCCGACAATTAAATAACCTAACAATGTCGATCGAAGTTGGAATAAGATACAAACATAATTAAAAAAAAAAAGTAATCAAAATTATTCGGATCTCGCTTTGTTTGTTTCTTTTAGCATGTTGTCAACTCCTTTTGATATATTTTAATATGGAAAAAACATTTCATTATCTTAACAAGATACGAATATTTTGACGTTGTACCTGTGAAAGAAATTAAGAATATTAACATTTTAACCTTCGGCCACGTGAAGAGGTACACAAGTTCAAAAGTGCCGTGCGGGCCTTGTGTATGACCGGAGAGCTGCGGCCCAATGAATTTCATGTTACTTTTTAAGTATAACTATTAGTATGGTTCATTTTTTCTATTCTCACGTAATAGAATAGAATCATTCTTCTAAGGAAAAAATAAATATTATAAACTCTCATCTCAGCTGATATTTTTTTGGGTAAAAAGTTGTTTCCAACCAAAAAAAAAATAATGTGTTTGATTTAAACTTATAAGGAACTTTTTTTTCTTTAAAAATAAATTATTTTTATGATGTGTTTATCCTCTCTTTCTGATCCTACAAGAGGTGTCCGAATTAATTTTGATTTAAAATAATATAAACTTATATTTCTTTAATTCATCACATCTTTATGAATTTTGTCAAGTTTAGATAAATTTTGATAAATTGTCATTTTTAACTTTAATTTACTTATATTTTTTTTAGATAAATTATATATTAAGTTATTACTAGTATTTTAATTGAAACGATATATAAAATAAACAAATAGGATAAAACTAAAAATAAAAACATGACAATTAAATTAAATTTTTAATTGAATGTATAATTGTATTGTTTGACAAAATACCAATTAATTTAAATTTATTTATCATGATTGTACTCCATCTGATTTTGAATATAAGTGAAAAAAATATCATGCATGATAAACAAATCTCAATTAATATCATTTTATTTAACATTTTTATTCCCAAAATATCTTTCATTTAATTAAAATTATATTTCTATTTTTTTATTGTTATTGATATCAAAATTTAAGGAAAGGTAATTTAAGAAAATAAATTATTTTAATATAATATTAGAAAAATTAAATTATATAAACTTACTTTATTAATTAATATAATCACATTTTCTTTTACTTGTATTCAAATCCAATATAATTTTTTTGTCTCAAAGATTTCAAGTGCGTCATTTGGGTCTTCAAGTTTTCTTCCATTACAATTAAGTCTTGCCATCCTTATCTCATTCAAAATTTAACGAAATTAACGTGCATGACAAATTGAACATGACATTAAGTAAATATAATGTACCAGCTAAAAGTACAAAATAGTTGAGCTGCACTGACCTAAGAAATCGCTCAATCACGATACATTGAAGACTAAGCTAAATTAAAATAAATAATGTAATATTAAAAAACTAAAAATAGTTTAATAATTAAATAGTACTTAGAATATTTTGAATTATATTATATTTTATTGTTGATTGAAAAGGAAATATAACTCGATTCCATAGAATTAACTATTATAAAAATAAAGTAATATCTTCGATTGCAAGATCCTTAATTAAAGAACATGAGTGATGAATCACTTAAGTTAATGATTTTTATCAATTACATTGTATGATTATTTTTCTAAATTATTGGACAAAAGTCTTGCAAAAGTGACACAATTGGTTAAATTTATTTGTTCTTACTAGTTAGGATCTGAGATCAAATCTGACTTCTATCATATTTTATATCCTTTCATGTAATTTATCTTAAAAATGGGATGGACGATCTATAATCTAACTAAAAATCTTCATAAATGTTAATAATTAACTCATAATTTACATGAAGTGTGACTTACTTTAATCTAAATTCTTTAATTTTAAAAAATTATTAGAGAAAAATAAGCTTCTCATCTAACATAAATATCATGTCTTATTCAAGCTTTCACATCCGTGATTGTAGATTAGGTTGGTTCCACCAAGTCACCAACCTGGACTAAACGTGTAAACTGTAACAGATTATCCATAAACATAAACTTGTGTTGTAAGAAAAGTCATTAATTTGGTTAACTTGGTGAAACCTCACTCCCATTATGAAAAGCCAAGGGGCAGACGCCAGCATCTTTTCGCATATTTATATCCCTAGCGTTTCATGAAGGGGTAAATTAGTTTTGAATTTTACAAATTGTTCATATTCATTTCAATAAATTAGGGGAAACCATGTAAATGGGATGAGAAAATGAAAGGAAAAGGTCATTTACATATGCAAGAAAGACTATATATGAATGAGTAGCAAAAAAAAAATAAGTAAAAAATTATGGGAGTAGGTAAAAATTAATTTAAATTAATAAAAAAATCATGCAAATATGCAGAATTCTGATAATAAAAAATGAGTGTGAGAAGTCACATAAATTGAAAAAAAAATAAGATGAAAAATCATACAACAAGAAAAGGGGTAAAAACTAAGGTGTTAAATAATCTCAAAATTATAATATCTGTAGACAATGGTAAAACAATTGTATCAAAAAGTTTTTATAATTGAAAGAGGAGGGGGGAAAGTAATGTAAAATCAAAAGAATTAAAATTACCTATTAAATTAGGTGAGGTGAAGAAAAGGTAAGGAGGTGTATGTGAAAATTGAAAAAATGTGGAAAGATATATAAAGAAAAAGTACTAAATTAAATGTTGTAAGTGTAAAATTAAAAAATTTAAAAAAAAATTAAGAATATTTTAAAATTTTATTATTTTTTTTTAAAAAAGAGGTATACTTATAAAAAAAAAAAGGTGTATATATCATGATCCTTAAATATAAAATAAGTGTGAAGAAAAGAAATGCTGGGCTTCGTTTGAACACAGCATAACGCAATGGTTTTTGGTATGACATATTGGTTTGGGCTTTTCCGGGCTCAGGATTGAAAGAGTTGGACTTGCTTGTCCACCTTCGTTACAGGCCCAAAACAAATGTCAGAAACACTTACTGATTAAAATGGGAACGAGGATAAATAGCTCTGTGCAATCTTCTAAATTCTGCTTTTCTTTACGTTATTGTTTCTTCCATATATATACTTATCTTCTTAAATCAATGAACTAATAATAATTCATTTCTTAAAATACAAAAAATAAGAAATATAATGATAAATATATGATTGAGAAAAATAATGATTAATATTGTCTTGTTTTTTTTTATTATTTTAAATAATAAGAATAATTAATTTCTAAAATGAAAATTTGTGGTATTAAACAATATATCTCTTTGCAAGCATACTCAGGACCCAATGCAGAAATGTCCACAGGTTGCCGGTTAACTTATACATACATATTTTTTATATTATATTTTTAATTAATAAATTTGATATAAATTCATTATTAAAATTGCAAAACCTTAACATGTACCTACACGATATACAAGAGATCCTTCACTAGATATAGTGATTAAGAAAACAGAAACTGTAATCGTAAAAGACGAAAAATAAGCAAAAAATTATACAACAAATGGAAATAAAAATAAATAATTGATGTGATGAAAGAAAAAAAAAAACAGGGGACAACTACTTTAATAGCAGGCATATATATGTTCCAAATCGAAGTTGTTATTCTCCACATTCACTTTAGCAGTTTTTGGAACAATGAAGGAGCTTCCATTATTGTTGAAATATTGATGATATGCAGTGAGGGTTGCTTATAAACAATTATAAATAATTTCCTGTGTTATATCGCTACATCAATTTTTTTTTATTTATTTTTAAGCCCTGAAATTTTTACAAGCAATTTTACTAAAATTTAAACAACTCATAAATAATGAAAAGAGCTGATGTAGCATGATGTGACATCGCTCTAAATCCTCTTCGAACCTCATGGTTTTCTAGCTTTAAGATTTTCAACTCATAAAAAAAACCACAGTTTTTCATGTCTGCTGGCCGTACTAAAAAAGTGTTATCATTAATTATTTTTATATATAAAATATAAATAATTATCTCATACAAAAGTATTTTTAAGAATCTTTATTTGATAAAAAAAGTTTTATTTTTTTAATTTTATATTTAATTTAATTTTTATTTATGTATTAAATTTAAATTTTTTTAAAAATAAAGTATTGATAAATAAAATTAATTTTGTGTTGCAACACAATTTTTTTTATAAATTTAAAATATAATTTATATATTTAAAAATATTTATTTATTCAAATTTTAAATAAAATTTATATACTCAAACATAATATTTATTTATCTACATAATTTATTTTAATTTTTAATTATATAATAAATATTTAATTTCATTCTAAAATATTAATTTATCAATAAGACAATAACTTGAGTAAAAAAAATAGGACATTAAATTCTATAATGATTTATGGGCTAACATATTATCTCATAAATCAAATCTACCAAACTACGCAAATTAAACCGAAAAAGCTCACTTTAGAAAAAGGCTCACATATCATAACTTGTGCTAACATACGTTTTTGTCGTTGGATTTTTTTTTTGTCAAAATTTTATTTCCTGAATAAGTTTATTTAGTTTTAATTTTTAAAATTTTTCATAAATAAAAAATTGACATAAAGGACTAAAAGCCTAAAATGTTAATGAGAAAATTTTCAAATAAAAATCAACAAAAGTTTATAGATTAAAATTAATTAAAAAAATTTAAAGACTAAAAAAGAAATTGACAAAAAGAAGTTAAAAGACTAAAAAAAATTAGGTTTAATTCCTTTTTTTTTTATCCATATACTATTATACTTGCATAGACTTTCACTTTTTGTTCCTATTATTAGAAATAGATTATGAGTCCTTACTGTTATTAAGTTCTTACAAATATACATGTTTTTTCAATATAGACATTGCTGTTATTTTGTGTCTAGTGTCATTTATGTGATGCTTATATGGTGAAGAAATCCATTAATTTTTTTTTACATGGGATGTTGTCTCATGTTGTAAATCTTATACAGGTCTTCTTGTGTAATATTCATTTTTGTGTGATCATTGTTTATGCTACCATATTGATGAATGATCGGATCTTCAACCTATAATAACCATTTTTAAAGGTTTGAGTATTGTGTTGGTCAGTAAATATTATAACTTTTTTCATACTCATTCATATATTTTCATAATCAGGTCAACAACACATAAATGACATTAACATAAATTAATGACAAAGACTAATTTTAAAAAAAAAATTGTATTTTTGTGAGAACTAAAACGTTTGATTCCCAATAATAAAAACTAAAAAAATGCACAACTGAAAAAATAATGAAACCAAAAAATATACAATCACCCATACGTAGCCTCCGTTTATACTCAAAGTCAAGACGAATATTAGTCATTATTTAAAACTATTTAACTTTGAGACAAAAAAATATTCCTCCAACATACTCACGTGTCTTACTAGTTTTAATTTTGGCGGTCCAACTCTATTTCTTCCATTTTTCTTATACATATCTATAAATGTTTTTTTTAATATATAAGTTATAATTTCATAATGATGCAAAAAAAAAGTTATAATATTACAATAAATAATTATTTTTAAATATATAAATTATATTTTAAATTTACAATAAATAATTTAAACTGTAATATAAAATCATCTTTAACTATTAAAAATATATTTTAGAAATAATTAGAATTCAGATTAAAAATGAAGATAAAATACTGTAAACTTAACGGATTAACGGTTAAAAAATCACATATACAAATTGGAAAAAAGTGAGACTCTATTGAGTGAAGTCTCATGTTTGAATTTTAAAAGTCAAGAAAAGGAGTTGGAAAAAAAAATTCCTATTAAAGATAGTAATAAATTTTCTGATAAAAATTAGTGGTAAGTGGATAATTAATATTAATAACATAAAAAAAAAAAAAAGAAAAGAAAATGAGAGTACCTTAAAATGACTAAGAGAGAAATTGTTTAGCTAATTGTGTGATAATGCATAAAATATATATTCGTGTGAGTAATGTGTAAAAATACCTTAAAATGAGATAAGATAGAGAATATTAAAAATATTTAAATAATATAATAAGGAAAATAAGAATGTTATTAAAGAGGAATAGAATTAAAAAGTGGTGCATGTCTTGAAATTTTGCTCTGAGGAATAGTTGTGTGTAGCATTCATTTGCATTTTCCTTAAGTTTAGCTTGCAACAAATCTGCTACTGTGGTCCCTTTGTTTTAGAATTGCTTTGTTTTTAGTTTACCTTTTCATTCCCACTCAAACATTAGGTATCAACTTAACCTACCATGCATTATATTGCTGACTCAGATTTTAACTTTGAAGAAGAATGATGCAATAGCAGTTCCGGTAATTTTTCTAAGGTGACTGTGTAACCAAATATATAGTGCTTGCAACTCAGTAAGTTTTCTTCTTATGCTGCTTAGTGCTTAAATCCCAATCACGAAGATTTTAATCTACTCAGATTCCATTTCCTACAAATCATGAGGTTAAAAATGTCGAATAGGGGAGACTTGGCTTATTTTGGCTTTTCTTATCCGTGAAGGAAATTCCAATTTTATAGCATTTCCAACTGTCAAATTAATTTAAATTGCTCAACTCCTTTTTAGCTGGGAAATATTAAACACAGGTGTTAGCCATATTCTTTTCATAACTTTTTTAACACACTCTATGTTATAGGTTTTTATCATAAGTTTTGGGTTTTGTAGATTTTGTTTTTCATATAATGAGTCGTTCTTAGATTATCAAAATTTGTAATTTTTAAATAATAGTAAAGATAGTATTAGAGTGTTATTTTTACTTTTTTTTTATCAGAAATTAATTTTTACTTTTAAGAAACCATTGCTAACAATTGTCTTCCTCACAGACTTACCTGTGAACACAATATAGAATCTGTTCTTATAGTTAAGAGTTTACTTAAGCAACGTCATTGATATACCCTAGTGTAATAAATATTGCTTTTTATTTAATATGCCGTACGAAGTATTGAACATGAGAGTGACAAGATGTAAAGAAAGTTTCTTTCTTTTCATGTTGTCATGAAGGCTGAGATTTATATCAAAAACTTGAATAATATATAGCAGTAAAATGTGAAACAAAATTAAAAAAAAAAAAAATGCACACAAAACAGTGCATAGAGAATAGAAGAAATAATACAGGACAAAAAGTCGAGTGATATACGTAATCAATTATTATGTTATGTTAGAGTAGTGTGCATCCTCACATCCCATCCTTTAGCAAATTCATTGGATAATACATTTGATCTAAGAACTTTTCTCTTTATATATCAGTATAAAAATTGTCATTGTTGCAAATTAACTATGACATTAATTAAGCAAATTTTCCTTTTGTTTTTTAAAATTCTAAGAGCAAAACAAGGGAAATAATTTGCCAAGCAAAGAATATAAACTGTGGACAAGTGAAAAGATAGATAATAGAGGATTAATAAACCTACTAGTTGAGTAGATGCATGACCTTAAACTTCAGCGGAAGAATATATAAAAGAGAATAAAGTTGTCATGGTTATTCAAGTGTTTATTCAATTTTATGAAATTGTCATTCAATTTTCTGTTTTAAAAAATTATTATTATTATTATATTTTCATTTTTTTTATATAATTGAATTTTCTTTTAAAATTTATTAAAAATCGTATTCTTGATTATTGTTTGTGAAAAACTAAATTTCAACGTAAGTATTAATATAAATTATTCGTAAAATGATTTTTAAAGTATCTAATTTTAAAAAAAATAGTTTGAATACAAATATATTAATATAATATTTAATGTTATAACTATAGCATTATCTATTTAATTTTTTCTTTCTATTTTTTATTTTTAAAATATATATTATTTAAATCTATATCTATATATATATATGTATCAAATTTTATAATAATTAATTAATTTTAAAATTATATATATATATATATATATATATATATATATATATATATATAATTATGATAAAAAGTCATACATATAATACATTCATGTCTTAATTATTTATATCATATTTAATAAATATACTATTTAATACTATTTAAGTATGACGGAGTACATGAATTAACTTGCACAAAATTGTTTTATTTTATATAATAGTTTCAAGTTTGAGTCACAGTATGCAAATGAATATAATAATTAGAGCGGATAATATATGTAGTTTAGACAAAAAGAAATCTTATTCAAAAAATTTATTTATGTATTTATCAAAACTCTACATTAATAACATATATATTAGGTGTTTATGTAAAAAATATATAAGGTGTTATATTTTATGCTTCAAATATAAATTTGCAATTAAAAATGCTACATTATTCATATAAAGATGGATCTCGCGTAAATAGGTTATACTTATTTGTATATATAATCCAAATAAGTATTTACAAAATAATATGAGCAGTTTTATTCATTAAATGAGCTCATGTTTTTATATAGGTAATATTATATTTTATTGACAAAATTACTCATTATATTACTTAACATTTTCATATAAAAAGGCCATTTATTTTAAATAAACTAAAACAAAATAGTGAAAGTAAGCCGTGATTCTCTTGATTTTTATCTTCCTGAAAAGTTGATATTTTATTTGATTTTTTCCTTGTTTATCTTTATCTTTTTAATGGTGTGTTTGATTTGATAGTAAAAAATAATGATAGGTAATTTACTAAAAAATAAATATTTATTATTTCTCAAAATGAGGATGCTTTCAATACTTTAGTTCAGCACTGATGAATGAGCAGTTATATTGGTTAGGCAATGGTGAGGGAATAAGTAGGGATATTCCTTTTGTAATCAGTAATCAGTAATCAGTAATCAGTAATCAGTAATCACATTCACACCTCTCTCATTCTTTTGTTGCTTCCCAGCTGGATATCGACTCTTTCCTTTCTACTTATTTCCACTTTTCTCAACCTTTTAAAATTATGAAAAATTACAAGAATGTTTAGAACAATAAAAAGAAATAGATAAAAAACAATAACAAGAAAATAAAATGTTTAATTTAATAAAAGCAAAAAAAAACACACATTTAAAGTAATTTTAAATAAAAATTAATTAATATTATAATTTAATCAATTAATTCAACAAAATATATGTTTTCAAGTGACGAACAAATTTCATAATTAATTATAATTGAAGTTTAATTGATTAATTTATTTTTTTCTTAATTGTGGAGAAATAGAAAAAAGTCACACTTTTTATTTTTTTCTTTTTGCTAACTTCTTTGTATCGAAAGTGAGGTAGGTCTTTTTAGTAATTTCAGTGAAATTTTTCAAAAGGATTGGTGGTTAAATCTATCATTGTTTAAAGTTATGTCTTACTCTAATATAAATTTTTATGTAACAAAAAAATTTAATTTTTTTTACTTTGCTCATTTATTTTGAAATTCATTTTAAATATTGAATAAATTATGTTAGAAGAGGAACAACCATTTTGCTTGTAGTTACAATTTCTTACGAAAATTAGTTTATAATGGTAATACTTCTTACTAATATCATGATTATTCAAAAAAATTAAATTTAATTAATCTTATAATCCTAATACTTTCATGAAATTATAGGGACTCTAAAAAAAATATGAAATTATAGGGACTACAAGAATAATTAAACCACATGTAGAAGTAAGTCTTAAAATAACTCCATTTTCTTTATTTATTATAAATTTAATTATCCGCATATTTCTTATAATTTTGTAAATTTCTCTTTTGGTTCTTATATAAAAATATATTTTTTAATTTTTATAATATTATTTTTGTTTTTTTAGTTGTATAATTTCATAAACTTAATCTTTGTAGAATTAAAGGACAAGTATTAAAAGATTCAAATTGATTTATATAATATATATACTAGAAAGTTTTACCTTATAAAATCATGAACATAAACTCTATAATTGATGAAATTACAATGAATAAAAGAGAGATTAAAAAGTGCGTTTAGGAATCAGTTAAATATATATATATATATTTTCTATTAAAGACAATTTCAAATTGATTCACTTAATCTTTATTATATAAAAGTAAAAGGGGGAAAGAGAACGAGCGATTGTATTTTCCCTTGTTTGTGTTGTTTTGGTCAAGTTGCATGGCTTTTTGGTTCTATAAATTCTCTAGCTGAAGCATAGAGAGACCCCTTCCACTTTCCTCCTTCTTTCTCATCACACTTTTTAGATATTATTTCTGAAGCTGCCCATGATCTTGTTCTCGATGTTGGAGATTATTCATGTATCCAATTCCAATTCTTAGCGAAATCTTCCTTTCCGGGTGTATGATCAACTCCACCGTCAGAAGACGCAGGACCCATTTAGTTCAATCCTTCTCCGTCACCTTCCTCTACTGGCTTTACTACGTTTCATGATTTCTAACCACTAAACCCCTTACTTTCTATATTACTACTATTTTTATCTGCAAAATTTTCTTCTTTTTTTCTTTCTTCTTTTTCTTCTTAGTAGTGTCTGGGTCCTGCGTCTTCTTCTTTAGCTTTTCTTTTCACAACCCACATGGCTTCCTCCAGTGGAACATCTTCAGGCTCCTCCATGCTTCAAAACTCGGGCTCCGAAGAGAATCTGCAGGCGCTGATGGATCAGCGAAAGAGGAAGAGAATGATCTCGAACCGCGAATCAGCGAGGCGATCTCGCATGAGGAAGCAGAAGCACTTGGACGACCTTGCATCGCTCGTGACACAGCTCAGGAACGAGAACCACCAGATTCTCGCTTCGCTCAATCTCACTACGCACAAGTGCTTGACTCTCGAGTCTCACAACTCTGTGCTGAGAGCGCAGGTGAACGAGTTGAGCCACTGGTTGGAGTCTCTCAACCAGATCATCGACTTCCTCAACGCCACTAACGGGGCTTTTGGGCCCCCGGGCCCACTTTTCGAGCCCGACGGAAGCTGCCTCTTCAACAACGTCCCTTGTCTCACCCAACACATGACTGTTGGGCTTTCTGGGTTTTAGAGAGTAGAGACACACAAAGAGATGCTTGTTCCCTCTCTAAATGTACTAGTCTTCACATATCACCCCATCATTATTGCTGTAACTGTGCTTCCCTATGTTAGACTTGTGTTATTTATGTCATGTCTCCATATCATATAACTTTATGTTTTATTCTCATCGCAGTTTTTCAAATTCACTTTAGTTTTAATGTGTTCTCCTAATATAAATTTCTCATACATGACGTTTTGTAATTAGATGACGTACCTGTTGAGCGAAAATAAATTTGATTTTCTTAAACAAAGCTTTAAATTCAAGTTTAAAAAAACAATATATTTTTTTTTTGACAATAAAGTCTGGAAGTATTTCACACATAGTTAAAGAGATATTATAATGATTTTTGACGAGTTAATAAAGAAAAAACCTCTTACAATAATGCGCACGCTCACCCTTTAATTGTTCCATATTTTACTTTCTATGGTGCCACTTCTGTATCAGTTATTATTGAATATTTTAGCGCTTTGTTTAATTGTTGCATCTTTTTTTACCTTTTCTTTCTGTGGTGCCCCTTTTACTCAAATGCTCTGTGAGTCTGTTTAGTTAATATATTTATTATTGTATACCATGGACTTAGTGCCTTCTTGGACTAAACTCGAGGTGGTATACAATTTTGATACTTGCTCTTGGATGATAGTTTAGTGGACAAAGTTGAATTCATTATTATAATAGTAACTCTCGTTTGAACTTTGACATGATGCACGCACTCTTTCAATCAGTGGGCCCATGCACAAATATTACTTAACCCGTTTGCTCTTTTGATCCCCACAAGATAGGAATTAGGTTCATTGAGCTTTCATAAATCATAATTCATTATGCATCATCAGCAATTTTTCACGACTCTTGATAGAAAATTGTGGTGGTTAAATTAGGTGACGGATTAGCAAATTAGCAATACACTAATAGTAACAATTAAAGGCCAAAGCTGTTATTACCAAGAAAAGGGTTAAGGTTCCAAGAAATCATACATGCTCTAGAAAAATATATTCGGTTTGTCTATAGAGGCCTCATGAAATGTCAAGAGATTCGCATATCTCAATCAAAGGAAAAGTCCAAAACTGACCAACAAAAGAAAGGGACAAGTGAAGAGGATTGGGTGCGGCACACCAACTTCTGATCTCCTCATAATAGTTTCACAGCTTAGAAGAAATTCATTCAAATTAAACGTGAAGCACAAACATGTCCCTTATTGTGTCTGTGATATGTCTAACTCAAATTGAGAACCATTATGTTCTCATTGCTAAGAGGGAAGATGTTTCAGTTCTGGGTTTTTTGTTTTGATTCTTCCAAGGAAAGGTAAATATCAGTTTAATAAGAGAGTTACATTTACACTGTGACAACTAAGAAAATGAAAGTAAAGGAAGGTACAACTTTGAGTTAAGGCTGCCACGCCAAGTTCTTGGAAAGTTTATAAAGATTAAAGGGACATGATTTACTAATAAGAGCAAAGATTTTTTTTTTTGAACAGCTAAGAAAAATTTCATTGAAAGGTACCAGTGGTACCAAAAGAGAAAAGACAAGTTTACAAATGAGTGCGCTCTTATTGTGTACCAGGCAACAAGTCCCACGTGCTATAGTATAACAAGGTTTTCAGAGCAAGTATCTTAGACATTGAACTGAAAACTCAGAACTCAAAGTCATGGTTAGCATATGCTACTGTGTTATGTATGCTCAGTAACTTTTACCTAAATCATATTTAATTCAATAGCAAGTGACATCAAGCACGTGCTTTGGTCACATGGAGCTTACTAAATTTCAGTCTGCATTATGATTTATAAAATAAATTAGAGTTTGTTTAAATGCAAGTTAAAAATATTTTAAAGAGTTTTTCTATAAAAAAAAAAGTACTTTTTTTTGCATAAAAGTTGTTGAAAACATTTTTAAATTTGTATCCAAACAAACTCTGTATCAAACGTTGCAAATTAATCAAGTCTGGTGCAAAAATGAAGCTTACAAGTTGAAATAATGCTCTTGTTGTAGTTAAGCAATGAAATAGCTTTATACCTAATTTTGCTCCATTTGTTGTAAGTTTCTGTTCCAAAAGAGAAAAAGGAGAATGGAGAGCTTCTTGCAATAGCATAGGCTGCTTGGTCCTAGATATTGGAGTTATAATGACTCAAAAAAGTAAAAGTAAGCGCGCTAACTTGTATTGTACTTGTAAAAAAGTCGATTTATTTAGAACAGCATATTAGCTTGTTTTTTACTACAAGTTCATAGTTTTCATTTTTATCTTATAAAACATCACCCTTTTCTTATTACTTAAATACATTTTTTTATCCTTGAAACCATGCATATACAAAAGTTTCCACGTACATACCTTATATTATATATGTATGTACAAGTTACATTAATCAAGTATAAATTTGGTTTTTCTTTTCCTTACCCTTCCTAGCATTCCAACGTTTAAGACTTCCCCATCTTAAATAATGAAAACAAAGCACATCAATAGTTTTTTTTTTTTCCCTTTTCCTTCCCCAATCAATACTCTTTAATTTGTTTTGTCTTTGTATGGTACATTTTCTTCTGGGGTGTCAATGCTTCGGTCACAACCCAAAGATATTTAAAACATAATTTCACGAGTTCTTACGCAACTGATTCCCTTTAAATAATGTTGTTTAAAAGCATTAAGATGAGTAGCATTAACGATAGTTGTCAACTCTCTAAACTTCAATAAAAATTAGACAAGTGTAGCGCCATGCCAGCTTCAAATTACAGATGTGCCATTCCATGAGTTAATTTAATACGTTCAAAAGCATTTTCTAACCTTTTAAAAACGAGACTTCCATCAAAATTACCTCTTAGAAGCAATTTAAGGGTGTGCTTAACAAGAATCGACTAAATAAATTTACATGCAATGTACTTTTCTGTTTCTATTAAAAGTTCAATATAAATTATTCAAAAGTTTTCACTTGAATTATAACAAAAATGCTAAACACGACAGGAAGCAGTACATTATGACAGGAAGAAAGAAAGAAAATTAAAAAGTGAAACAAAGAAAGTAACAAATGAGTCAAGTGGTGGAGCGTAAAAGCCCGCGAAAGAGCTATTTGTAAGAAGCCGCATTAGAATACATTTGTCGGAGAAAACCAATATCAGATTCAATGATTCACTATTCCTTTGTGTGTGATTTTATTGTAATGTATGGTGGCGTTAGATTGAGTATCATGTAAGTATTTGACTCACTTCATGCAAAACAAACACAGCATTGTGCTAATTTCTGAAAGAAAGAGACACAAGTCCGTTTCATTTATCCAAAATAGTGTAAAGGAGAAATTCCACTTTGTCTATCAAAGTAAAAGTTTTTAATATATTTTTCCATTGGTGTTCAACTCATGAAACTAAAGAAGAATATAATCTCTAGCCATTCTTTTTCAATGCCAAAATCTACAAAGGTGGGGGGTTAGAACAGAAGCCTAATGGCTACAGCTGAATTGGCATATATTTCTTTGCACAAAACAAGATTTCAATTGGAGGGTTCACAACAAATTCCGGAGAATAATTCTAAACTTCTAAATGGGGCTTTAGAATGTATAATAATCTATTGTTTTGTTGATAACATATCGGCAATTTTAATTTGTAACATGTCTACATTGAATTGATCAAAAGAGACGGAACGAAATAAAGAATGATATCGAGTTTCATTCTAAGGTGGATAATTTAGAATAAGATAAAATAAATGTTTAAATATATTTTTAATCCTTTGAATTTAGGCTCAAATTTAAAATTATTATTTTTAATTTCTTTAATTTTCAAAAATCTTAAATCTTGTTTTAGTTTATCATATTATCAATATCATATTTGAAAGTGAAAGATTGAAATATTTATGTAGTATTAGTGAGATTTAATGTAATGTTTTTATTAATAGAGATGCTGGAAAGTAAATTTTATACCACAATATTTGATAGATTTTCTAACAAAATTTTAGTATAAAAATTAAAATAAGATTTTTTTAAATTACAAAGATTAAAAGGACCAATTTTAAATTTAAAGGACTAAAAGAATGTTTACCTTAAATTTGAAAAATTAAAAACATATTTAAACTTAAAATAAAATAGAACCTTGATCAAATTCATTATATATATTAACAATGAAAAAGGTACTTCGTGCATATTCATGAAAAAATTAAATATTTTTAAAAATAATTTGGTAGTTACTATTTCTTTTTAAAAATAATAATTATTTTTTATATGCATTATTTTCTTATTTTATCTTTAGATAAATTGGTAAAAAAAAAAATAGAATACAAATATAGAAGCATAATTGTCTTTGAAAAGTGGACACTAAATCCCTTTTATATATTGAGATAGATATATAGAGAGAGAGGAGGTTACTTTGAGAATAAGTCCTGATATGTTTACTTCATTCAATAACTAATATTTTATATCGAATTTTTAAGATCTATTTGTTAAATTTTTTTTAATGCATAGATTAAGTCTTTAAAATTTTAAATTATTTGTCATTTTGAATTAATAAAACAGAATGGTGATCTTGCGATTACGGCGAGGGCAAGGGAGGTCAACAATCATGTTGATCTCCTCCTGGAAGGAAATCAATTTGAAAATCTTGTCTTCATGGACTTTCTCTACTTCTTCAATACTTGTTAGTTTCTCTTTAGGTTCAACTTTAATTTCAACCGTAGTTATTAGCTTTTCTACGAGTTCAAATTCATCTTGGGTAGTTGGTGGGGAAGAAGTTCGATAACAGATTTCACTCCTTTTACTAAGTTTGGCTTTAAATTTGGGGTTCCTAAGACATGGATGGATTAGAAAGGAAAGGATTATGAACAAAAGAAATATAGGCAAGGGTGTTGGCAATGGTGACGGAAGTGTTCATATGATCGTTGAAGTCGGAGGAGCAAAAGGAGATGATGGTAGTGGTAGTGGAGAAGTGGAAGGGAGGGTTGAAGTAGTTTAGTGGGATTTAGGATTTTTTTTTTGAACAAAATTATCATTTACCATAAAAAATAATATTAATACATTAATAAACTTTTTAATACTAAATAAATTTGAACCCTTCAATTTAATCATTTATATATCTAGTGGTATTTTTTATTTCTCAGCCAATACACCACTTGAAAACTATCTTTTTATTTACTGGATCAGTCATGTACTATATGATATATTGGTCTGCCGTAAATTTCGTCATATATGTGTGTGAATGTGTGTGTTTTCCTTTCCCTTGAATGGAAAATGGTATGGAATCGCCTTTTTTGATTCTATCATAAAAATATTAAACTGATAACATTTTTAATTTCAAATCACTCATTATTTACCATTGGATATGATGAGAACACAACCAAAGGAATAAAACTCCATGCTTTATTTCTTATCAGGCTTATTCTGTTCCTTGATATTCTTTTCTTTTCTATAATTAAAAAATTATGTTCCTTCCTTAACCCTGGTACACGACTGAAGAAAAACTAATTCGTACACAGAAGAATATGGATGGTTTAATTTAGTGGTCATCATATGAAAGCAGATATGCTCTGCAGTGCCATTTTATGCGTGTGAAAGCAAGATTGCTGTAATGAACCAAATTCTTAAACAGTAATATTTCAATCACATCATAATTCATAAAGCTTCTCTTCTATATATCTAGATGTTCCTGGCATTTCAAAACCATTATTGGAGAAAGAGAATAAGCTAGGGAAGCAGTAAGGCAACAAATACGAGACAAATTTCCTTATTTCGTTTTTGATTTGGTTGTGCATTTCTAGAAACATAACTTGGAGAAAAATTATTGGTACTCATTCTTTGTTTTTTTAGTTAAAATAGAACTGATAAGATTCCCACAGCAATACTTGGCTTAGGTACAACAAAGATGAGTCTTAAATGGGTTTCCATTATTTGCTTAACAGACAAAAAAAGTTAAGAAGGAGTGACCACCCCAGGTTTACATTTCATTTTCTCCAGCTTGAGAAATACTAAAAAACAAAAATGAAAGGACATTAAATTTGAACAAGCAAAATAATGAAAGTGGGTGTACTTCGGTATTTTTAATTTGGTTTATAATTCTATATGTCTTGGAGAGAGAGTACTGTAGGAACCTCATAATAATAATATTATTATTATATTATGATGTATGCACATAGGCCCCGACATTTGGAAATAGGGGACAAGGATGATGAAATCTCCCATGATGCTTTCTTTTCGGATTTGAGTACAAGTTAGGAAAGTTTGTTTAGGGCATTTATTTATAATAAAGGGGGCAAGCATGTGGCCAGCCATGCTATTGAATGGTTCACATGCATTGGTAAAAAGTTGTCCTAATTCTTAACATATTTAGCCGAAAGCTTAATTTTCAATTGGGATCTAATTTTAGTAGGTTATGGTGTGTCATTTAGCCAGAGTGCTCTAGAATATGTTGAGTGATTACACTATATTTAGACCGGATACGAAATAAAGACAAAAATTAAATAAGAGGATGAGAAATGTAGAATATATATATTCTCGTTAAGTATATTTTGTTGTAGCAAAGTAATTTGATTTTTTTTAATAGAATATATTCTTCAATTTTTTTTAAACTCTTAATCTCTTTGTATCTAAATGGTGTTATAAGCTTAAAGAAATTATCTTTGGTTTTAAGTACGTATTCATCAACTTCAAAAGAATAGGTCTTTGTCAAAAAAGAAGTTCTTAAAATTATCTTTTCAAAGACGTTTTTTTTTTATCAAAATAAAATTATTTTTATAATAAATTCCATTATTGCAAATGCTAGCATTAGAAAGTTTATATCAAAATTTCATATATATATATATATATATATATATATATATATATATATATGTGTGTGTGTATGTGTATGTGTGTTATTTAGATAAATATATAAAAAGAAGAATTATTTTTTTCTCTACTTGTTTAGATAAATAATAAATAAAAAAAGCCAGAGTAAAAAAATGAAGTAATTGAACTGTATAACGTGTTTTTGTAATAATAGAAGTAAAATTAATTTAACAAAGAAATTAAATTTGTATAAAAAATTAATTAAAATATTTTAAATTTCATATTGTAAAAAATTATTAAACAGTAAAAAGTAACTATTAAAGAAGTTCCTTTTCTCCTAAATCCCTGCACATGGATGAGGTGAGATTTTCAGTTGTGGATCTTCTATGGGAAGAAAAAAGAACTTCAGAAGTCAAGTATCATGATGTAAGTGTAACCGCGTATTTATTATCACTAAGCACGTCCTTCAATTAGGGTTATTCCAACTTAAACAAGTTATTTTTTCAAACCTTCACTTTATAATAAAAAATATATTTTTATTATTAATGCATGATAAAGTTCTTCCAACCAAAATAACAAACACTCTCTTCTGCCTAATTTTTCAACCCCTCCCTCTTATTTTCCTCTTTTCAACCGAACAAAATAGATTGCCTCAACTAATAAGAAGAAGAAAAATCCATTTTTTTATGATATAATAAGTGAATGACAATATTGTGGAGTCCCATTGATATGTGATGACATTGTGAAGGACATTTAGAGAGAGGAGAGGGCTACACCTACATGGCACTAATTGAGTTGGAGACACTGATCCCTGATCATGGAAGGCTTTTCTTAAATTAAAACATTATCCATGCTTTTAAAAAAAAAAATTATGATAATAGATGGCATGTTTCATGAGGTCATAAAACGACTTTATCAAGGACCCTACAATATAATATATCAACCGTTTATTTATTTATTTAAGTAATGGTTTACAACTCTCACTCTTTCCTCTAACATGGGGATTAACTTTAGAGAAGCAAAGCAATCGTTCGCGTTTGAGAGGGTCCATTTCCATTCCCTTCAGCCTTCACATTTATAGTTAAAATTAAAAGCATTCTCAATTTCTGATGCCATTGGTCCTCAATAAAGTTAGTTATATATCAGCTTTTGACCCCCAAAAAAAGTTATATTTCGCAGTGGATGTGCATGTAGAGCAACCAAGAGAGGATACGTGTTTTTTAATGTAACAAAAAGGTTGCCCAATGTTTCCTTAATTCATTTCACTTCTTTATTCTTATTTTCACGACTCTCCATTTTTTTTATTTTTTGTTTGTATCCGTATAAACTATACAAACTTCCTATCATCAGACCGAACCTAATAGGTTCACAACTCCCCCAATTGATATATGATTAGTAATTAGTAATTTGTCTCACAATTGCTATTTAATTCGTAATGTGTTCCTCTAATTGATTTCAATCAGTAATTGATTGATATTTGTCTGTCCAGTTAGACACAAGATCTAGATTGGAATCTTCACTAGATTAATATAATTAAAAGGATTTCTGATATAGAAATAAAATAAAATTGGATTCCTCAGTATTCACACTTCTCTAAATATTGATTTTGGACAAAGATCTACGCATTTATTTTCTCCAGTGAATAGTAAGTGCACGCCCCTAACTAAACCCATGTTGACTCTCGAGAACGATCACGAGGGGATCAGTTTGCATCACCGTCAGAGCAAAACTAGTTTTTAGGGCAATAATCACGTCACCCCCACCACATGGGAGTTTATTTAGAACAATTTTATAAACTTGCCTTATTGTTTTCACTTTTTTAATTGATTAATGTCGCCCTTCTCCATTTTTATCAACAAATATTTGTTAAAAATGACAGTATTATATATTTTCATTTCTCGATGTTAAAAATCTACAAAGAATTCCCACAAACCAAAAATACGAACAGAAAGTTATTAATGTATCCTTTATTATCTTAATCGAAATAATGATTTGAAGTTCTTTGGTACATCTCTAACAGTCAAACTCTGACAACTCTTTGTTTTATTGGGTGAATAACTCCGACAAAAATATAAAAATTAGATTCTTCAAAGGGACCTGTGCCATGGAAAGCAAAATAAGTCTACCAAACTCATAATTCTGATTGCATTTCTGTTTTGGTAAAAGAAAAATAAATAAATGCATTTAGATAATTAGCTAAAAAAAATGAACCGTCTTATAAATTCTCTGTTCAATCCTTAATTTTAAAACCAATCATGAGAACAGAGAAGAAAGGTTGGCGGCAACTTGCAAGAGATTGAACATATGTGACTAAAGCATTCGACCAATAGAATACAAATTTACATAAACCACCAAAAAAATCAGAAAGGAGTCCCAGTAGTACACGCAGCTTCGTCTTCTTATTCTTATCTTTTATGAATACATTATACATGTTGTCTCAGCAGGAAGAGTCCAATAATTATCGAAGAGTATAGTTTTGATTCACTCATAATTAACTATGTAATGATAAGCTAATAAATAAGTTCAACTTTGAAAATAATAACCATGACAGTGAAACCTCTAAATGATTAGACAACATGCGATTAGTGTAAACTCAATCATACAAATTGGCTATAAATCTATTATCATCAACATCTTTAACTAAATGAGATAATGTAATACACATAATTATATAATTATCACCAAGCACTGCGTAGCATTAAATACACATACTTTCTCTACCAACAAAAACAAACATCCTTACCACATACCGGCAATTCTGCAAATTCCAATAGTATAACCAAATAACTTCCAAAGAATGAATGCAGATTTTTTCTAAATTAGTTTTATTGGACATAACCAAATAGAAGCCAATCTATATGTCCCCCACAAAAAAATATTATTAAATGACTAATATATACTCTAACTTCCACACTTATCATGGATTATGAATCGAAGTAATATCCCATCTAGTCATCTAGAGTACTCATATCCAATATAATTGATACTTTGATCAGAACAGGCCCTCCGTTGTGTTTCGTTTACAGTCTGGCGATCAAGGCTCGTGCTACTATCGACATTCCTTGGCATCTGCATTTTGTCAATAGCCATATTTAGCATCAAAAACTAGCAGATCATGTGACTGTACAGGGGGCATTTCTCCACAAGTTTTCCTTTTAAAAATCAAACCAAACTACTTTAATGGAATGGTTCTTGATTCAAACCATTTGATAATGCCAAACCGAATCCATTTGATAATAAACCAGTTTGATAAACTGGTTCAGAACCAAATCTGAAATAAACCAGTTTTGAACTGGTTTTTTTTTTTTTTTTTAAATCTGATTTTTAAACCACTTATTACAAACCATGAACACCTCAAATTACTTCACTTACTTCTTCAAAGACCGAGTAGATTTAAGAAAATCAATTCCTGCATATTCTTGATTTCACAGTATGGCGACACTGTCTCAACAGAAATACCCTTAACATCAAGGTTCTCAGTCGTCTTCGGAGAGCGCCAGTTTATGCCTGCCACAGAATCAATGATGGGTAATATTCATGGGCTTTGAATGCAATTTTAGCATTCAATGGCCACAATCCAATATCAAGTGAAATTTTATGCAAGTTAACTAACAAGGAAATAGATATTCAAACACGCCAATATCCTCTACAGAAACACGTAGTTATTCTTTATATAAACACATCACTTATATCAGTTATTTGTTTATTTTCTTTGCCTTTTTCTTTATTTTCTTTATTATCAAAACAACAGAACCAATGATGTAAAAACACAGAGCTTTCTCAAAGTATATTCATCCTTTTCATCTCGAGGAAATTGCAATTAGAACTGTATAAATTTACTTGGGGTTCTATTTTTGGAAAGGCAAAGCCTAAAATTATTAGACACATGTAAGCAACTTCAAATAGGTTGACAAACATAATAGAGCTCGAAAAGGTGGATTTACCATGTACATTTTTCAAATAATAGAAGCTTAATGCAATCATCCATACTACTACCAGTAAATGAATGGGTGACTCCAGCAGCGAACCTGACGTACAAAGTAGAAATGGTTAGTCCAATTTATATCCTGAAGTGATTATCATCAAACACAAGCAATAAAACAAATGCACTTATATTTAAATAATAATGTTATGGCCTCATATATTAAGCTAATGAATAAGGGTAAATGAGATAAAAATTTCAAGGTTATTTATTTCTTATTTGCTAGTAATTTTTGTATCATATGTGTTGTTGAGGCCTCGACATAATTTTTCTAACCATTCAAATGATAGATAAGTTTGAAAATAATCATTAGTATCTCCAAACAAACCCCCTTTGAACTTGATGGATATTAAACCCTTTATATCTGTTTTTCCCTTAATTCCTGAAGTTGAAAACGAAATAACAGCCAAGGGTGGCAATAATACTGTCTAATCCTTATAATTATATTCATTTCCCAATAAAAATCCACACCTGTCCAGGCTGTCCTTATTTTTGTCCACTATTTCTCAGAAATGCAGCAGCTGCTCGCATATGCAAAAGACATAGGCAGTTTTGTGATACATGCTAACTCAAATTGCTTCTCGAAATACCTTGCTTTCACAGGAAAAAAAAATGATTAATCGAATATTTTAATATATTACAGAAAACAGTAAAAAAAAGAGAAAAGGAGCTAATATGACACACACAAATCTAAACAAAGGTTATGGTGAGACTGCATACTTCTTTTGAATCATTGCTGGAGAAATATGAAGCCTGTCATAACTCCAACCCACATTCTCCAATTGCAACCACCTTGCATATGAAGAAAAGTAAGAATAGTGTCAAATTATTTCTAAATGGTTACTAAGAATAACATAATTATTTCAAAATGTTTACTTGGGTAGTTTCTGAACTAGAACACAAGTTCTGCTGCAGATTACAAGCAGAATTCTCCAGCTACCAATAATCCTTACAAGAGCAGCTTCCATTTTTGAAATGATGGAAACGTATTCTGTCTCTCACAATGATATCTCTTTGGAATATCTTAGATATTAGTTTCATAAACTCATGACAGTCCTCACAAGACCTTAGGTTCTTCACAATCCGGATTGTAGACCCTTCACTTGTCCTAATTAGTCCATAAGAAAGAGCAAGCTTCTCACTATGGTGAAGCAACTGAACGGCTTTTTCCTCATCATTCATCTCAAGCATGACCTCCGAAACTCTAGGATCATACCCTTCATTTCTCAGCTTACCCACCACCTGATCCAATTTGGCAAATATTTTCTCCGCCTCAGGGTGACTGTAATCTCCCATCACAAACTCATGCACACCATCACCAACCTCAATCCTACTAGACCCCGGTGGCTTCACTAGTCCCTTCTTATTCATCAACTCCCTCACTTCCGCCTTGTCGCACCACTTCCCCGCCAACGCATAAACATTGCTAGCAAGTATGTAGCTTCCACTATCCCCACCACCGATGCCTTGCAGCGCAAGGCGCTTCATCAACCGCTCAGCTCTGTCAACATCCCCATGAACCTTGCAGGCCCATATCAAGGTCCTCCAAAGGACTGCATCAGGCTCAACAGGCATTGCAATGATGAAATCTTCAGCTTCCTTCAAACGCCCCGCTCTAGCAAGAAGGTCCACTAGGCAACCATAATGCTGAATTGTAGGTTTCATCCCATAACGCTTCAGCACATCACTGAAAAAGAAGTAACCTTCGCGAATCAAGCCTGCATTCCTACACGCAGATAAAACCGCGGTGACAGTCCTCTCATCAGGCCTCACTCCACACCTTTCCATGTCAACAAACATGTCAATAGCATCCGAGCATAGCCCGTGGCTGGCGAGGCCCGAAATCATCGCAGTCCAAACGAAAACGTCCTTGTCCACAACATCATCAAACACCTTCCGTGCACTCTCTATGCACCCACTTTTCGCATACATGTCAACAAGAGCAGTGGCAACATTAGACATAGAGTGAATTCCAATTCCAATTCCACATTCCTCTACAATGTCATGCACTCTCCTCCCCAAACTCAACGCTCCCGAATCCGCACACGCTCTCAAAACAGCCACAACCGTGGCCTCGTTCACCTCAACTCCACATTCCAACATTCGCCGAAACAATTCAATAGCCTCAACGGGTCGGTCGTTGTTTACAAGGCCGTCAATGATGGAGGTCCAGGAAACGACGTCTGGGTGGGGCATTTTATCGAACAGGGCCCGCGCGAGGCCCACATCGGCAAACTCGGAGTACATGTGGATGAGGGCGTTCTGGATATATTGATCTGGGCCGAACCCCAATTTGGTTACGAGGGCGTGGAGCTGTTTGCCCTGTGGAGCGAGTTTGGAGCGCGCGCAGCACTTGAGTAGGAAGGGAAAGGTGAAGTTGTCGGGTGCGGGAAGGGTGGGGGAGTGGAGCATCGAGAGGAAGAGGGAGAGGGCGTGGAAGTGATGGCTTGGGCTTGGGCTTTGGGAGAAGGCCCGAATGAGAGTGTTGTAGTAGTAAGAGTTAAGGGAGGGGTTGGAGTTGAGAAGAAGACGAGCGTAGTTGAGGTCGCCGGAGGGGGAGAGGGCGGCGAAGGTGAAGAGGTTGGAGAAGCTACGCTGCTTCTGCCGGATTCCTAATTTCACCACTTGCCCGTGGAGTTGCATAGCCTCCCTCATGCTTCCCACCTCCATTGCATTGCACCCACACCTTTCAATTTCTATACCTTTTTCTACTTGAGTTACTCACCAACTAATTATATATTTTAATTATATTATGTTATTATTAAAAGTAAATATATTTACAATGATATAATATAATTAAAATATACAATTAATTATCAATGTGAAAAATTTTTAGACTAATTATGTGTATAAGTAATTAACTCTTTTTCTTATCTATCAAAATTAGATTGTTCAAATACAAAATTAAAATAAGGAGAGGAAATTACAAAAAAAAAAAAAAATTCAAGAAACGTTTTCTACTTTTTAAGTTAGAGTAAATTTGTTTTTTTCTCTAAAATTTAAAATTATTTTTTTAATTATATAGTTTGAAAAAAACTCTTTTAATTTATAGGTCTTACTAATAGTATAATTAATAATGATAAATTAAGATATTATATAACATCAAACAAATTTTATATGCTGTTTTAAATGATATACTTAATAATATATGAGTTTTATGTCACATATTTACTAAAAAAATTTGGAAAGAAAATTAAAATAAGATTTCTTAAGTTACAAAAATTAAAAAGTTAATTTTAAATTAAAAATTAAAAATAAATTAAAAAATAAAATAAAAAATTAGATTTAAAGCTCTACTAGAGTTTGTTATTCGTTCTATTCTTGTCTTCTCCATTTCTCCATTTTGAATTCCTTCTAGTCTATTTCTTTCTCTCTTATTAGTGTAAGTTGGAAATTTACTCAATAGATAAAAATAAATTATGGGCTTAATACAAACAAAGCTCTTTTTTTTATAATTTTTTTTAATCGGTGTTTGAAGTATTTATGAAACTTATTAATTTATGCAAGAAAATTTGATTACATTTTTTTACATTAGCATAATCATATTTTTTTTATTAAATATTTTGAATACAATAAAATATTTTATTATAAATATTCTTAGAATCAAATGAAATAAAAATTTTAACTAAAAAATAACTACCAAATTACTTTCTCTACTACTTGAATAATTACTTATATATTTCAAGGAATGAGAATTTGATCACACATTTAGTATTGGTTACTTCTTTCTATTTGTTCCTGCTAATCTTATAATTTTAAAATGTATACTTGATTAAATTTTTAAAACATTAACAAATAATGAAGTTTGTAGTATTCATTAATTTGACGGATAAATTAATGATATCATTATTTTTTTTATCAATTTATAAAATGTCATGGTGCAAAACTGAGTTTTATATTTGTGAGGACTAAAATACACTAAAGTTAAAAAAAATATAATTAGTATTAACTAATTTTTCTTCTCTCTTTATATATAAAAAGTGAAAAATATTATAACAAACTTTTCAAAATTATTTTTTACACCGCTGTTCTTTATTTTATGGATTAAATATTAAAATGCTTTATTGGACGCTCATCACAATTTGGTTTCTTTTAATTTAAAAAATTGACCGTGGTTTTCGAATTTTGATTGTTTAATTTTTTTTTTTGTTCGTCCCTGGAGTATACATAAGGGATGATTCGAACTCCTGACCTTACTTAAGCGTGGATCAACCCCTACCGCTGAATCACACGCTTGGGGTTGATTGTTTAATTTAATTTTAGCTTAAATATGTCTTATATTATTATTTTTGTCTTTAATTCTTGCAATATTCATCGTCAACTATTTTAATCTTTGTCATAAACTTGCCGTTAAAAATAATATGTTTTATATTTGTGCAAATATAACGATTTTGGTTTTATAACGATGTAAAATATAACAAATTCTTTTATAGCCTTTGCTGATATTATGATTTTTTTAATATTTAATCTATCCTTTTACGTTACTACAAAACATAATAATCTTTATTTTTAGTTTCTACTTTCTACCATCACGATCAGAACCAAAACAAGTGACAATGAATAGTATATATTTGTATGTAAAGCAAAACAAAGTTAAAAGACTAAAAACTAAAAACTAAAAATGCTATATATTTGATAGTTCCTTAACATATTTAAAGCTTTAAATTTTTATATAATTCAAATTGAGTTTAAATTTTATGTATGATGAGTATATAAAGTTTTATATATTGTCAACTAAATGAAAATCGTCTTATATAATTATTGAAACTGTAGTATTGAAAACTGAGTAATCTAATTAAATTATAATTATATTTTTTTTAATATGATAGTCACATTAACATAACATGAAAATGATTTTTTATTATTATTTTAGATTGAAAAGGAAATTATTATAAGTTTATCGATTTTTTTTTTTGTTTTTCTTATGATGTCGATCACTAAATAATATTTAAAAATTATTTTAGTTCAATACAATCATTACCAAGAATTATAACATCAAAATATATATTACTATCATCATTGAATGTGATAATCATATAAATAAATGCGGGATACAGTAGTTATTGTTGAACATTTGATTTGGAGGAGACTATAATTTTGTTGCTAAGAAATTAATGGTAGTATTTTATTGATGAAACTAACTACATTACTAAGAAGTTGATCCTATCTTATCATCCCCCAATTATTAATAAGAGTTGTGGATTGATTCAGTGAGGGCTATCGCAGAATTTGCAGATGCATTTCTTGAAATAGAAACGACATTCCCCTGAGATTGCATTTTCTGAGGCCTGACAGTGTTGACTGCAAATTGAAGAATGGAAGCATCTTGCATGGGGCCATGTTTTACTGTTGCGCCAACATTTCGCTCTCGCTTCTTTCTCTTCCGAAGCTGCCACACAGATATTTAGTTTATACACATGCATAATATAATAATAATAATAATAATAATAATGTAAAGAATTGTTACACTAATACGTACGTGTCATGCATGTTTATCAATTTTACATTGGATCGATCAGATATTGTGCTATGAAAAATAAATAATGTGGTGTCACTTGCCTGAGGTTACAAGGACAATGATGGCCAAAAAAGCCACAACGACTTGAAAACGCTTAAGAACCCTAGCCATGTGGGGCTGATATGTATAAAATGGGAAATAATGAAATGAGGATCGATGAGGATGTATAATAAATATAGTAATATATATACTCTGGATCGATACTCTATTTTTCATGATAAAGTGGTGATCTCATGGTTAGGTTAAGCTCACAAATAACGTGCACGTCTGCACCAACACATCACGTCATGCCTTCGTGAAACCATTACTATCTTCGGCACACAAAAAAAATCTAAAATAATAAAATAAATTAAAAGATGATAAGCAATAATTGTTTATAATTACTAAATTTCAATTTATATGTGGTCAAGTAATTTAATGTTTTCTGTGTTATTTTGTATTTATCGACTGGTTGAATATCCTATTTTACCAAATTTTTAATTTAATGAATTATTTTTTAAACTTTCAACTAGCTAGCGTAACAGAAGTAAAACCTATATAATCTTAGCATTCCCAATAAACTATCCGTTAAATTAATGTATTACTAAAAAATTTCTTATTACATGAGACTTTTCATGCAAATTTTATATTAAAATTCACAACAAACATTATTTCTATGAATTTTTTTACAAATTTTATCTGCAGGTAATACTTTCGTGGATAATATGTTTTTGCGAATTTTAAAATTCACAAGAAATTCTACAGGAATATTTTTTATGAAAAAAATCAAAGAACTTACTACAAATTCTATTAATAAATCTTTAACTTTTAAATGCTCACAATGAATTCATCCGAAAAATTTGTTTCCATGTCTCCAACATGTAATACATAATCTTTTAAACTCTAAGATTGTAGATTATAAGTCTAACACTCAACCATATAAATCAACTTGTAAGGCAAGTGTTGCCTCAACTTATATACTCTTTAATTATTTTATTTTCAATCGATGTGGGACTTGATGTTTTCTTAAAATATTAAACTTATAAATTTAAATATTTTTTTGATTTTTCCTGCGGATTAAAATTGGCAGGAAAATCCACAGGAAAAGTTACCTGCGAAATTTTTCTTTCATTTAGTAAACATTACTTGCGAATTTATTTTTGCAAGAAATAAAATAAAATTCTTATAATATTTTCTAGAAATTTTTACCATGGAAAAAAATTTCTATGATCATTAAAATTGTAACAAAATTTGCAAAAATTTCTTGTAAATTATTTTTTATAAAAAAATTTGTAAGAAATATCTGTAAATTATTTTTCGCAAATAAATTTGTAAAAAAAATTTGTGAAATTATTATTGCAAGAAAATTTGCAAAAAACTTTTATGAATATTTTTTATAGTAAAATTCGCAAGAAAATGACATTTTTTAATAATGATGGTCTCCAAGTTAAATACTATATTTTTGATTTGGTATTTATCTAAAATAGTAGATTTATTTATTAGTAATCGCAAGAATACTGATTAATATTAATTTTTGCGGTAGGAGGGTCCTAGTATCTCATGGGGATCAAACTCGTCTCCTAACGTCATAGTTTGGGAATGCTCGTTGCATTTTTTTATAATTATTTTAATAATAGTTTATTCATTATTTATTCATTATGTGGTCAAGTAATTTAATGTTTTCTGTGTTATTTTGTATTTATCGACTGGTTGAATATCTTATTTTACCAAATTTTTAATTTAATGATTTATTTTTTAAAATTTCAACTAGCTAGCGTAACAGAAGTAAACCCTCTAACATATGTATAATCTGAACATTATCTAAAATAGTATAATCTTAGCATTCCCAATAAACTATTCGTTAAAACAATGCACTACTAGAAATTTTTCTTATTATATACGATTTTTCATGCGAATTTTGTATTAAAATTCGCAACAAACATTATTTCTACGAATTTTTTTCAAATTTTATTTGCAGGTAATACTTTCGTAGATAATATGTTTTTGCAAATTTTAAAATTCGTAAAAAATTCTGCAGGAATATTTTTTACGAAAAAAATCAAAGAACTTACTACAAATTCTATTAATAATTCTTCCACTTTTAAATGCTCACAATTTTTTCATCCAAAATATTTATTTCCATGTCTCCAACATGTGATACATAATCTTTTAAACTCTAAGATTGTAGATTATAAGTCTAACACTTAACCATACAAATCAACTTGTAAGGTAAGTGTTGCCCCAACTTATATACTCTTTAATTGTTTTATTTTCAATTGATGTGGGACTTGAAGTTTTTTTAAAATATTAAACTTATAAATTTAAATATTTTTTTGATTTTTTCTGCAAATTAAAATTGGCAGGAAAATCTGCAGGAAAAGTTACCTGCGAAATTTTTCTATCATATAGTAAACATTACTTGTGAATTTTTTTTGCAAAAAATAAAATAAAATTCTTACAATATTTTCTACAAATTTTTACCGTGGAAAAAATTTCTATGATCATTAAAATTATAGCAAAATTTGCAAAAATTTCTTGTAAATTATTTTTCATAAAAAAATTGTAAAAAATATCTGTAAATTATTTTTTCCAAATAAATTTGTAAAAAAAATTTGTGAAATTATTATTACAAGAAAATTCATAAAAAATTTCTGCGAATATTTTTTTTAGAAAAATTCGCAAGAAAATTATATTTTTCTAGTAGTGGTGGTCTCCAAGTTAAATACTATATTTTTGATTTGGTATTTATCTAAAATAGTATATTTATTTATTAGTAACCGCAAGAATACTGATTAATATTAATTTTTGTGGTAGGAGGGTGCTAGTATCTCATGGGGATCAAACATTCAAACTCGTCTCCTAATGTCATAGTTTGGGAATGCTCGTTGCATTTTTTTATAGTTATTTTAATAATAGTTTATTCATTATTTTAGAGGTTTTTTAATTTATAGATTTAAAGATTTTTTAATTAAAATAAATCAAAATAATATGTGATTTTATCATGCAACACTAGGCTTTTAGATGTGTATGTTTAGTTTTATTATTGGAGGTAGAGAGACTTCAGTTGATAAGTATTCTTCTTCTTCTTATGGCTTCAAGGTGAATTGAGCGTCATTCTTGTTATTGGAAACATTTTAGTGTGTTGAGGTAGAGAATTGGACCGTATCGATGCAGAGAACTTGAAATTGTTATCTTCTTCTTTCTTCCTCTCCCTTGCTGTCGGGAAACTTACAGTCATTTATTTTTCCTCTTCTCCTTCATCGATTTAGCTTAGAATCAAGATAAGGGAAGCTAAAATTCAAATCGTCGTTATATTTTGAGTTGCATGTGGTTGGATCATTATAAAAAAAAAAAAAAGTGATTGTATGGCTGAGTTTTTGGATTTATAGGAATCTTGTATTGTGAACACTATAAGAAATGTTACATATAGTGATATACAAAAAATGTCACTATAGATACAATATATGTATGTATATATCTATTTGACATATAGTTACATACAATTTTAGTGTTGATTTTGAATGAGATTTAATAATATATGTTGTGTCACTATAGTTTATACCTACATTTTTTAACAATATACCAATATATATTTATTGTGTGGGTAAAAGTAGTTTTTAGTGACACGTATTATGTCACTATAGAGTGTGTGTCACTATATGTCAATTTTCTTGTAGTGGAAGTTGGGATTTCCAAGAACGGTGAACCCAAAGTTGTTGATCTCTCATTGTTAAGGGCATGCATGTTACATTTGAACTGGTTTCATATGTTGTATATGTTTATAATCATTTTGATAGTTTAGATTTGAGTTTACAATTTGTAGGTGAGCTTGGGATGGATTAGAGAAACTTGGAAACCCCAAAATTGCAAGAAACAGAGATTGTCTCCAACACAAATCCGTTGAGAGATTTTGAAACGGTTGAGTAGATCAGTTCTTTCTAAATTAGACTTTGTTGTTTTCACAAAAATTGTAGCCACAAAGGTTAGTTTTCTAATGACTTTAGAATCACCTTAAAAGGAGGTTTAGAACTCGAGTATCTTTTTAGTGACCAAATGTCAAGTTGTCAGCATGAGTCTAAAATGTTGCAATTTTTATAATTTTTAGTAAAGTAAATATGGAATTAGAACTTAAGATTTTCACAAGATCTGTAGATAATCTTATTGTCTTTCATATGAGATAAGAATGAGCTTGATAAGAGTAATATAACTTTTTGTGTGATATTTTATATGGAAGTTGTCATTGTATGATTGTTGATTTTTATAAGTTATATGTTGATACATGTTGTATGATGGGTGGATTTGGTGAATATGAATATAATACATATGTTTATTACATGTTGTATGATGTATGATGGTGATGATAAACATTGATATGCTATACTTGTATAGTTGAAATTGGTGATGAACATTGATATGTTATGTATGATTAGGATGTTATTCTTGTATGGTTGAACTCTTGATAGGCATTGGTATGCGAAGTATGTTGGTATAACTTGATCTTTATATACATTGACTTGGAGTAATGTATATAGATGATGTATGCTGAGATGTGATGATGAGAATGTTGTAGGCAATAAAACATGTTGATTGAATTAAGACTAGAAGGGAGGATGTTGTTTTGAAAGTTGAAGATCCCATATAAGGGATCTTGTTTTGGCGCTTAGGGGGGCAATTGTTGAAAAACCCTCTTTGAATAAGTGTGAAACTCTAGGAGTGAATTTTGTTGAGTCTCCTAAATCCTTAGTCAATGTGGAGGTTGTGTGGTTTCTTGAGGATAGCTAGTGAACTAGCTTCATATTGGTAATGCATGTCAAGGTCGAGGTATGCTTATACCCAACTATACCAATCCTAATGGTGGAACCATACTCTTATAGTGTAAGTGACGACACCTGAGAAATCAGATGAAGGATTGATATCCCATTTTAGCCATGGATCCAATATGCGCATATGTCATGAAAGTGATCAAGGTTGATTTAGGAGGGTCAAGCCACTTAGGCTACTAAGATATATTATGAGATCTCTATAAGTGAATGCGTGACAATGCATTAGTGAGGTGTATGCATATGATGTGTTGTTGATTGGTGTATTCATATGCATTGGTTGAATATCTTATCGTATGATATTTATGTGGTGCAAATTTGATTGCTTGGTATGTAGCTTTCAAATTGGTTGTTGTTTTAAGGATTGTCGTATGATGTGAACCTTGTGTTGTTGATTTTAAGGTTTACATATGGGTGGGTAATATAAATGTTTTTATGCATATAATTGTTTGATTCTTTTGAAATCTAGCTTATCTTTACTTATTTTCATGTGGTATGAACTGCGATGATCATACTTGGTGTAAGAGTAAAGTATGGATAGGTTGTAGTGGTGGATGGTGATGTTTTTGGACGTTTTTGAACTACCCTCTTGTGATAGTTATATAGTTTGTGCTTGACTGACACTTAGGTCATATATTTGAATCTTACTAAAATGATTGTATTTATATTGTTTATATTTATATAGTTGTTTTTACATGCATGTATATGCATGTTATATAATACATACCTAAGTATTTGTAAATGTATAATTTTAAGCAGTAATTTTCCTACTTCTAATTAGTGATTTCACAAAGTATAATGACCACGACGGGTCATTATATATCATATGTTGCGGTGCTCTGAGAGCTTGGTTGAAACCCTTCAACAAGTTGTCTTTTGAATGGGTAATTATTTTATCTAGGTTTTATGTGGTATTCGTATGTAGGAAAATTCAAGACATACATATATAAAACAACCAATTGAGTAAAGTACAAGGTCAGAGACTTAGTCCTTAATTGAGTATTGGAGGGATGTAATACTTGAAGGGTAGTTAGTGGGTTAATCTCATAAGTGACTTGTATTGCAGACTAATGTTGTGATAGACTCATATCCAAACTATTTTACCCTGACAGTAGTATTATACTTCCTAGTTTAAGTGATGAAACCCGAGAAATCAAATTAAGTTGTTAAACAAGTTCTCTTAGAGGGTTGAAGTCGTTGTCTATACCTGACCTAGTTGCAATAGGTCAAACATTGTGGTTCAATAAAGTTTAATCACTTAAAATGTTCATCTATTGTAGGATATCTCTTTAGTTGATATACGTAATGACACATTAGTTGTATATTATTATATGATGATTGTCTTGTTGAGATGAAGTTGTTAAGCACTTTATTTTGTAAGTTGTATGAGTAGTATTGGTTGCATGTTGAGATTGATGTTGTTGATTATGTTGATATCGATGTTGTACTTGTATGTTTCTTTATTTCATAAGTTTACCCTGTATTTTTTTTTTTTAATACTTGGGACTATGATGGTCATACTTGGTATGATGATAGGTCAGGATTAGCTAGTGGCTTGTCTAACAGTGGAGGGTCATGTAGGAGATGACCAACTTTTGGTTGTAGTTGCTTTGAGGTAGTGATCTTGTATAGATGCTTGACCAACACTTTAGGGTCTATTTTGTATACAATACTTACTCTTTGATGTGTATAGTTATATATATAGGAATCGATATTCTTTTCATCTCCTTACATATTATTGTATGCATGAGATTATATGTTAGATTCATGATAATCCTATGATAGATGTGTATATGTTGTATGTTTTTCGCTACATAAAAGTTAAACTACAAATATTATAGTGACCTATTGATTCATACAATTAATAGCATAATTTACATAAAGACAATATGAAGTTAGTATCCTTATTTAGTGTTAGTGTCATTAAATTTATTAAATGTTAATAAGTTTTTTTATAATTAATAAAAAGTATTTGAGATTTAAAATGCTAAAAAGCTCTAAAAAATGTGCATGTATTATGTAGTTTTGAGAAAAAAAATTAGTTTAACAAATTTTTCTATCTTTAATAACATATATAGATATATAAATATTATCGCAACCGAGATTGCAACGAGACAATAAAAATAAATTAAATATATGAAGTCGCCACCAATGTTTATTATTATGGAAAAACCATAAAATGGAAAACAGTCTACGAAAATCAAATTCTTGAGTTCAAAAGTCCATTACGTGTAAGGAAGGTATTAGCATCTTACAATGTTCGTCATAAGACGATTACCTCTAATTAATCAAGCAAACTATTATAACCTTTAAAATATTTATCTCACTCCACATGAACAAATGTTTTTATTTTATTTTAATGAATACTAAAATTATTTATTATATTATTATTATTGAAAAAAATGAGATAATATTGTTATTTTTATTTTTTTGGCTCGACAGGAGTGACTTCCTACTCCTACGTATCTCCATGTGTAATGAAGAATCAAAATCATGTAATTCTTTGGTAGAAAATATTTGTCTGTTAAATTTTTTTAATTAATTTGTTTATTGTTTTTCTTCTAAAAAGTTAGGATTTTTGAACTGTCACAGTTCATATATCCTAAAATATAAAAACTGACAAAGGTGTACACCAAAGCCATATATTTAATTATTTTTAAAATATCATTATTGTTATCAATATTATTATCATTGTGATACATATTTAAAAGATTTTGGTTAGATATCTTTTATTTTGGAGAAAAAATTAAAGATATCAAGTTGTATCTTAAATTTAAAGGTTAAAAAGATATCATATCTAATCAACTATTTTTCAATAAATCTTTGATATAATGACTTCAAATATTTATATTAAAAATTGTAATAATATTTTGATATTCAATTATATTTTGAATTTAATTAAGAATAACTTTAAGATAACAAATTGTCACAACTTGTACCTTTAAGCTCTAGAATTAAGAGAATGTCACATTTCAATAATCCTTTTTAAATGGTAGATATTATTAATGTTAATATTGATAAGAAAATATCACAGTAATTATTATTGTTATTGTTGTCTAAATGAATTAAAATTACAACGTCTAACACATTTGTATTAAGAAACAACTTAATCGAATAAATCAATTAAACTAATTTTGTTAAAACAATAAATAAATGCTATCATCTAAAATTAAAGAAATGCCTCATAATCTTGTTATTATTATTGTTATTATAGTATATATTTTAAAAAGATTTGATTTGCTATTGGAGTAAAGTTTAAAGATATCAAGTTGTCTCAACTTGTATCTTAAACTCATAGATTAACAAGATGTCACATCTAATTAACTATTTCTCCACTAAAATATTTAAATAATGACTTCAAATATTTTTATTAAAAATTATAATATTCTAATGATTAATTATATATGTTAAATTTAGATAGAATTTTTAAGATAACAAGTTGTTACAACTTGCATCTATTAGCCCTAGGATTAAGAGAATGTACATTTAAATAATAATTTCTTTAAATGATATATATATATATATATATATATATATATATATATATATATATATTGTCAATATTCATAAAAGGTATTATTCTCAATATTTTGTAGAATAGTTATTAATTTTTATCATTATCATTATTACCATTATTATGTGAAAATTCAACATATAATAACTTAAATAATCAAATAAAATCAATTACATTAATTTTTTTGTATATAATTTGTCAGTCTCAATTATAGAAATTTAACAGATTGTATGTTATACACCTAAAAGTTAAAACCCTCTTTTCTTGAAAATAAATGAATAAATGGGCTAGGCCCATAAGTGAATTGAAAGAAAAAAGAAACAAAACAAAAAAATATGGCCACCCAAGGAATACCATGTCAAATGGGCTTGGCCTACACATGAAATAATAAATAAAAAACAAAAGCAAATAAAAGAAAAAGGAAAACATCAGAACCCTACCACTAGGGGTGGGTATACGGACCGGTCCGGCCCGTTTAAGGCCCGGTCCGTAAAACCCGTGTTTTATACGGGCCGGATAAGTCCGGTCCGTAAAATAAATGGACTTATTTTTTAAGTCCGTATCCGGCCCGCCAAAATCCGCGAATAACAGACCGGTCTGCGAGCCTAAATAATGGTTCAAAAAAATAATTTTTTAAAAATAAAAATACATAAAATTAGAAGAAAAAAAATATTTTTTATTTATAAGCTAAATTTTATCATACTAAAATTTATCAATAGTTAAAATGGCTTAAAATACTAAATATTAAAATATTAAAATAAAAATAATTACAAATACTTAAATAATAGTACCAAACTTTCAATAATAAAAGCATCAAAATGTCATAAAAGTAATTCAAATGACAAATACCTACCAACTAAACATAATTTTAATATCATAATAATTTAAAAAATTAAATACACAACTTAATATTAAAATCATAATATTTAAAAATATTAATTAGTGAAGTCCGCGGACTAGCCCGCGAGCCCGCGGATTAAATCCGCTAAGTCCGCGGACTTCACGGGCCGGGCTCAAAAATTAGACATAGTCATACGGATTTGAAAAAAATGGGTCCGTTATCCGCGAAATCCGCGGACTTACGGACCGGTCCGCGGACCCGGGACCGGTCCGTCTACCCACCCCTACCTACCACTAAACCGTGAAACAGAAAAAGGGATTAATGAAAACCATGAGAAACCCTTCCGTTAGGGTTATGAGAGGAACTCTTCTATTTCTCTTCGAAGACGACGCACTAATGCTGGCCGGAAGAAGATCAGTGCACGATACCACTGTGGCTGGTCAAGCGCGTGAAGCGAAAAGGGAAAACGGTAGTGAAAGAGAGAAACTCGAAGGAGAGAAGAGGGTCACCGTTGGAAATTGTTTTTGACAGTGACCCACGGTGATTCTTGTGGAGATTTGTTTGGGGAAAGAAGAAGAAGCCAACACAACCGTTGAAAATCATTTCCGATGGCGGTGACTCAAGGTGGTTCTTGCATTTTGGCCACGGACTCACGGAGCACATCAGAGAGATGACAGAGTGAGTGAGAGGGAAAAGAGAAAAAAGAAAAAAAAATGGAAGAACGCACTGCAGCCGCTAGAAATCGGCACATACAACAAATTGTTGAGGTTAGTATTCTTTTCTTTTTATTCGTCTTTATTTGCAATAGAAATAAAATATAAAAAAAATCAATGAGGCACACAATCAAGTATTACTACATGCACAAAAGAAAATGTTACATCATAGTGAGTGAAGATGATACAATAATTTTGAGGTTCTGGCTTGTGCTCCTTGTCCGAGCTTTTTCCTTCTAATTATATCCCAGTTAGCATGACTTCTTTGTTCTATTTTTGTTAATTTTTCATCTTGTGTTCTAGTATTTGTAGGCGCACGATTCTTTGAATTTGATTAATATGATATATTTTCGGCCAAAATCCTTAAATTCAGGAATATGGCTTGTGGATCTGGTTAAGTAAAATGTTTGGTGACTTTTGCAGCGCATGTGTTTGCAGGGTAAGGTTGCTTTGTAACAATTGTAGCAGAGTAGTTGGGGTCACCAAATGGTATCCAAAGGAGGCAGAGGAAGATTTTGTTTTCCTTTTCTGTTTCTTCTCTTTTTTCATTTTTTTGTTTAATTTTTTATGTATTTTGATTTATAGATGAAGATAAAATTTGGAGTTGACAAATATAAATATAAATATTAGTAATTATAAATCAAATCTTTAGAATTTATAAAAATGAGAGACCGAAAGTTATCTTTATTTAAAGTTTTTTTTCGTGTTTCTATATGAATTTGACAACTAAGCATTTGGCGTTAGTTTTATTTTCATTTAATATTTTGACTTAATATTTTGACTGAATATTTATAACGATTATGAATTATGTATTTTAAATAGAGAAGTACTAATTCATACAATACATATATGAAGTAATTAATTTTGTCGTATTTCTCAAGAGTCTCCTCTTTATTAACTAATTAACACATATATCATGGGTCTAATGCTTCTCAAGAGGTTCAGCTTCCTTTTCCTCTTGATTTCTGTAACGCTTCTATCTGTTTTTTCCGCAGGTAAGTCTTGTTCATTTTTACACGGTCACACATTGACATATCAAAATTATATATTCTTATATAGTTAAAGATATGAGCCTAATTTTTGAGCTAATGATTTTGTAGTTGAAGTATCTATGAGCTCAGAAATTGTTGGTTGATAAATAAGATTGGCCTAATTTTTGTTTAATGATTTGGTAGTTGGTCGATCAAAGCTAATCAATAACGTTGAAGATAATAAAGAAGACATGATCAGTATTGAAGAGAGGGTTCTAAGGGCTAACACACAAGACTATGGAATATATGATCCTCCACCATATTATTCTAAGCCTCCTGCGAAAGGCGTGCCCTCATTTGGTCCAAAACTCCCTCATCCTCCTCCTCGTAAAGGCTCATCTACAAATCGTTTACATCAACCATCGAAAGAAATATAAAATGTAATTCACATTTTTAAATTAATAATATCAAGCATATGCATGTTTTATATATGATTAATCGTCAAGTGCGTAAATTAATATATTGATGTGGAATTGTTAGAATCTTAAACATATCAACCGTACCTATCTACAAATCGTTTACATCAACCATCGAAAGATATGAACTTTCAATTTAACGGTTGAATTTACAAAATTCACATTTAATATAAAGTTATTGAGCGGTGTAATATTTAATAAAAGTTACACTAGCATCATTTGAACCCTCATATATATATATATATATATATATATATATATATATATATATGAGGAAGGATCTTTTTACTCTAGGAATAAGTCTACCTAGACTTACTCTATTCAATAACTCATGTTCTACATCAAATTTTAACGATCTAACCGTTTAATTTAAAGTTCTTAATGCATAGAACAAATCTGTAATTTTTTAAAAAATTTAAAAATTATTTGATACTTCATTTCATTAATTCAAATTGACAGATAATCATAAAATCATTTTATACATTGATTCGAATTAATGAAATGAAGTATCAAATGATTTTCAAATTTTCTAAAAATTTGCAAATTTAATCTATACATTAAGAACTTTAAATTGAATGGTTGGATCGTTGAAATTTGATGTAGAACATGAGTTATTGAACGGAGTAAGTCTAGGTAGACTTACTCTTGTAGTAAAAGGATCCCTCATTTTATACATTGATTCGAATTAACAAAATGAAGTATTAAATGATTTTCAAATTTTCTAAAAAAATTTAGATTTGATCTATACATTAAGAACTTTAAATTTAACAGTTGGATCGTCAAAATTTGATGTAGAACATGAGTTATTGAACGGAGTAAGTCTAGGTAGACTTACTCTTGGAGTAAAAGGATCCCTCCTCATATATATATATATATATATATATATATATATATATATATATATATATATACATAGATGAGGGTTCAAATGATGCTAGTGTAACTTTTATTAAGTAACCCTAAACTTTATATTAAATGTGAATTTTGTAAATCCAACCGTTAAATTGAAAGTTCATATCTCTTAGATCATATATACAAAATTTTATATTAATCCAAGATGATTTGATACTTTATTTTTATAAAACAAAATTAACGTAATATATTCATTTCAAAATATACTAAAATATAAACACTTTGATCACCTTAAAATTGTTGTTCAATTTTAACAAAATTTGATATACTCATATAAAGTGATATGAACTTTCAATCTAACGGTTGGATTTACAAAATTCACATTTAATATAAAAGTTATTGAGTGGTATAACACTTGGAAAAGTTACACCGGTTTAATTATAATCCCTCTCATATATATATATATATATATATATATATAGGTTTATAAGTTATAGTGACTCACAATATATGTTATTAAATTTCATTCAAAATCAACACAAAAATTGTGTGTGGGTATATGTCAAATAAGTTTATACCTACATAATTTTTTATCTATAGTGACACTTTTTATATGTCACTAAAAGTAACATTTCTTGTAGTATTTATTTTAAATGATAAAAATTAAAAACACTTAGTTGCGTATTAAAATTTTTTTTTTTATCACCTGCAACTTCATACTTTTAACAATTTATTAAGAGTTAATTAATTATATACTGTTAGTGTATAAGTGATTAACTCATTTGTTAATGTACTCGTAAGTTTTACTTTAGTTTTTCTAGAAAAAAGTAAAAATAAATAAATAAATAAAAAATCCATCTTTAGTTACTTAACCCTCGACACTAATGATGCTTTTAAGTTGGTAACATTGAACCTTAAGTTTACAAGAAAATAATTGGTACAATAAATTTATTATAGTGGATGTGATATTATAATGATTACTCATTGAAGTGGTGAGAACGTCACACCAGCCCTCCCTGCTCCTTAATGATGTAAATGAAATGACATATATTATATGAGCTAGATTTAGATGCACTTTTATTTCTCTTGTATAATTTTAATTTTTTAAAATTTAATTAAATAATTTTAATTCTTTAAACATTGTAATTGTATAACTTCAATTATTTAAGTATTCTAATTATATAATTTTTTTTACTTATTTAAGTTACATATATTATAATATTTATTTATTTATTAAATTATATATATAATTATTAAAATTATTAATATATGTAACTTAAATAAGTAAAAAATTGTATAATTGTGATATTTAAAAGATTAATATACATAATTATAATGCTTTGTAAACTAAAATTATTAAATTAAAAATTGAAGAATCAAAACTGTACAACTTCAATACTTAAAAGATTAAAATTATTCAATTAAAATTTGAGAGACTAATACTGCGTAACTGCTATACTTGATAGACCAAAGATATATTTAAGTCAATGAACTATTTAAGTTTGATTAGTTAAATATTTTATTTTATGAAACTTGTTTATTTCATTATTTTTAATTCATAAAAGATTATAATAACAATAATAAAATTTAATTTTAAACTATTAATTAAATAAATAAATTTATTTTTAAGTTAATTTTTAGGATTAATTATAATATTTTAGAGATTAAAAATATAATTAAGTAATTTTTATTTATTAAATTATGAAAATATAATAGTCTAAAATTTTATTTTAAAAAAAAAAGTTTACAATATACTTCAGACAAAAAAAAATTATAGAATGCTTCAATTTTTTGTATTGTATGTTAAACAGATATTTTTATATTTTTAATTATTATCTAGTATTAGCATGTTTGTTAAATACTTAAATTGATAAAGTTAGAAAAAATTTGAGAGAAAATTATATAATCAATCTTAATATATTAAATACGAATAACTATATTGTGTAATAATATTTTTTAAGAATTTTTTTAATGAGAGAGTTTTTAAGAATTTTTTTAACTTCTTATATAATTCAAATTTTATTTATTGTATTTTTTATGAATTAAATTTTATTTTAATATTATCAATTTAAATTATCAATAAATAAAAATAATATTGTACTATAATATTAATTAGGGTAAATTATATTTTTAGTTCCTTTATTTTATTCAATCTACAATTTTGATATTCCTATTTTAAAATGGAGACATCTACTTCTCTGAATTCTAAAAATATGAAATTTTGTTTTTTCATTCAAATTGACATCAGTTAATAGTTAAATTTTAATGTGTTTACACATTTAAATAACATGATATTTTTTGACATGACATTTAAAGATAAAAAAAATTTAAAAATTATAAATAAGATTTATTAATAAAACAAATATTAATCACTCGTTAAAATAAACACTAACAATGATCTTTTAAATTTTTTTTCTTTTAATATATATATATATATATATATATATATATATATATATATATATATATATATATATATATATATATATATATATCATGTCACTGAATATTAATGATTAATGAATATTGAATTAAAGGTAGGATTAAAATTTTTCATTTTGAAAAATATGAAAATTAAATTTCTTTATTTTAAAATTTGAAGACTTAACAAAAATAAAAAAATTAAAAGTATAATTTTAATCTAACCTATAAATTATTTAAAATTTTAAAAATATAATTTACATATTTAAAAGTATTTATTTATCAAAATTTTAAATATAATTTATATATTCGTCTAGTTATGAACTGAACAAGCTAAATTCAAATTGTATTTGTTAACAAGTCAAACACGAGCTTTTAGTTAATGACACAAACTTATATAACCCTAATTTTTTTGCTAGTCAAATCTAAACTTAATATTTGACTTTACTCGACTAATTTATACTTGTATTATTATATGTGTACCCTATAATTTTTTTTAATTCATATGTATCATATATATACTCTTCAATCCTTATTATATATCTATATATAAATATTCTTAAACATGTAAAATATGATTACGGCACTCGATGGACATTGTCTCATTAATTTAGTTTTTAGTCTTAGAGTAAGCATTGCTCGTAAAGGAACGAATATGAGATTAGAGTCACGATAGATCAATTGATTGTTCGAGAAATGGCTTTTTCTGATCTACAATAATTGTGTCTATTTTGTTCTAATATTTTGGAATCATCACAATACTTATTTTTAGAATGTGAATTTTTCAGAAATATTTGGTATAATATTTTTATTTGGTCAGGGATCCGCTTGGTACTTTCGTCCTCTTTGGATCAAATGTTTTTCCTCCTCAGGAGCATGTTTTTAGGTAAAGCAAAAAGAAAATGGAGGGATATTTTTTGGCATGCAACAATTTGGGTTATTTGGACCATCAAGAATGAAATTATTTTTAAAGACAAAACGGTGTTGCATTTTGATTTTCTTTATCGAATTAAAATTACTTCCTGGCATTGGTGGATGTATAGGAATGGTTGTAGGCCAAGTTGTACTTTTGTATCTTGGTGTATTGACTCATGACTTTATATTTTGGGAAGTTAGCTAGTGAGCTGTTAGTGTATATCTTTTTGGAGTTAGACAATTTTGTTTATGGGAGATCTCTGTTCTACTTTGTGTAGAACTTTTGTATTACATTTTTCTTTAGTTTTATTAATATATGTGCTTTTCAAAAAAAAAAAAAAAAGAATATGAGATTAGTTTTATAGAATTTAGCGATTTTTATGTTCACATTTTGTACTGAGACCTCTATAATGATACGTATGTTATGTTTATCTTAACTTCTTAATGATTTGTAAGGTATCCTACGTACTCCTTCATCATTGATGATGTTATACTCTCATGGTGTTGTATTAAATGGATGTCGAGAGATTCACGTATTATGCAAGTAAGAACAATTAGTCGTGATAATTAATACCACATATATATAATAGGGTTTTACACAAATAATAATGATCTCTTACACTATTTCATTCTTCATTTTTTTATATTTTCATTTTTCATAACTGTGTTTTTTATTTTTATTATTTATTTCTATGTAATAATTTATTTTTTGAAAAAAAATCTCGCCTTCCAGATTGAATAACTTGGTTGAGTAGAAAATTATTGTTCTTTATAATAAAGACATGAGAGATATTAGTTCATCACACTCAGCAAAAAAAAGATATTAGTTCATCAATATTCTCTCCATAATTTTCTGAAAAAATAATGAAGAACATACCAAGTTATTGCACATAACATTGTAGAAATAATTTCTTTTGACACCATTCTAGAAATAATTTTAGTGATTAGAAATAAAATCTTAGAAGTTATAGAAATGGAAATGGGAAGTTATAATCATCTTTATTTAAAGGGGTTTTCTTTCCTTTTATATAACAACTAAACATTTGACGTTAGTTTTATTCTCATGTAATATTTCGATTGAATGTTTATATAATGGTTATGAATTACTGTATTATAAGTAGAGAAGTACTAATTCATATGATATATGTGATGAGGTGATTATAGAAAATTTCCTATTTCTCAAGAGTCTCCTCTTCATTAACAAACACATATATCATGGGTCTGATGCTTCTCAAGATGTTCAGCCTCCTTTTCCTCCTTATTTCTGTAACACTTTTATCTACTTTTTTCGCAGGTAAGTCTTCTTTTTCATTTTAAGTTCCAATAATCCTCACACATCACATTGACATGCACTTCAAAGTTATTTATTCTTATATGCATCTCAACTATATGATGTGTATGTGGAGATGCAAAAATTATTTGTGTTTAATGAATTGATAGTTGGAGAATCAAAGCTAGTTGACTGAAAATAAAAAAGACGTAACCAATATTGAGAAGAGACTTGAAAGGACTAACACACAAGATTATGGAAATCACGATCCTCCACCATATTTGCGTAAGCCTCCTGCCAAAGACATACCCAGACATCATCCTCCTCCTAAAGGTTCATCACCCGCAAATCTCTTGCATTAAAATATATCAAATGTAACGTCAAAAGAAATATCAAACATATGTAATCCACTCTTTTGAATTAATAAAATTAAGCATATGCGTGCATTAATTATAACGGTCAAAAGTGTAGATTAATTGATATGAGATTGCATGTTCATGTTCTAATTTAATTTGTAATCTTGAGTTCGAATCTTTTACATATAATTGTGTTAAATAATTAAAAGAAGATATTTTGTCTAAAATAAATAACCAACCGTGTACTTTAGAATATATGTACTTTTATTCGGGATCGATCTATGATCTTATTAAACGGAGCTGAATTTTGTTCATCCTTCAAAGCTATTTAAATATTTAAATTCTAATATTATTTCATAAATAATAACTTTCACACACATATATATATATTAAATATAATTTTTTATTTTATTTCAAACGATAAACATAAAAAAATATTTATAAACGTAATAAAGTTTTTTTTTATCAGCTCTAAGCTTTGAAAAATCCATCAATACACTAGCTTTAGTTTTTCTTGAAAAAGCTAAAAAGAAATCAATTTTAGGTACACACAACCTTGATATACTACTATTATTATTTTTTTAATAAAAAAAATATAAATCATTCTCTTTCATATAATTCTTATAAGAATAAAATGGTATTTCTTGATAAAACTTCATATACAAACGAGAATCGAATTCCGGTGGATAAATGAAAATCACAAACGTAAAACTAGTTAAACGACTTGATTTAATACTATATTATCAAACTAATGCTTTAAATCAGTAATATTAAAACTATAAGATTTTTTCAATGTAAAAAGTTATTAGAAGAAGAACAAATGCTACAATAAATTTGTACTAGTGTGACATGATGATTAATTGATTGAACTAGTGAGGAAGTGAACAGGTCCACACTCTCTTCTTTTTCTATACCTTTTATATATCAAGGATGTAAAAAAACTCGATTGTTTAGTTAAAAAATAGTAAAATATATGTTTTTGATTGAGATTAATTAGTTGAATGAGTGAAACTTAAGATTTACAAACTTGACATTATTTGTACTTAATTCCAGAATTAAGAGGGAAATATGGTTTTGAATAGAAAACCTAATTATAAGATGGATTAATAATACTTGACGTCTCTCACCACCACACGACGCTGGTTAAAAGTTGACAATGACGAAGCTCACACTATACGTGGCAGTGACCTAACAATGGTGAATGGTCATTCGTCACCAACTAATGAAATAAACGGGACACGTGTATTCCTATGGCTACATTTAGTATTACAGATAATTATAAATTTTTTTAGATGTTGATATTTATCATAATTTATTCATATTATATAAATTAGAAATATTGCATTCATCGTTCATGCGAGGAATTTGACAATGGATGATTTTGACATTTTGGGGTAAGGAAAAAAAAATAGAGGTTAAATTGCACTTTTTAGTTTTTTTATTATTAATTTATTGTACTTTTAAATTTTTTATTTTAAAATAAAAATATTTAATTTCTCTGATTTTAAAAATATGCTATTTTAATCTTTTCGTCAAATTAATATTTAATATTAAATTTTAAAATTTATTCATATTTAAATATTAAGTAATATTATATTTAATAATATAGTAATTAAAAATTAAAAATATAAAAATGAAATTTATTAATAAAATAAATATTAATAACTCATTAAAATAATAAATATAAACAAATATCTTTTACATGCTCTTTTTTAATTTTTTATATTATATATCACGTTATTAAATATTTATATTATACTAAAGTAGTGACAAGTCTTAAATAATTTTAAATTTTAACACATAATAAACATCAAATTAATAATAAAATTAAAATTTTATATTTAAAAAGTAAGAGATTAAATATTTTTATCTTAAAATAGAAGATCAAATCACATATTAACAAGAATAAAGGAAAAAAAATACAATTTAACTAAAAATAAAAATACATACGTTCCAAATGCAATATTCAGAAATGGACTTTTCACAAGACTTGCACAAATTATTTTTGTGAGCTATTCTAGAAAGTTTATAAAACAAGTTAATAACATCTTATAAGTCGGAAATAAAATATTATTTTTATAAATTCGCCTGAAAACTTTCTCAAACATTTTCTAAATTGCATAATTCATAAAAAAATTAAAATATATTTTTAATTGATATAAATATTTACTAGAAAGTCTGGTTGATTGTTTTTAAAGAGGTTTTCTTTCAATTATTCTTTTAATCTACGAACATAGGATATATTATTTAAAGATTTAGACAATATATCTTTCTTGGCGGATCATATATCTGATATCAATATAGGTTAACTTGTAATTTACTTTTGTACAAGAGTAAATTATATCTTATCTTGAGACATTTAATCTTAATTTTCTCTTCCATATATAAATGGGTTTAAGGTAGCCCTAGCTTATTAATATATCTTATCTTTACTGTTAAAAAAAATATTATTTAAAGATTCCGATTCCACATAAGCTTTGTTGAAAAAAATTTTTTTTAATAAGAAAGTTAATTAAAATCTAACTGCCAGAGGCATATATAAGATTTTTCATAGTTGATAGTGATAAGGAATTGTTTTGTTTATCTTTTACTCGAAGGAAGTTGCAGTTCGTGATTAGTTGATTTATTGATTCGGGGCAGAATTTTTTCTAACCCACTTTTTTTTTTGTTCGTCCCTGGAGTATCACCGCTGACAGCAGTGACTAATCTCCTCGCTAAGTTGGAGGCACCTCAAAGGGTGGGATAACTATGCTACAATAAAATGGTTGGTATCTTGTTTGATATGGGACCGTCCAACAAAAAACCACCAACTTGTAAATATATGCATTTATATTCGGTTCACCTCGCAGTTTCTCATTGACTTTTTGTTTTCTAACAAATTTAATTTTAGCATAACAAGTTTTCAAAAGGAGAAAATAAAAGGAAAAGAATAAGAGACACATGATCTAATTATCACATTGAAAATTTTGGGGTGTGTTTGGTAGGCCTTTAATGCAGTGAAATATGAGATTATTTATTTGAAAAAGATTAAAGGAAAATGAAAAATAAGAAGAAAGGAATTATGATAGAGAATAAAAAGTTTTGATATAAGAATCTGTTCTGAAAATATTAGGTTCAATGATACCTTCTGTCTAATGTGAAAAGCATGGAATGCGTACACCCTACTCCGAGTACTGCACAAGACAGTGCCGCTTCTTAACCTTTTGCCCCACTCAAAATTCCATACCTTTTTTTTTAACCGCAAACACGTATCTAACGCAAAAGCTCAATTTTATATTTGAGTTTAACTTTTATTTACACTTCTATAAAAAAAGTATATTGTGTATTAATTTACATAAATAATTATAAGAAAAAAAAATTAAAATAAATTTCTCAGTAAAATTAATTTATATAAGTAAAAAAATAAGATTTTATAAAAATTAATAGGGTGTATTTTTTTGTTTATTTTAACTCATAATTTTTTTTCCTATTTTTTAGAAATGTTATTTTAAAAATTTACCCAAACATATTATCACGTTACTAATTTAATAATACTGATTGATTTTTTATCAACAACATTACAAATTCAATAAAATATGTAAGTGTATCATGCTAAACAATATCACAAACTTTATATATATATATATATATATATATATATATATATATATATATATATATATATATATATATCTCATTATATCAACACTATAAAATAAGTCATCAAGAAATTGTAAGATAATAAATGGGTTTATTTTACTCTAAAAACTCAAAATTTTATAATCTAAACCAAATTTGATCATAATAATAATAATAATAAATAAATAAATAATAATAAATTTGGCTTTAATATGTTTTTAATCTTTCAAATTTAAGATAAATTTATATTTAATCTCTTAAATTTAAAATTATTATTTTTAGTTTTTATAACTTTTAAAAATATTATTTTATTTCCTCATATCACTAATAACATATCTGAAAGTAACAAATTAAGACGGTTATATAATATCAATTAAATTTATTGTGATATTTTTACTAATAAAGATACTAATAGGTAGATTTTATACAATAATATTTGATAAATTTTTGACAAAATTTTAATATAAGAACTAAAATAATTTTTTTTTGAAATTACAAGAATTAAAAATAATAATTTCAAATTTGAAGGGTCAAAAATAAATTTATCCTAAATTTGAGGGACTAAAAACATATTTAAACCTAATAAATTTTTATTTAATTAGATAAATTGATTTAATTTCTTACATATCAAAATTTCACATCTAATCCAAACTAATTAGATCTCTAATTTTTAAATCCTAATTGATTCGATAGTCTAAATTAATTTTACATTTTTTCTTTTTGTTAAATTTAATTTTATTGGATTGATTCTAACTTGTGTCTACCCTTATTAAAAGGGGTAAAAACTAAAAAAAAAAATGTAAATGAGTGTTGAGTTAATATGATATTAATAAATAGATATAGTAATATAAATAACCAATGAGTTTATCTAAGTTGAGTAAAGTGCGTAATGTCGTAAATTTTTTTTATACTAAGCTCGATTTTAATGAATAAAAAAGGGCAGTAATATGGATATACATAGTGTTATTTTCAAATTAGAAATGAAATTAACTTTCACTAATGTACATTGACATTTAATACAATAACTAGTATATTAGTCAATGTTATGTACAACTTAAATATTTTTTTTTAAAGATAGGAAAAATTATAAAGATGATCGCAATGAGAATTGAACGTAAGTCTTCATGTTTCTAACTACCTCAACCCCTTCCTTCCCCATCCAACCACTAGGTTAACTCTACTGGTCACAACTTAAATGTTTATTGTGTTTAACTTAATTTTATAATAATTATATATATATATATGTATATATATATATATATACTATATCTGATATATAATTTTTTTAAAATTTGTAAAAAAATATTTATATATATAAATTATATTTTAATTTATTATAAATAATTTATATTGTGACTAAAAATTGTTTATAATTATTGATAATTTAGTTTAAAAATAATAAAATTTAATTTATAAATAAAAATTAAATTAGATGAAAAATATTTTTTTACAAAAAAATGAAAAATCATCTTAGAATAATCATTTTCACTTTTATGTTATTATTTCAATTCTTTTAAGGCATTAATGATAGTTAAAAATAAATTTGTATCAAAATTTAAATTATTTATGATGAATATATGATATAATTTGTATGTTTAAAAATATTTATTTAGTATAAATTTTAATTATAAAATATTACATAATAAAATATTTATTTATTATAAATTTAGTTATATAAAATAAATAATAATTTTTTTATTGAGCGGGCTAAAAGTTATATATATATATATATATATATATAATAGAATAATTAGCTTGAATAAAACAAACTATTTTTTTAATGAGAGTATATTTTTTTCTAAAAAAATTAACCTCTCGTCTCTTTCAATTAATCTCTCTTACTTTTAATTTTAAAATTAAATTTTAATATTTTTAAAAAATTATCAAATGATTAAAAATAATGTTTTGTTAAGATATAAATTATTCACTAAAAATTTAAAATATAATATATATATATATATATATATTTAAATTATAATATAATTTTAAATATTTATTTATTATATAGAATAAATATTTATCATATATATTATATAGGCGAAAATTATAATATTTGTTAGGCTTAATCATGTTTTTTTTTATCTCTCAAGTATTACAATTATACAATTTTGATACTCAATGCTTTAATTGAACAATTTTAATTTTGTACAATTTTAATCCTAAAATTTTAATTAAGGTGTTGTAATTATATCCTTTTAGTCCATCAAATATTAGAATTATATAATTTTTAATCTAATTACATATATTACTAATTTTACTAATAATAAATATATGTAACTTAATTAGGTTATTATATAATTAAAATAATTAAATGGTTAAAATCACATAATTATAAACATAAAAATTATACAATTATAATATTTAAGAGATTAAAATTACTTAATTGATTGGTTTAGATTTTATTTTATTCCAAATCTGAACTAAATTAATATAGAGATTAATTTTTTAAAAAAAATATAAGTATTAAAAGGTAAAATGTACATATATAAATTAATATTAATTTTTTAAAATCAAGAAAGAACCGTGATTGGAAATTTGGAACAGAATTCATTTTGGGAGTAACAAAAACGAGATTAGGAGATTGCTTAGCGATAGGAAGCTACACTGACAGAGTGAAAGAAGGATCGGCCGAGAAAGTAGGAAGCTTTTGATTTTTTAATTTAATTTAATTTTTTAATTTTATACATACGGAGCTTTTGATTTATGGCTCTTACATCTAACTTTAACAATTAACTTAAATAATAACCAAATTTAAGGTGGCAAGTTAAAAGAATATTTATTAAAAAAATGAAAAAGAAAGAGTAGTGAGCATTTCAGGAATATATGCAAAGGTTGGGAGTGTTGCGAAGAAGGAAAAAGAAATTTTACCGGGAACAAATTAAAGCTAAGGCAGCATAAATTCCCAAACCAAGAAAAGCTAACCTCCTAAATCCTAATAATATTATTATCAATAATTAAGATTAACCGAGATGATATAATTAAAAAGGAAGAAAAATAATAATTGATAAAGATATTCACTATCAATTATTATTATTTGAGTAAAAAATATATTGGGATAATTAGAAGTATAACGATCTATGTTAATTTTAATTGTTTATAATTTTTTTATTTAAAAAAAAATGGGAGGATTTTTTGGTTTATTATTTGAGAGAAAAACAGTACATACCGGCGGTACTGAAGAAGGAGGGTTCTAAGTTCTAAGTTCTAAGTCATAACTAACGCTCCCTCTTCTTTTCTTTCCGCTCTCTCCAAAGGTACGCATGCGTCGGTGTAATACCCATAACAACACTTTTTTTTTTTTTTTTGCTATGTTTATGCGCCCAATTTCAAAATCACTAGTTTTTGTTTTCCCTCCTCAATTCATACTATTATGCTCACTTACTATTCAAACTCCGCACCTCTTCACTCTCAATTCCGTTTCTTCAGCATTTGTTTCGGATCGTTTTGACTTTTCCACTCACTTGCATGATTTCTCGTTTCGGATTTTCGGTTTCCTTGATTCCGGTTTGCCTTTTTTAAGATTACAGCAGATTTATTGGATCATCTTCAACGCCCTTTTTATTCTGTTTTAGTTTAATTTTGGGGGAATTTCATTTTTCTCTTGTCTTGCCGCTGATTTCAGGTTGGTACCGTGTCTATGATAGAGAGTAGAATATCATAATACCACACTCGCTTTTCCAATTTTCCCCTTCCTGCGGGTTCTACTGTTTTGAATTTCTGTTACCAATTTTTTTTCTTCTATTGATTTTGATCGATTAGGAGGTTTATTTTATGTTTTTTGAATTTAGAAAAGACTGATTGTCCGTACACTTTTTTCATTCTCACCTTAGTTTTGGTCTTTCCCTTGTGTTCGTTTTTTCGTGGGGTGTTTTGATTTGGAATTTTGTTTAACTTCAGCGGAATTACTGGTTGAGTAACAGTTGTAACACGTTTTTTTGGATCATATTATTGATAGTTGCAACTTTCAATTGATGGTGACTCTTGTTGGTTACTGTTCCAGTTCCGGGCAAAGTGGTGCGTTCACAAGTGAATGGTGATGATTTGTATTTGTTGATGCAATCAGTGGTTATGTTGGCGTAAGAAGCTAACAACTGTTGCTACTACTTCACGATGGGTGGTGCTTGTTGCGTTGCTTCCAGAGACAAAACTGTACAAAGTGGATCAACCCGTGAGATTGTGCAGCGGAATGTTCGATGTTCTCCAACGTGGAGCTTTCGCTGGGATCATAGAGGGCGTGTAGCTGGTGAAGATACTTCTGTAAATTGGTTTCCTGATGGTGTCAGCAGGAACGATGGATCAGAGAGTAAAAATGAATCAACATACGTATCAGAGGACGGAAGTCCATTGCAGAATTTTCAACGGAAAAGGTTCCAAAAATCCCCAATTTCGGAAGTAATTGCTGCACATGGGAGAAATTCAACTTCAGGTAACACTTCTCAATTCAGCTTTCTGGTTTTAAACATGGACATACTTGGGTTGGAGTTTCTAGAACTGGTTCTTGTATTGGTTATTTCTTCTACACTTATAGTCATCGAGATGTGTGAAAAATATTAAATTAGTACATGGTGTTACATTAAACTTGGAGACATGATGTCTTCTCATGTCAAAAATTATCAGACACAAGGAAAAATTGAAAAGCAGTATCAAGTCTAGTTACATGATGGATAGTTCTGTAAAGTCTCAATGTTCTATCTGAGTGGAGAGAAACTGACATCACAAAGTAAGAGCAGAAGCAGCAGAACTATCAATTTGTTTTTGCTTTATTTTTGACATTGATGCACTAGCAAGCCTAGAGGAATTAGATGGTTATTTTAAATATGATGCCACCATTAATCAAAGAGAAATGAGCTGTTAGTAATTTTTTTCAAGTGTTAATCAATGTTTAAAGTTACACCATGCAGTCATGCACAAATAAACCACAAAGGAATGGAAAACAAAAAAGATGATAACGTGAGAACATCATATCTGTTTATTCTGAAACTTGAAGGAGAATAATTTAGTTACAGACATCCGGCTAGTGAGATTAAGAAACCAGATTTTGAGAGTCTTAGATTTATTTGGGATGATATATTTTTTTTCCAGACATGAAGTGTTGGTGATAGTTCGTAGAAGAAAAGGCTAGACTGAAAAATGAATAAAAATGTATTCATTTCAACCGTTTTCCATGGAAATATTTGAAGAATCAAAACATGTCGAGTTTAATCGGAAGTTACCAAATTATTGAAAATAATCTCTTATAGTTTCCATGCTTGTGCTCCCTATAAAGTAATCAATGGTTTTCTTATAAATGTTTCGTTTCTATATCTTAAAAGTGTTTACTAAAGAGAAATCAGGATAGGATTCTTACCACTTGGCTTAGTCAATTTAGCTCTTAATACAGGATATTCAAGTTTTTTTCTTTATTGGTTATTTAGATAGGTGAGTTTTGATGAATACTTCCTCTGATAGAACCTGGGAATATAATATGGGCAACTAAGAAAACAAGTATAGATAAGGTGGTTTTGTATTGCTTGCTTTTCGGCCTGTTAAAATATAGATTACAACAATTTATATTTAACTAATCCAGTGGTTTGCTATTATTCTAGTTTCTGACACGGTTATTCATGAGGTTGCAGACCACTCTTTTTCAAGGACTGTTACGGATGTGAGCGCGGAACAGGTGAGGTTATAATACTGAATATATATATATATATATAGTTGGTTGGTAATATTTGATACATTCCATAACGATGAATCACTTTCTAGGTGAATGGGTTGGCAGAATCATCAATAGTATCATGTCCATCTCCCACAAAACCATCATTGCCTTCAACTTCATTATCAGCGTCTCCTCTATCATCCCAATGTAACATACCCCCATCGAGCTCGACCCCTTTAAGGTGGCCTTGCCATTCCCCAGGACACCAGCTATCACGGCAAGCTTCTGATAGCCGAATCCCAGCAGTTAAGTCACCCAGCAGCCTCTCTCTGTCTGAAGAAAGGCCTGTGTTTCCTTCATGGAGCAATGAAGTGGGTATGCGCTCCCATGGTGGATCTTCAGATGGTTGGTCTATACCTGGTTTTTCTGAGCGGATGGGAACTCCCCACAGAGATAGATGGTCATTTGATAGTGAATCTTTTGGTTTTAACCGTGAAAGATTAGCTAGACCCAGTAGTTGGTTTTCAGCTTCACCAGTTGATTCGCAATCATGTGGTATTTGCTCAAAGCTTTTAGTCGAGAAGTCTTCTTGGAGCACCCAAAAGATAATTGCTAGTAATGACCTTTCTGTAGTTGCTGTCCTTGTCTGTGGGCATGTCTATCATGCTGAATGTTTGGAAAGTATGACACCTGATACCAATAAGTATGATCCAGCTTGCCCAGTTTGCACTTTTGGTGAGAAACAAACTATGAAGTTGTCTGAAAAAGTTCTGAAAGCTGAAATGGATTTGAAGGCTAGAAACAATAAATCAAAGAATCGGGTTGTGGACAGTGATATTGACGATGATTCTGTTGTGTTCGATCACTTTAAAAGGAGAGGGCTTAAAGGTAAAGGTCCTAGGATTGACTCCAGTTCCAGTGGGAGAAGCTCCTTCGGGAAACCTTTTCTCAGGCGACACTTTTCCTTTGGATCAAAGAGCTCCAGATCCGTGTTGGATAATCACCCTACAAGAAAGAAGGGTTTCTTTTGGGCAAAATCTAGCAAGGCATAAGCTACTTCTTGGTTGTTGGGAGGTCAGTGGCATTATCTTCATTAAGTTGCACCCGTGTGTTTTGTCAATAGCACCTTTGAATTTAGCTTATGCCATGCATTGCTATGAAACAATGAGTTATTGCTTTATTTCCATTCTATAGTTGGCAAGTTAATGTACAAGTCAAGATTCTTTCTGGTTTCGTCGTGTGCACAACAGAACTTGAACTTCAAACAGTTCATATGCCCAAGCTGTAGACTATAGCACGCTGGAAACCTTCAATAATTCCTCTGTACTTAACATTTTTTTTTCCACTTTCTTTATAGCAGGTTTCACTGTTGATCTTCCCTGCATCCTCAAAAGATTTGTGAAAAGGACAAGATGCAATTCAGAATTTCAGAGCATCTATATACACTAATATGCGATTTCAACAAGATTACAGGTTGAAGTTACTCTGTAAAGAAGACACAGAAGTATAAGATGAACAAAATATAGTGTTGAGACCAAGGGTCTTTCTGCGTTGTACAGGTCGATTTGTTTATTGCATGGATATAATTCTTGTATCCAAATGACATTCTGTTTTCCATGGTTCTGCTTATGTGTAGTGCAAACCAGTGCCTTGGGAGTTTCTGGAGTTGGGCAATGGTCTAAACAGATTGATAGGCAATACCAATTATTTCCATCGACTTTAGTTGGTTGCTTTTAATGAAAGAGCAGTTTCAGGACACCCTATTATCGAGTCGGTGTTTTTTTGGCATATTGAATTATATACTTTAAATTCTGATGTGTTCCCTTTAATGAAAAGAAAGGTTTTAGCATAGCATTCTGTCAAATTAATGTTTTTTGTCGGTATCAAATTGAATTATATACATTTTCAGCGTCTCCATCGTCGTTGTTATATGACATAGACACCAATATGGATGATATTTTGACAATGACGTGACAAGAAAATAGTGATAGTGGTTTTAACAGAAATAGAAATCTTCACCATCAAATGCATTATTTAGATTATTATGTGATTTACTTTATTTTTGAGTTATAAATTATAATATTTACCTTCAGAGTTCTGTATGACTCAATTATTTTAAAAATTCTCATTTAATGTTAAATATAATTTCAAATTAATAAATAATGAAAAAAAATTATTGAGATTGGAGACCTGAAGTAGCTAGTGAGGTTTTGTTAATGGAGATTACTCATTAAAAATGTGAATGGGTATTTTATACTAATCACATAGTTAAGATAAAGTAATAAATACTTCTTAATAATAAATTGTAATTTATTATTTCATATATTTTTATGCAATAAATATAGACAATTATTTTTGTCTTTCATTTTTTACTTATGTTTGCTTTTCATTATTTAATGTATTACATTACATTATCTACCAAAAAAAAACATGAGTTATATTATTTATTTAATATTGTTATCAAATAAGAAATGTATTAATATTGTATCATGTCAATATATTTTTCTTTTAATAAATATACAAAATAAAATAAAATATATGATTCCTACTCGATTCCTTTTTTATTTATTTATTGATATTTTATATAACATTAAACAATACTTGCTAGATGTGTGAGATATCATTCATTCAAATTAAAATATCGTTATTTAATGTTTTATTAGTGTGATAAATTATTTGTTGTAATATTTTTCAAATAGGGGTATAAATATAGGAATAATAATGTTAATAATTTCTAAATAAAAAATTTAAAATAAAAAGATGCATATGGAGCGAAAGTAATATTTAGTTAAATTATTAAAAAAAAATATTTTTTACATTTTTTGGGGGGAAATTTGTTATGAAATTTTTACATAACGAGTAATACTAACATATAGAATTATCTAAAAAAATATAGGTTTAAATATGTTCAAATTGATTTTCAAGTTATTATTTATTATTATTTTTTTGTTTTAATTATTTGATTAATTTTTTTAACTTAGGGTTTATATATACTAATATGTAATTTAATTGGAGGTAATTTAAAATAAAAAATATTAATAAGTAATAATCTGAAAATTAAGCTAATTAGAAATAATTTGAACATATTTAAGAAAAAAAAATATAGATAGTTAGAATTATGATATTTCCTAAAATTTACAAAATTTACAACAACATCGAAGTAATACTCTGTATATTTAATTTTTTTTATCATATTACATGGATTATTGTTTTTTCTATTATGCCTGCCAAATTCTTTTTGAATAGTTAGAAACCTAGCAATATATTAGAACCTATTATTCGAGAATGTGCAGGGACACGTGTCCTGATTTGTCTTACGTGGCAAGGGTTTGTGCAGGCACGTGTTGGCGGCAAGTTACATGCATATATATTGTCCACCGCCGCACGCAGTTTAAAGAGGGTAGAAAGAGGTGCTTGTTTAAGGAAAATATGGCTGAAGCACAAATACGCGACCAGCTCGGGAACCCTATCCCACTCACCGATCAATTCGGTAACCCCGTCAAGTTAACCGACGAGAACGGTAATCCCGTTGTTCTCACCGGAGTGGCTACCACACTCACTGGTACTGTCCCAGATCTCTTGCCAACCCAAGCTAGGAACAATGAGACAGACCTTGCTCGTTCTTCCAGTACTACTTCAACCTCTAGCTCTAGCTCTAGCTCTAGCTCGGTATGTATCATCATTTTATTTTCCAACAATATTTAGTTAGTTAAACTATTTTTTGCCAATAAATTATAATTATATGATGGTGTTGTTTTGTATATATGTTCAGTCTGAGGACGATGAGGAGCAGCATGCAGAAATAACCACCGCTAGCCACCCAACTGTAACCACCATTAGCCACCCTGAGCCTGAGAAGAAGGGCTTACTCGAGAAGATCAAAGAAAAATTGCCTGGCCATCTCAACCAGTAGTACTGACTACTGAACAAGAACAACCATGTGCCATCATGTCTTTTTAATAACTAGCTACCTACTTTCACATATATTACGTAACCATATCTCATCTCATTAATCATGTCATATTGTATATTGTATGTAGTATGTACAACGTATTTCTATGTGTCCTATATATCACTCTCTGCATGCTTCTGCTCCAGGGGTTTCATTTCAATTAAAGGGAGCCTCCCAGTAATAGTAGTATACACAGGAACGGATCTGATAAGAATAATAATTTATAAAGGGTAACGATAATTCAATGATTATTCTTAAGCTGAACAATCACAATATCCAATTCTACGCATTTTTTTTTTCTTTTCATTTAACATACAAACCAAAATTCGTTAAGAAAGTGACCAATTTCTAGAATTCATTAAAACTCTGAAATATAAACACAAAAATAAAAAGCTAAGTTCTATTAATTAATTGACCAAAATCAAAGGAATTTATATCCCTTATGAGAGATGACACAGAATTTAACATTGATAAGATAATTTAAGCCGTACATCAATAGAAGAATAATTTATATCTTATGAGACATGTCAAATAATGTTATATAAACAAATTTGCGATGAGCATATATAATTTCTTTAAAAATAATATTAATTACATAGAATAGAAAAAGATATAGATAAAAAATAATATTAAATTATATAGAATAAAAAAAGATATAGATAATGAGACTAGTAAAAAAACAAGAAAGTAAACATATTTCATGTACATAACTGATCACATGATTAGAAAAATAAATAATTTAATACAAATACAATCATAAATCTCTCTTTAGAGACTTTTTTATTTGTTTTATATAATGTTTGGTTGAGGAAAGTTTTATAAACTTTCCAGTTTAATTAGCTCAATTTTTTTATTTTTAAGGGGAGGGGGAAGGAGAGGGGAATGAAGGGAGCAACCCTTTTCTTATTTAATTTTAGCTGGAATTTTACCAGAGAATTTGGAGGGAGGAGATTTTAAAATATTTTTATTTATATTTTTAAATTTAAAATTATAAAAATATAATAAGGTAAATTAATTTTAAAATTCTTCTCTCTTTTTTTAAACTTAGATATTTAATTTTTTTAATAAAACAAAATTTATATATATTTTTTTCATCATTAAAATCTCTCATTTATCATAACTCGAATAATTATATTGCATAAAAGTATTTTAAAACTTTTTTAACGAGATAGTTGTTTTAGAGTTTTCTTAAATTTTTAATTTAAATCAAATTTTATTTACTATATTTATATATAAAAAAAATTTAAATTTTAAATAAATTATCCTTGATTAACTTTTTATTTATTATATTTATATATTAAGTAAGAAAAGGTTGGATTGAAGAATGAAAATGATCATGTTAGATAATAGTGTAGCTTTTGATAGAACTTTCGCATATAATAGTGTAGCTTTTGATAGAACTTTCGCATAAGTGTTGTAATGTAATTTAACCGACAACTTATATTCATTATTAATGCATTGATGAAATTTTAAATTTAAAAATTATTTAATATTTTGTTTTATTAATTTAAATTGATGGATAATTATAAAAATATTTTATATTAATTTGTATTAATAAGATGGGGTATTGAATAATTTTTTTTTAAATTTATAAATTTGATTTATGTATTATAAAATTTTAATTCAATATTTGAATCGTTAAAATTTAATGTAAAATATTAATAATTAAGTAAAATAAGTCCAAATATATTTATTTTTAGAGTAAGTAGATCTTACAACATAATTCATCAATGATAACTAACATAATATAATACAACTCTGTAATTATCTTGTAACATCAAGATGAAAGAGAAAAGTATAAATATCTTGTAAGTTCCTAAAATTGGTTAGCCACAAGAATTTGGTTCCAGTTCAAAATAGTCTTTGTTCGAATTTCATCTAGCTATAAAAATTTGATCTAGCCAATTTGATTTGAAACATTCTTTAGGTGAACCTGTCCAAATTTTACTTGTGAATATGTCCAAATTTATTTTATAAAATATTAAAATTTAATTTAAAAATAAATATAAATAAATAAAAATTTAAATTAGATTGAACGTAAAGAATTCTTCAAACCATTCTCGTGAAAGAATAGTTACTAAAAACTCTTTTGTACAACTCTTTCGTACAAGATAGCATTTATATTTAATATATAAAAATTAATATTAAATTTTCATTTATAAATAATTATAATAAATAAATAAATAAAATTATATATAAAATTAAAAAAAATTCTAAAAACTCTCTCGTTTAAAAAAAGTCTTTAAAAATGTTATTACATAAGATAATTGTTGATTGTTTATATATAGAAATTACTTTTAACAAATAACAGTAAATATATATATAAAAAAGTATATTAGATAATATGTTGGCAGTATTCTTCTTCCATAATTTACTACTTAGCATCAATTTAGTCTAAAAAAATATTTTTAATTATATATGACTTAAAACTTAATATTGTGAGTAAGATTAGATAAGAAAGAAGAAAACAAGCACCTAAACTATAATTTTGTCGTAAAAAGAAGTAAATTAGAAAATTCTGTATCTAAATGCTAAGAATGTAAAATTAGCAATGCCAAAAGAACTTCTGTTATATTCGCAAACTCCAAATTTAAGAGAAAGTGTAATTTTCATGTGTTACATGAAAATTAATAGAATAAACACACACGCCTAAAGTTAATTCTTTAATAGTGACATAATAATATGATAGGATCGTATTTAAAAAAAAAAAAAAGCAATTACGGAATCTGTGTTGACATGAGCAAAATCAATTAATTATTTTGAAGAAGCCTTCTGTAATGCATTTGATTTGGAACCATTTAACTGCTGGCAGGCATGACATGGTTGAAAATTGCACCCACTTCACTCTTTATCCTTAAATTCACTCAAGAAACAAACTACTTATATCAGTAAAAAAGAAAGAAAAGAAATTAACTACTGTACTTAGATAAAAAATTATCATTAAACTTTTTTAAAATTATTTTATCATTTAGTTTAATTATAAATTTAAGTAAATATTTGTATATACATATAATATTTTGTAACAAAAAATTTATACATATAATATTTTTAAATATATTAAAATTAAACTTAAATATATATTTTTTCTCTCTGAAATAAATGAGGTTTTTTTTTTTTAAATTTTTAATTTAACAACCTCATTTTGATGTGTTAAAAAAAAAAGTTTTGTATTGTTAATTGGAAGAGTATCCGTTCAAGTGTATTATTGCTTGAATCGGTGGTTGTTTGTAAAGCCTATAAGCTTGTGTTGTTTTAGAATCCAAAGAAATTGGGATTAATTTAGGGTTGTTGCAAATTGCAATTGCAAGTGTAGTTTGGTGCCAATTTTCGAAATCCAATTCATCGCGAGGTTTAATGTTGTCACAGTGCCATTTCCTCTCCCAATCCCGAATTCCCAAGGCTGCTGCTGTTTCCCCAACCTTTCGTCTCAGAGCCATGGCGCCTCACACCACGCCTCTTCAACTCGATCGCTTCGCCGAGGTCGGTAACAAACTCGCCGATGCCGCCGGAGAAGTTATCCGCAAATACTTCAGGAAGAACTTTGACATTCTTCAAAAACACGATCTTAGTAACTTTTCATTTTTATCCCTTTAGTTCCCAAAGCTACTATTTCTTTTTTAATGCTTAATCCTGTGCCTTTACTCAATGTTGCAGGTCCAGTAACCATTGCAGATCAATCAGCTGAGGAGGCTATGGTTTCAATCATACTAGATAGTTTCCCTTCTCATGCAATGTAATCTAGTTATTTCTTCTTGTTGCTGAGAATTTGGGGATTTATTTTAAAAAAAGGGTATGATTTTAAGTTTCAGTTATGGAGAGGAAAATGGGTGGAGGTGTAAAGAAAAGAGTGCTGATTATGTTTGGGTGTTGGACCCCATTGATGGGACAAAGAGCTTTATTACTGGTAATATTCTTTCATGGTTTTATTATTATTATTGTTGGGCCAGAGTTCCCGAATTTCGCTTTGACCCTGCTTGTTTTGTATCCATTTCAGGGAAACCTTTATTTGGTACTCTCATTGCTCTCCTACAAAACGGCACACCAGTAAGGATCTCTTACCACTTGAATGCTTATATAGAATTAGACCCATTCACACTTTATTTTCCTTGAACTGCATCACAAATCATTGTTTACATTGTAGACATAGTAAGGATGTTGTCAAGATGAACTACAAATTGAAATTGATCTTGTCATCATTTTTTCAGTTAATTAAGTTGTAAACTTTATGTTGTTAAGTTTGGTTTCCTTTTCAATAGATACTTGGCATAATTGATCAACCTGTGTTAAGAGAAAGGTGGATCGGGGTAACTGGAAAGAGAACTACACTGAACGGACAAGAAGTATCTACACGCACTTGTGCGGACCTTTCTCAAGCATACTTGTATACTTTTCTTCTTTTTCCTTAGAAAACTCTAATGAATTGTTTCTTGAGTGGAAGAGGGGAAAAGAAAGTTGTTCCAGAAGAAGAGTAGTTGACACATATTATCTGCAGCTTCTGACATGGTTAGCAAAGGTCTACAAATCTAACCGGCATCAAATCTAATTTCATATTGTCTATGTAGGTACACTACAAGCCCACATCTGTTCAGTGGAGATGCAGAAGAGGCATTCATCCGTGTCAGAAACAAGGTCTGATGCATTTTAAACATAAAGGGACTCCACATAATATCACAAAAGGATAAAATATACCGTCAGAATATTTGTTTGAAGCATGTTTTTTCCCAACCTTAATATTGTGTTAATTACTACTGAAGCATGGATTACACAAGTTCAAAACACGAAGGGTTAGTGCACATGAATCCACTTGTGTCGTAAAAAATTTATTGTTGTATTACTAACTCTACCTTTCCTGGTCGTTTGATTTCTAAAACATATACATATTATTTACAACACCTTTTTGACCATTTCAAAGTCAACCTTCTGAACTAAAGTATCACAGAGAATGTCAATCTAAGACACCAGAATTACTTGGACCTAGTACATTTCCGATTTAGTTAACAATATCACACTGCACTTTGTCTTCTGCTTAGTTATGTCTCTGTTTTTCATTAACTTGTAACTTTTCCATGTACAAAGACTAATTAAACAGTATTGTCCAAATGGGATTTTTCTGTTTCCCAAAATGTGTTTATCTATATTTATTATTGTCATTCAGTTATTCCTTTTTGCACCTTAACAGGTTAAAACTCCATTATATGGCTGTGACTGCTATGCATATGCTCTTTTGTCATCTGGTTTTGTGGATCTTGTTGTTGAATCTGGTCTGAAGGTATGCTGCACTCTCAGCTTTGGTTGCATGTTTAACTTAGAAACTTTTTGACCAATGACCCATGTAGAGCAAAACCCCCAAGATGATTAAAACAAAATTTGTTAAATTTTGTATTTCAGCCATACGATATTCTTGCATTGATACCTGTTATTGAAGGCGCTGGAGGTGTCATAACTGATTGGAAAGGAGATCAACTGTTTTGGGAAGCTTCTCCACTTTCGATCGCAACACGTATGTGCTCATTGAATATAGCTCCTTTGAGGCCATGTCTAATTTCAATTTCATTTTTAATTGCTTTTCTTAGTCTTCTTGCCACCTTGACCTTGAATAAATGTATTCCGGAAGTCATGGAAGTTTGTCACTTATTGGGTATCGTTCAAATGTTGGCTTATTTGCATGTGTCAGGTTTTAATGTTGTGGCCGCTGGTGACAAACAGATTCATCAACAAGCTCTAGATTCATTACAGTGGAAGTGATGGCTTGAATTAACCTTCAGTGCAAATAATCTTCTCTGGAAACTCTCTTGGTTCAGATGTTGCTAAGGACATGTATTATTATACCATTATTCGGGATTTATTTAAGTTGAAAACGGTGTACTCAGAATATTGAACTCCATGATTTAACCTCATTCTCGATTGGATGGTCATGTATTCTTCAACAGCTTATAACAAGTTCAAAATTCAAAATAAACTTAAAAAAAAAAAACAAAAATAAAGCTCTAACTAAAAGTGTTTCAAAATTAAAGAAACTGACGTTCCACTCATTTTCAAACTTGTCCAACGAGTTAGAATTACATATAGTAATATGATCATTTTCTTTAAGCTAATGATGCTGTCAAAGTAAACCTGTTTTAAAATTGAATGATTAAATTAATATAAAGTAAATGCTAATGGCCGGAAAAGGATTAGTTTTTTGACGGAGTTATGGATAAATTAGTATTCATAGAAAGATTTTTTTTTTTACACCAAAGAAACATATAACGTTAGTAGACAAAGTACGGTGTACCTTAAATTTATTCTACATTCTGTAATTTTATACGTAAATATTTTGTTGACAAATTAACTTTACCGAGGGAACCATTATTTTAATTTTATGAAGTTGTAAATGCCTGTCAAACTAATTATTGAAATTAATAAAATGGCAAAACAAAGGCCCTAAAATACACGTTGTTAATTAATGTACTCTCAATGTTACTAGGTGTTATTTAATGTCGTTAAAAATGTTACATTCACATGTTAAGTATTTAACGTAAAGTCAAATTGTTTAGACAGTATTTAAGTTCAATTTTTAATAAAAATAATCTTAAATCATATTTTATTTATCTTTTGATTATTAAATTAATTTAATACAAAGTCTTAAAATACTTATACGAAACTAAAAAAAAATATGCACATGAGGTTTTCACGTTACAAGACAAAAGTGACTAAAATTAGTGCAATAATAAACATTTTTTTTTTCTCTATTCTGCCTCATTAGTCTCCAATCCATTGAAAAAATATTATCAGATCATAACTGTAAGTTGTACATATATTTGATTAATTTGTGTGAAATAAATGTGACATTTTTAAGGTTGATGTCTTTATGGAGGTGACACTTGATAGAAAAAAAAAATCACCACTCAAATTAGTTATTTTTTTTACACCAATAAGTCAAATTAGTTGAAAAATAACATATACATGATTAATTTCATTCATCTAATGGCCAAGATTGTTCCTCCTCCGACGGTCGTTAAATAAAAGAAAGATTTTCATCCATGTAAACAGCTGCATGTGTACTTAGTTGACAGTTATTATGCTTTTTAATGAAATTAAATAGCTTCAGTTAACAGAAAAACTAAATTAATTGATGATTTACAATTTAAGAAACTATCTTGCTATTTTATTAATTTCAAGTGAAATTTATTTCAATCTCACAATTAATTGATGATTCGGTCTAACTTTAATCCATACTTAAAATTTCAAACGAATCCTTATAAACATTATTTCCACCTAAAGTGGGAACGTATTTTCTTTTTAAGTGTTTACGTGTCAAACTGAGCAGACACCAGACTGCGAAGGGATAGACATGCAATGAAGAACCGTTGATTCATAATCTTTCAGTGACCTCCCCAATAGCCTGTTTGTGTCGGCAAATGGTGAAACTAATGCAGATAAATTGCAAAGCTAATAAAAACGGTTTAAGATATTGGAAAGAATGACTATGTAATGTATGCGAGTAAACTGCTATATAAGTCAATAAAACTGTTTAAGAATGAAAAGGGAAGATTTATTGCATAAAATATTTTTTGTCAAATTTTTTTTTTTTTTAGTTATAGAAGCTGTAAGCTAAAATAAACCATAAAAATATAATACATTTATTACATTATTACCGTGACTTTGTTGTTGAGGCTGAGGCGGCAAGGGAAGTTGTTTAAATAAGGTTCCAAATTGATTTGGCGAAGATGAAAAGAGTGTATAAGAGTTGTTCCTTATTGCTGTGAGATGGCAGAGGAATCTGTACGACGTCGTTCTGCTGCGGTGGCCGAGTATCGCAGAAAGCGTATCCATTGTGAGATCATTCGTTGCGACCATGAAATAGGTCTCATTTCTTTCCTTTCTTTTTCCTTCACATTCAAGATCAATGACTTTTCTTTGCTTTTTAAAAACTCAACTTCTTTTATCTTTCTTTCTTTCTTCTTTTAAACATTTGATTCGGTAAAGAAGCACGGGAATTAATAAATAGATTTGGAATTATGTTGTTCTCAGCCAAAGTGGATTTGCAAATTGCAATGTTGGATCATGCAGAAACTGTGGCTGCACTCCAGGATGAAGTTGGCGAAATAGTTGCTCATGTTCAAACGGTTTATAAAGATCAACGCTGTAGGCATAACTACGTCTCAAGATTCAACTCTCAGTATGCATGCATGCAAGAACAATGAACTTGCAAGCTTCCTTTTATAAAATGCGTTTCATTCGTTATTAAGAGTGCATGCTATTTGAATCCTTTCAGATGGAATTAAAACAAATTGTGGACTTAGATTAATAGTTGGCTGTGGCAGTAAAGTGGACAAGGAGAAGCTAATTGTAGGCACAAGAGTTTGCTTGCATGATGGTACAAACTTCATTACGCGAATTTTTCCGCCCCAAGTACATATCCATCATATCATATCTATATTCTTCTATCATTTATCGTGTTTGGCTGATAATTATTCTACATTATTTGTAAGAAATTAATGTCTCATGTGTGTGGCAAATGAAAGGATATAACTTTTGGGGATATATTATTCAATTATTTTGAATGAAAGGTGTTCCGGTCACGGGATGCGCTAGGGTTTTTCCTAGATCAAGCCGCAAAGCCAGAGCATTCGAAAAGTGTAATCTGTCGTCCTAGCTCTAGGGTTCTAGGTTTTATACTTTTGTGTTTATGGGCTTCATGGACCCCGCGATTTTCGGGATTCTCCTTAACCGCTCTTATCCTGAAGCCAGGGGAGTGAGTGGTTGTTAGTCAAATCGGTATTTTACCGAGAATGCCTTTACAAGGGGACCTATCGGGAAAAAGGCGTATCCCCTCTCGGGTGCATGTAATTGGCGTTATAGCCGAGTTGCCACGCCCCGTGAAGGTCCAGTCGGGAGTTAGACGAGTAGAAGGTCCAGTCGGGTCTTTACCTAGACGATGTGCTAGTCGGGTTTTTACCTAGACGGTACACTAGTCGGGCATTTACCTAGACGGTATGCTAGTCGGAAGACGACCTGGACAGTCCACTTGCCCTTCAGCCCTGAGCCTAAAAGGCGATAGGGCTCAAGACATGGCCACCTGGTCGGTTATTTGTCAAGAGAAGGGTCGCTAACGTCCTATGATCGAGAAGGGAATCAGGTCGGAAAACGACCTGAACGGTCCACTTGCCCTTCAGCCCTGAGCCTCATGAGGCGAGAGGGCTTGAAGTCGAGTTGTCATATGTTTCCAAAGATCCCATTAGGCAGAAAGCCGAGTGACCCTCCTTATAGGCGAGTGGAGTTGGGTTAGGGGCGAGTCGATCGGAGAGATCAACTCGGTCGTGGGCCAAGCGGCATCCGATCCAAAAGAGATCAAGTCGGGCCATTACCTGGATGGCACACTTGAGTCGTTCCAAACATAAATTGAGAGAACGTCTCGGCCAATAGCCGAGACGGTACATTTGTTCTGACAAGTCATGTCTCTTCACCTTACTCGAGGTGGGACATGCATTTATTGCGAAGCTGGCGTTGCAGAGGCATTAGTAAAGGTGGTGCCACGTGGCAGCATTTATCACGAAATATTAAATGCCAAAACGTCCCACGCGCTTCATGACTCTTGAGCGTATTTTTTCACGCGCGTTGTGACTCTTGGGAGTACCTCCTCACATACGGCCCTTCGTTGCTAAAAATAGGGGTGGCCCCTTATGTTGTTAAAATTTTGCATTTCCCTTTCCATAGCTTTTCTTCCTCCGGTGGTGGCTTTCTCCTCCGTTCTAATCTACGGCGGCTGGCGGTGGTTTTGTGCCCCTCTTTTGGTAGGTGAAGTTGTGAGAGGAAACCTTTAGGTACGCTCGTATTTATTTTACCCTCTTAGTGGATTTTTCTTGCAAGCCTTTAAGTTTTAGGTTAAAACTAAGGTTATATTCACAATGGCTAACGCGATTTATGGGGAATTATATGGATGGGTTAAGGACGATGCATTGAAATGCGAATCTTTGATAAATTCCTGCGAAGCCATGGATAGCTTCTGTAGAGACTATGTAGTTTGCCGGGGTGGGGATGAAGTGGTCGCGTGTGAGCCTTGTGTTGATAAGGAACCAGTATGCATTAGTCCTCCCCCAACCGAAAAATTTACCTTTTGTTACACCACTCTCATTTCTAAGATTAGGGTGAGATGGCCCCTAACCGACTGTGAAAAAGGGGTACTTCGAGCTTTGAATGTCGCCCCAACCCAACTACACCCAAACAGTTGGGCTTTTGTACGGGGTTTTGAGATTTTGTGTGAGGGGCTCGGGATAATTCCGACTGCAGATAAGTTTTTCTACTTTTTTGAGAGTAGGGTTAGCAAACGTACGAGCTGGGTGTCCGTTAGCGGAGTGTCAGGTCGGGGTTTGTTGTCATTGTTTCAGTCATCCTACAAGGATTTCAAGAAATCATTTTTCCGAGTGCGTAGTATACCGGGTCATGAGAGTGTGTTCGAAGGGTTTCCTTTGTATTGGAATCGGGGAACAATAACATTTGGTGGACTAGATTCCAAGAAGCTTTCCGAGAGCGATCAGGTCGACATTAAGAAAATTGAAGATTTGAAAACCTTTTTCAACACTGGGAAACTCCTAGACCTAGAGAGTAGGCCTCAAGAATTGAAAATATATATAGGTATAATGTCGTTTTGAATGTTGAGAATTCCTTTTGTCCGTTTAAACCTGTACTTTTATCATAATTTGTTTATGTCTTGTAGCGAAAATGGCGAGCATGAGCAATCGGGAAATGATGAAACTCTGGAAACGACAAAAGGGGCTCCAAGCTTCTGCGGTGGATGAGTCGGCAACCGAGAAGGTGGCGGAGACCGATAGTCCAGTGGGGAAGTCGAGAACTGCTGGCGAGAACCCGCAGAAGCGTCGCCGCGAAGCCGACAAACCTATATCGGTAGTTAACCTAGAGACGGTCGTAGCCGTGGAGATGGACAAGGGCGATACGGAAGTTCAGTCTGCCGAGAGGACCGTGAGTGTATGTCTTGGCGAGAATTGGGAACCAGTTGACCATGGGGCTGGTCGCAGCGACCTCCCCTCTTTCTGGGATGAGAAGTTCAATCATAGCGCGCACCTTCGAAATACCGACTGGCTTGAGGGCGACCGAGGCGACTTGGAAAAAATGAGTGCTTTTACCATTGCCAAGGGGGTCGAGTCACTTACAAATCGTCTCTCTGCTCTTTCGTTGATCAACGAGGACAAAATTCGCGGCTTAGTGAGGGAGACTAAGTTGCAGGGGAAAAGGATCACATCTTTGGAGGATGATTTGAACAAGAGCAAATCCGAGTGCAAGTGGGTGTCTAGTGAGCGAGATAGGTTACTGGAAGGTCGCCGTACGTTCGAAGACGAGAAGCAAGCATGGATCGCCGAGAAGGTGGCGCTGGAGAACGAGTTGGCCGAGACGCGCCTAGCTCGAGATAAATCAGCCGATGCCGCGAGTGTCTTCGAGAACGACTTGTCTTTGGCGAAGCTGGAGGTCGAGAAACTCGAGAATGACCTTGAAGCCGCAAAGGTGGATTCTATGAAGAAATTTGTTCAAGGCTTCGACGCGGCGACTTCCCAAATAAAAATTCTGTATACCGATCTCGATATCGGGGGCATGGGCTACTTCAAAGAGATTGTCGATGGGCAACTTGTGGATCCTCCCGAAGATGATTAAGTCTATGTTGCACTTTCCTGCTTTTTGCACTTGTCTTTTTGCACTTGTTTAATTTCGTGTTTCTTAAACGTGTAACCATTTTGACTTTCGTGTTTCAAAAACTTGCTTCGTTCTTTATATACTGTGTACAATTTCTAAGTTAAAAATTGAATTTCAACGAATTTAATTGCCAAAAAACCGACTTGGAAAGATGCGAATATTTTTTCTAAGTTAAAAATTGAATTTTCCGTCTAATCGTCCAAATACTGACTAGGAAAGATGCAAATATTTTTTCTAAGTTAAAAATTGAATTTTCCGTCTAATCGCCAAAAAACCGACTAGGAAAGATGCAAATATTTTTTCTAAGTTAAAAATTGAATTTTCCGTCTAATCGCCAAAAAACCGACTAGGAAAGATGCAAATATTTTTTTCTAAGTTAAAAATTGAATTTTCCGTCTAATCGCCAAGAAACCCACTAGGAAAGATGCAAATATTATTTCTAAGTTAAAAATTGAATTTCAACGAATTTAATCGTCCAAATACCGAGTAAAAATTTCTAAAAATTATCTAAGTTTGAATCAACTTTCAAACTATCTAATCGCCAAAAAACCGACTAGGGTAAATAAATGTAAAATCACCTAGTCGTCCAAATGTCGAGTAGAAAACTCCAAGTTTGAATCAACTTTCAAACTATCTAATCGCCAAAAAACCGACTAGGGTAGATGCAAATATTTTTCTAAGTTAAAAATTGAATTTTCCGTCTAATCGCCAAAAAACCGACTAGGGTAAATAAATGTAAAATCACCTAGTCGTCCAAATGCCGAGTAGAAAACTCCTAAAAATTATCTAAGTTTGAATCAACTTTCAAACTATCTAGTCGTCCCAATGCCGAGTAGAAAACGCCTAAAAATTATCTAAGTTTGAATCAACTTTCAAACTATCTAGTCGTCCCAATACCGACTGATAACGCCGACAATTTACTTAAATGAAAAACACAGTTGAGAATACTGGTCGTCCAAATACCGACCATAAACATCAGAAATTAAACTAAGTATTAAACTTGAATGTATTGATTGAACTACCCGTTCCTATATACCACCCTAATCATGCGAGGGGGCCGAGGTTGATGTTAATCTTGATCCGTGGATTCAGATGACTTGCAATCGGTGGTCGATCAGTATTTTCAAATTAGGAGTACTTCTAAAGCAGTTCTTGTTATAAAAACTTTAAGCTGTAGTCGTGGTAATTTGAACCTACAACTAAGCACTGATTCATTGTTGTCACTAATTCATGTGAACTACTCGTTCTGGGTTATTTATACTCGCCCAGTCGGACTTTTGCCGACAATCACGAGTTTTATCAATCGAGTTATTTATACTCGCCCAGCCGGACTATTGCCGACAATCACGAGTTCTTCAAGTTATTTATACTCGCCTAGTCGGACTTTTGCCGACAATCACGAGTTTTTTCAATCGAGTTATTTATACTCGCCCAGTCGGACTTTTGCCGACAATCACGAGTTTTATCAATCGAGTTATTTATACTCGCCCAGCCGGACTATTGCCGACAATCACGAGTTCTTCAAGTTATTTATACTCGCCCAGTCGGACTTTTGCCGACAATCACGAGTTTTATCAATCGAGTTATTTATACTCGCCCAGCCGGACTATTGCCGACAATCACGAGTTCTTCAAGTTATTTATACTCGCCCAGCCGGACTATTGCCGACAATCACGAGTTCTTCGAGTTATTTATACTCGCCCAGTCGGACTTTTGCCGACAATCACGAGTTTTATCAATCGAGTTATTTATACTCGCCCAGCCGGACTATTGCCGACAATCACGAGTTCTTCAAGTTATTTATACTCGCCCAGTCGGACTTTTGCCGACAATCACGAGTTTTTTCAATCGAGTTATTTATACTCGCCCAGCCGGACTATTGCCGACAATCACGAGTTCTTCGAGTTATTTATACTTCGCCCAGTCGGACTTTTGCCGACAATCACGAGTTTTATCAATCGAGTTATTTATACTCGCCCAGCCGGACTATTGCCGACAATCACGAGTTCTTCGAGTTATTTATACTCGCCAAGTCGGACTTTTGCCGACAATCACGAGTTTTTATCCATGTAAAGAGAAATAGGTCATGAAAGGGAAACAGTCAGATGACATTTATTAGAATTGGGGAGGGTGTTGCCTCATTAAAAACCTCCTCAGCAAAAACCCCTCATATTTTTACGGGGAAAAAATACTGAGTTAGGAAAAGAGTGCACCTAATACAAAGGGGGAGAAAAATCTAGCTATAATAGAAGCGTAGGTTTGCAGCATTCCACGTTCTCGGTATCCTGCCTCCATCCAAGGTTCTAAGTCGGTAGGCCCCTTTGCCGACCACATCATCAATATTGTAAGGGCCAACCCATTTAGGCGATAGTTTGTTCTTCATCTGTGTAAGTTGAGCGCGCCTCAAAACTAGGTCTCCTACGACAAAATCTCTTGGGTTTACCTTAGTGTTGTACTTGAAGGCTGCTCTTCTCTGCGCCGCTACTTGATTTATTCTTGCTCTTTCTCTTGTTTCTTCGATCAAGTCTAAATCAATTCGTCTTCCCTGGTCAGATTCTTCTTCAGAAAAAGCGGTAGTGCGTACTGAAGGCTCTGCAATTTCAATCGGGATCATGGCGTCGGTTCCGTATACCAGATTGAAGGGGGTATCTTGGGTCGTTGAGTGAACAGTCGTGTGGTACGACCAAAGTACTCGGGGAAGCTCTTCCACCCATGAAGCGCCTGAGTCTTGTACACGTTTCTTCAAGCCCGAGAGGATTACCTTGTTGGCCGACTCGGCCTGGCCGTTAGATTGAGGGTGTTCGACGGACGTGAATGCCATTCTGATTCCGACCTCTTTACAAAAATCACGGACTCTCGCGCTTGCAAACTGTGTCCCGTTATCGGAAACAAGCATCTGAGGGACTCCATATCTGCACACCACATTCTTCCAAGGAAATGCTCTGACCTTTTCTGCTGAGATGGTTGCAACCGGTTCCGCCTCGATCCATTTGCTAAAGTAGTCTACTGCTACTATCAAAAATTTCAGTTGCCTCACAGCGATCGGAAATGGACCGAGAATGTCAATCCCCCATTTGTGGAAAGGCCAAGGAGACAAGATCGAATGTAGTCGCTCGGCGGGGGAATGGTGCAGGGTAGCATGTCTTTGGCATCCATCAAATTCTGGACCCAGTTGACGCAGTCATTCCTCAAAGATGGCCAGAAGTAACCTGCGCGGGCGACCTTGTACACTAGAGCTCGGCCTCCGATATGACTGCCGCACATACCACTATGTACCTCGTCCATCACCCTCTGCGCTTGCGACGTGGTCAAACACCTCAGGAGAGGAGAGCTAAAGCCCCTTCGGTACAGCCTTTCGTTGATGACAACGAACTTGGCCGACTCCCTTTGCACTAACGATGCCTCCTTTTTGTCTTCCGGTAGTTCCCCCCGAGTCAGATATGCAATGTATGGTGCCATCCAAGAATTTAGCTCTTCCTGGATGAATAGGATATTTCCTTGCGCCTCGTTTATGCACGGCCGTGACAGCGTTTCTTGGATGACTGACCGAGTAGCTCCTGGTTTCTTTGTGCTTGCAAGCTTGGAGAGCAGGTCGGCCCTGGAGTTTTGCTCTCGTGGTACATGGTTAAGTGTGAATTCTCAGAAATTTTCCGAAAGGTGCTTAACCTTCTCCAGGTATTTGGCCAGTTGAGGGTCCTTTGCTTGGAAGGTGCCGGCTACCTGTCCCGTGATTAATTGGGAGTCACTTCGTGCTGATAAGCTTGTCGCCCCCATTTCCTTCGCCAATGTCATTCCGGCCAACAATGCTTCATACTCGGCCTGGTTATTGCTTGCCCGGAACTCAAATCGCAATGACTGTTCCAACAAAATTCCTCCCGGTCCTTCCAAGACAATCCTCGCTCCACTTCCCCCAAGGTTCGAGGCTCCATCTACCGACAGGATCCACTGTGTGTCTTCAGTTCGAACTTCCCCCACTGGTGAGGTTAGTTCCATTACGAAGTCAGCCAGCGCCTGAGCTTTGATTGCTCCTCTCGGTTCGTACTTGATGGAATGCTCCGACAACTCCACCGACCACTTCATCATCCTTCCTGCCAGGTCGGGCTTCTGCAATATTTGCCTAATCGGGTGATCTGTTCGAACCACCACCTCGTAACTCTGGAAGTAATGTCTCAGTTTGCGTGCTGTAACCAGTATCGCGAGGGCTAGCTTCTCAATCTTTTGGTAACGAGTCTCCGCGCCTTGCAACACCCTGCTAATAAAATAAATAGGCAATTGAGAACTACCTCTTTCTTGTACTAAGACTGCACTGATGGCGCTATCGGATGCCGACAAATACATCAGTAAAGGGAGACCGGCTTGCGGTTTAGAGAGTATTGGTGGCGAGGTGAGAGACTGTTTGAGTTCACCGAACGCTTTTTCACATTCATCTGTCCATGCAAAGCGGTTGTTCTTCCTCAAGCACTGGAACAAAGGCAGCGATTTATCCGCCGCCTTGGAGAGGAACCGAGAGAGGGAAGCCATCCTTCCTGTCAACTGCTGGACCTCTTTTACCGTCGCCGGACTTCTCATATTGATGATCGCGGAGCACTTCTCGGGATTTGCCTCAATACCACGATGGGTCAGCAGGAAACCGAGGAACTTTCCTGCTTGGACGCCAAAGGAGCACTTCGCGGGATTCAACTTGAGTCGATAACGCGCTAAAGTGTCGAAGCTCTCTTGCAAGTCGGCGTAATGCCGAGAGAAGCTGTCCGACTTTACCACCATATCGTCCACGTATGCCTCAATGTTCCTTCCAAGCTGTTTTGCCAGGACTTTGTCCATGAGCCGCTGGTATGTCGCTCCCGCGTTCTTCAAACCAAAAGGCATGACCCTGTAACAACAAGTAGCCTGATCGGCTATGAAGGCCGTTTTGTCCTCATCAGCTGGGTGCATTCGGATTTGGTTGTAACCGGAGTAGGCGTCCATGAAACTTAACAGCTCGTACCCCGAGGCGCCGTCGACCAGGCAGTCTATGTTGGGGAGTGGGTATGAGTCTTTCGGGCAAGCTTTGTTTAGGTCAGTGAAGTCGGTACACATCCTCCAACTTCCATTACTCTTTCGTACCATCACTACGTTCGCCAGCCACGTCGGGTATTGGATTTCCCGAATATGACCAGCTGCCATCAATTTTCTCGTCTCCTCCACTATGGCCTTCCTTTTGTCTTCTCCAAACTTTCGCCTTTTCTGGATCACGGGCTTCGCCTTGGGGTCGACCATGAGGTGGTGACATAAGAAATCAGGATCAATGCCCGGCATATCCCCGACACTCCACGCGAAGGCCGATATGTTTCTCTTTAGCACGGTGACTAGACCTTCCTCGTCTTCCTTGTTTAGAGATACACCAATCTTGACGATTTTCCCCTCGGCCAGGGTAACCTCCTTTACATCTTCCGCTGGGGCTGGTCGGGTATCGAAATGATTCATTCTCGGATCCAACTCTATTGACTGAACACCCCGATCAACCTGTGTCACATATAGTTGTCGCCTCGCCCTCAAACTGTCTTCGTAGCATTTCCTCGCTACGTCTTGATCGACGCAGACGACGCCCACCTTTCCGCTGGGCAAAGGGTACTTCAGCTTCAAATGAGGCGTGGAGACGACCGCTCCCAACTTATTTAGTGTTGGTCTACCGACTAGTATGCTGTAAGATGATTGTGCGTTTACCACCAGATATCGGATAGTGACAGTTTTCATATTGTCTCCCTGGCCGAACGTTGTCTCCAAGTCGGCGTATCCCCTGGCTATTACCTGATCACCTGCAAAACCAACCAACGTACCTGCGTACGGCATGAGACGATCAGTCGGAATCTTCATCCCGACGAAAGCTTCCCAAAACATTATATCCGCGGAACTGCCTTGGTCCACTAACACTCGTTTCACGTTGTACCCCATGACGATTGCCGAGACGACTATGGGGTCATCCTCGTGGGGAGATACACCCTCAAAGTCGGCGTCCGAGAACGTGATGGCTGATCGGGAGGGTCTCGGCAACCCGGAGACCGACAATACTGACCGAGAGTACCTCTTCCTTGCCGCAGAAGTCGAGCCTCCACCAGCAAATCCCCCTGCTATGGTGTTGAAGTCTCCATGGATGGCTTGCTGGTGAGCCTCCTTAGATTTTTGCGGGGGGTCTCTCGGGGGAGATCTCCCCTCTCGTCTTCCTCTCCTGTTGTCTTCTCCCTCCTGCCTATGTCGCCTGTCGGACGAGCTCTCACCCTTCTTTCCTGCAATAAACTCTTTCAACCGACCCTCCTTGATAAGGCGCTCAATTTGCCTCCCAAGAACGAAACAATTCTCCGTCTTGTGTCCATGAGCCCGATGAAACTCACACCAGTCAGTTTTGTAGGGCCTCAACTGCCGGTCAGTTGCCTCTGGGAAGTCAAATAATGACGCACTATTTACGTCATGCAGAATGTGTCGCCTGGGAACATTAAGTGGCGTAAACTTCTCCTCCTCCTTGCTTCGTGACCATTCGGCCTTTGGGCGACTGACATGATCGAACTGCCGATAGTTACCCTCCTTTGCGTTGTAGCGATCGCTTCGCTTATTCCAGTCCGACCGCGGTCGGAGATGCTTGTTACTCTCCTTATTACTGCCCCCTGCCTCTCGGTTCTCGGCTGCCCTCTTTATGATCTGGTTTTCTTCCGTCTTGATGTGGCTTAAAGCGAAAGCCCTTACCTCCGACATTGTTTGACAGTTAGCTCTCTCGAGCGCAATGTCGAACGCTCCAGACCGCAAACCCTTCTGGAAGGCGATGACCGCCATTCTCTCATCCAACGATGCTATCTTCAGAGCCACCTCATTGAATCTCTGCAGAAAATCCTTCAATGACTCCTCCCGTTGCTGCTTAAGATCAAATAAATCCGACGTGATCGGTGGCTTCTTCTGATTAGCAGCGAATTGAGCCATAAACAGCCGACTGAAAACGTCAAAGTCGGTGATGGATCGGTCGGGGAGGCCACTAAACCAATCGAGCGCCGCCTTTTTAAGCGTACCCATGAACAGTTTGCAACGGACTTCCATGCTCCCTCCGCAAATCAGCATCTGAGCTCGGAAATCTGTCAGATGTTGACTGGGATCCTGTGATCCATCGAAAGGTTCGACCTGCGGTATCCGATGATCCCTGGGGATGGCCTCGGCCTCTATGGCCTCCGAGAAAGGCCGAAAATCCCTTGGGACTTCCTGCATGACATCCTCCTCCAACGTTCTGGTGTTGGCTTCTATCCTGGCCTGTAACTCATCCGCTCGCCTCCTGATCTCCTCGTTTTCGCGCTGAATGGCCTCCTCTCTCTCCCTTGATCGTGCCTTATCCTCCCGTAGGCCATTGATCATGGCCATCATCTCCTCCATGGTAGGGGGTTGTGAATTGCTGTTGTTGCCGCCTCTCGCCATGGTAAAGTGTAGGTCTTTCTATATGACTTGGGGCGTAGGAAGAGTTTCACCGTAGCCCCACGGTGGGCGCCAAAATGTTCCGGTCACGGGATGCGCTAGGGTTTTTCCTAGATCAAGCCGCAAAGCCAGAGCATTCGAAAAGTGTAATCCGTCGTCCTAGCTCTAGGGTTCTAGGTTTTATACTTTTGTGTTTATGGGCTTCATGGACCCCGCGATTTTCGGGATTCTCCTTAACCGCTCTTATCCTGAAGCCAGGGGAGTGAGTGGTTGTTAGTCAAATCGGTATTTTACCGAGAATGCCTTTACAAGGGGACCTATCGGGAAAAAGGCGTATCCCCTCTCGGGTGCATGTAATTGGCGTTATAGCCGAGTTGCCACGCCCCGTGAAGGTCCAGTCGGGAGTTAGACGAGTAGAAGGTCCAGTCGGGTCTTTACCTAGACGATGTGCTAGTCGGGTTTTTACCTAGATGGTACACTAGTCGGGCATTTACCTAGACGGTATGCTAGTCGGAAGACGACCTGGACAGTCCACTTGCCCTTCAGCCCTGAGCCTAAAAGGCGATAGGGCTCAAGACATGGCCACCTGGTCGGTTATTTGTCAAGAGAAGGGTCGCTAACGTCCTATGACCGAGAAGGGAATCAGGTCGGAAAACGACCTGAACGGTCCAAAAGGGTATGACTTTTGGGAAGGAGTTATTATGTTTTAGTGAAGAGGTATATTGTTTGATGGAAACAATATATATATAATGGAAGGATATGAATAGTCCCTATTTCTGCCTATGAAAGTTTGTCTCTTAAAATTACCATCAAGAAATAAAGAGTACAAAGAAAAGATAAAGAAAAAGAGATAGAAAAGATTCTTCTTACAAATTCTACAAGATTCAAAGTCATCAATCTCATCATGGATCAAGGTTAGTATTTCTATCTAATCTTATATGTGAAAACTATGAATTCTAAGATCCTATTTGATCATTCAAATATTATGTGAAATTTACATGTGGTATCAGAGCATGTGTTTGAGAATTTATAGTTTTCCATCGACAGTAATTTTAATAATTGCATGAATGTTTTCCATCAAGAATTTGAGAAATAATTTTTTCCACTGCATTATTGTACTGGTGATTTGTATATGAATTGAGAAAATAAAACAATTTTCTGGGCTTGCGTTTTTTTTTTTTTTTTTTTTTAATTAAGAACGTTGATTGAGAATAAATAAAAAAAAAACGGTTCACTCATTCATGCCAAAACGCTGCGTCCATATCCCACTAATTAAAACAATTGACTTGTTGTTTTCGGCATGATCTGCACGTCCAATCTATATGTATTCCCGTGAATTGGAAATGGATCAAGATTGATTTCAATCTAAAATCATAAAATCTTTAATTCATATAAAGAATGGCCCTTGAATTGAAACGCTTCTCTCGTAAAAGGAGATTTCGAATTACAGAAGATCTCGGATTTCGAATTACAGGAGATTTCGGATTTCAGATTTCGAATTTCAAATGTTGAAATCTTTTCTGGCTTTCCAGTCACGTCTCTTTTAATTGAATTGCCAAAATTTATGGAATGCCAAAAATTATTTAATTGTAATTTATTTCGAAATTATAGTTTACATGTATGGAATGCCAAAAGTATTTTGGAATTGCAATTTACATTTACAATTTCAACATGATTAGAAATTTGAAAGTTCGTGATTGTATTTTATATTTAATTAAATTTACAATTGAAAGTAATTCTTTTATTTTTTTATTTTTATTTTTGTCATTATTTATTTTGAAATTAAATGTATGAAAGATTTGTAATCACCAAAGTGGTCAAATCTTTATGTTTTATTTAATTTCAAACTAGCAACAATTTTATTTCAATTATTCATAGCATGGATGCTAACTTATGAATTATTTGTTTATGGATATATTGAAGTTCATTATTATATGACAGTTAAGAATCACCCAAAGGTTGATTATTTGTTCTTATAATTAATGAGCATAAATATTGGTAGTGTAAATGCATTATTAGTTATATTTATATATCCAAAGATAATAAGTATTTCTAATTAATTCATATATCATTGCCAAATTATGTGTATATATATATATATATATATATATATATATATATATATATATATATATATATTTTGCATCATTATGCCAAGTATGGTATATTGATGGATTGTCCAAAGGTGAACATCAATATGCAATGTATGAAATTATGTTCTGAATTTAGTTAGCATATTAGTATGTAACTCAAAGCATTAATATTTTAAATCTTTATTGTTTGCAGTACTTTTTACTTTGCATTCGCATTTCTCATCTGTTCCAAATTTTAATGGACTTAATTTCTCTAAATGGAGTGAGCAAATTCAATTTTACCTTGGGTAATGGATTTAGATTTGGCTCTTCGTGAAGAGAAACCAAGTGCTATTACTGATTCAAGCACTGAGGAAGAAAAAGTTCATTTTAAAAATTGGGAAAAGTCAAATAGATTGAGTCTGATGTATATGCGGATGAGTATTGCTGATAACATTAAGTCCGCTCTTCCTAAAACTGAAATTGCAAAAGAAATGATGAAGTTTGTGGAAGAGCGCTCCCAAACTGCTGATAAGTCTCTTGCTGGGACATTGATGAGTACTTTAACCACCATGAAATTTGATGGTTCTTGTATTATGCATGAACATGTTACCGAAATGGTAAACATTGCAGCAAAACTTAAGTCATTGGGAATGAATGTGGATGAAAATTTCCTTGTGCAATTCATATTGAATTCATTACCGTTTAAGTATGGTCCTTTCCAAATGAACTATAATACCATGAAAGATAAATGGAATGTGCATGAATTGCATAGTATGTTAGTTCAAGAGGAAACTAGACTTGAGAATCAAGGAAATCATTCCATTAATTATGTTAACCATCAAGTAGCTAGAAAGAAATTTGGCAAGAAACATGACAAGAAAGGGAAGGGACTCCTAAAGATCAATGAGACTTCTTCCTCTCAAATCCACAAGAAGGAACATCATGGCAACAAATGTCATTTTTGTAAAAAGGATGGGCACTTCCAAAAAGATTGTCCAAAACGTAAGACTTGGTTCGAAAAGAAAGGTAAGCTTAATGCTTATGTATGTTTCGAATCAAATTTAGCTGAAGTTCCTTATAATACTTGGTGGATTGATTCTGGATGCACAACTCATGTTTCTAATACAATGTAGGGATTCCTTACGACCCGAACCACAAAGCCAAATGAAAAGTTTGTCTTTATGGGCAATAGAGTGAAGGTTCCAGTGGAAGCAGTCGGGACTTAATCCTCGACACTGGACATCATTTAGATTTTATGTACCTAGTATTTCTAGGAATTTAGTTTCTTTATCTAAACTTGATGTTAATGGATACTCTATTAAATTTGGAAATGGATGTTTCAGTTTGTATAAACATACCCATTTAATTGGTAGTGGTATATTATGTGATGGATTATATAAGTTAAATCTTGGTAATCTTTTTGCTGAAACACTTTTGACCTTGCATCATAATATTGGCACTAAAAGCGGTTTAGAGAATGAACGTTCTGCTTACTTGTGGCATAAACGTTTAGGACATGTTTCCAAGGAAAGATTACAAAGATTAGTGAAGAATGAAATCCTTCCGGATTTAGATTTCACTGATCTGAATGTATGTGTGGATTGTATTAAAGGTAAACAAACAAAACACACAAAGAAAAGAGCCACAAGAAGTAGTCAGCTTCTTGAAATTATACACACCGATATTTGTGGACCTTTTGATGTGAACTCTTTCAATAAAGAGAAATACTTTATCACCTTCATCGATGATTATTCATGTTATGGTTATGTCTATTTGCTACATGATAAATCTCAAGCTATAAACGCCTTAGAGATTTACATTGAAGAAGTAGAAAGACAATTAGATAGTAAGGTGAAAATTATTAGATCTGATCGGGGTGGTGAGTATTATGGAAGGTATGATGAAAGAGGACAACATCCTGGTCCCTTTGCTAAATTCCTTGAAAAGCGCGGCATATGTGCGCAATACACAATGCCAGGTACACCACAGCAAAATGGTGTATCAGAAAGGCGTAATAGAACCTTGTTGGATATGGTTAGGAGTATGTTAAGTAACTCTTCTTTACCTATTTCATTGTGGACTTATGCTCTAAAAACTGCCATGTATTTGTTGAATAGGGTTCCTAGTAAGGCAGTTCCAAAGACTCCTTTTGAACTGTGGACTGGAAGGAAACCTAGTTTAAGGCACCTACATGTTTGGGGGTGTCCGGCAGAAATTAGATTTTATAATCCACAAGAAAAGAAATTGGATGCTAGGACAATCAGTGGATATTTTATTGGTTATCCAGAAAAGTCAAAAGGGTATAGATTTTACTGTCCAAACCATACTACGAGGATCATTGAAACTGGGAATGCTAGGTTTATTGAAAATGGTGAAGTCAGTGGGAGTGAAACACCACGCAAAGTGGAGATTCAAGAAATGAGAGTGCAAGTTCCATTAACTTGTATCTCTAATAAAGTTGTTGTTCCTCAAGTTATTGAACCAATTAATAACCATGAAGAACAACAAACTGATGATCTCATTACTCACAATGAGGTTGAAGTAAATGAACCTATATAGTAGAAGAACCACAACAAATAGCATTAAGAAGATCACAAAGAGAAAGACGATCTGCTATTCCTAATGATTATGTGGTTTATCTACAAGAGTCAGAAAATGACTTAGGAATTGAAAATGACCCAGTTACATTTTCACAGGCCATAAATGGTGATAATGCTGAGAAATGGCATGAAAGCTGAGTTAAAATCTATGGAACATAATAGGGTTTGGGACCTTGTTGAGTTACCAGAAGGTTGTAAGAGAGTTGGTTGCAAGTGGGTCTTTAAGACCAAACGTGACTCTCATGGTAACTTAGAATGTTACAAGGCCAGACTAGTTGCTAAAGGTTTTACTCAAAAGAATGACATTGATTATAAGGAGACATTTTCACCAGTCTCTAAGAAAGATTCTCTCAGAATTATCATGGCATTAGTAGTTCATTATGATTTGGAGTTACACCAAATGAATGTGAAAATTGCCTTTCTAAATGGAGATTTAGAGGAAGATGTATATATGGATCAACCAATGGGATTCATAAACAAAGGAAAAGAACACATGGTGTGTAAACTTAAGAAATCAATATACGGACTTAAGCAAGCTTCGCGACAGTGGTATCTCAAGTTCAATGATACCATTATGTCCTTTGGATTTAAGGAAAACATTGTTGATCGATGTATATATCTAAAGGTCTGTGGGAGTAAGTTTATTTTTCTAGTTCTGTATGTTGATGACATCTTGCTTGCAACTAATGATCTTAGTCTTTTAACTGAGACAAAGAAGTTTCTCTCTAGAAATTTTGAAATGAAAGATATGGGTGAGGCAAGTTATGTGATTGGAATAGAAATATTCCGGGATAGGTCACAAGGATTGTTAGGCTTATCTCAGAAAGCATATATTAATAAAATTTTAGAGAGATTCAGAATGGATAAATGTTCAGCATCTCCTGTTCCAATTCAGAAAGGAGACAAATTTAGTCTCATGCAATGTCCAAAGAATGATTTGGAACGGAAACAAATGGAAGAAATTCCTTATGCATCTATAGTTGGGAGCTTAATGTATACTCAGACTTGTACGAGACCAGATATTAGCTTTGCAGTTGGGATGTTGGGAAGATACCAAAGTAATCCTGATATAGACCATTGGAAAGCTGCAAAGAAAGTTATGAGATATTTGCAAGGTACAAAAGAGCACATGCTTACTTATAGGAGATCTGATCATCTTGAGGTGATTGGATATTCAGATTCAGACTTTGCCGGATGTGTAGATACAAGAAAATCTACATTCGATTATTTGTTTATGTTGGCTGGAGGAGCTATCTCATGGAAAAGTGCGAAGCAGTCAGTCATTGCTGCATCCACTATGGAAGCTGAATTTGTGGCATGCTTTGAGGCCATGGTTCAGGCTAAATGGCTACGAAATTTTATTTCAAGACTTGGTGTAGTCGACAGTATTGCCAAGCCGTTGAAAATTTATTGTGATAATTCCGCAACAGTCTTCTTTTCTAGAAACGACAAGTATTCTAAAGGTGCTAAACATATGGAATTGAAATACTTTACTGTTAAGAGGTTCAGAAATATAGAGTGTCAATAGAACACATTAGCACTAATCTTATGATTGCAGATCCTTTAACTAAAGGGTTACCGCCCAAGACATTTACTGGTCATGTTGTAAATATGGGTATTATGTTAGCTAGCTAATGTTGAAAATTATTGTAATGTCTTGTATGTTTGACACTGAGTTCACTAATGAAAAAGTTTCTGAATATTTTCTGTTTTCAAACTTATGTGCACGTGTATGAATGTTAATATTGGAAACAGTTTGTCTTTGAAATTGACATTATTGTTAGACAAATTATGTACTTCCTACTAAAGTGTCATGTTTGGAAGAAGGCTAATATAGTAGTACATGGAAGGGACTATGTCAAATATGTGATGTACAATCGCCATGACTCTTATTAGTTCTTGTTCTTAATTATGACTTATGATATTATAAATGTATGATACATTTATTCTTATTAATGCGCATTATGATTAATATTTTATCAAACTATGATGTTGTATTTTGTCACATGAACCAAGTGGGAGAATATGTAAGAAATTAATGTCTCATGTGTGTGACAAATGAAAGGATATAACTTTTGGGGATATATTATTCAATTATTTTGAATGAAAGGGTATGACTTTTGGGAAGGAGTTATTATGTTTTATTGAAGGGGTATATTATTTGACGGAAACAATATATATATAATGGAAGGACATGAATAGTCTCTATCTCTGCCTATGAAAGTTTGTCTCTTAAAATTACCATCAAGAAATAAAGAGTATAAAGAAAAGATAAAGAGAAAGAGATAAAAAAGATTCTTCTTACAAATTCTACAAGATTCAAAGTCATCAATCTCATCATGGATCAAGGTTAGTGTTTCTATCTAATCTTATATGTGAAAACTATGAATTCTAAGATCCTATTTGATCATTCAAATATTATGTGAAATTTACAATGTTGACATGGTAGTATTTGACAGGTTGACCCATTTCTGCATGACATGCTTTCTAAGGACCGTGGACTTATTGAGTACACTGACATTGGAGGGCTTTCAAAACAGATTGAATAGGTCAAGTTATATATTGAACGGCCTTTAGTGGATCCTGAGATTTTTCGCATTGTTGGAGTCAAAACCCCCAAGGTATGGATCCGCTTCTCCAAACATATTAGAGAAATCAACAGATAATTCAGTTTTTTCTGTTAGTCGTTAGCAACTAAAGACTAGTCTTTTGTTTCTCAGAGTGTTCTTCTTCATGGACCTCCCGGAACTGGGAAGACATTCCTAGCAAAAGCAATAGCCAGCAATATAAATGCTAATTTCTTGCAGGTTCTGATATGTTGTTTATGTTGTGTAACAAGTGCCTAATGGATTTTTTTTTTGAAATTAACTAAACTTTAAAAAATTCACTTGTAAGATTAAATTAGTCTTATAATCCACCTTCCTAAGATTTTATTGTTATTAAATTTATCATGCTGCCTATTATTGAATCATCTTTTAAAAGTTAATTCTCGTAAACTTTATATTAAAATGTTTAATCTTCATTATGAGGTGTTTGAAAAATTTTATATATATCAATTAATGATAGGAACAAAATAAAGCATATAGAAGTAAAATCAATCATTATTCTAAGATCAAATAATAATCTACTTTGTTAAGAATAAACTAATAAAAAAAATATACTTTTTAATTTTTATTTCAGATTGTATCTAGTGCTCTAGTACAAAGTCATCTTGGTGAAAGCGCAAGAAGAATTAGGGATATATTTAGATATGCCCACGATCATCAGGTATTGAGAACTTCCATTGCAGCAAACGAGTTTTTTTTTCTTTTCAATAACTAAGTAGTCGTTTCCATGATTTTGTATAGCCTTGCATCATATTCATGGATGAGATCGATGCCATTGGTGGACAACGTTTGGGTGAGGGTACAAGTGCTGATCGTGAAATTCAAAGAACCCTCATGGAGCTGCTCAACCAGCTGATGGATTTGATAAGCTTGGACAGGTGATTTCCATTTCTATAAGTTCATTGTAATTTGTGCTGACACTTTGTCAGAAAATTGACTACACATAGATAATAGTTTAGACATATGTAATGGTTGTATGTTGGATCCAGGTCAAAATAATAATGGCTACAAATAGGCTTGATGTTCTTGATCCAGCCCTAACTCGCCCGGGTCGAAAAAGATTGAAATTTCATTACTAAATGAATGGTCAAGAATTGAAATACTTAAAATCCATGCTCTTCCACTGGTCAAATGCAGGAAATTAACTTTGAAGCGGTTGCTAAGCTTTCTAGGTATATATATAAAGGATACCTATATATATGCATGTTGAAATTGTTTCTCATGTTTTTCTTTTCTTGATTCTTAATTGTATATATTGGTTTCAGGAGTTCAATGGTGCTGATCTTCGTAATGTTTGCACTGAAGCAGCTATGTTTGCTATCCGTGAAGAACGTGATTGTGTGATTCATGTAGATTTCATGAAGGTAATAATGTGTTTTCATTTGATAACGGAATTTATTAATTCAATGACTTTTTGTCTCTCAGCTCAAGTTGGTTTTCTCATTCTTGTATAAGAAATTAATAAATTGTTGATTGTCTTTGTGATTCTTCAAGCTGTGCGCAAAGTGAATAAAGCAAAAAAGTGGAATCAAGCGCCCATTACAAGAAATATTAAAATAGTTTATGCATGAAATATACCATTTTCATTCTTTTGCCTCTAAAACTAATACACATTCTTAATCAGTTTTCATTAGCTTATATAACAGTTTTCTCACATATATTAGATTTTCTTTTCCTTTTATAAATTTGAAGACAAAGGAAGAACTTAACAGTTAATCTGACTGGCTTGTTTGCATAATTTTCTTCCAACCGCAACTTCAAATTCTCGTTCCCAATGCATATTTGGTGCATGTATTTTAGTTATCCTTTGTGGTGAACGAAATACAACAATCAGGCTTATTGGCAGGTTTGTGAAAGATTGTGATCAAATCAACATTTCCACATTGCATGTTAATAGCTCAAAACATCTTGGTAAAAAATTAAAGAATATGTAGATTGAATTTAAAGTACCGTATGTACTAGTGTTTACGATAATTAATTTATACATAATAACTCAATTATTAAACTAAATTATTTTGATCGTTACCATTTACTTTAAATTAATTTATTCTAAAGCAGGTTCACTTTGACAGCATCACTAACTTAGAGAAAAAGATCATATTACAATAGTATGTAATTCTAACTCCTTCGACATGTTTGAAAATGAGTGGAACACGTTACTTTCTCCAATACTTCTAGTTAGAGTTTTCAAATTTTCTTAGAGTTTATTTTGAATTTGAACTTGTTATAAGGTAAATAGTTCATGACCATCCAATGGATAAATTAATAAATGGCAGATAATATTGTAAATTAAGTTGGTTATCTATTAGGAATAAGCTTAAATACAATTTTTTTGAGTAAGAATGATGTTTTCTAATTAGAGTTGAAATTTTGTTTTGATAAAATGCATTTACATTTAATGAAAAATTCATTAATATTCATTTAATTTACATATACTATTGAAGTTAAATTTTGATTATAATTAAAGAGTAATATTGATCACACCTAATTTTTTTTTTAGACAATTAAAACTATAAGTCATATGTATTTATTGAAAAATTCTTTGACTTTTGATGAATATCATAAAATATAACTATTACCGCTACTATATATAATTTTATAGATATTTTTTGAATAAAAATTTGAATTATGACATTATTAATTACAATTAACTAATTTAATTACTTTCATTTGATGAATTAGGTATTTACTTCTTAAATATGGGATCAAATGTTGCATTATTTTAGAAATTTGAAACTGGTATGGTCCTAAGTTTGAGTTCTAAGTTTGAGTTCTATAGGAATTATTAATCAGAAACATATATATGAAACTAGTACACAATGTTATGATACCTTAAATTTAGTCTACGTTTTTTGTAATTTTTTTCGTAGATGCTTTGAGCTATTAACATATAATGGGAAACATTGATTTGATCACAATCTTTCACTAACCTCCCAATAAGTCTGAATATTGTTGTATTTCGTTCACCGCAAAGGGTAACTAAAATACATTCACCAAATGTGCAAGGGAACGAAAATTTGACGTTGCGGTTGAAAGCAATTTATGCAAACAAGCTAATCAGATTAACAGTAAAGTTCTTCGTCTTCAAATTTAAAAATGGAAAAGAAAATGTAATGTATGTGAGAAAACTGCTATACAAGCCAATGAAAACTGTTTAAGAATGTGTATCAGAGGGCAAAGAATGAAAAGGGTGTAGTTCATGCATAAACTATTTTAATATTTTCTGTAATAGGCGCTTGATTCCACTTTCTTTACTTCATTCACTTTGCGCACGGTCTAAAATCACAAAGACAATTAACAATTTATTAATTTCTTATACAACAATGAGAAAAACCAACTTGAACTATGAGACGTCAAAAATTAATCATTAAATTAATAAATTTCGTTATCAAATGGATCAAACACATTATTACCTTCATGAAATCTACATAAATCACATAATCACGCCCTACACACATAGCAAACATAGCAACTTCAGTATATACATTACGAAAATTAGCACCATTGAACCCCTGAAATGAAATCAATACAACCAGGAAAAGAATATTAAGTAATTTAAATATGGGCTTTTTGACCGTAATAAATAAAAATAAATTAAAAATTACTAAAATAAATTAAAAAAAGAATTATTTACTAAAATAAATTATTTTTGACACGTAGGAAAGAGGTAAGTAAGAAGAAAACGTCAGGAAGAGCGACGTTTAGTATGTATAACACAACTCGTCACCTAAGTTGACGCCATGCATGAAAAAAAATACGAAATGTAAAACGTCAATTTCTTTGACGTTTTGTACTATAAAGTAAAAAGTAATAAAAAATAATAAAAATGAAAAGAACTCTGTACCAAAATACATGCATGTCACGAATCAAAAGTAATAAAAATAATAAAAGTGAAAAGAAGTCTGTACCAAAGTACATGCATGTGACGAGAAGAATGATATATATTCAAATTTGAATAACGCATTATATTATAAAAAGGCTCCTGTGCGTCCGGGGCTGCATGCCTTCGATGCGTCTAATCAACTATATTACGTTGTGCAGGGTGTAGAAAATGTCCGCATTTGAAAATCTACGTTTTGTAAACATTTTAATTTTTAAATAAGTCCAAAACGTGAAGATTGGTGACGTTTTTCACTTTTGGGTTCCAGCTCTAAAAATATTAATAATTTAAAACGTTTCCAAATTTTTTTTTGCAGGCCTCAAAACGTCGAGATGAGTGACGTTTTATAAGCTTCCAAAAATTCCACTGTGCCTGACGTTTTCCTTGATTCTCCTTTGTTCCGCCCGTGATTGTCCGGCCTCGTCACAAAGCCTGTGATGGTCGCATCTCCTCCGGCAGGCTCTCAAGCAGGCTTCCGTGAAGGTCTGTTGTAATAGTGTCACTGGCTATAAATTTGGGAAGTGAGTGAGTGAGTTAGTGAGTGCATGAGTGAATGTGAAAAAAAAGAAGAGAAGTGGAAAAAAGAAAGAAAAGCTTAAACAGCCGTGAGTGAAGAAGAAAGTTTAGTGAGTGAGGAAGAAAGAAAATAAGAGGATATTTACTTACGATTCACCATTATAAAGGTATGTTTAAATATAAGTTTAAATCATTTTAAAATAAAATTTGAAAATATTGAAGGTGATGGAAATTTTGAAAGTTTAGGGTTAAATCAATTTTGTTGGATAAATTTTTAGCATTATTCTTTTTTTTCTTAAAATTATTTATTTTCCAAACCAATTTGATATTTTTACATTCAGTATATTTGCATGTTCCATGTGATGAAGGCTTAAAAAAGGTTACCGGTAATTAATTAATTTTATGGTTGTCATATATAATTTTAACAAAATTTACGTCTTATATATGTTAAAGAAACCGGAAAAAATGTAGTTATTAAATTAATAATAAAACAAGTTAGACGTTAATATTAAAATGATGAGGGTGGTGGAATTATGTTTAAATTGGAAGGTTGTCTATCCATGTTAGACGGTAATAATGTAATATTAATATTAGTAATTTTTTTGTGTAGTTTTAGGTTTTAGAATTATTTAAATGAAAATTTTATTTATGATGTTTATGGTTTTTGTTTTGTTTTAGAGAAGGAGAAGGAGATTGTTGTAAAAGGTATGTTTTTATTGTAAAGTTTAGAAATAATAATATTTAGTTAATTTCATGTACATTTATAGGTTTAAAAATTATATACGTGAAAAATTTGTTGATGATAAAAACTTGTTGGAGTTTTCATTTTTTAAGTGTTTAGAAATATAATGGTGAATAATTTTGATGTAGCATGATTTTTTTTTTTTGATGTTGATGTTGAGAAATAATTTATTTTAATGTAGAAATTAAATTTGTTAAGTGTTATAAAATTTAATTTATATGAAATAAGTGTTTTTGTTTATTAATTTGATGTTTAATTATTTATTTATTTATATGGTTTTAATTATATAATTTTCATGTAGTAATATAAGATTATTTTGTTTAGGGTTTAATTGATTATTGGTTATTTAGGGGGCTTAAATATTTATTATTTATTATTTAAATTTATACGTGCATTTCTTGATTGTGTATAATTTTAGAATGCCTCGTCAAAGAGTTAATCCGGGACCCATTGATGATTCTTTGTTGACTATGCAATCAATTCATGTCTCGGAGCACATATGGAATGGTGAGCCAGATAGAGTTCTTCGTATTAGAAGAGCTACCAAAAGCAGCCATCGAGATGGGTCAATTCCTGACGAAGTTAGACCGTATCTTGCACAAGCAGGGATGCTGGGAGTGGCTGAATTGTCATATTTTCCTATTGACCACCAGTTAATTTCAGCATTAGTTGAGCGGTGGAGACCGGAAACACACACTTTCCATATGACATTTGGAGAATGTACAATTACATTGGAAGATGTTTCCGTTTTGCTTGGTCTAAAAGTACATGGAGACCCAATTACTGGTTGTTCGACATATAGATGGGTCACACTTGTTGAAGATTTGTTTGGAATTACACCACCACCAAATGCAATTAAAGGTGGAAGGCTAAAGATGAGTTGGGTTGATCAACATTTTTTTGATGTTTCCATGCATGTGCACAGTGTGCAACAAATGGAACGATATGCCCGAGCTTATATCTTGCGATTACTTGGGGGTATGCTTTTATCAGACAAGTCTTCAACTCTAGTGCCGATGCAATATTTGGTCATGTTGACAAATTTAGACCAATGTGGCCAACTTAGTTGGGGATCAGCCTTACTTGCTCATTTATATAGAGAACCGTGTGTTGCCACTAATTATGACAATAAAGAAATTAGTGGGGCATGCGTTTTACTACAATTGTGGGCATGGTATCGAATGCCGTATTTTGCACCCCTGACAGCACCACTAAATATTTTTGGCGTTCCTTTAGCTAGGTGCAAGGTAATATTTTAAATTAAATTCCCTAAATATTAGATTTAACATTAGACAAGTAATTAATATGTTAATTTTTCATATTTTCAGGTGGAATAGTGTGTTGCAAGTGACACAAAGAACTCTTGCTCAAATTCGTGATGCTTTAGATAAAATGAAGGATAATGATGTACGTTGATGGTTTTTTTTATTACAATTTTTAAGTAGATATTTTGAAATTAGTATTAAGTTAAGACTTTTTATTTTTTTGTGCAGTTTGTTTGGCAACCATACCTTCAATATTTTCATTCTCTACCACCATATTGTGTAGAAAACACAAATATTTGGAGGGCGGTAGTGCCATTAATAGACTTTCATATTATTGAGTATCACCATGCTGATCGTGTGATGCGCCAATTTGGCATGGTACAACACATTCCTCGTCCTCCACGTCAACCTGATAATTTGCATGATCTAACTTTACGTGGCAAAGATGATATTGATCGGCGAGTTCAACACGCTGTCTTTATTTACACGGATTGTTTTCGTATTACCTGTAAAAATACAACCTTGATCATTGTTAATTCTACTACCATTATAATAGAGTAAACAAATGAAAGACATCTTGAGAATGAAAGTAGCTTTACGATACACGAAAGCAATAACAAAAGTATTAAGAGATGAGATAGAGATATGAAGCAATGCAAGCAATGCAATAACAATGCAATGTTGAGATATATGAAAAATGAAACGCCTATACGCCTATACGCCTATAAATATAACATGTGATATGCAAATAACTTCATGGGAGCCATGATACTACATTCACAAGACGTACCAAAATGCTCACGCTCCTGAACTCTGAACTCAAGCATGCTCTGCAATATGCTCACCTCGTGAATAAAGCATTCTGCTAAAGCAAAATACGATATGAAAGATGCTCCCCTCCTGAATAAAGCATTCTGCCAAAACAAAATACGATATGAAAGATGCTCCCCTCGTAAATAAAGCATTCTGCCAAAGCAAAATATGTTGTGCAAGATGCTCACGGTGCTGCATAGTTGCTCTAATACCCAGAAGTGACTGAATAAACATGAGAAATTTGACCAAATTGGCCATTACAAAACGTCACAAAAGATGATGTTTATAGTACGCAACATTAAAACGCCATGCACCATGACGTCTTATAAAAATGCCAGAAAAAAAAATCAAAAAAAAATTAAAAAACATCATGCATTATGACGTTTTTGTTACAATTTTGCAAACAAAAACACGTCCCATATCATGACGTTTTCTACCATTCTTTATTTTATTATTTTTACCAAAATGTATAAAAAATGTTACAAACATATACGTTTCTAAATCAATATTTTCAATTAAAATAGTTAATACTGTACGTAAATTTGCAATCCAATAAAATTTGCGTGAAAAAGAATTAACATATTATTATTTTAAAAATATAGCTTTTAAACTATGATTATAAACCAACCAACCAAACCATTACCTATCAGGCAAGAATAAAAAATATTTTAATATAATTTTTAAAATATAATTATAAAATAAATATTATATACGCAGTTTATTATCCAATTATTGTGCTTCTAATACACAATGGTCCATGGTACATAAATCGTCAATGATTTTGACGTTTTTACTTATGGGAGTTGCTGCGGTACCCTCAAAGATTGAGGGGTTTCAATACATTTTCCTATATAAAAACTCATAAAAATTTAAAAAAGATTAATTTAATTATAAAATGAAGAATCTAAATTATACTTATAAAATAAAAAATAAGATAAAATTATAGAGATTAAAATTATAAGATTTCAATAATATTATAAAATATTAAAAAAAAGAAAAAATTAATAAATAGTAGAAATAAAAAATTATTAAAATTACAATATAGAAATTCAAAAATTTAAGACAAAAAGACAAAAAATATACTTAAAAAATTATTAAAATTAAAATATAAAAATTAAAAAATTTTAAATGAAAAGATAAAAATATACTTAAAAAATTATTAAAATTAAACTATTTAAATATATAATAATATTATTACAAATAAATTAGAATATATAAAATAAAAATAAAATGACTAAATAATTTTAAAATTAAAAAAATAAAATATCATAAATATTATTTAAATAAATTATTAAAAATATAAAATATAAAAAACTGTACCGGTACCCTCTCAAATAAGATGGGTACCGTAGAATTTCTCTTTACTTATTTTTATCTCTATAAAGATTGACGTGAGACGAGAAACTGAGCAGAAGGGATGCACTCATGGGCTAGCTGCCACAAAAAGAATTTTAGATTCTCTGGTATCTTGAGCCGCCAAATCCAACTCCACATCGAGTCAAGGATGCCATCCTCCCGTGCCAATAGCCACTTATACCCCTCATAAGCCGTATATCTCCCTGACAGTGCTCCATTCCAGACCCAAACATCCGGTAAGGAATGATGAAGGGTCATGCTAAGCCCTTCAATACGTTGACGTAAAGTATCAGGGATAGGGGTATGAAGAATGTCCAAGTTCCACTTCCCCTGTTGTAATACCTCACATACCTGAAGATTCACATCTCGAAAATGCACATAAGGGACATCTAAACAAAGCGCCGAGTTTATACGTAAAACGTCAGATATTATAGCGTTTTCTTCATTTTCTCTTTCCTACGTGTCAAAAATAATTTATTTCGGTAAATAATTTTTTAAAAAATTTATTTCAGTAATTTTTATTTTATTTTTATTTATTGTGGCCAAAATGCCTTAAATATGCATATATTCCTCTTGATATATATAAACAATGTTTTTAATTTCAAAAGTTTACATAATCATGTTGAAATTTTATAAACTCAAATAATAAATTCGTAAGAGTTTATTTAATGTAAAAAATATGTTATAATATTTATAAATAGTATAATAACAATATTTCAATTTCATATTAAAGTAAAATAGTAATATTTAATGATAAATCATGCAAAATTTTACACAAAATACATGTTCTTAAAATAAAAAATAATTAAAAAATTGAAAACGGCCAATTTTTTGTTTTTAACGATATATAGAGGGGATTTACTATCAAATTGTATAAATAAAAATGACCTATCTCATAAACTTGATAATTATTACGAATTAGCGCTCGATATTAAAAATAATGTATAATATATGTCCGTGCAAGAACAATCCTTTCCAAGCGGCAAAAATTTTCTGACTGAGAATGACAATGAATTTATTAATTACTATATGTCCGTGTTTCTTTACCGAATCAAATGTAGAAAACTTCTTTAAAGAAAAACAAAAGAAGGTGATTTGTGAAGAGTAAAAGGTTTGAAATGTGAAAGAAAAAGAAAAAGAAAAGAAAGAAACACAAATACGAGTTCGTAACGAATGTCCTTAAAATGGAGACGCTTCTTGCGATACTCGGCCACCGCAGCAGAACGACGTCGTACAGATTCCTCTGACATCTCATAGCAATAAGTGTGAAAAGTGAAGCATTGCATTGAAAGAGAGACACAAATATGAACAAAAGAGAGAGGAAACTTTCAAAGGAAAAAAGAATTATATTCTACTTCTTGATTTGTATTAATTACGAGATATTTATATGAATAACAATGATAAGATTTTGATCTTATATATCTTCACTGATCGACAAGATAATAAAATATAAAAGATAAAACAAATAACTAATTAATTAAAATATAAAAGATAACACAAAAAATAAAATAAAATAAATAATAACTAATTAATCAATCAATGGATCAACTAACAATAACGGAAAACTGATACACTCTCTTCATCTTCGCCAAAACATTATTTAAAGAACTTCCCTTGCCACCTCATCCTCAACAAAGTTACGGTAATATAATAGATGTATTATTTTTGTTGTTAAAGTTTATTTTTTCTAATTGTTTTTACAATGATAAATTAATAATGATAAGAGATTAAAAAATCTATTTTTGGAATTGCATTTTATGGAGGCTAATCTTGTGTGCTAAATTTGACTCTATCCATGAAAAATATAAGGGATCAAAAAAAGTTCTTATTTAATTTTAACTACTTTTTAATATTTGAGGGATTTGGAAGAGAGATTGAAAATTTTAAAATATTTTTAGTACAATATTAAAAATGTCTTTATTTATATTTTTAAATGTAAAGTTATAACAATATAAAAATAAATTGATTTTAAAATTTTTTCTCCTTGAACCAAATAAAAAAAGTTATCCCTCTTTCCCTCTCTTCCCATAAATAAAATAAAATATTTCTCCTCTCCCTTTCCTTCTCTTTCCCTTTCATTCTCTCTTTTTAACCAAACAAACACAATAATTATAACTTTTTTGATATGTTACATAAAAATCGGGAGAGAGATGCTAAAAGAGACTACGTGCTTTTCTATACAAAATCTCAAAATTATGATGTAATGAAAGATTTAACTTTCTTCAAAATATGCAGAATTAAGCCATAATGTTATTAGTATACTAAAGATCCAAGGTATATATATCACTTCCTATTAGTTAATTAGGATGTATCCACGATACATAATCACTTGGGTACATTGATTGCTAATTTGTTTAACACCTTGGACTATTGGAATAAATTAATCGCTTAATATTTTACGCTTAATCCCTCTGCATTTTGACACCAAATTAGGGTTATGAAAATCATTATCGATAATTTTATGGGAGTCCAAACTTCACCTTAACCTAATAGGCCAAGGCACTAAACATACGACCTTGGTTTATTCAAGCTATACGGATATGTATACTATAACAAAATTTAGTATTACCGACAATTATTTAATGGTAATAAATTAATTGCTTCTATTTTATTATTTAATAAAAATATTAATGACTATTATATAATGGTCACTAAAAATGTATTTACATCACATCAAAATTTATTATTAGCTAGTGACAATTATTTGTTAGAAAAAACTTAAGTCTCATATCGATTAGAAATAAAATAATTGAAGAGTATATAAGTGAATGATAACTCTCACCTTACAAGTATGTTTTATAAGGTTGAGTTAGACCTATAACTTACTATTCTAAGTTGGTATTTAGGAGATAAGATAATTAAAAAAATTAAAGAATATATACTTAGAGGATAACATTCATCTTCTAAGTCTCACATCAATTAGAAATAAGGTAACTAAAGAGTATTTGTACTCATCTTATAAGTCTTACATCAACTAGAAATAAGATAGTTAAAGAGTATTATAAATCTTTTCTTAAATTTTTAGCGGAAATTTTAAATGTCAGTAACAAATGACACAAAAAGTTATACACTTTTCCCGACCATTATGAGGGTCTTTACCAGCATATAGGATAATTTTCAGTAAATATTTTAGCGACACTGCATACAATGGCTAATGTATGAAATGCCGGTAAAAGATTTTGTAGCGATTTTTATTGTCACTAAAAATCATATTAAATGTCACTAAAAGTCCATTTTATTGTAGTGATAGATACATGTCCTGTAGTGCATGTCCTGTTTTTTTACTTATAAATAAGTAAAAATGTTTACAATTTTTAGAAAAAAATATAAATTAATTTTATGTAATATTTTTAATCTAAGAATATTCCTAGAACAATAATTAGAATACTATTTACAATATATGTGATTAAGAATATTTTTTTAAAAATGTAATATATATTTTATATGAAATCATAAAAATTAAATATATTTAAATAATTTCATTAATTTGTGTGAAATTAACTTTTTTTATGTATAAGTTTAGAGAGAGTAACAATTTCTTTCTGGAAAAGAAAATAAGGAAGGATAAGTAAAAGAACCAATTGAATACTTTCATATACTTTTTATGCGTTTAGATATTTGTGCAATTAATGAAGTGCTAGTATTATTTTTCAATTAATGATGCCTTCGAAATTAAACACTAGTGACATGACCATTGTTCAAATATCTCTTCCCTCTTTTCTCTCTAAAGTGGATGGCTTGTATCACCCTAGCTCCTCTTCTTCCCCAATCTAATTTTTTGGTATATACATTTTTGTTTGCACAACTGATGGGTGGTCTAGTAACATGCTAAAATGGGAAATAAAGAGAGAGGAGGGTGAAGCTTTACATACATATTATATATTAATATTCACCTGAAAATAGTAGCACCTTGTATGATCGAGAGAAAGTGTAGACAAGGATGTGGTCATAATCCTGTATCTATTTACACCATACGTAATGGGTGAACATTTTATTCAACCCTACCCATATTTATTGAACCCAAAACCAAACCCTAGAATGAACTTCCTCATGCAATTTTATGTTTAGTTGATTAACAGTCTCTCATGTTTAGAATCTCACAATCACAAATTCAACATTGAGTCTTATATCGTCCTTCCCGGCCATATGGAGCAAGAAATTGACAATTTGATATTCAACATGGGTTCACTCGGAACCAGCTTTCCACAAAAGTAAGACCATTAAAAAAACAATCGTGTTTGTTTTCATTAATTTGTGTATTGTTTTTGGAAATAATATGGTAACATGTAGCATTCAACCTTTTCTATTATTTTATTTAAAATTCTTCATATATGCATGTATGTTTAGTTTTTGAGTTTGTGTGCACTAGGAGAGGATTGTCAAGGTATTACTCGGGTAAATCAAGATCATTTGCTTGCATGGAAGATGTACATTCCTTGGAAGATTTGAAGAAACCAGAACATCCTGATGCAAAGAAAAGGAAGAAACATTTGCACATGAAGGAATTGCGCAACCTTCCTCCCTATCCCTGCCGAAGGGTTAGTTGCACTCAATTAACTACCCCATATGTCAACGTGTAGGATTTTATTTCCCTAGTTCAACGCGTCCTTGCTCACACTATTGGTATGTCATTAATGAGAAATTATTAATTTTTGAAAATTACTAAGTGCTCTTAGAGTATTGGTTAAAAAATCAAAACTAGAAAATTTTTATTGAAAAATATATTTATACAGTCTCTTGCATAACTTTATTTTAGTTAAATAAAAAATTTCTATATATTAATTTCTTAACCAATATTCTTAGGACACTAATTAGTAAGTCTCTTAATTTTTTTATATATTAAAAATTTTAAATATATGTCATGTAATAATTAATTAAAATTATAGACATTTGATATATAGTCTTAGACTATCTAATAATTTTTCGTCATTAACACCCTATTGGCTAGTAACTAGTATTGGGATATCTCTCCACCCTACCACTCCACAGAAAAATCTCCATGTGATCATTCTACTTTCTCCCACATTCCATCTTCTTGTTCATGTGTATATATTTAAGCAAATTCTATTATTAAAGGAAAAAGTATTAATTACGCTTATATGCGATTTGTAATTTGTATCAGTGTAGAAAGTTGAAATCAAAACATATGATTGAGTCTAATCCTTTTTTCCCGTTTTGTTTCTTTGTTACATAAATACATTCTTCCCATATTTGAGACTATCCCAATTCAATAATTGTCATGGACATGGATATATTTTTTTCTTGCGGTGAAGTTTCACTTTAATTTTAGATTCCAATTTTGACTCCCATGAGGCAACTAATTTTCTTTATTTTTAAAATCAAGTTAACTTTTAATCCTTTTATAAATTTGCTTCTGTCTAAAACTCGCTTTCCATAAGATATTTGATGATTTATAATTGATTTTGAGATATGAAATAATTTTCAAAGTTAGAAGTTAGAAAATAGAAAAATATTTAAATGTGAGATTAATTAAGGTTAAAAGTTAAGAAAATTGATACTTATTTATTTGAGTGAAACTTCACGTTTTTAGTTGATGTATTTTATGTAGAAAAGAGTTTAAAATAAATCATTTGTTTTAATTGTGAAAATTTTAAGTATAAATGAGAAATTGAAGATTTTAAATAGAATAAAATCAATAGAAAAAAATCAATTTTTTTATTTCATAAATAAAAAAGATTTAATTATGTTTTTAAAAAATTTGGAAATTACACATAATCCAAATTAAAGAGATAAATAAAAAAAAAAAAACCAATAAATTCCTTACTTATCTACATATAGAGATGTTATTTCTTCTGAAAGAAATGGTCGGAAGTTTCTCTGAGTCAATCATAAAAAGTTAACACTTGTCAACTAATTAACTTATACAAAGTAAAATACTCATTAATATTTAACTTGCAACTATTACACTAAGTCGGAAGATGTTTTGCAACTTTATCGGATGAGAAATTTTAAAAATTTAAAGAATTTAAAATTTTAAAATTTTAAAATATTTTAATTTTAATTTTTATCATTATTTAAATATTTTATTTAAATAAGTTATTTTAAATTTAAATTTTAAATTCTTAATTAATATATATGATAAATATTAGTTGATTTTTAAATATTTAATAGTTTTAAAAATTATCTAAGCCATACAAATATATAAATATTTTATTTTCATGATTAATTATGAAATAAGTATAATTTAAGCAATTTTATATTAAGTTATAATAAAATAATAAGATAAAAACGTGTAAAAAGAAGGAAAAAAAAACATGATGCAGATTTGATTTTAGACACAAATAAAATTTATTTAATTAGTCAATTCAATCTTTAGTCCACTATAACAAAATTTGTTATTAACGATAATTATTTAATAGTAATAATTTAATTTATCATATATAAAAATATTAAAGTTAATATATAATAGCTACTAAAAATATATTTATATTACACTAAAATTTACTATTAGCGATAATTATTTATTAAAAAAAACTTAAGTCTCACATCGATTAGAAATAAAATAATTAAATAATATATAAGTAAGTAATAACTATCACCTTACAGGTTCATTTTATAGGGTTGACTCCTAATTTACTATTCTAAATTAGTATCAAATCATCCATTATTACCAAATTCAATAGTTTTATAAAACAATTAGAGAGCAACTTTCACCTTATAAATCTCACATTTCTTAAAAGACAAGACAATTAAAAAAATAAATTAAAAAAATAAATTAAAAAAATAAGTTAAAAAATATATAAATAAAAGACAACCCTCGTCTTACAAATCCCACATCGAGTAGAGATAGAAAAAAGTATATAAGTTATGAATTTAGAAAAGGAAATTATAGGAATAAATTATTTAAAGTAAAGGAGACAATTGAAAAAAATAATTTTTAATAGCCTTTAAAATGACTACTAGAATTGCCACTAAAAAAATAAGTTTTTCCGACAATTTAGTAGATCTTTACCGGCATTTTATATAAATATCGTAATAGTATTAGCGACACTAGATACACCAGCCTTTATTTAAATGCTGGTAAAAAAAATAATGGTCATTTATATGGCGCTAAATAATAAATTAATTACCACAAAAAATTAATTTTAGTGTAGTGGTCAAATCCATTTAATTAAAAAATATATAATATCATAGAAAATGTAAATGTTATATTCTATACAGTTTGATAAATGAGTTGTATAAATTTGTTCACAAAATAATTGAATTCATTCTAACAAAGATAATATTGTATTCTTCGACTAATTATTTTAAAAATTAAATTATAAAAATATATAAAATAAAAAAAAATAAGACAAATAAAATAGTTGTACATAATAATTGGACTTTCAACAAAATTCTTCTTTCTTTTTAGTCATGCATTTTTATTACATAGACAAAACAAATCACTCATATAAAAATTACATCAAAAATAAGTAATTTATTTCAATAGTTGATAGTACAATATTATAAAACTTGTATAAAATTATTTATTTGACTGACATGATATTAACCATAATAAATTTTTTTAAAAAGGATAAAAAAAAGGATTGATAATTAATTTTTTTTTAAATTATATTACCATGCATAAATTTTTAAAAAGGATTGATAATTAATTTTGTAATCCCAAAATTAAAGTTTGACCCCAACTTATCTTTAATATATAGGTTATTTTCAAACCTTTGAATATGCATTGTTGAAAACTTTTATAAAATTAGTTTATAATATTTCTATTGAAAGTCAACAATGACAATATTTTGTTTTTATTTATCATACTGTCCTAGATTTTAATATATAAAAAATTAAAAACCTAAAAGAAACAAATGTTACTAAAAAAAACTAACATATTTTAAAAAATAATTTTTAAATTTTAGATAGTTTGATAGATTAAAAAATATTTTATAATAGAATTATTTTCTAGTGAAAATAATTTTCAAATCTCGTGCTTATTCTAATAATTATTTTTGTGACTGACATATTTAAAATTTTTCAAATAATTTGATAAATTAATTTTTTATAATAAAATAAATCCATGTTCCATATACCTGTTCTAAGCATGAAGAGACTCCATAATATAATAATTAAGCAATTGTTATTCCTTGAATTAGCTTTCATTGTTTAAATAGAAGTCATAGCACGCAGATTAATATCTTGAATAAGGTGAAGAAAAAAAATATATCAGTCAAAATTAGATGACAAGAATTTTAAAAATGGTGGTGATGACTTTAAAGAAAGCAAAAGGTAAAAGTTTAAATAATGAGTTTAGTTACAAAATAAAAAATATTTTTTATGACAATTTCAGTTAGGATTTCAAACAAGTTTTTATTTTTAAATTAAAAAATTAAAAATTTAGAAATCAAGTATTATGAAAATTTGCTAGCCTATTTCATATATATATATATATATATATATATATATATATATATATATATATATATATATATAAGATCATATTTAATAATTAAGAAATATTTTTGAATATTCAAGATTAAAAAAGTTATTGATAATTTTTAATATTCTATATAATCATGAAAGGAAATTGGGAAAGAAAAAAAAAGTAAGAAACCGGGCAAAGATAGAAAATAATTATTAAATATAGGTATATAAGGCAAGGAAGAGAGAATAGAGTATGATAGATAGAAAAGACAAAAAAAAAGCCTAAAAGATTGGAGAGATAAAAGATATATAGATGAGACAAGAAAAAATATATATAAAAATTCTCAAATTTTTACTTTTTGTAATAATTTAAAATTTTATTATTTTAAAGAATTTTACAAATACTTAAATTTTAATTTTTTTAAAAATTTTCCATTTAAACAAGAGAATTCATCCCAAAACATTTAAAATTCTTAAAAGAAATTATTTTATTAAAAAATTTTCATCGGAACACATTAATTTTGGAAGATGTATAATTTTTCATCTAGATAACAAAGGCGAGAAAGATTTGAAAAGAATCATAAAATAAATCCATGTTCCATATACCCTGTTCTAAGCATGAAGAGACTCCATAACTTAATAACTAAGCAATTATTATTCCTTGAATTAGCTTTCCTTGTTTAAATAAAAGTCATAGCACGCAGATTAGTCAGTCTGTTTGAAGGCCAAGAAACAAGACAATCAAACAGATTTCAGTACACGTTCTGATGCACAGGAAAGCATAATGAGGAGAACAAATTTCTTTACCTAAAGTAAGGGGAAAAATAAGATCAACAGCAGCATAAGTATTTCTTGCAGACTTCTCGCGGAAGCGATTGAAGTGTTGTTTTTGCATTCCATCATTCATTGCCCTATGAAATTTGCATTTATTATTTTTGACCTATTAATAATTTTTTTTGGATTATAAAAAATGGTTATGAATTAATTGGTTTTGTCATGTGAGGTGTCAAGACCATATAAATGCAAAATTCCGAGGTCTAAAAAGAATTTAATGATAACTACAGCAAACAAGGGAAGGAAAAAAAAGGGCAAACTTCCCCATAAATGCAACATTCAAGTGCAATAACTGTTTCAGTTTATAGTTTACTTGTAATCTTTTACTTTTAAAACTCTGAATTCCCACCATCCATTTAGATTGAAGATAGTCAACCAAAACACAACAATAAAAACATGATTAAAAGCGAAAATTTCATTAAAAATAGTCGGTCAATTTTCTGACATAAATTAGTTATATATAAAACTAAGAAAATTTTTATACCGATCACATAATTACTCAAAAACAATAGATTGAAGACAAGATAGTCTAATAGTAAAATTTAGAATGATAAAAATAAAAAAACAAACTAATCCAAACCATTAAGAAAAAATTAAAGATAAATGGTTTATTTTTATTCTTAATATATAGATCTTCCCAATAAATTTCAGGACATGATATAACTGTTTTTGTCAGTCCTGGCCCTTGAGGGACCACTGAGTTCCTTATTATGACTCAGTCTGTAAAATGGTCCCAACATCAGCACTCACCACTCCTTTTCAATTTTCCTCCCCACTTTAATCCAAGGAATGATTACAACATATTATCATCATACTACAAAATCATGAAACATATGAGGTGAACTGAATCTTTGGCGCTGGTTTCCAGCACCAATGCACTCAAGTTCTGCTGTCTCTACTCCTACAGTAGAATCTGCAGCCGCACTGTAGATTTCATCCTCCCTCATGGAAACCAAACTAAGATGGCTCTCACCACCCTGCAAGCCTAATGTTAGAGACACTCCACTTCCTGACTTGAACCTCCCAACCTCTGACATTTGGCATGTTGGACCAACTGCCACAAGCCTGTCATTAGGAAAGACACCACCATCATCCAAATTTTGCCTTTGCCCCTTAGTTTGATTTACTAATCTTTGTTCAGTGTGAGCCTCATGATCTCCACGTATGAGACTAGCAAAACCAGTGGATGTCACAATTTCTGTATCAATAACCTCATCATATCTGAGGTCCTTAGCTTGTACACCACTGTGATTTGTATTGGCTACTGTTGGACTTTGACATTGCTGTGAATCAACATCCATATCATTGGATGTCTTGACATCACTTTTTTTTACCTTGGACACATTTTCAGATGAAGAACTAGATTCCATGTCAGCATCACAAGTCTCTTGCTTGTACATCTCCTCGATCATAGGTTTCCATAGACGCACACGCGCATTTATAAACCAATTTGAGACCTAATTCAAGCAAAGAGATGTGCATTGCTAATACTTAAAACGAACACAAAGAAGCACTATCAATGAAGTTGCTAAAAACATTTTTTTTTATATTGTCTTTCTACCTGACTTCTGGTCAAGCCTGTCTGTCTTGCTAGCATGATCTTATCAGAATCCTTTGGATAGCTGTGAAAAATAGAAAATGCTAATAAGATTAAATAAGCACAAAGGTCTTGGATCAAGAAGTTACAAAAACAAGAAAAAGACCAAGGTTGATAGGTTTACGGATGAAGGAAATGCTCAAAAAGCCAAGCACGAAGAATTGAAACAGAGCTTTCTGGAAGCCCCCTTTGTGGTCTCCATGCATGTTGCATCATGCCAAACTGCTGAAGAGCCCTCTGTTGTCGGATTTGTTGGTCCACATACTTTAGTCTTGCCATTCCAACTCCTTTATTACTTCCAGAAGCATCATGCTCTCCAAGGTTCTTTTGTGTTGCACTGATTTGACCACTGATTGCATCACGCAAACACCGAAAATGGCATGAAATGGTTTGGAGAGCAAGAGCTGTGTATGGTTTAGCTGCCCCACAACCTGCTATCACATCAAATGATGACACCACAATCTGCATCTGATGATAATATTGTTTGTACCTATTGTCAACCTACAGCAATTGACAGGTGGCAATTAAAACTGTATTATTGCTACAAAGAAGAGCAGAATGAATGTCAGTCTTGGTGACTCTATCGACTTTGTGGATATGACTGTAAAATCAGTATCAGATACACAATCTTGTGTACTAAATTACACATAACAAGAAACAATGAATGTGAATTTTACTTTTAGCATGTGAGAAAAATACATCCAGCAAACAATACAAAGACAAAAAATACAAGGAGGAAATGACAATTAGTTCTACTCGAATCATCTTATGTTCATTATTACATACCAGGACAGGTTTGTTATCAGATAGATATTAGCCATAAAAGATATTATCACTTGTAAGGATGTGAGAATTTAAATTCCATCTTTCACTCCCCAAGCCAGCACGCAAAGCACAAAATAGATCCAAACTTTGCATTTATATTGCTTTGACATATTCCTTTTTCATACTTTAAGGTGCTTAAACCACTGTCAAGTCATTATCAATATACAGAGTGGAACAAACTTAAATATGTGCTGTCAATGGAAGAAAATCGATCTCCATTATCACAGTTTAGTGTGCATTTATTTAACAAATGCTGAAAGCCTGAAACACAAGGACATAAACACAGGAGAAATGGAGGTTATAATAGTCAACTTGGGGAAGATTACGGCCACTGAACGCTCTGAGAAAATGTACATTTTTCTTTCAAAGATATATATTGTCGTGACCAACTGTTTGAAGAAATCAGAGTTACAGAAGTGTGGGAATCTACATAAACAGGTCTTACCTCATCCAACATAGAAAAAAGTGTAGTTAACTTGTTGTGCATATCTTGTTTTTCAGCATGTGAAAGCTCACAAGAGGAGTTACTGGCTGAAGCTTGAGAATTAGGCACTCCATTTGCAGAAGGCCTTTCATTTTCTAGTTGCTCATCACCCTCCTTAGAGTTCTTCTTAGAGTTCTCAAGTGCGCTATGACTTCTCATATCAGGTCTTTTAATAGCTTTTCGGATGTCAACAACTTCATCAAGCAGTTGTTGCACTGCCTTGAGGTATTTGGAGCTAGGAACTGTTCTTCCAACACTAGACATTTCATGAAACGAAAAATCCGCCCTGCCCAAATCTTGACTAGCTTCAGGTAACCCAAGTTGAAAGTTTTCAGAATGTCTCATACCCTCATCCTTAGATGAGCCACTTTGGTAGGCCTCATTGCATGAAATTGATGGATTAGTACCCAAAAATGAATCAAAACTTGAACTATGATGCCTATTATGGATAGAAGGCATTTGAATGTGGGTTCCAAGGCTAAGAGACAATAATCCCTGACCTTGTAAGTTCTGTCCATCCATAGGTTGTCTAACTAACATCTCACTCCTACCCTCCCTCCATGCATTCAAATCATGAATATCGGATTGGAACCCTCCCATATTAGCCAAGATTTCCTGCTGTTCAGGAGTGGAATGTGAAGCACCTACTGATGGTGATGGAATCACAAAGCAGTTACTTTGCTGCTGAGAATTGCCAGAAAATGCTTCAGAATATGAACCAGAGTTCATATACAATGTCATACTGCTAGGCAAAATTGGTGTCTCGGAATACGAATTAGGCAAAGGCTCCCTAAGACAAAGCATAGGCACTGCATCCCTTTGATTACTTGAACTTGTGTAGTAAGTTGCCATAATTTTAGGACAGTGGAAACCAACTGTTCGAAAATCCTAACTTAGATTAAGGGGGCTCCTATAAGTAAAAGCAGTAAACAAACACGTACACAATTTATTTTGTTAGGTAAATGAGACAAATGGAACTTTTCTGATTCCTGGAAGCCACAGAATTGATGGTTGCTTCAGGGTTTGGAATTTCAGATTGTCCAATACTGAAAGTTGAATGGCTCCTGAAGAGATGTTTATGTAGTAACATAAGCATTAGCATGTCGCGAACACCATGCTTCAATTGCAGATCTTCAATCTCAGGCATCACAGAGAAGAATTAAGCTTGAAAAGAAGAAAAGAAAACTGAAAAGTCACTAGCACGCCAATAAATGAAAAGGAAAAAAAGCCACTAAACAAACCCACATTCATGTAAAAGTTGACTAAAACAAAGATGCTTGGGGACCAAACTTTGGTTTGTAAACTGAATTCCAGAAAAAATAAATAAATAAAAAAGGAAACTTTTGTATCCCATGAAAGAGGGTTGCAGAGGATAAGTACCCAAGAAGAAGAATGTATGCTACTGTGACTGAGTTTCTCATTCTGAGTCTTTGTTTGGAAGCAGAAAGGAAGGAGAGAGCAGGAGGTTCAGTTCTCATGAAAGAAGAACGAGTGAGAAGAAGGAAAGAGAAAAGGTGGGGCCAAGTAGCTTCAATGAAGATTCAAATTCATTATTCATAGTTATGGTGAAGAGTGAAGAGTGAAGAGTGAAGAGTGAAGAGATAAGAGAGAAAGTGAGTTAGCAGTGTGGAGTTGGGTTGACATAAACATAATGCTGCCCTGTCTTTGGGATTGGTGCAAAATCACTGTTGTTGTTCGGAGCGCCTTCCACTTGCGTCACACTTTACATCAAAGTATCCAAAAAAATCACACATCAAACACTTCCACTAAACCAACTTAGTTTTTTTTTTTTTTTTTAATAGGCATAACCATAAAATAATACTTTTATTAATAAATAAATACCTGAAATTATATATCTTATCATGTAGGCAGGGTGAGTGTAACAGGTTACTCTAGTGATTGAGTGAGAAAAAATTGGGATAGTTAAAAATATGAAGATCTAGATTCAATTCTCATTGTGACTATTTTTATAATCTTTCTATCTTTATCAAAAAAAAATTATTACAATAATTTGTTGGTACTTCCGCACTTAAATATAAAAATCAAATATTCAATTCATCTACATCAGTAAAAATAATTAAATTAATTATTTATAATTAATAATATCATAATTTAAAATTTTATTCTAAAAATATTTATAGTTAAATGATACAAGCAGTAGATATATTTAATGTACTATTTAAAAGTTAAAGTATAATTCTTTTTCAAATGAGCATAATTTATGGTGTTAATTGTCTAATGGATTTACTTTAATAAAAAATGAGTAAATAACGATTTATAATAAATTAAAGAATTATTAATTAATATATTTAAGACTATACTTATATTTCTTATAATTAAGATCAACTCATATTTATTACTTATATATAAAAAGGAGGTAATATTATCTAAATTTAATTTGATTACGATCTAATAAATTTTTTAAAAAATAATTTCATTACTTTAAACTCGAATTTATTCTCAATTATGTGTGTTAAATAGACACTGACATTTTATAGGGTAATAATTAACGCTCTCTTATGTTTATCTACGTCGATGTATAATTATTTATGTAAATAAATGTGATATATTTTATTTAAAAATGATTAAAATAACCTACATCGATGTATAATTATTTATGTAAATAAATATTAATTTTATTTAAAAATAATTAAAATAATCACAAAAATTAAAAGAACCACAAAATTGAAGTACGAAAATATCGATCAAGAACTCAAAACTAGTCGAGAACCAGTCTAGAAAATTAGGTTGAATGGTTTTTTTAAAAAAATATTTTTTTTTCTAAAATTATTTAAAATTATTTATGATAAATAAATATTTTTAATAAAAAATTATAAATTCGAATAAATTATATTATTTGTTATTTTTAATAAAAAATTTATAAAGGTATAATTTAGTTGTTTATATTAATTTATAATTTTTTATATCATGATATTTTATATGTTAAATTATATTAATTTGGAATTTTTATTTTAAATTTAAAATTAATATATATATATATATATTATTGTATTTTATTAAAATTTTAACATAAATATTATATTTAGACTTTTACATGCACTTTAAAAAATAAAATATATAAAATAATTTTATTTTAATGTTTTAGTATTATAAAATTATAATATTATGATTATGTAATATTATTTTATGTATTATTTATATATTATTATTATTATTTTATTGATGAAATTTAAACTATTGAATTCTGAATCAGTGAGTGTTTTAATTAATTTGATAATCAGTCTGATTTTAAAAATATTATTTTATATAATTATCAATGAAGTTCGCTTAATCACTTGTGAAACAAAATTAATTATTATTTTACATTTCAATTATATACATTTTAATAATCTTTATGACTCTATTATCAACATTGATAATTGCATACAAGTGATGCCAAAAAAATGATGTAAATAAAAAATTATTGACACTTGTTTGTATAAGCGATTGGTATCTAGCTCCCATTGAATTTTAAATTAATTGCATATGTACTTATTTTTTGTTGAGTTTTCATTTTATTTCTTGTATGGATGTATTGTTTGGTTAAGGAGATGAATCCCTAAGTCCCTAACAACCAATTGGTAGATCAGACCTAAACCATTTCATAAAACTTGTTTTCTATTCTCTCTTCAATCTCTCACTTCGCTTTGAACTATTTGCTGCTGAGCAAGATAGAGTTTTGCTGCTCATAAACCATATTCTAATCATATTCCTGCCAAAACTTCCCATGTATTATGGTATTGTACGTGATGCATGCATGTTAGTTTTATTCATCTACTGCCTCAACACGAGATATAGGGTGTATTTGTTTAAATTTAAAAATAATTTTAAAAACAAACATAAAAGAAGAATATGATTCAGGCCTAAAAAAAAAGGCAAAAAAAATTACTTATTTAAAAAATAGACAAATAAAAAATAAAAATGCTTATTTTATTTTAAAAGAAGTGTTATTGTAATAAAAACAAATTAAAAACAAACCCATAATAAATAAATAAATAAATAACGCGAAGCTCATGAGTCATGATTAGCAATGAGTAAGGACAAACACGTGGGGATTTGAGTGCTATCAATTTTTAAAGAGTAAACATGGGAATACCGAAATAATTCAACGGTCAACTTATTTAGTCAGTCAAAATAGATTTAAATGATATACAGGAGACTTCAAATAATACGGTAATATATCAAATTTTATTAAAATTAAATAATAATTTAAAAATAATTAAAGTGTTCATATTTTATTATATTTTATTAATTTTATTTTATAAAAATAAAATATCAAATCATTTTAAATTAATATAAAATTTTATACATATAATTTAAGAGTGAAGAACTTTCAACTAAACGGTTGGATTATAATTTTGTAAATCCAGTAATTGAATTATAATTTCATATCACTTTATATGTTTATATCAAATTTTGTTAAAATTGAACAACAACTTAAAAGTAATCAAAGAAATTTTATTATATTTTGAAATGTATATATTACGTTAATTTTGTTTTATAAGAATAAAGTATCAAATTATTTTAGATTAATTTAAAATTTTGTACATATGATAAGAGTAAAGAATTTGCAATCTAACGGTTGGATTATAATTTTGTAATTCCAGCAATTGAATTATAACTAAATATCACTTTATATGTTTATATCAAATTTTGTTAAAATTGAACAACAACTTGAAAGTAATCAAAATGTTCATATTTTATTATATTTTAAAATGTATATATTATATCAATTTTATTTTATAAGAATGAAATATCAAATTATTTTAGATTAATAAAAAAATTTATACATATGATCTAAGAGTAAAGAACTTTCAATCTAACAATTAGATTTACAAAATTCACATTTAATATAAAATTATTAAATGGTGTAATACTTACTACAAGTTACACTGATGTCGTTTGAACCCTTCTTTTATATATATATATATATATATATATATATATATATATATATCCAACCTTGATTGTAAGTTCTTTACTTTTAAATCATATGTACAAAATTTTATATTAACCCAAAATGATTTGATACTTCATTTTAATAAAATAAAATAGATGTAATATATGTATTTCAAAATATACTAAAACATGAACACTTTTATTACTTTAAAGTTGTTGTTCAATTTTAACAAAATTTGATATGAACTTTCAATCTAACGGTTAGATTTACAAAATTCGCATTTAATATGAAGTTGTTGAACGGTATAATACTAGGTAAAAATTACATCGGTATTATTATAAGAGTTAATCATTTATACACTGCCGGTGTAAAGTTTTTTACACTGGCAGTCAATCAGAGCCGTTAATAGTGCCTTTTTTTATTTTAATTTAATTAAATGAGCAGATGAAAATACACTATTAATGGCTCTGATTGACTGTCAGTGTAAAAAAATTTTACACTGACAATGTATAGGTGATTAACTCTTATTATAACCCTCTTTTATATATATATATATATATATATATATATATATATATATATTGTGTAATTGAAATGATATATCATTAAAAAAATTAATTTAACATATATCATAAATTATTCAATAAAATAATTTTACTAAAAGTTATTCTTTGAGTAATTTGAACTTTTATCTCATGCACATATATATATAGGAAGAAATCAAATGATACTAATATAATTTTTACCAACTATTACACTACTTAATAACTTTATATAATAAGTAAATTTTGTTAATCTAAGTTAAATTATAACTTCATATTATCTTGTATGTTTATGTCAAATTTTTTGTTAAAATTTCTCTTATATCAAATGTAATCACTTGCTATAATTTTTACACTTAATGACAAATAATTAATAGTAAAAATAACTAATAATTTAGGGCTTAGGTTCCAGAAGTTGACAATTGACGCTAAGGAAGTTGGAATTACGAATGATAATATAATACATTGGATTTGGGGTTCGGATAGAGTATTATAGTATTTGTTTTTGTACCAATATATCTGAAAAATAAATATTTATATTAGAAAAAGAAAATACTTATATTTCGTTTCATATACTCACTAACAGGTAGTAATTTTAATCACATTATCGATCTTATCGGATATCTATTCATTTACAGCTGCACGCAACATCTACAATTTCCTAAGTGCATTTTTTATTAAAATATTTTAAATAAATATTTCCAAAATAAATGTTTATAATAATTAGATATATAAGTTATATTAAAATTAAATTTCATAATAAATAATTCATAACCTATAAATTATATTTTTACAATAAATAATTTATAATATATTATAATAATATATCTTGTGAGTCGATTGTAGATAGTACATCTTTCAATTTTCAATAGGGATGCCAACAAGACAGAGTGGGTGTAAATAGTAGTCTCTCGTTATTTGTTTTGTTGGATAAATATTTATCTCGTATATATTCATCTTCATTTGTATAAATATTTATTAAGTGAATATTCGCATATATTTTTTAATATTTTTATGTATTCACGAATATCTGTATATATTTATAATTTTTTTGAAAAATAAAAAATATTTTAATAATAATTTTCATTTATTATAAGATTTTCTTTTAAAATAACAATTTAAAAGTCAAAACTTAAATTATTCAAATATTATACATAATTTTATTAATAAATTTTTTTCAATTTTAAAATTAAATTTAACTGTTAAGGTACTTTATTCTCATGAATTTAAACAAATTTAATATATAATTATATAATTGAATATTGGTGAATATTTACGATACCAATATTATGATACTTGCCCTATTAATATGTAGGTATAAAAAATATTCATACCTATTATCCGCAAATACTCTCTTTTTTTTAAAAAAAAAAAAAACACGTCTCATTTATAATATCCAATTTTTACCTAGAACAAATTTTATTTGCAGTTACATATTTAAACCTCACATTGAATGTTCGAGATTGATGGTTGAGTGTATTCATTTGGCATTTTATTGAGAGTGTCACTTGATTCAATAACATGTCTTTATGCCCATGTCCATATAAGGCCTCAAGAATTCCTTGATATGAGTCTTGTATCTTATACAAAATCCAACCATTAATAACTATAATTGAGTATCAAAGTACATTATACAAATCCACAAAAAAATTTCATAAATCATAGGATCCACAAAAATAGGGCAATTAGGTATAAATAGTACTTTGAAAAGAAAAAATATTATAAATTTTAATATTTTGACTTTAGAAATCTAGTAGGTTATCTATAGTACAATACTCTAGATTATAAGAGATACAAAGTTATTTTTAATTATTAATTTATTTAAATATATTAAAATTTATTTTGAAAGTTGTCTCAACCTGAAAAACGCACTAGAGCATTTAAAAATATATAATGTTTGTCTTTACTTTAGAATGGGAATTTTATTAACTATTATATTTTTATAAGTGTGAGAATTTTGAGATTTTGTGAAAATTTATCCATTATTGGATACTGTATTTTTGTGTACAATCATGATCATTGATTGGATTTTGTATTAGATACGAGTCTCGATTCGAATAAATGCTGAGTTATTTTAGGAGTATGAGTCTAAAGTCAGATAAATGTAAAGTCAGTTTACAAGTAAAGGCATGAGTAATGAAGTCGTTATCTCTTCAACTAATAACTTGACCAGATCTTCCCAACAAAAAGGTAAAAATGATACATTTATTCACTAGTCAAGAACATGATAAGACATAAATAAAAAAATATTTAAACACATTTATATTAAAAAAATATAATTAAAAATATTTTCATTAAAGAATAACCAATCTCATTCAAGGTCATTAATCTATTTTTATATAAAAGATTTACTTTTAAAATAACAAGTTGACTTTTAAAAAATAATTTATCATAAAATTCTCAAGAAATAATATTTTCATTAGAAAAAATCTCCTAAAATATAGGGAAAAATATGCGAGTAAGGAATGAATTAGATAATATAGTCCCTATCCCTGCGTCTATAGTCCTAATCTCATCTCATTAAGCCCGTGTTTGGATGCGCGTTGCCCTGATGCAACGCGCGTATTTCTTTCTGAAAACGCAATTTGTCTCTCTGAAACATGTTTGGATTATTTTTCTTCACACGATTCTGTGAACGAAAATCAATTTTGGCTTAAGCGGATGAAGATTTGCTTTTATGTTTTCAAGAAATTGATTCTAGTAAGTAAATATTTGATTTTCCTCATTTGTCCTCATGAAAGTATTGGAAATCTTCAATTTAAATGGACAATAGAGGATACCGTATCATTCACGTTTTGTCAATGCAGTTGTAAGGTCTATTTTGGTAATTATACACTTAAAATCAATTTTAATAACTATTTTTCAAACATAATTTAATATGAAAATCAATTTTCTAATAAATGTACTCAAACAAAAATCACGTTACTTTAAAATCACGTTTACTTAAAATCAATTATACAAAATTACGTTAATCTCAAATCAATTTTACAAACGCAAATCCAAACACGCACTAAGTGAATATTTACCTACCCATTATAAATATTATTATTTTTTATTTTTTTTATCAAAGTGGGGATAAAATTATGAATACTACTTGAAATGGAAAAGCATGACTGGTCTCACGCTGTACCGAAAGTGGAATAGGCTGATCCTACAGGAAAGATCCACGCTTTCATGATGTGTAAAGCACCTCTCACTCTAACTCTACATTTCTTTTTTATTATTATTACGCGCTACTGTTATAACGGAATGCCACCTCCAATAAATTTCCTCCATCCACTGCCTTCTATTTCGTTAACATATTCTCTCTTTTTATTCTTAACTTTTCTTAAAATTATCTCTTTTGAGTTTTGATAGAAAGATAAAAATAAAATCATGAAAGATAATGTATTAAAATGAACGCTCGAGATATCAACTAAAATGAATATTGTTGATAAAAGAATATAGAAAGACTAATTTCATCTAATAATGATGGAAATGAAAGTGAATTTTTCAAAGTTCAAAGAACCAAACTGAAAGTAGAAAATAAAATGAAAGTGTAGTTCATTTTCAGAAAATAGGGCAAGCATAGTGATTTAATCATAATTTATAAATTATAAATTTAATAATTTTATAATGGGTTGATCGAGCCCTCTCACTAAGACTGAGAAATTGAGATTTTAAATTGTATCACTTGTTGAATCAACACCGGCCAAGGTCCTCTCGGTCTCATACAGTGCCCATTAAAAAGGATGACCACACATATTGTGTAAGCTTCCACACCATCATGCACAAAAATAATTATAATCTCATAATTTGCGGAACTATGGTAATAAGTAACATGAATCATGAGAAGAAATGACAAAAATATAACTCCACTATATGCCAGAATTTATGGGGTTTAAATGTTCTAGATTTTAATAGTTGTTAGCCTTTTTTCTTCTTCTTAATTATACCAAAATATCAATCTGTATTAAACATCAACAATTATTTCACATAAAATATTTTTAAGAATTATTTTTTGTTGAGAGAAATTTTAGAAATTCTTTTTATTTTCTATATAATTCAATTTCTATTTATTTATGAATTAAATATTAATATTTAAAAATAAATTATCAATAAATAAAAATAATTTTATATTATAATATAAATTATTTATCTTAAATTTAAAATATAACTCATATATTTAAATTATATGTTTATACAAATTTTAGATATCTCTCATATATATATATATATAAAAATACAATATTTATTTATATATGTAAATTATGATAAATATTTATTATATATACCAAATATTCGTGAAACATATATGTAAAATAATAGTTAATAAATAATTAAAAAATTTATATTATATATAAAAAAGATATTTTGTTTTATTTAAAAATTTAAATATTTATCTCTTTTTATTAATTTTTTTCTCATCATTATATTTTTTAAAGATAAAATAATAAAAAAATATGTATAAAAAATTAATTAATTATTTTTATCAATAATAATTATTTTCTTATTTTATAGTCATTTTTATCTCTAATTTTATTTAAAATTATTTTATTCTTTTAATTATATATAATCTCTTTTTTAGTTTATATTATGTAATTTCTATTATTTTTAAACAAAATATATGATAATTTCTGATGCGCTGAATAGCAGAGTTTGCGGTCCATTCCAAACCTGCGGTCAGTGAACGTTGAAAGAAAGTGGGGCACACCATTTCCCCTGTTCAGCGAAGCACCGAAACAACAAAGTTAAATAACTGAATATTTATAAAATAAAATAAAATAAAATAAGGCTGAATATTTTTTCTGTATTTTTTTTTTCATCCTCAATCTTCTCCATCGCGTGTGCTTCCATTTTCCATGGCTAAGCCGAAGGCTCAAAGGCGAACCCTAGAGTCATACTCAGTCAAACACATAGGCAAAACCATTAAAGGTAAGCGAACTCGCACTCGCTTTCTCGGAAAAAAATAATTCATAGAATTTTGTTTTTGAGATGAATTATCTTTTGTGCTCTCTCTGTTTGCTTTCATGAATCGAAACTCGCGTTTTGTTGTTGTCTCGCAGCTGGCGATTGCGTGCTCATGCGGCCTTCCGATCCGTCGAAACCGTCGTACGTGGCGAAGATCGAGCGGATCGAAGCCGACGCGCGAGGCGCGAACGTGAAGATTCACGTACGGTGGTACTATCGGCCGGAGGAGTCAATCGGCGGTCGCCGCCAGTTTCACGGTTCCAAAGAGGTTTTCCTCTCCGATCACTTCGACGTTCAGAGCGCCGACACCATCGAAGGCAAGTGTACGGTCCACAGTTTCAAGAGCTACACGAAGCTCGATGCCGTCGGAAACGACGATTTCTTCTGCCGTTTCGAGTACAATTCCTCCTCCGGCGCCTTCAATCCTGATAGAGTCGCCGTGTGAGTCCATCACTTATCCGAGAGATATTTTTTTTTTTGTTACAGTCTCTGCTGCGTTAAATTCGAAATATATTTTTGTTTTTGGTAGAATTTCGTGTCGGAATGGAATTTTTTCCCTTTATGTATTTTTGTTAGTTCAGCAGCTATCAATTAGTAATTAATTTAGGATGAGTTTTGGTTAATGACTAGTCTAGGTTTCTGTTGGTTAAATTGGGGATGACTCAGATTACGATTATTCTAAAAACTATATATATTGCTTAATTTATGTTATTAGAGTTTTGTTTGTTTGTTCAGTTGGAAAATGGTAAGAATCAGCTTTTTGTTAGAATCGAGAAGCTGCGGGATCTTATCTGGATTCTGACTCGTGTCATGTTAAAAATTTTCATTGCAGGTATTGTAAATGTGAGATGCCTTACAATCCTGATGACCTAATGGTCCAATGCGAGGGCTGCAGTGACTGGTAAATTGAATGTGTAAAGTGATATTATCTTTAATTTATTCGGCTTCTGTTGTTTGTTGTATGTTCCTGTTTCTGTTTGATTTGCTGGACTCTTGTATGTCCAGTTCTGTAGTTATGTTGCATCATCCTGATGCTTTTCGTTTTAAGTATCAGTTTTTTTATTAATGTTTATCTCTTTTCTTTTGGTTTCATGTGAAGAAAACAAGTATATTAAGTCAGCACTAACACTGCAGGCATCATTTTCTCTTGTGTCAGACTCTCCAATTAACTTGGACTATTCTTTTCCATTATTATTTTGGTTTCATTGCTTAAGGAATGCTACCATTCTTAATAACAGCCAGTGTGCTTGACTATTTTATGTATTGGTGATTGTTGTGCGGGTCTTTTTCTTCCTTGCATATTTTGGTTCTGTCTAGGCAGTTGTTATTTAACATATCCCTGGCTTTCCTTTCTGCTTATACAGTGCTTGTTTATACACATTCTTTTTTCATGCATTGCTGCATGCATTTAAATTTTGTTCTACTCGTTGATTATTGACTTTTGGATTGTAACTCAAGAGAACCACGTTTCTTTTAATTATGTCTACTTGTATGGTTCACGGCTATATAAGTAAAGATCCAGATGGAGCAGGGTTGTTGAATAGCCACTATAGCGGCGCTATATTGCTATTGCGTTTAAGAATTCCTTAATCTGCAATCATGACTCCATCCACTATAGTGGTTGCAATGATGTCATGTTTGCAGCATGTATCCTACACCCTCTAGTCATCTCTGCTGACTCTTCAACCAATTGAACTTTTGAGTAAATACTATGTCATATATAATTGATATATTTCATATATTTTAACTGCTATGCAACTTCCACGATTTGCCTAGTATGCTATCCGCTGTATGATATAGCAGATTATTGGCTTTCTGCCATTTTCCGCAATCCACATTTGATAACACTGGGATGGAACCTAAAGCAAACAATACATTTAGGTGGTCTTGTTATTCAGCCTTTTAATTTGAAAAACATGCTGTCTGCCACTGATTAGGTTTCTCATTAATTTCGTATTTCTTTCCTTATTATGATTGTTTGACATAGATAATTACCAAAACTACTTTGTTTCATAAATTTCATAATAAAATTCATTAAAAAATCTTGTGCATTTGGATTCATTATGACTATGGTATTTTAGTGCTTCCACTCTTTTGCATGTATGCTTGCAATGGCATTTCAATCCACCATTGCTTAGCTTTGAGGTTCCCATAAATATTTGTCTAAGTTGATATTTGAAATATGCTTAAACCATAGTAGTCAATACTGAATAGCACTATAGCAGAGTAGCGGAGAGGCCTTGGGCTGCAATGGGATTCAAATAGTGGCCACAGCCACAACAGTGACTATTCATGTGTTATAGCAGTGCTACCATGATATAGGCTTCAAATACCCATTTTAACACTCCAACAACATTGATTAGGGTTTTTTCAGGCAGAGTTGTGATTTCCCCACCATTTTCTAATGCATATTTTTTTCGCTTAAAAGCATCAGATTTGAACCCTTCTTCCTCGACCATTCCTCAAAAAGTTACCTATGCTTTGATTTTTGTTCCTTCACACTCTATAGGGCTATGTTTTTTTCCCGTGTTTCATTCTTTCTTCTTCCATTAAACTTCCTAGTTCACTTTCAGACATTCTACTAATTTTTATCATGTGTCATGCTCTTTTTCTATTATTTTCACTATCATCTTTCATTTTTCGACTTCATTACTATGTTCTTATTGGCCCTAGATTGATGGTGATTCTGTGTATAAACTGTGATTTCTTATTTATCAGGAATTACTTTAATTATTTTTTGAGCATTTATAGGTGTAGTATTTTTCTTTTGATCCATGGGAATCGAATATGGTACCAAGAGGGTTTACCAAGAGGGTTTACGACACTTATACACCCAGCTCAACCAATTGAGCTAGACCCCCTTATATTTATAGGTGTAACATAAATTGTTTAGTTTGTATTATAATATTTAAAATAGTGGCCATCCCACTTCCTTCTATAGTGTTGTGTTTTGCCGCTATCCAACATTGTTAACTATGGCTTAAATAGAAATATTTATTCTATTAATAAAGGCAATACCATTTTTAGTAGCCGCCTTTCGTATCCATTTTATTTATTGACACTTTTACCCTAAATTCACTTGCTTTTTATTTACTCTTTCATTCTTTTTAAAAAATAATCACTACTACTCTTCAACTGTTTTTTTCTGTGTATCATGACCGCCTATATTTTTTATTTTTAATTTTAAATAAATTTACAGAAGCACGAAGTGCCTCTCCCACTAATAAGGATAATGAAGGTATGAAATGTTGGAAAAGAAGATTTGGAGGATTAATAATGCTTTTGGGATGAAATCCCTCTCTTATTCTGGGAGGGGATTCATCTTTATGATTATTCCCATGGTAATTCAAATAGTCAAATAGTAGCGCATCTATAGACTAGTTAAGAATAGCCTTTATATTGTATGGAGTGATGAACTTGACTTTCATGGCTATCCCAAATTATTAAAATCTTAATCAACTAATTGTTCATGGAAGTGGAACCACTAAATTAAAATTCTTTTAAGCTTGGTCTTAAACCAAGATAACATCAATTTTATTCATAGCAATTTTCATATACTCGTCTTTCTTACAATAAAACTAACCAAAGATCTTCTTTGTGAGTGTTGGTATTTTTTTTTACTTATTTTTATGGGAGGCATCATAAATTTGTAAAGTGTAGTAGAGAGCCATTTTAAAGAATGGGCTTTTAAGATCTATCTCGAGACCATTAGTTTGTTTGCCAAATCATGATAAATAGAAGATTTTGGTTTCAGTGCCTCTTTCAAGCAGGATTTGAATGTTCGAAAAAAACTTGTTTTGCAACATGTGCCATTATTTTGTGGATATGAGGCTTTGGGTGAATGCAGTCCTCAGCATATTATTTTTTTATATTATTATTCAGGTTCCATCCTGCTTGTATAGACATGACTGTGGAGGAAGCCAAAAGACTTGACCACTTCTTTTGTGAAAGTTGTTCTGCCGAAGGTCAAAAAAAGTTGCAAAACTCTCACTCTGCTTCTAGACACTCAGATACAAAGGTATTTTAATTACTGTTGTTTGATAACGTGAACTTGTTTTCACTTTTTCAGAACTTAATACCATTTGAATTGACTCGCCGAGGCTTTGGAGAAGTTGATATCTTCATCTATTATCTATTGGTTTGTTAAATCCACTTCAGTATTCTTTGATCCTTTGTCAGATGCATTATCAGTTGGTTCATTTTTTTCATTTGGGGGGAGTTACGTATTCATTGTGAGAATCTGTGTTCTTATAAGATGATATAATGTGCATCTCACCGGTTCACAAATAGGAATAGCCATTGCAAATGAAATTTTCATTTGATGAATAACAAGCGCCTGATTATGACACATGCATTCGGTATTTCATATATTTTTCCACTCCTGTTTTGGTTAACTTAAGTTTCTTCCAGGTTAATGTGAATTTTAAGACAAAGAATGATCTCTGTTTTCATTGTTGTACTGCATATTCAAGAATTTGAAACTACATTTTGAATTGCTTGAATGCCTAAAAAAAATAGCGTTTTATTTGTGCTACATATTTTTGGAAGTCTGCCATGATATATTATTACACACAAGAATTGTCAGTTTTGACCACCCGAATAATGTTGATATGGGTCGCGTGTGGCCATGGAAAAACCCCAAGTGCTATTGTTCATTATAAGGATATTTACTTGAGAATGCAGTTTTCATGTAAAATTTCTGCTGAAAAAAGAAATGATTGATGCATTAACATGTTTTTCCTGGTATTGCAGGTGGATACTAAACGCCGTCGTAGGTAATAGTTTGATAGTATATAAAGCATAAAATGAGTTAGATCTATAATGGATGTACTGGAGATCTTGCTATTCTAATCCTGAGTAGGGGCCAAACAAACACTGAGACAAAGTTATCTAGTAGTAAGCTGTAGTCTTTCTACTTTCATGGAAAGAGACTAGTTTGGAAATGTTTGACATGTCTATTTGGTGTGAGTACTCATCTTGTTTCCTTTGGAAGTGGAGGACGTGTTTATGTAATTATATAATGTAGATTCTGTCTCTCTTCTCTTCTGGTCCTTGTTCTGACTCGGACTTTTGTAAAGTATTTTGACTTATTTATGAGCAGTAGACACTTTATTCTTTCTTTGCACTGATAGATATAGGCAGCGATCTAGAGTTTCTATAATGGCACCGTTTTGTTGGCGTTAATAATTTTGACTATATAATGGACGATTTTGGGTTCTAATTTGATTCACCTTTCGTGCGCAAAGAACTTTCAAGAGACATTGCATGCCAATAATTTCGAAGTTCTGTGTATCATTTGACGCGATGACGATGGAAATTGGAAAATACTTTATTTTGGAACATAGAAAGACAAATCTATATTCGAGTATTGCCCAAGGCTTTGTGCGGATCCAAGATGCACCACACTCCACTAACCGTGCTTGTGATTCATAGCTGACGAGAGGGATTACAGGCTTATGTTTGGATATTAAGTGGTGATCGGATTAGAGTGGGTTTTTGGAGTTAAATAGAACCGGGCGAAATTGAATGCGAGTAGAAGTATTGTTTGAATATTTTATGATAGAGTAGAAATATTCTTTTTCTTTCAAGTGTTCACAAAAATGTTTATTCAAATAGGTGATTCCAGTAACTCCACGAGCACGAGGGAGGAATCAACCTTGTGTTGTATCTAAAGCGTCACAAAAATGAAGATGGCTAATAGATCTGAAAAGTAACACAGGATTTCATTTTACTGAAAAAAGAGAGGAGAGAATTCCGCTATATGAAAAAGATACTTTAGCTAAAATTGAATGATCTCTAAAACACAAAAAGAACTGAACAATTATTGGAATTGCGCTTGCATAGTTTATACTAGTGACAAATAAAATACAAAACCTCTCTTTCCCTCTCCCTCTCTAAATATGTTTATACCGACAAAATAAACAGACCCATGCTTAATTGAATGGTGATCATAATTGAGCACTCTTATAGATGATCACAAAATATTGTCCTGTGAAATGACATTTTTAGAGTGCAAATCATATAAGGTAGAATAAGAATGTACTACTATAATTGAAATGACATTTAAACTATAGAATTTGTCACACTTGATTTATTCTTTATATATACTTATGTTATTTATTTTATTAAAATTATATATAACTCTGATTATCATCTACTTTAGGTTATATACAGTAATTGTTTAAAATACTAATTTATAGTATTTTAATTTATTAGTGAAACATAAAAAATATTTATTATTTTTTTCAAATTAAATATATTTGAGTATTAACAACAAATGATAAAAATAAGAAAACAATTATTAGAATTTGTCACACTTGATTTATTCTTTATATATACTTATATTATTTATTTTATTTGAAAATCATTTGATACTTCATTTCATTAATTTAAATTGACGGATAATCATAAAATTATTTTATATATTGATTTGAATTAATGAAATGAAGTATAAATGATTTTCAAATTTTTTAAAAATTTACAAATTTGATCTATGCATTAAGAACTTTAAATTCAACGGTTGGATTATTAAAATTTGATGTAGAACATGAGTTATTGAACGGAGTAAGTCTACGTAGATTCACTTACTACACTCAATAACTCATATTCTAAATCAAATTATCTAACTATTAAAGTAAAAGTTCATAATATATGGATCAAATAAATTAAAAAAAATTAAAATCATATAATATTTCGTTATTTAGATTCATATCAACATATAAAATATTTTTATGGTTATTCATAAATTTGAATTAATAAAATAAAGTATCAAATAATTTTTTAATTTTTTAAAAATTTATAAACTTGATTTATACATTAAAATTTTTTAATTTAACTATTGAATTGTTGAAATTTGATGTACAATATGCGCGATTATATTAACTATCAAGACTTGTGGAATAAATGAATTCTCTTTCTATATATATTAAATTATTTAAACTTGAAATATATTTAAGATAGTCATGAAAAATTATAATTTCAATAAAATCTTATATGTATAAGTGATTATTGTTATAATCAATTATAATGATTGTACTGAATTTTTTTTTGTTTGAATTGAATTAGAAATTAATTTAAGTAAATTAAACTGGTTTTTACTATTATTACAAATTGGTATAATCATTAAAATCTTACTTTAATAGATATACCTATTCAAAAAGATCTTTGTTACTTGGTATGAAATTCTTTTGTATGAACCGTTTTAACATGAAGTAATTCAACCAATGTCTCATCCATGAGGCAGTAAAATGACTTGCAATAGCAGGTTTTTCAACTTGTTTAAAATTGCAAAATAGTCCTTATATTATATGCGGAGACATTGTGGAGGCGCGGTGACAGCGGAGGCATGGTGACGGTGGAGGTGTCGTCTCCTTCCACGATGGTGGCAGCATGGTGGTGGTAGCGAAGGCATGACTTCATTCGCAGTGGCAGCAGAGGCGCGGGCTCCTTCGCACAGTGGCAGCGGCAGCGAAGGTGTCGTCTCCTTTCACGGTGGTGGCAGCACGATGGTGGCAGCGATGACGTGACTTCGTTGACGCGGTGGCAACGGAGGCCCAGGCTCCTTCGTACAGTGGCAGTGGAAGCACGATTTCGTTCGCGCGGTGGTAGTGGAGGCGCGACCTCCTCCTCCTCGACATCACCGGTCGTCGTCTGCGGCGTTCAACTCTTCTAGGGCCTCTCCTAAACCCTAAACCTCGCCACCTCCTCCTCGCCCCTGGTTCGCCCTCAACCGCCTCGCCGTTGCACTCACCGCCGTCATCATCTTCCTCGCTGTCACCACCCGCCGATGGCCAAAACAGTAACCCTAAAAAGAGACTAATTTGCAAAATACAAAAATTTTCATAAACAAAATAACAAATTTGAACCATTAATTATTTTATTATTAAATCTAACGATTAAAAATAATATTTTATTGATGTACCACTTTTCATACTGCTTCATGTTAGAATTTCTTTTTTTGTATTCAACAAATTTTGTATCAAATTTAATATTTCTAAACTTTGACTAATTAAATAAATACAAGTACATAATATGAAGATTATAATACGTCATTAATTTCCTCTTCCATAATCTTAAAAGTGTAAACCCGTATTTACTATTTTACTAAAAAAAATTGATTTTTTCTTTACTGAATTAAATCACCCTCATGCTCAATGAACTAATTCTTTTGTGAGTGAGTAAATTTTCAAAGCTTGACCCGTTAGATATATGACCAGCCTATCGAATTGAGTCATTTTGACATCTATATTTTTAAATTTTTTTTATAAAAATAGTTCAAATATTCATAATTTAATTTATTTTTAATAGTTTAATTCAATTATTTATGGGAACAATTGAGTTCAGTTCACTACCATACAATTCTTTTTTCTCAACTCCTGCATATGTATAAGATAAATTTAAATAATCTGTTTATTATAAGTTATTCCAAACCGGTCCAATTCAATGAATAGTCGATTTGAAAAATATATAAATAATAAAGTAGAATGGGAAAGAGTTATTCTTAGCATTCAAACCGTCCAAGATCCATGATTCGAAATTAACAGTAACGAATGCGTTAGAAACGACAAGCAGCACATGTAGCGGATAAAAACGACGTCGCTCTCTTTTCTCCTCTGTCGAGTATGACACGATACGATACGATACGATACGATGCACCCACACAACACAACACTACTCCCCCACGCATACACACCGACCTTCCCAATATATATCCTTTTGAGACCGACTTTTCCGGTTACCGATGTTATTCGTCCACGTGTCCCCACCTGCCATTACACCCTGTCTCCTTCATCTTTTCTTTTTCTCTTTCTTTCCATCTTCGCACACCCTTCACTCACGCCTTTTATTCTTTCACAAAATTAATTAAGGGACTTTAGTCTCTTTAATTATCATTATTTTCGCTTTAAGAAACTATTCATTTTCCCAAATCATCATCATGAATAAACGTTAAGAAATGGAATTAATTATTCGACAAATGAATACACTTTTATCACACCTCTTCAAATATCTTTAATACTTATTCAAGTTTTTATTTTATTTTAAATAAGATTCATTATGTTATATTATTGTTAAACAATTCAAGTTACATTTTTACAAATTTTATTTTAATTATAAAAAAAAACTTTCACTTTTATAATTTTTTATTTGCACTTTATCTTTTATAAATTTAAAAAATTAATTTAATTATTATAATTAAATATTAATTTAGTTAAAAATAATATTTTTTTTATTTGTAAAATTTATTTGGTACTTTAAGTAATGTTACTTATTTGAGAATAATTTATTTTTAAACAAACACTCAAGAATCATTAAACACAATTTTTCTTATTGATTAAAATTTATTAGAAAATACCAAATTTGAGTCTTATATCTTATTTAAAAACTCTCTCCTAATATTATAATTTTTAATAAATTTTAAATGATAAAAATAATTGTGTTAAAAATTTTGTTGATAACTTTTAACTATTTCAATAATTTTGGTTTCTTGTAGGCATGATGCATGAATGGGGATGATATAGGAGCGAAATTCATAGGCGTGAATGCAGCGAGTGCACATGTAGGCGCGTGGGTGAACTGTTCTTTTTCTCCATAACTTAATTCACACGTCGGTTACCACCTTTTTCTATTTTCTTAATCGCGGCAAGTGCGCGTTATGAGAAGTATAAATGGTGTCCCACTCTTGCATTCTGAGAAACAAACTCATCTCTTTGCTTTTGGCAGTGCCACCTAAGTAAGTTATTATACACTCACACTTCCCTTTGATCATGGCAGAGGAGCCCCAGAACAAGTATGAGACCTCTCAGCCCAGTGAGGTTGAGGTCAACGATCGTGGTGTTTTTGACTTTCTCGGTAAGAAAAAGGAAGAAGACAAGCCTCAGGAGGAGGTCATCGTGACCGAGTTTGAGAACAAGGTGACAGTGTCAGGGGAAGCTGACAAGAAACAAGAGGAGGGAGAGAAGAAACCCAGCCTCTTAGAGAAGCTTCACCGATCTGACAGCAGCTCTAGCTCTGTACGTTTCTTTTTTTGCATGTAAAAATATATATAGCTCGTTCATCATTGATCATATTCATAACTTAACTTATCTATCATATTTAACTCTTTTATATAAGTATTGTCAAGATCTACTAAATTTACTGTTTAAACTTAACCAGTAGTTTTGATCAGTATGACTTTTGAAGTTTTGAATTCGAGTTATATATAGATTGTTTTGTTAAATATTTGGTTGGAATTTTGCAAATTATGATGGTGTTTTATTGTTAAAATGTTGTGTGTTTTTGATCGGTGTATATGGTGATGATGTTTGCAGTCAAGTGAGGAGGAAGGAGAAGATGGAGAGAAAAAGAAGAAAAAGAAGAAGGAAAAGAAAGGGTTGAAGGAGAAGATTGAGGAGAAAATAGGGGGTGATCATCACAAGGAGGAGGACACAAGTGTTCCAGTTGAGAAAGTTGAGGTTGTTGATGCCCCACACCCTGAGGAAAAGAAGGGATTCCTCGAGAAGATTAAGGAAAAGCTACCAGGACAGAAGAAAGAGGAAGCAACACCTCCTCCACCTGTTGCTGCATCATCAGATCATGGTGAGGGTGCTCATCATCATGAAGGAGAGGCAAAGGAGAAGAAAGGTATCTTAGAGAAGATAAAGGAGAAGCTTCCAGGCTATCACCCCAAGACAGAGGAAGAAAAGGAAAAGGAAAAGGAGAGTGGTGCTCACTGAGATTGAGACAAAGCCTTTTTTGTTGGTTGGACTTGGAGATGATTGTGGTGTGCTTTGTTTTCATTTCAATATGACAGTGTTGTGGGTGGGTTTCTTTGTGTTTCTTGATGCATATTTTAATTATTATTGTGTATGGAGTATCTCTTTGAATATACAAAAAAGTTTCTGTAGGGTTCCTATTCTTTTATCTTTTCCATAATTTTGTTTGAAGAAAAAAAAAGTGTTGAAAGAAAATGAATGGAATAATGTATTTTATTTGTGTTTTAGGTTTTATTTTTAAATGATTGTCATCTATACACCCTAATAATTGGGTTGTAGCTAAACTCAACCATGGTCCGTATGATTAGCTGAATAAAGTGATTCGGAATAAACATTATGATCGGAATTTATTGAAATAAAATTGAGTACTAATACTATTTTATCCTATGCTTTCTATTCATAAATAATTTAAAGAATTAACGTGTGTAGTTTAAGAGATGAAAAAGCTTGTGTCAAATATCATGACATATAAACACATAAATGTTCTTTTCTCAAGTAATAAAAAATTATCAATAAATGAATCCCCTTACCGTGGAATGGATCGCTTACACTATTTTAGCTAAGATCCTGGATTTCCGTTCTAGGGCATTCGATTTGGGCAATAATTTATTCTGCCACGCCCACACCATACATGTACCATACCCCACTACAAAGACCTAAGAAATGATGAATGTTGACCATTTGTTGTTGATGGGTAGGCTATAGTACTAACTGCTCATTTGTTAGGATAGGATTCTTTCATACTTCAATTATTTCCTGGCCCCCTGGTAGGGTATGTAACCTTTTATCTTTTAGGCTTTGTTTAGGCTTTGTTTGGATTTGAAGATGGAAAAGGAGGAGTGGAAAAGGAAAGATTTGAAGGGAAAGTGAGTGGAAAGTGAGGTTGTTTGGATTAAGGGAAAGTGAGTGGAAAGTGTAGAGAAAGTTTGTGAAAATTTGTGAGTGAATTGATTGATGTGATAGATAAAAATAAATTTTTTAATTGATAATTGTGTAAGATTACTATTTTGCCCTTAGATTAAAAAAAAGTTTATAATTATTATAATTAAAATATAAATATATAAATTTTAACTTAAAAAATAAATGTAAAATATTAATTTAAAAATAATTTTATTTAAATATTTGCTTTAAAATAGATAAAAATTAAAAATTTAATAGATGAATATATAATTTATACTTTTATGCTTGAATTAAAAATGAGTATAATATTATTTATTGTAAATAATAATAATTACAATAAAATTATATTAATAAGTATAATTTATTAAAAATAATAATAAATAATAATAAGAATAATAATAAATATTAGAAAAATAATAAGGATTATAATAAATAATAATAATACTAATTATAATAAATAATAATAATATTAATAATAATGAAAATAAATTATAATTAATCCATTGTCACTTCGGACCCCAAAACGGTGCGTTTTGGCTCACCACGAAAGCTGTTTCCGCCGCGCAGGAAGTCGTGCGGTGCTCGTTGCCGCAGAGCATTCTTAAGAACCCCGACATGGCCCGCGGAATAAGCGTGACCGTGAGTCATGTGCGTAAAAATAAAAGCGTGCCTACGGTGGCTAGAATTGGCAGGGACGGAGAAAGATAGGGGAGAAGGAGAAGTTTGAACTGTGCGCGTGCACCATGGTGTGGAACCAGGCACGTTCGATGAAAAAGTGGGTGATGTACCACGCGTGGCTGGGCGTGCAACGGTGGTTTATCTACGATAACAACAGCGACGATGAGATTGATGACGTGGCGTGAGAGCTTGATTCTAAAGGGTACAATATTACGAGAGTGGTGTGGCCTTGGATTAAAAGCCAAGAAGCGGGGTTTTCCCATTGTGGATTGAAAGCGAAGGAGGAATGCAAGTGGGTGGGGTTCTTCGACGTGGACGAGATTTTCTACCTTGGCGAGTGGAAAAAGAATGCTCTGAGATCAATTGTGGAGAATTTCTCGGCGTCGAAATCCGTTGCTGAGTTAAGGACAGGGTGTCATAACTTCCGTCGTCGGCATAATCGATTATGCAAGCCACATAATCGATTATGGACTTGCATAATTGATTATGTTCTCAGCATAATCGATTATGCAAGCTCATAATCGATTATGTGGCATGCATAATCGATTATGCTTCGTTCCTCTGCTGCATGGCACAGTCTCTGCATGTATGGAGTAGGGGTATTATGGAATTTTCTCAAATCTTAAGTGGCTTTCATCTCTTTTCTTCGCAAAAATGCGAAGACGCCCAACGCCCCTTCTCCCTCTTTTCTTCGCCTTTCTTTCCTCGTAAATCAGTAGAAACAAACGTGAAATTTCCTCGCCTTTCGTTCGTCGTGAACAGTAAATCAATAGAAACAAACACTACCTTAGTCGCAATGGCTATTAACAAGTTAATTAAGATCCTAACTAGTGAAGGAATTCAAACCGAACCGCTCGTGATTTTAATCTTTGAATCCAACGAGTTTTTTACTCAAAAGCGAACCAAACACACCAGCAAACTCCCCCAATGTTTCACATACTAGATTTAAGTTTGATTAAATTTTATCAAGATACTAAAATATAAATATTACATGATTAAAAATATAATTATTTTACAGCATTAATATATAAGATATTTGACACTAAAAGTTTTTAGTCTATTTAAATACTAGTTAAAAATGTTTTGGAAAATTTATATATTAAAAATAAATAGTATTTTTCTGGTAGATAAGTTATAAAAAAAAAAAAAAGTTTTTAAACATATTAAAAATGAAGCTCAGGAATATACTATGCCGCGGAATGCAGTCAAGGATTTGCCTCACCAAAATGAAAGAATTACTACACAGGTTCAAAGCTATGAACTCCCACTGCTTTGTTTTAAAAGTATCGGTCATCCTCCCCATCTAGCAATGAGAAGGAGAAAGGGTGGAACTTGTAACCATTACCCTCATAGAACTTGTTTTGGTAATCCACCTGGTGAAATCTTAGGATAAATCGCGAGTGATCTTTTTTTAATGATCTAGAATTAATAGGATTTAAGTTTTTCTGAAGTGGAACTATAATTTTTCTCGATACATCCTCTCATCTTCATGGTATATGTATCAATGATAAATGACTCATTTAGAATAGATCTAAATGACTCTGATGCCATTTTAAAATAATAAATTTGAACTTAACTCAATCCTACTAAACCTTCACTTAAATATTATGGAACTTGAGTTCAAAGTTTCCGTGCCAAGCAACACCCCAACGGTGGTAAAAGCGCGAATAATAAAACCAACTCTAAGGATGATCACATTGGTGTACCTGTCACATCAGGGAGAGAAATTCAGATTGATTTGAGGGAACAAAGAGTGACGGTTGAGAATGAACCATGAACCTGATGAGATTATTCAGAAAATCTTACATAAATAGTAGTTAATCGTCCTTGAGAGTTGAAAAACAGGTGGGAAAACTCCAACTATAAAAGCCAAAGTTTTAAAGTTCAAACAACTGGTTTCTGTGTTATAGATATCCTATATCTATAATATCCCAACATCCTGAACAATTTCTCGTGATTCAATCATGAATCGAATGCTCACTATTCCTATCTTCCTTATATATAATGAGTTGAAAGCAAGAAAATTTAAATAGCAATTCATAAACTTGGCATACCCCTATGCCATAATGAGAACCTTCTCGTAGAACACACTTGATAATTCTGAATGAGCGAGACAAGAATAATGCCCCACTTACTTGCTATATAGGCAGCCCAAAAACATTTTTTTTATTATTTGCAAAAGCTGCTGTTTTGTAATATTGAGCATACTATTATGAATGAGTTTGTGAGAAGAATTAGAGATTATAGAGACATGCCTAGCAGCCTAAGAGCCCATAGACGAAAGTAAGAAGCTGTATCAGAGACTGCTCCAAGCACAAATTCTATGGTGTGTATGAGTTGATGCACAAAGACTTAACTGAATTCAAATTCCTCGTGACCATGGGAATCATGATTAGACTCCACTAGCAAGCTCTCTTCTGTGCTTTGAAGTGGAATGTAGGATTCACCCCGGTGCCTCTGAGGTAACAAACTATCGGAACTAAACCAAAGACAAAAGTTTATTGTAGGAACGAACAGAGAGCTCAATCAAAGTTCAAAAGAAAGCATACATGTTCATGTTGCTTCTTCGGAATAAAAGGTTTTGGGATCAGCATCCAGGGTACAGACACCACAACTAGAAGTAAAAACACTTGCTGGTAGGAACCCAACAAAGAATGTCAGCTATAATCATATTGAAATTAGCCAAAAAATGAGGGGAAAGTGAACAAACCTGCAGAATTTTCTGACCAACAAAGAGTTGGTCTTCATCCAATCATCTGTAGGACTCAGGAACATGTAGATCATTATATGGTACAAATCAGCTGGAGAACCAGTGCACCACTTAACCATAATGAGAGCAGATAGATAACCAAATAGACTGTTGAGAAAGATCATCTGGGGAATAAATTGGAACCTGAAACGTGAAAGATTGAAACAACAAAATCAAGCCACGGAGAACCCCCTTCTCACCATATCTGAAAAATTGGGTGCCTCACACACCCAAACAAATCATTATGAATAACTCCAAAATTTTCACCACACTAACCTCTCACCTCCATTGATTCCGGTCATGCAGCCCTCACCTCTGCCATCGCTAAACTTGCAGAAAAGATTGTAACTTTAACATTTTCGCCTTATTCTGTCCAACCTCAACTCGCTGCAATTTATTCATCAAAACCATATTTCCTATTGCTTGGCGGAAGCCAAACTCTTCAACCTACTACCTCCCATTTACCCATTTTGCCACATAACTACCACACTCAACACATCCACCTGCCCAAATCACAATCATTCATTCCTTTATCAAACACAACTGGTACATCACCTTGTGTTGCTGCCATAGCGCAAAAGGATCCAACGGAGCAGAAGCAGCAAGCAAAGAGGCAAATATTTCAAAGGAAAGTAGGGAACCTCATGTATCTAAGCCTAGCCCATTTGTTAAACTTTTGATTTCTCAAAGGCTACACCACAACACTTTGTCTGCTACATCACTTGTTGGGCAGTTGCCTTGGTCTCTTCTCGCTCCAAGAAAATTGTACCCAACCTGCTTCTCCACACCCCAAATTCACCGTTAGATCCCACCATACTCTCACCATAGAAGCCACCTCCATATCCTTGTTGAGCAACTGGAAGTTTTACAAATGAAGATTGATCAACAACGCTGTTTGGATGACACACGGTATGCTTCTTGGCAAAATATGCTTAACAACTTTGCTTCCCAAACCTAAGTCTTTGTTCACCGAACTGTAGAACACTGGTATCAGCAGTAGCTACAATATCACCAATACTACCAACAATACCATGGACAAGCTCCATACCAACAATACTACCAGCAATACCTAGGACATGATCCATACCAACAACAATATCAACATTACTACACATATCAATAGTATATAATTTTGCACTACCAGTAGGCCTATTGTCGGCCCCAACCTCAATCTCAAATTCATCCTTATCCTTACGCCCAAGTTCAACCCCATTTTGTCCAACCCCAACCCCAACAACAACATATTCCAATATCAGTTGTTCAACAAAAAATTCAAAAGCTCCAACTTTTTTATCAACCAACTACCCTCACAGAACACACACCCTTTTCAAAGCCCTATATCCTGTTTAAAATGAGCACACATGATGAGAAAAATTTTGGTCCCAAAACTCTGCAGAAGGCCCCCCTTAAATGGTTTACTTTGTTTGAAGATGCATTGCTCCATCTCTCGCACGTTCCCCAACCCAATCCCCATCCAAAATTTTCTATTTGCTAAACTTTTGGTTTCCCATAACCCATTTCCCCTAGCCTGGTTGTTGTGCAGTCAAAATCAGCCCTACGCTTTACCAAGACAGTTGTCACTTTGTTGTCCAATAATTCCAATTTTGTATTGGATTTCCCATGCTCCATTACTCGTAAATTCCCATCTTTGACCAACACCTCACTGCATCCACTCCAAGACATAATGTTAACTACAAATTTTTTAAGCCTCAAACTTTCTTAAATAGATATTTTTTTCATCGGTTCAAATTTATCTTAGAACCTTGAGGACAAGGTTCTATGTGGAGTCATCCGTAATGTTAGCATGGGCTTTAGGTCCAAAAGAAAGAAAATTAAATGGCATAAAGACTTTATAGGTCGGTCTGAGAATATTAGGATATATTTGTATTTAGTATTATGTTATTTTATATTCCTTAAAATACTATGATGACACTTGTAGGGTCATCCTTAGTATTATTGGGTTATAAATTTGTATTCCCTTTAACCTATGAGAGGAATGAAAAAAATATGAATGCTAGTTTTATCTTCTCTGTAGCTTTTTTCATAGTAGTATTCTAGGAGTAGTGATAGTATAGCTATAAGCTTTCTATCATCTTCCCTGCTGAAAAAAAAAAGGACACTTGGATTTTCCCCAAAATAAATGATAGTTCATGTACACACAATAAATAGGCATGCATCCAAAACACCAGATAAGTTTTCACCAAGTAATATTGCTGATAACACAAACTTACCATATATTCACGCCACTTCCAAAGAATTTGGCATTGCAATAACTCATGATAATTCCAAGGTTCATTTGGGCAACCCCAAGAAGAATTGGCATTTTCATTTTTCAATGAGTTTAGAAATGGTAATTCATTAAGAGTACCATGCCATACAGGGTCCACTCCAAATGGATAAGTGCGTCGCACCTTTACCAGGCCAATTGTAGTGGCATCCCTGCATCAAAAAGAGGATTAGGTAAAAAAAAGGAAGGGGAAGAGATGGTAGCTAGATTTTCCAAAAGTATAATATTATATGTTATGTATCCAGGGATTTGATGTACCTGCAAGAAAGGTCACGACAGGCATATGCTGAAGGACCAAAGAGTTCAAATGGAACAGAAAAGAACTCATAATAGATCAAACCAGTATATATTGAGAAGATTGCCATCAACATAATTACATAACGACCACCAAAAGTCATCTCTGTGATGTCTCCAAGCTTCTGTTTTTTACCCAAATTTCATATTAAAACTTAAAAGAGACTAGAAATTTATATAATACATGGTAACAAAAACTTCTCTTCAATCATAATCTAGAGTAAGTAATGCAATAAATTACATACCACTGAACAGAAGTTAACAAGAGTAACATGAATATGAGAGGTTTTGACTATCGATCAACAAAAAATTTGATCATCTAGTGAATAACAAAAGTAAAATTTGATCATCTAGCAGTAAAAATAAACACTGTTTGGAAGGATTTTAATGCTCTTAATTTTGATGCATGGTCCCCACTGAAGAAAGCAAAAATAACCTAAATATTCTCTAGCTCATCAAGCAGCACCATACACCACTTGAAAGTTGTTCTCAATATCTTAATTATTTGCTAAAGAGTTTTATGTGGCTACAGAAAGAATAGTTATTAAATGACATATTAACCAGCATCAAGATGCTGAATGTTTTCATTGATCTATTACAATTCTAACCATGCCAAAAAAGTCAACATTAATTATCAGTTATCACCAAAATATAAATAATGTTTCTCCATACAGATTTGCCACATAGCAGAAGACAGGTACTCAAAAATAAAGATATGGAGAAAATATACTTAATTTTCCTCCCATTACAATATTTTTTTTGTTTTTTTTTTGCCTTTCATACCCATTTAAGAGAAATTTTCATAGCAAACTAATATTACCTGGCCAGAAAGTTTCTTCTCCCTGATTATGAAAAAAAGAGCTCCCAGTAGTAAACATATGTCATGTCCCCAATCACCAAACATAAAAGAAAAAAGAAATGGAAAGGTAATTATGGTATATACAGTAGGATTTGCCTCCTGATACTTAGCAACCCTGAAATGATAGTACAAAATTCATGTATTAAGAAAATTGTTCATAACAAAAAATAAGTAATTAAGTTCATAAATTATCAAGATAATCACCACATCCACTGTCTTGATAATATTAACATAACAGCAAGCCTTTGGATGCAGTGATCTCTGTCTCTTTTATGTTCAAATGTATGGTTTTTATCAACATATTTAGAAATTAGACACTTTTAATGGAGAAAATGTTCATTTAATTTTAACTACTGCATATTTAAATTGAATGTATGGCAATATAGATTTTACATTTCTAAATAATAAATTTATGAATTTATCTATAGGTTTTCAAATCTGGTTCAGATAGTAAAGATTTTATATTTTCTGGAATTCATTTGATTACAGCATAATATTTCTGACTATTAGAAATATTACTTTGTGGCTGCTAATCTGATTTTCAGTTTGCTTCTGTCATGTTTATTTCAACCTAGTACTTTATTGCTATATATTTCAAGGAAAAATTTGTTTGCTCATTGTTCCAACGTAGAAACACTCCTCTTGTCGTTCTTTCTCCTTGATCTTCTAAGTCTTCGGGGCCGACCGAATACTGTCTCCGATGGGTGGGGAGGGTACCTGCAAAGGCACTCCGACGATCAAGTAAGTATTCAATATAGAGCAAATAGTGCTTTTATATGGAATAAATCATACCTCATTTATGTCCCATCACCTGTGTATTTATAGTGACATACTTGGGCCTGGTGGGCCTTATGTCTTGGGAGATGGGTAATGTCTTAATTAGTCTTATCCTTCTTAATTAGACGTGGTAATCATTGTATAATAGATATCTTAATCTGCCATGTGTCCTCCATGAGTTGACCTTCTCTTGAGTCTTCGGTTAAGCTATTGGCCGAAGGGGTATTTGGCCAAGGTTGAGGCCGAAGGGGTATTCGGCCAACCTTGAGACTTGAGTCTTCGACCAAGCCTGAGGCCGAAAGGGTATTCGGCTGAGCTTGAGGCCGAAGGGGTATTCGGCTAAGCTTGAGGCCGAAGGGGTGCTTGTGATTATTTGTTCTTGTCCACTTTAGAGTACTCTGGTATCTTTGACCGAGAAGGGGTATTCGGTCATGCTTGAGGCCGAAGGGGTATTCGTGATCATTTGTTGATGCTTTCTTGTTCAAAACCCTCGAATACCCTGGTGTTGCCTTGGCCATGACGAGGTATTCGACCAAGTTCCAAGCCGAAGGGGTAAGGTGTGTTCTTCATCGGTTTAGGTTCCCTTTTCGGCCTGGGATCAAGCTCGAAGGGGTGTTCACTAGTACACTCATGGTTTGGAAAACTACACTTAGAGTGAAAATATTGATGTGATCATACAAACAACACATATATTGCATTTATTGGGCACATATTTTTTATAAGTATACCCATATGTATACCACCCCTCCCCACAAAAAAAAAGGAGTAAACAAAAGGAAAAAGAAATAAACATCATGCTCACCCATATGAATCAATACTTTCTTGAAATGGAGTAGTAAATTTATTTGATCGAAAATAGGTAGGTGGCATCTCCCTAGTTTGCAAAACTTGGAAAATGGCACTGAGTTGGGAGTTAGAGTCAACTGGTGCCCGCTCCAATGTATCCTGGATCTGAAAAAACAACAATATTCCATGGAATCAATCATACAGTAATCACAATAAAGGAAAATATTAACTTTGTATTCATTGAAATGTCATATATTAGTATATTAATAATTGACACCACTATAATGTCAATCCGATAGACTAACAATCAATGAGAAGCTGAGAGTCATTCATAATGGAAATCAGGCATACAACGAACAAAATGTTCGGTAGAAAAAATATATAATAAATATAGCATTAAGAGAAGTATCGAGAATGCTTGTGGATTTAAGATAGCTTTGACAGTGTCTCAATATATGCAATTAGCAGTTTGGGAGAACAACATGAAATTATAAGTAAAATCATTCCACAAATCACAATCTGCTTCTCTTTCCTTCTACCAAGCACCTCCTTCTTGACCATGCAACAATTATTGATGCCAGTATTTTCCTTAAATCAATTGAACAAGGTTTTCACATGCCATAAGTCAAGGGACCCAAAACAAACACGTGCTAATAAATTGAGCTTGAAACAGAATTAGAAGGGAAGAAATGATGCGTGAGGCTCCCACCAAATGGGGTTTAGGGAGGATAGATGTGAACAGAGTTATCGCCACAAGCAAAGCATCTGCTTCCAGGATTTGACCCCGTGACCTCCAAGTCACAAGGCACTGAAGCCATCAACCTTAATGGTGCAACAAGGTTCAATCTCTACAAGATATATCTGATTGATACTCTTATAATATGATGTATTATAATATATTAGATACACACCACAAACACCTATTTATAGTAGTAGAAATTAATTAGGACATTAGTGTAGTACAACAAGACAATAGTCCAAGTCCGACCACATAAGGCTGCTGAATAACAAGACTCTTATCACGAGAATAACCCAATATTCTAACAAAATAGTTCACAACTGAAGTGGCTCAATCTGGTGAGTGAAGTAAAGCTTTCATAAATAATCGTTTAGCATTGATTAAAGATACCGATAAACATTATCTTAATTCATTTTTCCATTATAATTAAGGAAAAGACATAATTTCACTGTGTTTCTTCAGCTATTTTCTTTAACTATACATCTTGACTTGAGACTCCATAACAATCATTACATGCCTCTAAAAATGGACACTGCACTAAATCATTAAAGGAGCAGATAGATTATTGAAAGACATAGTTTGTGGTTACAGCAGAAAACAGACTGCACCTTTTGCAGAACAAGCTTATACTCCACTAGTTCACCGAAAGTGCGTTGCAACTTTTCACTGTTTGCATTGATCTGAGTTAACTCTGACTCAAGTTCAGTAAGTTTTACCAATTAAAACACAAATCTGAGGTTACTTGTACAATAAAATTTTCAAAACATGGAAAACAATATTATAAAAAAAAAAAACGTATTTATTTACCTCAAGGTCGTCAATGTTTACATCCGGCCGTGCTGAGGAACCTGTCGATGAAACACTATTCTTCAACATTTACTCCTTGAAAATTCGCAATCTTCGACCCATCTCTCCACATCTTTTTATCTTCATAAGGATCAACAATGCTCACAATCAAAATATGCAGCAAAGAGCTCAATTCTAAATTTAAGATATGTGAAAGAAATGATGAATTCCAATGATAAAATTTGCACAATCCATTCCACCATCCAGGTAATATCTATGCTTCACGAGTACAGTCAAATGATAAGAGCTTTGCAACCGAAACTAAAGTCATCCTCCAATTTCAAAAGCCAAGAACAAGAAACCGAAAAAATGTTTGTATAGAGTTGAGTTGGGTCAATTAGCTGGTAGGACATAGACGATGCTATTGCAAAATCATTTATCTTTCATTCATTTGTTATTAATCTTTAATACAAGCAGAGCAGCACGTGCATACACGATCGAGAAGCAAGCAAAAGTGCAAAAGTAGTAACTAGTAAGTAACAGCGTATAAAATTATAGACCTGAGTAGCATTGAGCTGAAAATAAGAGAGGGCAGAGCACATGAATTTGTTACTATAATTGAAGTAAGGCTAGGAAAGAGACTTGTTACTCGCATATAAAGAGGATGAAAAATTTGTTGAACACAAAAGTAAGGCTTTCTTTGCTATTGTGAAATCTCGTGTTATTCGATTCAAATTGCAGACCTTAGGCTTTATAGCCTTACAACCAAAAGCGAAAACAGAAAAAAACTGGCTCTGCAGCCACTAACTCCACGTATGAATTTGTGGGCAGTTTCCTAAACACATGGCACCATATCCCTAAATAATAGTTGACCATACTAATCAAAACAGAAAATTACATTTAACCAAAAAATAGAAACTAACGTCTAATTGCTAACATTCCCTCCCTTAAACTAGATGCAGTAGCATTTAGTTTATCTCTGAAGCTTCCAACATGCCTAACATCCTCCGCAGCTTTGAGAATTGCTCTAACTTGAGTGGCTTGGTCATAATATCAGCAACCTGAGTCTGTGAGGTACAGTAACTTAACTCGACAGTTCCTTCTTTCACTAAGTCTCTTAAAAAATGAAATTTAATGTCTATATGTTTGCTCCTCCCGTGAAACACTGGATTCTTCGATAATTGTATTGTGGAATTGTTGTCACATAGAATCAGAGTGTTCTTCTGTTCTTCAAGGCTCAGTTTCTCCAACACCCTTTGAATCCAAATACATTGACATGCACAAGAGGCAGCAGCTATATACTCAGCTTCTGTGGTGGATAGTGTGACTACTGGTTGTTTCTTTGAGGACCATGAGATTGCTCCAGAGCCAAATAAAAATACAAATCCAGAAGTACTTTTTCTATCATCTATATCCCCAGCAAAATCGCTGTCAGAATATGCTACAATCTTTGCGTTTTCCCCTTTCTTGTAGTAGATGCCTAGTTCAGTTGTTCCTTTCAAGTACCTTAATATTCTTTTGGCTGCAAACAAGTGAGATTCAGTGGGACTGGACATAAACCTACTGATCAAGCTTACTCCATACATTAAATCTGGCCGAGTTGTAGTCAAATACATAAGACTGCCAACTACTTGTTTGAACAGAGTTGCATCAACCTTGGTTCCTGCATCATTTTTTGACAATCTTGTGCCTGGAACAATTGGATTCTTGACTGCATTACAGTTTTCCATGCCAAACCGTGATAACACTTCTTGAGCATATTTCCTTTGACATATAAAGATTCCACTTGGATTCTGCATAACTTCAACACCAAGAAAGTACCTCATTTTGCCTAAATCTGACATATCAAATTCTGTCATCATGGCTCTTCTAAACTCATCACACATACTTCCATCATTTCCAGTATATATTAAGTCATCTACATAGAGACTTACAATTAAAATTTTACCTCCCTCCTGTGATTTTGTAAACAGTGTATGTTCACAAAGGCATCTATCAAATCCATTTCGAACAAAATAAGCCTCTATTTTGTTGTACCAAGCTCTCGGTGCTTGTTTAAGGCCATAAAGTGCCTTTTTCAATTTGTACACTTTCTCTTCTTCACCCTTTTCACAAAACCTTTTGGTTGCTGCACATAGATCTCCTCTTTAAGTTCTCCGTGAAGAAAGGCACTCTTCACATCTAGCTGAAACACATTCCAGCTATATTGTGCTGCTATAGCAAGTATTAAGCGAATTGTGTCAAGCCTGGCCACCGGGGCAAATACCTCTGTGTAATCCACTCCATATTGTTGCACGTACCCTTTAGCTACTAACCTGGCTTTGAACTTGTCTATTTCTCCAGTCTCTTTAAATTTGGTTTTGAAGATCCATTTGACTCCAATCGGCTTTACTCCTCTTGGTAGATCAGTCAGCTCCCAAGTCATGTTTTTCTCTATTGATTCCATCTCTTTCATCATTGCATTTCTCCACTTCTCACTCTTAATAGCTTCCTCAAATGAGATTGGATCATCCTCGGTGACCATCATTACATTATCATCTGATAGACCTTCTCCTCCTTGGTAATCTTTCATCCAAACTGGTTCTCTCCTAATCCTTCTAACCCTCCCTTCAATTGGAGTCTCATAATTAATAATATGAGAGTCATTAGGATAAGTACCAGTATCTGCAGAACTATTCTCAACATCTTCATTTTGATCCTCGGTTTCTTGAGCACTAGTACTTTCCACCACGTTTTCTTCAGACTGCTCTTCAGAATCACTCACATAGTCTTCATTATCTCCCCACTCTAGAATATCCTGTTGATGCTCTTCTGCATTTTGCTTCCAGTTCCAGCCTTTTTGTTCCTCAAAGACCACATCTTTGCTGATTAAAACCCTTTTGTTGACAGGATCAAACAATCGATATGCCTTTGATTCATCACTTACTCCTAAGAAAACACATTTCTTGCTTTTATCATCCAGTTTTACTCGATGTTGATCTGGTATATGGACATGAGCCAAACACCCAAATACTCGAAAGTAATCAACAGTAGGCTTCACTCCACTCCATGCTTCTTCGGGAGTTTTGTTTTGTATAGCTGTTGTAGGACTTCTGTTGAGAATATGAACACACCACCTTGCAGCTTCGGCCCAAAATATTTTAGGAACTTGTTTTCCAATTAGCATAGATCGCACCATGTTCATAATCGTTCTGTTCTTCCTCTCAACGACTCCATTCTGCTGAGGTGTGTAGGCTGCAGTCAACTGCCTACGTATGCCATGGCTTTTACAAAATTCACCAAATTCATTTGAAGTGAATTCACCTCCTCTATCTGTCCTCAAACATCCAATGCTTACACCAACTTCCTTTTCAACCATCACTTTGAACCTTTTAAAGAGTGAAAAGGCTTCTGATTTTTCATTCAAGAAATAAACCCAAATTTTGCGAGAAAAATCATCTATGAAACTCAAAAGATACCTCTTGTTGCTGCTTGATATTGGATTGATAGGTCCACATATGTCTGCATGCACAAGTTGAAGTTTGTTTGATGCTCTCCATAGGCTCTTCCTAGGCATAGGCTTTCGGTGTTGCTTCCCAGCCAAACAGTGTGTACAGATCTCTCTTGGAACTGTGACAGTGGGCAGTCCATTCACCATTTGTTTGGAGGAAAGTGTCTTCAAGCCACTATAGCTTAAGTGACCAAATCGGTTGTGCCAAAGTTGTGACCCTTCTTCTAGTTCCATTTGAAAACATGTTGAATTCAAGGGTGCCTTGGTAGCTGTCAGTACAAACATCCTATTTCCCTTCATATCTATTTCTAGAATCTGTCCTCTTTCAGGATGAGAGACTTTACACTTCCCGTTCTGAATTAGTATAGACAAGCCTTTCTCTTGGAGTTGTCCTATGCTTAGTAAGTTGTTCTTCAGTTCTGGAACGTAGTACACATGTGAGATTACATGTGTGACTCCATTAACATTCAACCGGACACTTCCTTTCCCCATTACAACTATTCGAGTGTCATTGCCAAGTTTTACTGCATGTCTAAAGTTCTCATCTAATTCTGAGAACCAGTCTTTGTTACCACTCATGTGGTTGCTGCATCCAGAGTCGAGAAACCATTCCTCTGTCGTTCCTTGCTTAAAATCAAGATAAGCCATGAGTAAAAGTTCATCCTCTTGATCTACCTTATCTTCCAACTCAGCATAATTTATTTTTTTCTCCCAGGTAGGACATTCATATTGAAAATGTCCAAGTTTGTGACACTTGAAACATTCAATTTCAGCTTTGTTGATTGACTGTCTCCCTCTTCCTCTGCCACGGAAAGAACCTCTTCCTCTTGCTCTTCCTCTTCCTCGTCCTCTTCCTCCCCTATCTTCATGCGTAATCTGCAGTGCCTGTTCCTCCTCTTCATGGCACACCATCCTTTGCTCATGAACTAAAAGACTACTTTGTAGTTCATCGATCGTCATAGTATCCAAATTATTGGATTCTTCAATCGAGCACACAACATAATTAAATTTCGGAATCATTGACCGCAAGATTTTTGCAGCAATAATGTTCTCTCCCATGCTTTCTCCACACACCTTCATACTTTTAGCAATTTTCAAGGTGCGAGCAAAGTATGAATTCACTGTTTCATCTTCCTTCATTTGGAGCATTTCAAATTCTCGACGCAGAGCTTGCAATTGTGCTCTTTTCACCCTTGTAGACCCTTGAAATTTTTGTTTCATAGAGTCCCAAATGTCTTTGGACGTATCATCATTGAGGATAGTATCTAAAATTTCACGATCGATGGCTTGGTATAGATAGTTCTTTATCTTCAAGTCCTTCAGTTGTTGTTCTTCCATGGCCTTGAGTTCAGCTTCCGACGCAGTTGTTTTATTTGTAACAACTGAGATCCCATGCTCTACCAAATGCCAATACTCCTTAGAGCGAAGAAAATTCTCCATGAGTTTCGCCCAATGATCATAATGCCCATCAAATCTAGGGATTGCAGGTTGCACATATTTGCTGTTGTTCGATTCTGACATGTTTGCTGCTGATCTCTTTCACTCACAGGTGCGCTCACACACTCACTCACAACTGTTTCTCTCACACTCGATAAAATTCTGGATCAGGCCCCTATGAACCAGGCTCTGATACCAATTGTTGAACACAAAAGTAAGGCTTTCTTTGCTATTGTGAAATCTCGTGTTATTCGATTCAAATTGCAGACCTTAGGCTTTATAGCCTTACAACCAAAAGCGAAAACAGAAAAAAACTGACTCTGCAGCCACTAACTCCACGTATGAATTTGTGGGCAGTTTCCTAAACACATGGCACCATATCCCTAAATAATAGTTGACCATACTAATCAAAACAGAAAATTACATTTAACCAAAAAATAGAAACTAACGTCTAATTGCTAACAAAATTCTATCACATTCAGAGAGCACCTTCAGCATTCAGTTAGCACTTGACACTAACGAACGGTGATCGAGAAAAGTTTCAATCAACTAAATAGTAGTGAGTGGATGAAAAGAAAAGTGTGATCGTGAAGAGTGAAGTAGTGATTTGAGCGGATTCGACGGGAATGATGAGGTGAACGAGTTGCATCGGCTACAAACGGAACAGATCCATCGCCGGATACCAACCACCGCGCGCAACCTCCGCCATTCTCACCACACCTTCTACTTCTCTCTATAACCTTCCACCGTTCCTTCTTTTTTTTCCCAATTACATGAAGGAGCAATTAATTAAGTAGGTACGCGGGAAAGAAAAACAATCTTCTCCTGGCTAATTTCTATTATTTGCAAAAAAATATTTACTCATTTTGTGGATGGCTAATATCTTCTTCTTATTTGATATAATAATAATAATAATAATAATAATAAATAAACAAGAATGATTACATTATATTAATTTTTCCATTTATCTCTGTATTCATGAAAATGTATTACTGTATTTTCTTTAAATGGGCCAAAATATTTTGTGTTTCTGTATTTGAATATGTAAATATGTTGCAAGTATTCATTTGTCATATATTTTTTTATGAACCCCATCATAATATTTTTAATATTTTTTAAAAAATATAATAAATATTTAATACTTTCTATATTTTAAAATACTACTACTTTTATTGTTTAATATCACAATCAAAGAATAAAAATCATAAAAGAAGAAAATAGTTATATTAAATGAATGTTAATTAAAATAGTTTTTTTTTATATTTTTTTATAAAATAAATGGAAAAATATATATTTTTTACTTTAGTAAGTGATTCTTTATCTCATCTCTTATCTTAAAAGTTTTTTTTTTAATTAAATTGTTCTTAATTCCTCTTTTTATCTATTTCTTTTCGCTGGATACAAACAAATATTAAATAATTAGATTTTGGAAAAAAAGGATCATACTTGTCTGAGTATAATAATGACCTAGCCTTTGATTATTGGTTAAATAAAATGCATAAGAATTAATATAAAATGAGATATTTATTTATTTAATAAGAATAAGAGAATAACGTGTAAGTAAAATAATTTCTAAATTAAAGAGAATAAAAAAATTAAATAAATTAATTAAGATAAAATAGAAAAAATTATAAATTTAATTATAAATTACTTTAATTAACTTATAAAATAAATTATAAATGTCTTTAAAAATTGATATATGAAAGAAATTTATTTTGATTTAACTAATTTTTAATTCAGTGAAATAAACTTATACGTTTCTTAGATATCTTAACAAAATACACTCTCAATATGATCGGAAAATTTTACAAGATTTCTAAATAGAATTGTTAGCTTAAAGAATTAGTCAAACATAAAGAACTTCACTATAACTCATCAGATGGTTCACTGACCACATTATAAATGATTAATTGATCCCAGAGCCTCAAATCATCATGATCTTTTACGTTGTCACCATGACACGCTTTTTTAGTTTAGGAAATTATGGTCACAAAGAATATATAAGAGAAAGAAGAAAAAATTAAACAACACAGTACAATGTAAACTTAACCAGATATGTGGGGCATATATTTTGAATATTTTTTTTTTGTCAAAGTACCATCTTTTTTAATTTTTGGTAGCAACATAGTATCATCGATTAAAACACAATTAGGTTTGCACTTCTCTGTGTGTCCATTGAGATGACCACATCACCTTTTATATAATATAAATATTTGTTGTGATTAGATCAGCACCTAGATGATGGTAGCTAATTATATTAAGTAAAGCATCAAACCATACTTTTCTTGGGTACATGCATCAAACTATAATTACTATTACTTTAGCATAATATTCCAGACAAGAATCGAGTGGGCTATATATGAAATGTGTGTGAATTCCGATCCCATGACAACCAGCTATGGATTAATTATAAATAAATAAAATTGGAATAATGATCCTTAAACATTATAATATCGACCATTGTTTGCATTAAACATCTAAAAAGAAATAATTAGAATATGTGTGATTTTTTTTGTTTTTTACTATCAAAATAAAGGCACTCTAAGAAAATGAGATTTTTAATATATATTATATGTGATTATAAACCCATACTTACTTTAAAGAAAGGGTGACTACATATTAAATGCAAAAAACAATTTTCTCTTAGAATTTTTTTTTCCATCCATTATTAAGAAATAGGATTTTGACTAACATAATACGAGGTTGACACGTAATCTTATTGTTTTAAATACATTGTCAAGAATTTGATCTCTAATTATGTTTATGAAAAAATATGTATTAAAATATATTATTTTCCTAAGAAGAGATTTTTTTATTCTAAAATTAAGTTACTTAGATTTACTTCATTCAATAATTTATGTTCTAAATCAAATTTCAATAATTTAATCATCGAATTTAAAGTTTTAATATGTAAATTAAGTCTAATTTTTTTTAAAAATTAAAAAATTATTTAATACTTCATTTTTATTAATTTAAATCAACGTATGAAATATTTTTATGATTATCCATCAAAATATATATATATATAAATATATATATATATATATATATATATATATATATATATAATGTATTGTACTAATTTGGTAAAAATAGGCATTTGTCTTTTATTAATTTTAGGTACACAAAAGAATATGTTCATTAGGTTAGTTATATGTAAAAAAAATTATTAGGTGTTTAATAATATCAAGTTTATGACCTTAATCAATTACTATATGATATATATTTAAGTTTTTAATTTTTTTTAAAAAAATTAGTAACACCAAATTACATGTCATATAAAGATTAATTAAGAATTGTGTAATAATAATTTTTCATCACTACCAACCAATTATTATAGCAAGTCAGAATGCTTTAATTTTATGTGAAAGTTTGGTCACACATGTAATTTATCTGGTGCTTTACTACAAAAGAATAATTGTATGTACTAAATTCACAAGATGTCTTAACATTCATAATCTCTTTGGTACAAAACACTACACTAAAAAAATGAAGCCCTTTATAAATTGTTTTTGGTTATTGGGCATTGTCTTATCCTAACTCCTTTAGCTTCTTTACTACATGTATGCATTTGTTTGTCAATATATGTTAATTTCCCTAGGTTTTGTACCTATGTATTTCTAAAAAATATATGGATTTTTAAACTCACACTAATGTACACAAGGTAAAATATGATGAAATGAATAAAGATAGTGTTGATAGATTGTGTAATATATAACAGAAAATACAATATGATGAACCTTGTTTATATAGCAAGTAACAAAGTAATAATCATTAGTTAGAAGTAATTAACTCAACTAACTTTCAGTTATTTAACAACCTTTTAAACTTTGAATTATTTCTAACACTCCTCCTTAATTCAAAGTTGCATTTACACTTACAAATTCAATTTAGTCCTTTAACTATCTAAAACTTTCTAACTTCAAGGCTTTAGAAATTATATTTGCCAACTGAATTTTAATTCCATAGTACTCTAGTTTCAACTTCTCATTGCTGACTTGATCTCTTAGGAAAGGAAACCTTATTTCTATATGCTTGCTTTTTCATGAGATGTTGGATGTCTTGCTAAATGAATGGTAGATATGTTGTCCACCAACAACTTCACATTATTTCCATTATTCACTTGCAATTCTTTCATCAAGCCATCTAGCCATACTGCTTGACATGCAATTTTTGAGGCTACAATGTACTTTGCTTCACAAGAGTGCTACAATAGGTTCGTGGAGGACCAAGAGATTGATGCTCTTCCATAAAAAAAAGAAGAAGATATAGCCTGTTGTGTTTTTCTTGTCACACTTGTCTCTGCACCAATTCAAATTAGAGTATCTAACCAATTTGGAAATAAAGTTCCAACGTTCACTATCCCTTACACATATCTTAGTATCCTCTTTGTAGCTAACAAGTCAGACTGCTTTGGCTCTTACTTGAATTTATTGATTAGCCTAACATTGATGCTTAGATCAGACCTTATATTGCAAAAATATTTCAAGCATCCAACTATCTTTCTATAGTGAGTAGAATCAACCAATTTTTCATTTGTATCATTCTCTAAGGCAAGTCCAACTTCAACTAATGTTCCTGTTAGATTATTGCTACATATTGACCTCTTTAATAGATTCTTTGCATATTTAGATTGATGGATCACTATTCCATATTGAGTCAATTTGAACTCAATCCCCAAAAAATAAGAGATGAGCCCAAGGTTACTCATCTCAAGTTTGCTCATCATTTAACCTTTGAACTTGACAATTGCATCCTCATTACTACTAGTAATTAGGATATCATCAACATATAGACACATAATCAACTTCTTTGATTTCTCACTGCCTTTCCAACATTTCACATAAATTCCATGTTTTGAGATGCATTTCTCAAAACCAATTTGTGACAAAAAGCTATCAATTATCTTGTTCCAAGCTCTTGGAGTTTGTTTAAGGACATAGAGTGCCTTCTTGAGCCTATACACTTTTCTCTCTTTACTTTTGATCTCAAATCGATGTGGTTGATGTACATAGACCTCTTCCTCTAAAGGACCATTGAGGAAAGCAAACTTCATATCAAGTTGATGCACGGACCAATTAACATTGCACTACAAGAAAAATGTAAATTTTCGACGAACATAATCTGTCGGTAAAAAAGAATATCCATTGGAAAGAGAGAATTTCTAAAGAATGTAAATTCGTTGAAAGAAAGGGCGTCGGAAAAAAAATCCATCAAACAATTTAATTATCAACGAATATATCTGTCAGAAATTACCGACGGATATATCAATAAGAAATTACTGACAGATATTCTGTCAGAAATTTTGTGGCACGAATAGCGACCGAATTTACAACGTCTATAAAATTTGATAAAATAAAAAATAAATATCTAGCGATTAATTTAGCGACTAAACTGAAAATTGTTTTTATTTTATTTAAAAAATAAAAACATACTTAGCAACCAATTTAGTGACGTTCGATTCGATCACCAATTTGATCCCCATATACAACAACGACCAAAATGATAGTGATCATTTGACGATTGAAATGTTCGGTCGCTAAACAACGACCTATGATATTTTTGTCGTTATATAACTTTGTGACCAGTGTTTTTGCAACTATTTAAATTTGATTGTTAAGTCGATCGTTAAGGTAAATAGCAATCGATTTAAATAATTTAGCGACTGATTTGAATGGTTGCTAAATGCCTTTTTTGTAGTGAAAGAAAAAAAAAATGTACATTCAACCAAACTTTTACACATAGTCTATTAGCTCAACATTTGGTTCGACATTTATTAATTTTAAAAAAAAATATAAGGCTAAATAATTTCAAATACTTTACAAAGTTAGACCAACATTTATTAAGTTTGTAACAAATTTTAAAATAATGAGACTCTTAATAAAAATAATTTATATAAAAGTTATGTTATACTTTTATTCAATACTACAAAACTTGATTTTAAAATTTATGTTAAATATATGTAATATTGTTTGTAATTATGTATTACATATGAATATTACGAATTTGATTAGGGTGTCATTAATTTTAATTTCTAAAGTGTGTTTAAAACCATAAATTTTTTAAATTATAAATTTAAATTTAATTCAATTTTATAAAATAATATATTCTATTATTTTGTTAACAATTTTTAATACTATATATATTATTTTTTCTATTATTTTTTTAATTGATTTTTAACACATTTTTTTATATATATCAAAAATTGAATATCTCAAATTTAAAGTTAAATTTACATGACTGAAAATTTATAACGGTATGATATCATTTTAAAATATAAATTTGAACATAATTTAATCTTGAATAAATATTACTTTTATTTATATATATTTTATTTTTTCATCTTATTAGCCGAGATTCATCTGAAATGACAATCATGACATGCACCCAACACACAAAATTTTGTGAAGTGTCCGCGCATCCGCCATTGGAACAAACAAAAAGAGTGTACCAAAGCTTCGAAAACTCCTCAGCAGCTAAACAGCACGTTGTGTCTTTTAGTCATATGTTATCATGCCATGTGGGCTTGTTCCTATCCAGAAACTTTGGGTTTGATGCAGCCTATTGACACGACATATATGACAAAATTTATTCATCTAAAAGATAAAGTTCAATACACAAATATTAGTACACAAATACAAATTTTTACATTATCATTTACCAATAAACTAAAAGTCATTTTAGTACAATTTTTATTATATTTTTTTTGGTAGCTACAATTTTTATCATATACCATCACGTATTTGTCATACATGAAGAGAAAAGGAGACTTATAACTAAAATTAAAGATCAGTTTTGCGGATAAAAATTAATGATTGTTCTGTTGTAAAAACATATATATATTCTTATTTTTTGTATAGTGAAAGTTACTTTCTCATGTAAATGTAGGCCGCATAGGTTAATCAATCAATAATATATATTTTTTATTTAAAGTCGAAAAGACGCATTCAAAATGAAAATTGACAATATTTTATTATAAAATTTTATTTTTAATTCCTTAATCACTAAAATGATAGGGAAAAAATAGAAAAAGAGACCAATGAAAATATAAGAAAAACATGAATTGAAAAAATATGATAAAGGAGAAAATAAGTAAATATTTTTATTAATAGAGAAAATAAGTGTATATTTAAATTTATTAATTAATTTTATAGAAAACTTGGAAACTTGTCCATGATATGCTTCAAGCTGGCAAAAGAGTAGACTTCAGAGTATAATAACGACAAAATGGACACGAAGTTCAGGAATTTGGGGGTCATTGGTGCTGGTGAAAAAATGGTTAAAGAAAAAGACTTTATTAAAAATAATTGGTTAATTCTTACTCAAATTAGTATTCACAAAGATAATGAATATTTCATATTAATAATATAATTTAAATAAATAAAAAAAGTGAATCACAGCAAAAGCAAGGCGACAAAACTGCAAAACTTATAGTTAGGGTGACCATCCACATGGTAAATTATCAAAACTATAAAGGGAATAACAATTGGAGTCATAGGTATTTCAACCAGAAAAGAACAAGCCCCCTCAGTCAAATTTGTTTAATTATTTTATTTTATTATCTAGGGTACGTATAGTTGCGTGTTTACTTGAAATGCTCCACAAAGCAAGTATTTCACATGACATCCATCAACACCGATATTCCATTCTATTATGCCTTGCATTGTCATCATGATCCAAAATGAAACTAATCAAGATCTTGGGTATGAGAAATATGGCATAAGAGGAAACGGATACGGTGGTGAAGTTAAAAGAGTCTCATCGTGACCAGAAGAGACCATAGTTGCACTTGCACCACTACTATCTCTAGTGTTGATTGAAGAATTATTCACAACACCAAGATTCTGCTGCTGACCAACAAGCCCCATCGAACTCTCACCCCTATTGTTATTATTATAGCTTTGGTCATCGGGGCCTTGATCATATAGTAATCCTCTAAATACATGTCCTCCAATGTTCACACATGTTTGATACGCTATTTCATTAACCGCATCATCCATAGAACGAACCTGAACGCACCGAAATATAGCCATCGAATTCGTAGCAGCCGGAAACTTCAACTCCAAACCTGAAATCAAGCTTGATATATGACAAAAAGAAAAGGAGTATACGTAACAATTAAGCTTGAGCATAAAAATACAAGTAGCTACTAGGCTTTTATATATCTAGTCTAGAAGTTTGATATATATATATCTGTCAATTGTCTGACTGAGAATGAGAGCATATAATTGAGAGCAAAAAAGCTGAAAAAACAATTACGTACTGTTCCTAGCTAGGGTTCTAGAGTACAGATCTTAACTTTGGTTTTATTATGTGCATAAATAGTAATTAATTAACCTGAACAAGGGTTGATCTGGTTGTGGTTTTGAGGAATATTATGTCCCTGAAAGTGATGTGGCTCCTTGTCCTTGTGGCGTCTCTTATCCGCAGGAGTCCAAGTGCTCTTGATATGTGTTTGGCACTGAAAGCCTTTGTTCTTGCAGCAAGTTCTGCACCTTGAGTATGAACATTCCTTCTTCGCTTGGTTTCCACAGTCTTGGCACTTTGAACCTCTTAATACTACCTCTTCTTCTTCTTCACCTTGCGTCGCCCTTCTCATTTCCTTTGTGGCACTGCTTCTAGACTATACCTACTCCTCCTAGTGATTGATGGGTCTAATTAAAAGAAAGCAACAATCTTCTTCTCTTTGTTAAAGAAATGGTTACCAAATATTGTTTATATTATCGTGCACTTCGCTCGAGTTCTAAAATACAAGTACAACATGGCAAAGTCGCTCACCGTATGGCAGGAGAATCTATTCTAGGTCCAAGTAAAATCCACGTCACTATGAACCACTGGGCAAAAATACCACAACTAAAAAAACAGTAATAAAAAAGAAAACGTGTTAGAATAAGGTAAAGGTTACAACAAAATGTAGGTATGAAATAGCTTTATTAATTAGTCTATGTGATTATGAATCTTCAACAATTCAGATGTCTTTGGTTTGAATATCAGAAACTAACAATTATTGTATGATGCAGATATAAAGTTAGCTGTCTAAAGTGCTTTTTTTGTATTTGTCTACAGAAATACTAGTAATATATCTTTTGATGCTAATTTTTATTTGGTTAAATTTCATGTTTGTCTCATCAAATAACATGGACTCACTATTAATTAATTTGTTAATGTTCTTTTTTTTGTTGCTCATAATGTCACACAGAGTCTAGCATATTCTTTTGTCCAGGCAAAATGGATGTCTTTTGTGTCTCTTTTTATATTTGGAGCCTTAAGATTATTGTTAAATTGTTAAAAGAATTTTTTACGATTATAATTTTAGTGTTTTGCATCTGCATAACTATTTATGGCCATTGCCAAATCTAATTATTATTATGAAAATTCATCAATACGTTCAAGTTCTAATCGACATTTAGAATTAGAGAAAGGGAGATAAATATAAGTAATTATATATGTAGGATGATATGGTGTGATACAAATATTTAAAAAAAATACTGCCTTTTAGAGCATTAGAGCCAAAAAAAACCAAATATTCAGAGTCGCTAGCTCCAAAATTTTATTTATATAGCATATCTAGCAACTATGGGTAGGCAGATAGTTTTTTAATTATGCATATGCCCCATATAACATATGCTGCACACCTATTAATTACTAAAAATAGTAAAAATCTTAAGGTTATCACCCATAGTATAATGATACTGGCTTTTTAACGTTGAATTAGCTAGCTTATGATAATATTTTAATTTTTTTTTTCATAACAAAAAATAATTTTAGTTAAAAAATAAATTGCTGGTATAAAATTAAAATTTATTATGGCAGAACTAATATTGTCTATATATGCTATTGGATTAATTTCCTTATTAACGAAAACAATTCTAATGCTCATATCACTGTTTTGTTGTCGACTTAATTATTCCCCCACTTTTGTAGTGTAGCGAAACTCAAATGTAGCTTTCGAACTCATGTTTTGGCTGGAAGAATTGTAGCATGTGGGGGTATCTTAAACCAGTGGGAACGAAGAAATTAAAGTGCGGCAATTTTAATTTTATATCTGGCCAAATTTTATGCCTTTGTCCCCATTTTCCATGGGATCTTTATTTTATTGTTTTTCCAGGTGAATAATTACTTTTTGAGAGCAAAAAAGAAAAGTAAGCCCAACAGTGAAGTTGACATTCTATATAGATCGTCATTTATTGTATGTATATGCGTGAAGCAACCCATAACTTAATAAGTTCTTTCAACTTTTGAATGTGGAATATGTAGTAAACTGTGAGATCACTCACACATGCTTGGAACTTGAAATAATATCCCACATTTTAGTTCTTGTAGAAACTGAATCAGCCGCTCATGTATGTATGAAATTTCATGGGGATCAATTCATCTGATCAAATATTGTTTTGGTCGACTCGAGGCCAAATTCATAATCATGGTATATGGAGTTACCAAGAGATTATTTTCTTCCCAGGAATTTTATTCTTACTCGTTTTTTACAATTAGGTGAAAAAGAAAAAAAAACAAAAAAGGAGATAAAATAAATAATATAATAAAAAACGGAGCAATAATATTTGAATGTTTCATAATTTTTAACATTTCATCAACACCTGACATTTTTATTTATTTATATCTATATTTTTTCTTTCTCTCATTAACATAGTTTTTGGTTAAAAAAAAAAAAAGAGAAGAATTTTATTGTTTGGTTCAATTCTTGGAAGGAGAGCAAAACTCTCGTGATCTAATTTTAACTCCTCTTCAATATTAGAGAAATTTAGAGGGGAGAAATTTTAAAATATTTTTAATAAAGTATTTAAATTTATCTTTATTTATGTTATTAAATTTATAATTATAAAAGTACAAATGTAAATTAGTTTTTAAAATTGTCTCATCTCCTCTTCTCATGAACCCAAAAAAAAAAGTTATCCTCACTCTTATTGAATTCCATCCCTCCTCCTATCTAATATTGTTTATGGTTTTAATTATAAGTAGGTTAAAAACTTATAGTTTCACTTATATTACCTTTTAATTAGTTCCTATAATCTAAAATAATCATTTTTAGTTTTTATATTTATATTTTTTAATATTTGTTTGTCCCTATAGTTTAAGATAGATATTTTTAATCCTTATATTTATAGTTTTTTTTTAATTATTTTAATTTTTATTATTAATTTTTTTTATAATTGTACTGTTCAGGCCATCATACCACCAACCCAATAGTGAGTCGAACATTTGGTGACTCACGTTATGTATGTCTCAACATTCGAATGACATTCTACTACATGTGTTGTATGTCTTGACATTTGAAGGACACTATGTGACATGTGTTGTGAAGATGTCGTATCCAATTGTAGATCAATAGTTTTATAATTAGTGACGTGTCTTAGTATCACTCCATTACATGAACTATGAAGACGTTGTAATTTGTGGGATTGTATGGTATTAATGATATATATATTGGATAATGGTCATAAATGCTTGGATTAGTGAAACCATTTAAGAATAATAAGGGTATAATGTCACCTATGGATATGGGAGCAAGAGATAAGAGATTTTAATCACAAGCATGAACTAGATATATACAAGGAGACTCCTAAGCTTGAAAGCTAGATTACAATCACTTAATGTTATGAATTGAGATAGTAGTTGGAATCCTCCAACAACCGTCCCACATATCAGAACAGTAACATTGTCTCTTTCATGTTAATGTATAGAGATATTCAATTTTGTGAGGATAAAAAAATGTCTCAACAATGGATGTCGCAAATGAGAGTATAAAAGAGACACAAAATATCGAGAAATCTAATTTAGAATAACTTCATTAAAATAAAATCGACATCAAACACATAAAATTGAATTAATATCTCATTCATGCCAAAACAAAAGAGACAACGGTACAAAAAAAATAATAGAGACTAAAATGATTAAAAAAATTATATATATATATATATATATATATATATATATATATATATATATATACACTAAAAAGATTTACCTTACTCTATAAGAACTAAAAAAATTTAAAAAAATAAATACATAGATTAAAATGATCAATTTTAAATTATAAGAATTAAAAGGTAAAATTAATAAAACTATATAGACTAAAAAAATATTTTAACTTTATAAGTAACATAACAAATTATCAAGATCGAGAAAAGTAATTAAATATATTTTTTTTATTAATTCTAGCATAATTTCAAATTTCATTCTAAAGATATTATTTATTGTTGTTTACAATTAAAAAAATATAATTTATTATTTATATAATTAGGACCAAAATTATTAATATTTTGGACGTCTGATAATATATATATATATATATATATATATATATTTTTTTTTTTTTTTTCTTTAACATAAAAACAAATTATATAATTACTTTACTGACAACAGTTAATTAGAAATATGTTTTAGCCGTTAACAGCTCTCTTCAGTCTCATCAATTATAATTAACAATGGTTGCAGCATATATTGACTATTGATGTGTCCATGATGAACAACGCTTATAACATGTATCTTAATGTTTCCATTTCATTACTGGCATTAGAATGAGCGTAAATTGGAATAGTATCCAACTTTTGGTCATTCGAACAGCTGATTGTTTTATTTATTTTATATGTTTGTTAGTCATTATCATCTCATGAAACTGATTCTCTAAGTAGCTTAATTAAGAAGGCATCTTCAATCTAAAAATTATTCAATATGGAACATATGCCAATTTCACCAACTAAATGGTTCGCTACAAATACGGAATATACCTAAACCCTACCCCTAAAGTTGGGGAACAAGCCCATGGGCCTCCCTTTTAACCCAAAGTTTGCACGATGATTCTATATTTTAACCCATTTAGAATGTGGGCTTTTTAGTCCGGACCGTTTAACTCGCGATTTAACCACGGATACGCAGACTAGCCCGTAGGATTTTTCACTATTTTTTATATAAAAAATGAACCAATCAATTGTTGACAAATACTTTTATTATTATTTATGTCAACATTTATGTGATGAAAAAAACACTCAAGTATATATGTTGGTTCATAAATGTGCATGGTAACAACATTGTCTTGGTTATTAATTTTGGGACCACTTAATTTTGATAGAGTAATGTTACTATTTAAGAATTAAATTAGTTTATTACAAATGTTTAAATCAAATTAATGAGTGAAATATAAATTTGGACAATTATTTTTTTATATATTTTTAAAATAATGTGGGTTTACAGTTTTACAGAGTTGAATGCAGACCTGAAAAAATTACTCATTTAAAATGTAAACCATTGTAATGGGTTATTTAAATTGAGAGTCTTTGAAGAACAACAATTTATATACTTAACTCTATCTATATTAACTTAATCCCATTGATGGAAAAGTTCCACAATAATTAAAAAAACATATAGTTTATTTTAACTATATAAACAACATTAACAAAATTTTCATTTCACATGGTGTGGTTGTCTGTGTTGGAAAATAAAAAGTCTTCAATTAAACAAAATAAAGACAACTAAAATACACATAAGTCAGGATGCTTGAATCCAAATTTTCCTAAACATTTTGGACAATATAGTAACTTTCAAACTTAATATATATAAATAAGCTCAATATTTCAAAATCTCAATCTAATCTTAAATTCTAACATGATATCATATTTCATATAACTCTACTTAACTTTAAAGACAAATTTTTTAGAGATATTATTTGTCATTATATCTTTCTTAACCATTTTCTTTAATGTCTTTTCTCCTCTCTTTTTTCACATAACTAAATACCATGCTATATTCTCTTTTCAATATTTTCATTGTATGTATTTAAACTACTCTTGTATATGTCAATTTAACACCTTGATTTTCTGAAGTCTTCCATAACACTTCTGTTAGCACTTGATCATTAATTATATTTTCAAATCAATAAATAACATATATAGGTTTTTTCCTTTGCTTCCATATATATCTTTCCATCAACTCCCATATGACTTTTGCGGAATACCTTCTTGCCATAAAACTAAATTGGGTTTCTACGATCCTCATCACTTCAAATATAGGATATGAAGGACTCTTCTTCTTTTATTCACTTTATCATGTTCAGATGTTATACATGTTAATGTTTGTATTGTCCATATATATAATACCAAATTTTTTTGGATTTGAGTCTTTTAAAACAAGTATCTCACTTAGAAGATAAGTAAATAATATCAATCGTCGATGGAAAAATATTAGTTATCAATATTTATAATAAATCATGATTATGCTAATTAGAATATTAACCCTTTTTTTTATTAGTAGCTAATATTACTTAATTTAAAGAGTTAATTCTCAAAATTTTAATAATTATGATTGTGAACCTATGGATCTTTTTGTTTTTTTCGTTTTTCTTGATCAAGAACCTGTCAATTTCGAAAGAGAAATTTGGGCACACAAAGTTGAAAAAGAAGGCCCAACAATACCATAAAGGATCTTTTACGTGATCACGATAACAAGTAGACGTATAGTTTTGTTATGGCCCATTGATGCCATGATTTTATTTTCTCATGCATCGAAGTGATCGATGGACCAAAAACAATTTTGAAGTGTGCATCTCGACGAGGTATGAATATTTCCACTCCTTCCAGATAAAGGCAAGGTGCACTTGAAAATGGAGGGTGTATAGGGTATAGAATGCCACCAATCCCAGCTTGCGTAATAATGTTTGATGACGAGAAAGGAAAAATAAGAGACAAATTGTACAACCCTCTTTATTAAATGGGTTAATGTGTTGTACAGTGACACATTTATAATTTACGTAAAAGAAAAAGAAGTGTATAATTGACAAGTTGGTGTAGCAGTAGCTGGCTAGAAGAAGCTACAAGAAGAGTGATGGGGTCACCGTATTTATAACGCCAAGCTACAAATCAAAATGGGGTCCACAATTCATCGTTAAATGTTCCTCATACTTATGTGACCCATGTGAATTATGCAACCCTCAAAGCAAACAGAATGTAGGCAACTTCCACAATCCTTCTGGCCATGAAAACCTTTTCAAGAAAAGAGCATATCTATATCATATATCTATATTTTCCTTATAATTCTTCATCAAAAACCTTTCCCATTAATAATATTCCATCTTCATGAATAATGGCCCAATCAATAATTTCATATAGCTCATCATATCACCTACCTACCTATTCTTTTGATATCGATGTATTGGCTATGTTTATCTGAAAGAAAATGATAAAGAAATTGTATATTTTCTTTATCATTTAGATTTTTTAGTGACTTTCACTTATATATACATCACTTTAAGTTAAATTAATCTTTTTCTAAAAGAAAAGTTAGAATATATATGGTGTGAAAAATTAGTGTGCCACAAAGAAACATGATCTATGAAACTAAAATTTCTATCTGTATATATGCTTTGTCCTTATTTCTCTATCGTAGATGCCATGCCACACTCATGACTCAACCCAAGTGGCGAGGACTCTTCTCATATATGGTGTTGTGTTCCATCTGAAAAGCTTAGTGTCTTAACCAATATATGAGTTGAGCCCACTTGAGTGGCAAGTAAAGGATCTATTTGTCTATGAATCACATGCTTTTGCACAAAAACTACTTGTCATGTAATTGAAAACCTCATCCATATATGTATTGGGACTTAAAAGACTTAAATTCGCAATGATCTCCAAAGGTGCTAGTTACCTTTTTGATGCCGACAACTTGTTTATCATAAAATATCTTGTTCAAAGATTCTCAAACGAGATCATCATCCATCAACCATATCCAGTATCCACTTCCAAAAAAAGTGTTGTTTGTCGTCTAGTTGGGTCGAGTACTTTAATCACTTTTCCATTCTCTCCTTGCACTTACCAATTTTGATCATGTACGTGTTTATCAGTTATCACTATACCAGATATGGCCAAATACACGATCAATGCAAGGAAGAGCAGAGAGTGCAACCATTTTAGAAATACGTTTAGAAATTCACCTTGGAATATTATGAAATCAAAACAAAAAGACAGCCTAATGATCTGACCAAAAGCAGAACTAAGACACCTCCGTTTGAGGTCCTTATTTTGCTTTGTTTATAAAGCACATATGATTAATAATGTTTTTTTTTTGGAGCTAGTGTTTATTAAATAATAAAAATTTATATAAGTGTTGTGTAATTGTAAAACTTACTTAGGAAATGGGTGTTTTTCGGAATCTTCCACGAAAAATGTAATAAGATAACAATAATAATAAATTACGATAACAACAATATAATAACATTATTTGTAATTTTTTAATTTAAATTATTTATTTT